>NC_133023.1:99529877-100154877 GCF_048564905.1 Vicugna pacos
TCTTGAACTCCCAGTTTATTCCTTCCCACCCCATTTCCCCCCAGTAACCATAAATTTGTTTACTATGTCTCTGAGTCTGTTTCTGTTTTGTAGATAAATTCATTTGTGTCTTGTTTTACCTTTTTTAAAAAAATTCCACATACGAGTAATATCATATGGTATTTTTCTTTCTCTTTCTGGCTTACTTCACTTAGAATGACAATCTTTAGGTCCGACCATGTTGCTGTGTATGGGATTATTTTAATCTTTTTTATGGCTGAGTAGTATTCCATTGTACCATAACACAGCTTCTTTATCCAGCCATCTGTCAATGGACATTTAGGTTGTTTCCATGTCTTGGCTATTGTAAATAGTGTTGCTATGAACATTGGGGTGCATATGTCTTTTTGAATTAGAGTTCCCTCTGGATATATACCCAGGAGTGCGATTGTTGGATCATATGAATTTCAGTGGCAGCTCTCTTCTTTAAGTTGGGTTTAATATTAAGAAAGGAACTTGCAGATCTGGGTTTATTAAAGGCCATGGTGATGATGGGGCCATAATATAATAGAGGCTAAGTGGCAGTGCTTACCACCAGAAGTCAAAAGACCAGATTTACCACAATGACCAGCAAGATTGGAGAGAATCTGAAAGGATTTGACTCACAGGGAGCTGTAGAGATTGTTAATAGAGCATGGTGCAACTAAGAGAAAAATAGGGTGTAGACAACTAGGGTGTTACTTAGTATCTACAACCCAAACTAGTAAGAATGAAGGAGCAGAAGGCTGAGACAAGTCACCCCAATAAAAAGTCACAATCTCTTTGTCATTTCCCAGATTTGAACTAATTTTCAGATCTGGAATAAACTGAATAAAGGGGTTTCTGAGTCTCTAGGGGGAAGGACTCCATAACAGCATAGCAAATATATTCCATGCAAATTCCCCTAGTCCTTGCTCCAAGGTACCTATGGCCATTTACCCAAGTGGCTGATAAAATGGTAATAACCAGATGTTTCAGTAACTTAGATACAGGATGTTAGTTCCTATTAATACCCAAGAGACCCAAAGAACCACTGCAGCTCCCCTGTTAGGTAGAGCCCCATGGAGACCAAGTAGTAGAGTCTTGGGTAAAATTTGGTTCATAGTGGGCCTAGTGGTCATTTACCCAGATGTTAAGAGTATAATTAGAATGGCTATGCTTGGCATTTAGAGTAGCCCCCACAATGGGTCCCTGGCTTGGGATAAGAGATATACTAAGGAAGGCCAAGTTGGAATCACTGAAAATGCTCCCTACCCACATAAGACAGTACTTTAAATTTAAAAAGATACATACACATAGAGCATTGGAAATGGAGATTACGGCATTATTAAGGCCTAAAAGATGTTGGGGTTGTGGTCTACATCATATCTATAATTAATTAATTCACCAAGCTGGTCCCTGTGGAAACTTAATGGATCCTGGAGACTAACTGTAGATCACCAAAGACTTAAGCAAGTATAAGCCCTGATTATAGCTGCTGTGTCATTTATAATACTGCTCTTAGAGCATAATAATGAGGCCTGAGGTACATGGCAGTGGCCAATGGCCTGGTCATGTTTGGAGGCCTGAAAGAAGACAGACGTACATAAAGCAAGGGTTTTAGTAGTGGAGGCATGTGTATAGGGATAAGGGAGTGAAGACAAAATGTGAAGATGTTTGTGTCACAAGTTGATCCCCACCAGAAGACATCTGCCTTGGAAGAAGCATTGTACGACCAAGTGGATAAAATAACTGAGCCAGTTGACTTTAGTTAGCTTTCATGATTGGGTGTTCTCAAACTGGCACAATGGTCACAATGACAGAATGTCCATGGTGGTAGAAGTGAAGGCTACCTGTATGTCCAACAGGATAGGCTCCAACTTAAGGAGGGTTACTATTAGTTCTTGCTGCTTCTCAGTATCAAAATTGTCAGCAACAGAGACCAATACTGACCCCTCAGTGTAGCGGTATTCCTTGAATATACCTACTGGCCAAGTTGGCTATATTGGTCCTGCTCATCCGAGGAGGGCCTGCAGTTTATCCTCACAGTGATACTTATCCAGGCAAGAGTTTGTCTTTCCTGCTTGCAAAGCCTCAGCCAGCAGCACTATCTGTGGGCTGTGGAAATTCCTGATCCATAGGCCTGATATCTCACACACAGCATAGCATCTACCCAGACTACCCCTCATAGCATCTGACCAGACCACCCCTCACAGCAAGGAAGGCACAGGAGTGGGCCAATGACCACGGGGTCTACCGGTCAAATGAAATACCACACCAGGCAGAGGCAGCTGGTCTCAAAGAACGCTGGAACAGCCTCCCAAAGGTATGAATGAAGTGTCAGCTTGGAAGAAACACTGAAGATAGAGAACAAACCTTGAAGGCACAGTGCATTTGTTAAATCACAGACCTCTATTCAGCACTCTACCCCAGCGTTAAGGATACATGACTCTGGGAACCATGCGGTAGGAGGAGGACTGGCCCCCAAGGCCTTGAGCCCCAAAGATCCACTGGGGGACTCAGGCTTTCTGTCCCCTCAAGTCTGGGCTCTACAAGGTTCCCAAGGAAAGGCACCTTCTTTCCAGGGGACACAGCAAGGGTCCCAGTGAACCACAAGTCAGAGCTGATTCCAGGGCACGTGAGCTTCCTTGTGCCCAGGGACCAGAGTGTGAGAGGAGGGGCCCTGCCTGGCGAGGGCCACGGCCCCCGGTGTTCTGGAGGAGGCAGGGCGGCTTGCACACACCACCGAGGGGTAGAGGAGGGAATTGTGGGTGAATCCCAGGTGATCCACGTGGGGCCTCCCAGTCCTCCCTTGCCCCGTTCCCACTGTGAAAGCAGAAGCACGTGATCCCAGGCAGGGAAGGTCTCCCACCACTTAAGAATGAAGGTTTTGGTCCCAGCACCAGCTGAGGACCAAGACCTGCCGAGGCGACAGCTGAGGGCGAGGTGGCTATAGGAGGCAGAGTGGAGGAGGGAGAGGACCCGCGCCAGCTGTGTCCCCAAGACCAACTGCAAAGACTGGGGTTCTGGTCCATCCCACAAAGCACCTTCTTCTGAGCTTTCCCTCAGAAAGAAATGTCCAGGGGAACTACCTTCTCCACAAATCCGTGTGGAAAAGGAGATCCACATGGCCCAAGGGCTAGTGGCTGGCACCCGTAAGAGTGCACCTCACAGACCTCCTACTACAGGGACCATAACTGGCCAAGGACCTCAGCTGCTGCTCTCAGAAATCCACCCTTGTGTCAGTGCCAAGGGCCACTCCCAGTGGACTTCTCCGACTGTTTGAATACTAAGGATAATACTAAGGCAGACCTATTCCTTCAAGGTATGGGGCTCTTGTATTAGCTGATTTTAGTTCAAGGAGTATGGTGGGCTCTGCCAAGCCTTCCTTAGAATGTGCTGCAGTCTAAGTCACTTTCACCCAATGTCCTTTCCATCTATGCTTCAATTGAGGACAAGCTTGGCATAGAAGTTTGACAGCTTTATTAGATTCCTCATCTCCTCCATATTTATTTTCACATAGGCATTTCCCCTAATAAAACTCTTGCATATTTATTCAATAATAATGTCTGTATTTTTGAGAGTTACACTAACACAATAGGTGACTAAAAGAAATTAATGTACATTATGAACTTGGGAGTGAATGGCTGAAAATGAAGTAATTGGAATTTAGGACATGAAAGGAATGAAATACCAGGTTTTGGACTGGGTCACCCAAATACTATAATAACAGCTTTGTAAATAATAGAACTAGAGAGAGTAATAGAGTAAGTAATAAAGGTTTCAATGAATATAAAAGGGCTGTCCTGGAGAATATCTGAAAATAACTAAATCACAGAGACTAAAGTGTAGTATAACAAAGAAAGTGAACTCCAATGAAAATGCTTTACACAAAGAAAGAGAATATTTGGCCTGAAATTAGCAATGGGAAGTGAAAATATTGCTGACTCTTAGAGCTGCAGGACCTTGTAAAGTGAACAACCTCTGAAGAACTACATGAAATTTTCAATTACCAAGGGAGAGCCAGATATCTGTTATTATATATAAAGATAAAAGAAGCAATCTGTGTGTAAGTGTACAAGTGTGTGTATATGTATGTACATATATATACACATATTCATACTTTTCCGTTTTAAGGAAGGGGGAACTAAGACAGCTAGAAAACACTGGAACTTCTGACTTGAAGTCCTGGGGTCGTTTTCACCAGTGTACAGTCACTGAATTCCCTTTGTTAAACAAGCAAGTTAAGGTGTAAAAGAAAAAAATAGAAAATAGAATGTCTGCCTGCTAATATTTCACAAATTATATGATTTTGAATGATATTGGAGCTAATTCTTTGAAAATAAGGATTGATTCATAAATATTTACATGAAATAATACATTTAAAGCCCCAAGTTTCTGTTTCTGGCAGAGATATTTTTATCACACTAATCCTCAAAGAGTCAATAATTATAAACAATGTAAAAATATTGCTTAAAATATTAGGATATGTTTTTATCTTATACTTTTACAGGTCAGAAGTATGAAATGGGCTTCACTGGATAAAATAAAGGTGTTATCAAGGTTGTGTTCCTTTTTGGAGACTCTAGGGAAGAATCCATTTCCTTGCATTTTTCAGCTTCTAGAGGCCGCCCACATTCCTTGGCTCATGACTTCCTTCTATTTTCAAAGCCAGCAATGTTTGGTTGAGTGTTTCTAAAGATGTTATCTTTCTGATTATGACGCCTCTGCCCTCTTCTTCCACTTATAAGGACCCTTGTGGTTACACTAGGCCCACCAGGATAATCTTCCCATCTCAAGGTCAGCTGATCAACAACCTTAATTCCATATGCATCCTTAATTCTTTCCTATGTTCCAGGTTCCAGTGATTAGAATGTGGACGTTTTGGGGGGGCCTATTCTTCCAACCAACCATGAAAACAACAAGAGCAGAAAGAAAATGGAGAGAGTTCAACCTTTGAATGGCAGAAACTAAAGGGAGTGAAATTTACATTCACATGGTTTTTAGTCTGAAAGCAAACCCCAGTCCAGGCTGCACAGGAAGGCCATATGTCGAGCAGGAAGCTACAATTATATTAGCCTGAGCAGACAGAGGACCGAGGTTGGGGCTGCTGAAGTAGCTGTAAATTTGGGAAAATTTCAGGGGAGGGAGCCACAAAGTAGAGAGTTCCAAAATCTGCTCATAAATTTCCCTCAAATGCTTCTAATATCTGAACTGCATTTAAGTGAGAGAGCTCACAAAGTACTAGCTGGAAGTTGGAAATAACTAATCAGAGATTTTTAGGTACTTTACACTAGAGGGGGAGGCAGGGGAGAATTTGGAATTTACTATCTCCTAGATGAAATGCCAGTATTCTTCAAAAAAAAGAGGACAGAATCAACATTTTCTACAATATACTATGTATCAACAATATCCAGTTACTAAGTAAAAATTATCCCACATGTGAGGAAATAGGAAAATAGTAAAGAAAAAGGTAATTATAAGCCAATACCAAGATGCCTTAGATGACAGAATTAGGATACAAGAGCTTTATATTAAACTAATATGGGTATGTCCAAAGTGTTAAATACTGCCATAATGAGTGAAGAGAAAGGAAATACGAATGACAAAATTAAAACTGTAAAAAATAAGGTAAATACCTGAAAAAAAGCCATCAGAAATTAGAAACTTACTGGATGAGCTTAATAGAAAACTGGACACAGCAAAATACAGGGTCGGTTATTTGAAGGTAAAATAATAGAATCTATACAATTTGCAGACTAGAGAGAAATTCATGATTGAAAAGAAGTAATCAGAGTCATAGTGACCTGTGGAAAATGTCAAATCACAAACACATGTAATTGGAGTCTCAGAAGAAAAGGAGAGAGGTAATAATATATATATATATATATTTGACTAAATAATGGTTGAAATTTTCTCTAATTTGTTTAAAAATATCAACTTACAAACTTAAGAAACTAAGCAAACACTAACGTGGGATAAATTTAAATAAGTTATAAAAGCAAAGAAATTAAATTGACAGCTGACTTCTCAAAAACATAGCAAGCAAGGCAACAATGTAGAAAGATTTTCAAAACTCTCAGTAAGAGGAAGTGTAACCAAGGATTTTATATTCATTCAAGCCATCCTTCAATTATCAGGATTTTAGAAAACCATATTTACACATGCAAGAATATGAGGCTATTCTTTAACCAGAAGTCCTTCTTGAGAGTGATCATCGAGAAAACTTCAGGGAAAAGGACTGATAATATGTAACTAAAACTAAAGAGGGTAGAATACAAATTTACAAATATTATATGCTATGACAAAGTAGCAGTCATGGACTGGCCAGATACAGGCTCCACCCTACAAACTGGGAGAAGAATTAGATCCTATAGCCTTTGTGGAACATCTGAAGATTCACAGTACTACTAGTGATCTGGGGGTTAGGGTACCTGACCTGAAGATTGGCCCATCAGAGAGCTGGGGAGCAGGACACACCCTCAGGAATCCATCTGGTCCAGACCTTTGCCTCTGGTTCACTCTTGGTATTGTACATTCTATGGGTTTAGACAAATGTATAAGGACATGTATCCATCATTATGGTATCATACAAAATAGTTTAATTGCCCCCTAAATCCTCTGTGCTCCACTTGTTCTACCTTCCCCCTAAGCCCCAGGAAAACACTGATCTTTTTGTTGTCCCTATCATTTTGCTTTTTCCAGACGGTCATAGATGGAATCATGCAATTTGTAGCACTTTCACATTGTCATCTTTTATTTAGTAACATATATTTAAGTCTCTTCCATGTCTTTTAATGACTTGATATCTCATTTTTTAACACTGAATAATATTCCACTGTATGGATTTACCACATTTTATCTATCCATTCACCTATTAAAGGATATCTTGTTTGTCTCCAAGTTTTGGCAATCATGTATGAAGCTGCTATAAACATTGTGTGCAGGTTTTTGCATGGGCATAAGTGTACAACTTTTGGGGTTAATATTAAGCAGTGTGATTGCTGGAACATATGGTAAGAGTATGTTTATTTTGTAAGAAACTACCAAGCTGTCTTCCAAAGAAACTACCATTTTGCATTCCTACCAGCAGCAAATGATAATTCTTTGGCTCCATACCCTCCTCAACATTTGGTTTTGTCAGTGTTTTGGATTTGGACCATTCAAATAGGTGTAGAGTAGCATCTCATTGTTGTTTTAATTTGCATTTCCCTGAGATATATGATGCGGAGCATCTTTTTATATGCCTATTTAGTATCTGTATTTCTTCCTTGGTGAGGTGTCTGCTCAGATTCTTCATCATTATTTAACATTGTACTAAAAGTATTAGTCAATGAAACTAGACAAGGGAGAAAAAATCAATTTGAGGCACAATGGGAAAGAAGTGAAGCTATCTCTATTTTAAAATACTATAATAGCATATCTAAAAATCTCTAAAGATTCCATGATAAAACTAATTGAAATAATAAAAGCGTTCAGTAAGATAGCAGGATATAAAACTAATGTACAGAAATTATTAGCTTTCATATATAAAAACAATTGCTGGTTAGGGGAAATAATAGTAGAGAAAATATCATTTACAGTAGCATCAGAGAAAATTACTTTCTTAGAAATAAAATGAATATGAGATGTGCAAAATTTATATGAAGAACATGGTAAAACACTCTTGAAAGACACACAAATAGACCTGGACACATTGAAAGATATGCCCTGTTCTTGGATAAAAGGAATGAATACCATAAAGATGGGCAACAGGACTGTCCCCAGACCATGAGTGAATGAAGCAGAAGCCAGGTCACAGAACCATTTCCAAATCTGTAGTCAGACTTAGGTTGATGGGCTTGCCTCCAGGGGCACAGATGAATGTGTCCTGCAGGGTGCCTGGGCAGGCATGTTGGACTATGTCTGAGATTGACTAGAGTTGGGTCACAGGCTGCTTCAGGGTTCACAGCCAAGACTAAGATAGGCAGGCCTGTTACCCAAGGAAAGGACAGGAATGGCTCCTTCTGTGTCCTTTGGTGGATGGTGCCAGTGGCAGGACCCATGCCAAACAGGGCATAGCCAAATCCATAGGAGGACAGGGTTGTTTCTGGATCTGCTGGCAGAACCATAGTTGGTGAGCCTAATACATGGGCATGGGTCCACCATCTCAAAAGGCATTCCTCAGTCTTTGGCTTCAGTGGGTTCTCGCAAGTTCCTACCTGGATCCCCAAACTCCCACAGGGGCACTTTTGTCTGTGCATCCCTGCCAAATTTTGTAGCTGTAGGATTATAAGTGTGAGGGATCTCCTATTTCACTGTCCTACTAATGTCAGACTCTCAGAACTTCTGCTCAACATTCTGCTGGATGTCATAGCCAGTGCAGCAAGTCAAAAATAAATAGGTAAATGGATGGCTTTCAAATTAGAAAGGACGAAATAATACCACTTTTATTCAGTGACATCATGACCATGTATATATAAAATTTCAGAAAATATATGAAAGAAGAACTACTAGAACTAATAAGTAAACTTAGCAAGGTTGAAAGATATAAGCTCAAGACACAAAAAATCAATTATATTTCGATGTATCAGCAATAGAAATTAGAAAATGAAAAATTTAAATAACCATTGATAACAGCAACAAATATGAAATACATAGGGATACATTTAACAAAATACATGAAGAATTCTACACTGAAAGTCATAAAATATTGCTGAGAAAAATTAAAGACTTACACAGAAAGCTATATCAAATTGATGGACTGGACTCATAATTGTTAAAATGTCAATTCTCCGTATTTATCTACAGATTAAATAGAATTCCAATAAAAAGAGTAATGGGCTCATTTGTAGAGTTTCAGACTCTAAAATTTATATTAAAGTACAAAGGAACTAGAATAGCCAAAACAATTCTGAAAAGATGATCAAATTTGGTGGGATTTGTACTGCACTATTTCAAGATTTACTATAAAATTACAACAATAAAGACAATATGCTATAAGGTAAAGTCTACACATAGATGAATAGAGCAGAATAGAAGTCAAGAAATAGATCCATTCATATACTGCCAACTGATTACTTTTTAACAAAGATAACAAGGTCATTCACTGGGGAAAGGAGTCTTTTTCAATAACTGATGCTAGAACAAATGAATATCCAAAATGAAAAAGTAAACATCAATATTTTTTAAAGTCATTAACAGAAGTTAATTTTAAACAGATCATACACTGAAAAACATCAAAGATATACTATACATTTTGTAGAGAAAAACATGAGGAAATTCTTCTGAACATAGTTTAGGCCAAAGTTCCTGAGACCAAGAAACACTAACTAGAAAACAATAGTAGGTTGGGATTCATCAAGATTTAAATTTTTTCTCTTGAAAAAATACAGTTAAGTAAATGAAGAGGCAAACCACAGACTGGTGAAAAAATATTAGCAGTACTTATATCTGAAAAAGGACATATCTAGAATATAAAGTAACTCTTACATATCAATAATAAGAAAAATCGCCCAAAGATATTGGCAAAGATTTCAATAGAATACTTATAAAAGGCAGTACATAATTGGTCAAAATGTCTGTAGCTTCTAATCACAATGATTTGACCATACACACCTACTAGAATCACTAAAATTAAAGAGTGAAAATATTGGCAAAGAGCAAGTAGAATCCTCAAAAAACTGGAGCCTTCTTACACTCTTGGTGGTGATGTAAAATTGTTTAACTACATTGAAAACAGTTTGGCACTTTCTTAAAAAGTTAAAAATATACCTATCGATTGATCCATTATTCTACCACTATGAATGTACTCAAGAAAAAAAGGAAATTTACATCCATAAAAAGCCTAGAAAATATTTGTTTATAGCAGCTTTATTCATATCAGCCAAACCTAAAAGCAATTCAAATGTCTACTAAGAGATGAATATAGAAACACAGTTTGGTTTATCTATAAAGTTGAGCACTACTAGCAAAGTTTTGATATGCACAACTATATTGACGAATCTCAAAAACATGCTATGTGAAAGAAGCCAGACACAAGAGTGCATGCTTATGTATCATATTTATATGAAATTCTAGAAGAGACAAAACTAATCTATAGCACCATAAAGCGGTTACCTAGGGCTGGAGATGATGGAAATTTAATTCAGTGGGGCATGAGGAAACTTTCTGGGGTGAAGGAAATTTTCTATACTTTGAGAATGGTGTGATTTTATAGGTGTATACAGATAGCAAAACATTGGAATAGAAGGTTTTAAGTAGGCTCATTTTATTATAAGTAAATGATTTTATAAAAATTAAGACTGACATATAAGAGACATGAAAATCTGTCTCTTCATTTCATTGTTCTCCTATTACCTGAAAAAAATTTACAGCATCTGAAGGGAAGCTGTTCATCCTCTCCTCACCTATCTTTTCTAACAGCTGGTTCATTTAAAGAAGAATAAAACATTGGAACAGCCATGCCCTTAGAGAATTTTGTTTAATGTGTGGATGCTCTGTTATAATATCAAATTTGATTGCATTGAAAAATAAAGCACTGCAGTCGTGTGTAACTCAAAGGCTATTTCCTAACACCAAAGGCTATTTCCTGACAGCAGAGGCAGTCTTCAGTGGTCTGCTTGGTGAATTAGTTCCATGGCCCCTAATCATAATGGGAATTTTGCTTCTGTTCCACAGCTGATGAAGCTGAAAATAGGCCTTGTGCTTTGGGGGTTAGTTTCTCATTTAGACTTCATACAAGAAAGCTTATTTCACCATTTTTAAATTAGAAAAATAATTTAAAAAAAACAAAGATATTCCAAGTTCTTGCTTAGCAGAATGCACAGAACATGCCACTTTTATTTGAAACTGTCTCAGCAGACTTTTTGATTATTTAAAGAATGCATGCTTGGAGAGACTCCTAGAAATCTTTTAGTAAGAGATGCACAATACTTATAAAGCATGTGTATTAGCACCAAGGATAGGACCATCATACTTCTCTCTTCAGACTGACTAATAATCCCTTTTTTTTCCTTTCTGGGTATAAATATTCCAGCAAGTGAATTACAGTGAGCATGTTTGCTTTTGTTACCAGGATTCTAGCTATAAAATTATTTTCATTCTGTATAGTCTTTATTTCTTTCAATGCTGGAAGAATGACAGTGGATGTCAATCAACTTCATTCATTGCTTTCTACACGTGTCCTTCTGGTTCAGAAATTCAGAAATCTTACTGAAGGAAATAAAATAGGTGTTATATTCTAAGTAACTATAGCAGGAAAAAAATGATGAGAATGTCTCCTGTGAATAACCTTCACAAACTAACCTTGTTTGTGTATTTGGTACCTTTTCCATTTGAAGCCTCAGATTTTCCTCTAAGACCACTAGAAACCTATTATCAAAAAGCAAAGACATACTTAATGGAATATAGTACTCTTTCTATTTATTATAAGGTTTTTTGAATCTGTTACCTAGTCGGTTCTTCTTGTGAATATGTGCATGTGTGTGTGTGCACTCAGACATGTGCATGCATATGCTGTCACAGATGTGTATTAGAGAAATAATATTCAATCTTAGTTTATTTGTTCTTTTAGAACTCTCATTACTTAGTGTACTTTGGGTTTCTGTAGTAAGAAGGTTATTGGAAATAAGGAATTTTAATCAATTTTCATTGAAATTTTGCATTTTAGTGGAACCAGCTTATCTTTGATCAGCTTATGCTGCCCAAACCATAGCAAATATGCACTTGAAAGAGTAAAAATCATGCTATGATTGAATAGGTGGTCTACAAATTTAATAACCATTTATTGGGCATCTGTTACTGTCAAGTAAAGATAAATATGACATGGTACTTGCTTTCCAAGGGCTAATTGATGAGAGATTTGTTTGGGAACCTATAGAATTCAGGATTTTCTGAAAATATAATAATAATAACAATAATAATAATTAATATAGTTTTTAGTATGTCAGGTTAAATAGGGGTCTTAGAGAATATACAGGTTACTCTTCTGCAATGGCCCCAAAGTGTGTTCACACAGGCACTTCCTGAATACTTGTAGTGACTGGGAACTTGCTAACTCTTAAAATAGCTCATTCCATCATTGGCCAATTCTCTGTTAGAAAGGATTTTTCTTATATTAAATCAAAATCTATTGCTCTATGACTTCTACACACTAGTCTTAGTTATTCTCTCAGGGGCCATAGAAAATAAATCTAAGTATACTTTTCCTTTGAAAATATTATTCACTTTAAGCTTTCACTTACTGAAATGATAAGATGCTTAAACAACCTTTATTCATACAGTCACTATCACTAAGAGAAATCTTGATTTTTATGCTTAGAAAAGTATGTCATTTTCTTTCTAGATACTATGGAAGATCTCATGTTTTGAACATTTAAAATGTCAAATATTGAGCAAATGTAGTACTTAAAGTTTATGGATTTGATTTTTATAAAAGGAAGAAAAAGAAATCGAGGAAAATAGCATTTATTGACTATCTGTTGGATACTTGGAACTATGCTAACTACCTATACATATATGACTTAGTATTGACAAACCGCTCTGTGAGATGATATTTTATTTCCATTTTTTTGATGAAGAAATTAAAGTTTAAATGACTGACAGTAGTTTTTGATCTATATGAGTTTCTCTTCAGGACCCTGTTTGAGATTTGCTTGGTGCTGGACTCACTTCCATTATTTGCTTTTCTTGTTTAGTCACAAATCCTGTAGTCACGAAGCCTGGCCTATAAGATTAGCTCTACCAGTTGACATGTGTCCTCCTGGCCCTTTTTCAGAGTCACAAAGGCTCCTGAACCCCAATAGCAACGGGTGTCTGAAATTGCTTGTGTTTTCATTACCCTGGCCAACATTATAGTCACTCATATTTTCACCAAGCTGCAGCTTTCTCTGTGACCTTCATTATGCTGGAATACTTTGGAAGGCTGGGCTCCTACCTAGAATCCTATTCTGAAACTTATACTCCTTTGCTGGAGCTCTAGATGGCTCTCATCAATCTCTTTTGCCTGGGGAGCAGGCTTACTCTCCAATATTGTTTGTTGCTTTCTAGGAATCCTTCTCCAAATAGGTTGATCATCCACAGTCACAAAGGCTCTAACCTATTTGACTACATACATTTAATCATTAGTTAAATGTGTGACTGAATATCTACTATGCAAGGCCTAGGTATGAAGATATTTGTGTGTGTGGGTGTATATACACACACTCAGAATCTACTGAGGTAAGATAAGTAACACCCTGTCGACTGTCTGTGGCAAAATAACCAAAGCAATGTAATTTAGTAGGTAGCTGAGAGTGGTGTCAGGGATGCTTTCCCAGATAAGGTGACACTTATAACTGAGTCTGAAGATTAAATTCAGCTTCTTTAGATAAAGAGAGGGTGTGAATGACATTTGAGATGAGAGAAACTGTACATGCACAGCCTCAAGCAGAAAATTTGGAGAATGCTTGAAGCATATAGTGTTGGGAGAGAAAATGTTAGGAATGATTGGAGAAGTAGGCAGGTGTCAAGTTATAAAGGACCTTGTTCCCATGCTCAGGAGTTTGAACTTGGCACACTGACATGACCTGAAAATGCTTTCTTTCACATCTTATCATTGGCATAGGAAACCCTTGGACTTCAAATCTAGAATTCAGTGCCTACCATTGGGGTATTCTTTTCAGCCCCAATTGTCACTTTTATTTTCCACCCTCTGTATTTTGAAGTCTTAGCTCTCTTCTTTTCTCCATTCATCACTATTGTTGAGTTACTGTACAACATTCAGGGCTACCTTGCCCAGAAAATAACTTGGAAGATTTGTCTATGTTCTTATAATTGTTCAATGTGCTCCACAATATCCACAGATAAGGAAAAGTTTAATTTTTAAGACATTCATATGTTCCAAAAGATAATTTTTACAAATAGCTTGACTTGCAGATTTTATAATAGTTTTCATTTTGAAGAAAAAAAATTCCTTTAGCTCAGAGCAACTGTGCAGGATAATAAGCCCAATTTCTGTGTGTGTGTGTGTGTGTGTGTGTGTGTGTGGTTTAATTTTCCTGGACGGGAAGAAAAAAATCTAGGCTTTCTGGGTTTTAGCACAAAAAAGTTGACAACCCTTTGGTTGGAGCTGTCCAGGGAGTAGCATGATGAGAATTCCACATATTTCAGTGAGAGCTCCACATTACAGTGTATCTATGAGACTTCACTGCATTCTTACCTTAGACTGACTCCTACTCATCACTGCATTTAGGATACAGGTAAGCCTGCTCTAAACTATTTGAGCCACCAACTCAGAGGAGTGGTGGTGAAATAGATGTGAGTCATTTAAATGATTTGAAATACTATATAACATTTTAGTTATTCAGTTGTCATGTAATGGTTCCTTGGTGTTCTAAGCAGGAATTGCTGAAAACCTTGCATTTGAGGAACAACCTGTGAATCTGTTAAGATATGCGGAGCCACGCCAGTTTTAAACCCACTTTCTGCAGCAATCTTATGTACTGCATATTGTGACATTCACAATTCACAAGAAAAGGGAAATCCAGGGCCCCTCCAAAGCAGCTCTCACCCCACCCCACTTGGTGAGATGCCTCAGCTGACATCAGTGCCCCTCAAAAATGGCTCCCACTTCAGGGTTTAGCCTTGAACACCAACATTCCTGTAGTAGTTGTGACCAGGCCTCACAGGGAGTCATGCCAGCTCCACATATCTGCATGTCTGCAGCAGTCACAGCTGGACTTCTCAGCACCTAAATACAATACCAAATATTAACAGACATAAAGGTAGAGACTGACAGTAATACAATAATAATAGGGGACTTTAACACCTCATGTACATCAATGGACAAATTACCCAGGTAGGAAACCAATAAGGAAACACTGTCCTTAAATGCCATGTTAAACTAAGTGGACTTAATAGATGTACACAAAACATTCGACCCCAAAACAACAGAACACAAGTTTTTGTCAAGTGCGCATGAAACATTCTCCAGGATACCACACATGTTAAGCCAAGTCTCAATAAATTTAATAAGATTGAAATATCAAGCAACATTTCCAACCACAATGGTATGAAACTAAAAATCAATTACAAGGAAAAAAAAACTGGAAAAAAACATGAATACATAGAGGCTAAACAACAGGCGTCTAAGTAACCAATGGTCAACAAAGAAATCAAAGCAGAAATCAAAAAATACCTTGAGACAAATGAAATGGAAATGCAACATTCCAAAAATCTGTGGGACACAGAGCAAAAGCATTTCTAAGAGAGACATTTATAGAAATGAAAGCCTGCCTCAGGAAACTAGAAAAAAAGTCAAATAAACAATCTGACCTTATACCTAGGGGAACAAAAGAAAGAAGAACAAACAAAACACAAAGTTAATAGAGAGAAAGAAATCATAAAGATCAGATCAGAAATAAATGAAATAGAGACAAAAATAGAAAAGATCAATGAAACTAAGTTCTGGTTCTTTTAAAAGATAAACAAAATTAATAAATACTTAGCCAGACACATCTGGAAAAAAGAGAGAGAGCCTAAATAAATAAATAAGAAATGAAAGAGGAGAAGTTACAACTGACACCAGAGAAATACAATGAATTATAAAAAATACTAAGAACCAGGAATCCCGCTCCTGGGCATATATCCAGAAGGAACACTACTTCAAAAAGACACCTGCATCCCAATGTTCATAGAAGCACTATTTACAATAGCCAAGACATGGAAACAGCCTAAATGTCCATCAACAGATGACTGGATAAAGAAGTGGTGGTATATTTATACAATGGAATACTATTCAGCCATAAAAAACGACAACATAACACCATTTGCAGCAACATGGATGTTCCTGGAGAATGTCATTCTAAGTGAAGTAAGCCAGAAAGAGAAAGAAAAATACCATATGAGATCACTCATATGTGGAATCTAAAAAACAAAAAAGAACATAAATACAAAACAGAAACAGACTCATAGACATAGAATACAAACTTGTGGTTGCCAAGAGGGTGGGGGGTGGGAAGGGACAGAGAGGGATTTCAAAATTTGTAGATACTGACAGGCATATGTAGAATAGATAAACAAGATTATACTGTATAGCACAGGGAAATATATACACGATCTTGTGGTAGCTAACAGCAGAAAAAAATGTGACAATGAATATATGTATGTTCATGCATAACTGAAAAATTGTGCTCTTCAACTGGAATTTGACACAACATTGTAAAATGACTATAACTCAATAAAAAATGTTAAAAAAAAGAGTAAGTAGAAAATCTCAACAGACCTGTCACCAGTAATGAAACTGAGTAAGTAATCACTAAACTGGCAAAGCACAAAAAAACACAAAAGTCTAAGTGTCTTAACCCTTGCATTGTTCAAGGCTCATCGGTGTACAAAAAAGCTATAGCAATCGAAACAGTATGGTACTGGTAGAAAAAAGACACATAGATCAATGCAGCAGAATAGAGAGCCCAGAAATAAACCCACACATTTATGGTCAATTAATCTATAACAAAGAAGCCAAGAATATACATTGGGAAAATGACAGTCTCGTTAATACATGGTGTTGGGAAAACTGGACAGCTACATGCAAAAGAATGAAACTGAACACCTTTCATACACCATATGCAAAAATAACCTCAAATGGATGAAAGACTTAAATATAATACCTGAATTCATAAAATGAGTAGAAGAAAACATAGGCACTATGTTCTTTGGCATCAGTCTTAGCAATATATTTTTGGATCTGTCTCCTCAAGTAAGGGCAACAAAAGCAAAAATAAACAAATGAGTCTATAACAAGCTAAAACACTTTTGCACAACAAAGGAAACCATCAACAGAACAAAAAGGAAGCCTACTGAATGGGAGAAGATATTTGCAAATGATATATCTGATTAGGGGTTAGTATCCAATATACATAAAGAACTCACACAACTCAATAAAAAAAATAACAATCATACTAAAAATTGGCAGAGGTCTTGATTATTACATTTTTCTGATGAAGACATACAGATGATCAACAGACACATGAAAAGAAGCTCAACATCACTAATCATCAAGGAATACAAATTAAAACCACAGTGAGATACGTTATACATGTCAGAATGGCTATCAATAAAAAGATTACAAATAACAAAAGTTGACGAGGATGTGGAGTTAAGGGAGCCCTAATACACTGCTGGTGGGAGTATAAATTGGTGAAGCCACTATAGAAAACAATATGGAAGGTCCTCGAAAACTTAAAAATAGAACTACTGTGTCATCCAGCAATTCTGCTTCTGTGTATATGCCCAAAAAACAATAACACTAATTTGAAAATACATATGCACCTCTGTGTTCATGGAAGCATTATTTACAATTGCCAAGTGATGGAAGCAACCTAAGTGTCCTTCTATAGATGAATAGATAAAGAAAATGTGATATACATGTATATACAATGGAATATTACTTAGCCATAAAAAAGAATGAAACCTTGCCATTTATGACAGAATAGATGGACCTAGAGGGTATTATGCTAAGTAAAATATGTCAGATAGAGAAAGACTTTACACTTACTTTTTATATTTTATAATGTTTTATGCAATTAACAGTTATTACTTATATAATAATGAAAATACAGCTTATTTTTAAAAGGAAGCAAGAATCAGTGCAAATGAAAATTAGAGAAGGAAAATGAAAAATGAAGCCAGGGTGGAGGTTAATACACAATACAAATTCCACAAGTCACTATGAACTTGCATTTATGTATTTGACAGATATTTTGTTTATCTACCACTTGTTAGAAATTGTGCTATGAACAAGGGGGTACAGAGTTAAAGAAGATAAATATTTTTCCTGTCTTCAAAGAATTTACTCTCTAATGGAGAGGCAGATATTCATCAAATAATCATACAAATAAATGAAAATGTCCATCTGTGATGAGTAATATGGAGAAATATTTAATTATGCAAACATATAATAAACATATATTTATTTTTGCTTTGGAAGTTATGCTGTTCATTGACTGACTAACTGAATACTGCACCTTGCTATCTGTGAGCCCAAATTTGCCTGTCAGCTTCCTAGTACCCAAAGTAAACCAGAAACAGATTGCTTGTATGATTCATTACTAAGAGAAGCATAACTTCCAAACTAAACTAGGACTGAGACAAATTGTCATACGCGGCCTTGAAAAGATGACACCCTTCAACAGCATTAATAGCATCTCTACAGTAAATATGTGTCTATTACCATTTACTATGAATTGGGTTCTTGTCTTGTCTTCCACTGCCAGTTTTTGTTCCAAAATACTCAATCAAGAGTATGTAAGAAATTTGAGGCTCATTGCTCCTTCAGTTTCATTTCCACTAGTTGCATACTATCTGGGTATTAGCCTATCACTTGATGCTTCCTACCTAGGTAGGTGCTTTATTTAGACCTTCTTTTGGGATTTAAGCTTTAGCATTGCAGCAGAATGTTCTCACCCCTAGAATTGCTGGCCTCTGGTTAAATACCCCTGCTGAAGCATATGCCTATCTCTCAAGCCATCTCTTATGGAAACAACAATGAAGAGGACAACAGTCATTCTCATTAATGAACACTTACTAAGCAACAGGCACTATGCTAAGCACTTTATGTACAATGTTTAATTTAATCCTACCATAACCCTATGAGATAGAAAACTGTTTCCATCTTTATTTTAGGATGAGGAAACTGAGACATAGAAATGTAAAAGTAACTTGCTCATGGTCACATATCTATCACATGGTAAATCTGAGCTGTGAACCAAAGGTCATGCACTGAACCACCAAGCTCTCTCTAGTGACTGTCATTACTAGTAATCTGTGAATGTCTATTTCTGCAAGACCCCCTGGACTGGCCCAGCCCCTTGGTCATGCCATTATTGATACACTAATTCCTTCATTCATTCAACTAACATTTATTAATGTGTCTTATGAGCAAGCAGTATGCTAACCATTAGGGATATGATGGTGAGTAGCACAGATCCATACTTGCTGATCTAGACTCACTTAAGTATGGAATTGCAAACTGTAATAAACACTACGTAGGAAAGTCTACACAGGAGAACCCGAGATAATCTGTGAAGTTGGGGAATTGAGACCTGAAGAATGAATAGTAATTAAAGTGGCCAAACTGTAGCATATCTAGGGGTGGGAGAAGTTGGAGAGTATTTTAAGCAGAAGGAATAATTTGGGAGAAAGCTTTGAGACGGTAAGGAATGTATCCAGTTAAGTAAATGAAATAAAACCAGCACAGTTGGAGTAAGGGGACAATGAAGGGAGGGGTATAACATGAGGTAGGAAAGTTTGGTAGGGGCCAAAACTCAGCTCATATAAGACTTATGAATGATAGGCTATGGTAGAAATTGTTTTTTTATCAGAAGAGTAATTGAAAGCTAAGGATAAGTTTTAAGCAGGTGGATGCCATGCAAAGACATTTTGTTCTGTTTCTAAACTAGTAAACAGTTGTCAAAAATATTACAAAAAGACAGAAGAATGGGTGGGGAACTATTTAGGACACTACTACAGGAAGCTGAGTGACTGCAGAGACTCTTGTCTATATTCTTTTTCTGAAATTGAAATGTAATTGGTATATAATATTGTGAAAACTTAAGGTATACAATATGTTGATTCCATACATTTATATATTGTCATATGATTACCACTGTAGCATTTGCTAACACCTATCACATCACATAATTATCATTTCCTTTTTGTGGTGAGAGCATTTAAGATCTAGTCTCAGCAACTTTGAAGTATTTAGTATCATGTTGTTGACTATAATCACTATGCTGTGTATTAGATTTCCAGAATGTATTCATCTTCTAGTTGCAAGCTTATACCCTACGGCCAACATCTCTATTGTGATGCCTGGATTTTCAGGGTAATATGACAGTTGGGCAGGATCCTACTTCCAAGCATCCTATTTGAATAATCTACTAACTTAGACACACCGTGCTAGAAAGAAATTGATAGAATTGGTCAAATCACTGGTTATTCTGGAAGCAATTTGGCTAGCAATAAATTGTATAGTCACAAACTGGGGCATGTAAAATGTAACTTACAAGTACACATGATGCAACTCAATTTGGCTTTCCAGCTCCACATCTGCATAGAACAAATGGACAGACCTATTCCTTTCTAGTGTATTCAAAGTAATTCAGTAATTTGTAAGCCAAAATCAAGTAATGAAACCCTGCCACTGTCTATTTCATAGCTTAATCATACTGGGTAAATCCTTAGCCATTTACTTCCCTCCCTTTGTCTGCTCTTCTCCCTTCTGTGATCTAAATTGCTAAGTAGTGGTGGTAGGGGTGTTTATGCATTACTCTGGCGTTAGGGAAGTGGTGTCTGGTCATTGACAGCTACAGACTGAGTTTTCTCATGGCTCTCAATCTCTGGGCATCAGCAGCTCCTTGAGCACAATGCCTGATGCACAGGAGGGGTTTATTAAGAGTATATTGCCATAGAAAACAATCTATGGTTACCAGAGGGGAAAGTGGGTGGAGGGATAAATTGGGAGTTTGGGATTTGTTGTTTGGGAGTAGCTTGTCTAACTACTATATATAAAATAGATAAACAAGGTTCTACTGTATACCACAGGGAACTATATTCAATACCTTATAATGACCTAATAAGAAAAGAAATATATATATAAATTAATCACTATGCTGTACACCAGAAATTGACACAACATTGTAAATTGACTATACTTCAATAAAAAACAAACAAAAAAACGAACAAAAAAAAGAGTATATTGTTTGGTTAAATCAGAAGCAACATTTTTGAGACCTCACTTTAAATCTAAAATTTATTCTCATGAATTTCTTACAGACTGGACAATTTCATAATCATTCTGTAGCATCTTTCTAGAATAATACCTTATAAACAATAACTATTCCACAAATATGTGATGAATAGATTCTAATTAATTTATTCTCTGAAACTTTTATAAAGTATTATGCATCTATTGCTTTATGTGGTAGAAAGTTAGGGGGTAGAAGTTAAGGGTAGAGAGGTTTCAATCAACACATTATCTCCATGTATATTCACCAGATTTGTTTTATGTCTACAATTTGCATATCTAAGCTTCACTAGGCTGTGATATAAAATGAGGACATACTGGTTTTCTTTTCTTATTAAATTTTAATGCTCAATTTACAAGAGCTCAATCCTCTTCTGACACCAATGTAGGAATCCCCCAAATAAAGTACACTCAATTGTTTTTGGTGAACTACAAAGAATTATCATGTGTATGTTCACAACTCATGTGCGGTGTTCTTTCTTTCCTGTTCTCACGCTTCCTAGTAGGTGGCCACTGTTTTAGGACATCACCTAAAGGAACTCACTACTGCTAGCATCAAAGTGTCTTTCTGGAGACATCATCGGTACCAAGAGTGCTTTATCCCAGAGTTCACAACAATGCTGAGTGGTGTTTGACTGTCTGCAGAGTTGGGAAGATTTGCCCTTGCCATGGATTGCTGTCTCATTTTGTCACCTGGGCCCAGAAGTGACATTGATCAAGTCCATAGTCTCAGAATACATTTTGTAAAGTATTCAGCAGAGTCCGATGAATAGTTGTCCCTTCAACTCCTTCAGATTTATTTATCACAACAATTTATGCAACAAAACAAGAATACTTAATATTTTCATTTCCTATCTCCAACAACACGTATATTTTTGAGTAAAAACCATAAAGGACATACTTGCCATAGGCATTTGCAGAATGAATGCATACTGTCACTAGATATATTAATGAGAAATGTGCAGGGGTTTATTTCCAGAATTCAATTTGCATTCAACCTAAGTTGAATACATTGAATTTTGGTTAAAATTCCTTTTTCTTTTCCTTGAATGATCTACACAGCCATTTGAACTTCTCACTAAACTATCCAGAAATAGAGCATTTGTATTTTTAAAAATATAATAAATTAACAAATACATCATAGCTATGTAACAATAAGAAGAACACATCACTGTATAAGTGAAAGGAGAAAATGATCCATAATTTATTTAGTGACATTTAGATTCGTTAGTGGAAACCAAATGTAAAAGAGAACAATAATGCAATTCCATTTACTACCTGCCAAGTGGAAAATAAATAGACTATTAAAGAACCTGGGGCAGGGGAACTGGGCATAATTAATGATCTTAGTAATTCTTTTTTTCTCAATTTTTTAAGTTATAATTATTTTTTATTTTTAAAAGACTATAGAAAAAAATAAAAAAACCAAAAAACCCCAAACAAAAAATACTATAGAAAAATATTGTCACAATGTAACATATAATCTATTTCTTCATCAGAGGAATATATGTTGATTGAAATATTGAGATAGTCAAAAAAGAAACACTTTCTCTCATTAATAATTAGAACTTCTGTACAATAACATTAGACTCCTTAACTTCTAGTTTCTATATTGTGCACTTATTTTGCCTAACCATATCCTTTCCCAGTGGCATTATGTAAAATTATGCAATAATTTCTAGAGCATGGATTCTTAAACTTGGTGGCACATTGTAATCACTTGCGGATGCTTTAGAGAAATAATTGTTGCTCTGGTCTCACACCTAGAGATTCTGATTGAATTGGTACATGATGTGGTCCAGACTTAGGGAGACTTAACAACTCCTCCAGGTGATTCCAACACACAGTCAAGTTTGTGAACCTGTGTTCTACAGTTAGAGGATTTCTTAGATCATTTCACCACCCTCATGTTCAAATTGTTAACTATGTGGAGGCAATATTTTATAAGGTTTAAGAGTACATGTTCTGAATTTTGACTGCCAAGGTTAGAGCTTTTAGTCTACCAGTCATGTATATGTCACTGTCTATGAATTACTGAAACTTACTAAGCTTCAGTTTCCTCATCTACAAAACGAGGAGGGCAATGTTACCTATCTCAAATTTCTGATGAAGACCAAATTAAATACATTTTGTAAAGTATTCAGCAGAGTCTAATGCATGGAATATACTCAATATCTATTAACAATTTATAATTTTGATTATTATTAATAAATTAAATACTACATGTAGATCATTTATCAAAGCGTCTGCCACACTGTTGATATTGTTATGTTATTATTATCATTATTTAAGCTTTGTGGGTCATGATTGTCTTCTATGGTCATATTACCAAATATAAGTCCTCTGTAGCAGCCAAGTTTTAAAGAACTTGAGATAAATCTATTGCTGCACTTAAAATATAGACTGGAATAAAACATCCTATCTTTTAAAAGATGAATTTGGATAACACTCCAAGTTATGCCTCTTCATTTCCAAAATACATCTCTGATAATCAAACTAAGAATTAAAGCAATTCTGAGGTATTATATGCTATGTAGTTAGAAGGGTTAACTTTCTCCACTTTTAGATAAACAGACTGCCTCTTGTATTTAATGTTTTATAAGACATAAAAGGGTTTTTTTCATATATACTTGAAAGTGATGCACAAACAAGTGGTGGCTAAGAGAATGGAAAAGAAATAACACAGATAATGAAATGAAGGGGGTTGTATCAAATTCTCATTTGGAAAGTACCAGTCTCTAACTGATGTGATGTTGGATCCAATGTGTCTATTTTTGTATTTTTTTATTTAAAAATAATTTTAGAATCATAGAAAAAAATGCAAAAATAGTACAAAGCCCCTCCCCATATACTGGTGCTTAACTCACTCTCCCCTAATGTTAATATCTTACATAATCATAGTACATTTATCAAAACCGAGAAATTAACATTAGAACTTTGCTATTAACTAACCTACAGAATTAATTTGGATTTCATCAGCTTTTTACCTGATGTCCTTTTTCTGTTCCAGGATGCACTGAAATATACCACATTTTATTTAGTTCTCACGTCTCCTTACTCTCCTCCAATCTATAACAATCCCTAAGTCCTTCTTTGTTTTTTTTTACCTTAACAGTTTTGACAAGTAATTATCAGTTATTTTGTAGAATATCCTTCAATTTGGATGTATCTGATATTTTCTTTTGATTGTGCTCATTAACTTTAATATCCATTGGTAGAACTTGCTTGCAACAATTATTAGTGTTATAATGGCAATTTTCTATTTCCTTCTTTCCTTCCACATTTATTAACTGGAATTCTTCTGTAAGAAAGATCTATTCCTTCTCTTGCATTTATTGATTTATTCAACTATTTATCTCAGTATGGACTCCACATAGATATATATTCTGTTTTAAAGGTTTCAAATTATTCCTGCTTTATCCATTTGGAACCGTCTAAGGTTGGTGTCTACTCTTTTGATGATCCTCCTCCTTCTTTGAGCACTTCCTTAATTTTTGGCACTGCAAAATGTTCCACAATCATTTTCTATTTTCTCTGTCTTAGCTATAGAGTCAACCACTTTTCCAAGCAACTCTGGTTCCTTCCACTGGAGAATGGTATTTAGAAACCAATATCTGTGTACTATGTGTGCTCCTGAGTACTAGGGTATCATTACATCTAGGCCTTTTGGTGAGCAGAGCTTGGAAAGATATATGTATAATAACTCATACCTACAAAGACACCTATGTTTATTTCTCTATGTCTGTCTATATCTATCTCTACATCTATAATCTACATATCTGTTAACTAAAACATGAGTTCATCCTGATAGCTTCAATTCCAACCCAACACTATGCTCTTCATTATAGTATTCACCTTTTCGTTGTTTGTAGCTTCTTTTACTGAGTGGGAACCTGTTTCTCATTTTTCTACAATATATTTACTTATTGCTTCAACTCTGGTGATGGCATACAGTAGTTCCAGAATTGCTAATCCACATCCCTGTGGGCTATTGTTAACCAGTATATTCTAGTTATTAACTGGAGTTAGAGTTATTTTTGCCTTTACTTATATAGTATTTAATCAGGATATTCTTCTAAAGTAGTGTTAGCCTTAAAAATATTTATCAAATATTTGCTGATGCTTGAACATCTTTAGTAGATATTGGAGCATTTCTCTTTCCATGATCAATATGTGATTTATCAAATAACTCTAAGCCTTCATTTCATTCACTAGCATATTATGAAGTAATGTGTTATCTTTAGGCAGGCCATCATATATTTGGATAGTTTTGACCATTAAACATTTCTTAAATTGAAGCCAAAACGTCTCTCTCCAGCTTCTACAGATCAGACTACATGTTTATAAATTCCATGTTTAAATGTTTCAGAATTTGACTTATAAAAGAGTCAACTAGTTATTATTTAATTCTTCATGGGTATATACTGGGACCATTACATATCAAGAATCTGGCAGAACAATAACAACAACAAAACAAGAAGAATTTTATTCCATTTGCACCTGGAAGCCATAGCTAATCTCATATTACAAACATTTTTCTCAATACTAGTGAACCATGGCTTCTCAGATAATTACATACAAACATATATAATGATATGAATACATTTATTTAGAAAAAAGGCTGTGAATATATGCTCTGTGACATCACTTTTGCAGAATAATTCTAGATGACGTACCTATCTTATAACTTAACTTCTCTGATATTACTGTGATTTTTTTTTCCACCAAAGCAGACACTAATAAAGTGAAAGATATGTACCTTGTGTGGATAACTGAAGGCTATGATCAATAATCTGTTCAGTGTTGAAAAAGAGAGAAAACCAATCTTTTAAAATTATTTTATGAATCAGAGGGAAAAGAACACTTATCATTATTAGCACCACTGTCTTCATTGTAGATTTTCTCATCTGCATGAGAGCTAGTTTATATTTATAGATTTTGCTTTCTGCATGGTGGCATGGGGCCTAAACAGTAGGCAAATGAGGAAGAAGGCTTGCACAAAGCCAGAAATGCCTCGATTCTGAACAAGCAGTGATATGGTGATACACAGACTTAGGAAGGCTGCCAAAAATCTTAGGCCTTGATATTCACTGATCCCCAGTATATAGTGGGTGTGGCTTGAATTAGGATGAATGTTGTCTTCCTTGGTCTCTTTTATTGATTTTTTATTTCTGATTAAGTTTTCTCACTCTGTTGCTTAAATCATAGTGCATGCTAAAAAGGCATTTCTTGAATGAATGAATGAATGAATGAGTGAATGGCTTATCAGGTAGTAGCTGTTAAGGGCCATGGGAAACAGAACCACAATGTACAGCTCAATAGTAAGTGACAGGCACACTCATACTTTCACAGCTGCTATCAGGGTCAAATTTAGTAGTGACTGGGGCAGAGGTTTCTGGAGAATCTTTTATCCACACTCTGGGCAAAGGCCTCACAAGCTTGAAGAGGGTAATGAAGCTGAAACTCTTGATGAGTTTTCTTAGGATTTTGTCTTCAGTAATTGATCATTCCTTCAACCTATTGATTTTTTTTCTTCAAAGAAAAATTACTTTCTTTCTTTTTCCTAGTTACTATGAATGAACAGCAGCATTAATCATTGTGAGCAAATTCTTACTCCAATTTAATTTAGCTGTCATCCATAAAATATCCCAATCTTAGGAGTGAAGTAGGATTATTGTTTGGAATCATTTCTTTATTTTTTGTCTCTTGATTTGATCAAAATCAGTATAAACTAAATGATTTCAGAGTTTCAGATGGAAAAGCTACATTCTCATATGGATAAAAACTTGCTACTTAACACTAAGTAATTTTTTGACAGCAGATGGTACTTTTTTAATTTTAATTTTGTTTATTGAAGTATACTTGATTTACAATGTTTCAGGTATACAGCAAATTGATTCAGTTATACATAAATGTATATTTATATTTTTATATTCTTTTCCATTATAGGTTATCACAAGATACTGAATATAGTTCCCTGTGTTATAAAGAGGTCCTTGTTATTTATCCATATTATATACAGTAATTTGTATCTATTAATCCCAAACTCCTAATTATCCTTCCCCCCTTTCCTCTTTGGTAACTATAAGTTTTTTTTTGTCTGTGAGATAAGTTCTGTTTTGTAAATAAGTCCCTTTTTATCATTTTAAAAAGATTTTACATATAAGTGATATCATATGATATTTGTCTTCCTCTGCCTGACTTACTTCACTTAGTATGATAATCTCTAGGTCCATCTATGTTGCTACAAATGGTATTATTTCATTCTTTTTATGGCTGAGTAATATTCCATTATATATATATACATGAACATATATACATACACACACATACATATATATATGCATACCATATCTTCTTTATCCATTCATCTGTCAATGGACATTTAGGTTGCTTCCATGTCTTGGCTATTATAAATAGTGCTGCTATGAACATTGGGGTGCATGTATCTTTTTAAATTGGCATTTTCTCTGGATGTATGCCCAGGACTAGGATTGTTGGATCATACGGTAAGTCTCCATATGAAATCTTCGTACTATTTTACATAGTGGCTGCACCAAAGTACATTCCCACTAACAGCATAGGAGGGTTTCATTTTATCCACATCCTTTCCAGCATTTATTATTTGTAGTTTTTTGATGATGGCCATTTTTACAGGTGTGAGGTGATACCTCACTGTGGTTTTGATTTGCATTTGTCTAATAATTTGCAATGTTGAGCTTCTTTTCATATATCTGTTGGCCGTCTGTATGTCTTCTTCAGAGAAATGTCTATTTAGGATTTCTACCCCTTTTTTGAATTGAGTTTACCACTTTGATATTGAGCAGTATGAGATGTCTGTATATTTTGGAAATTAATCCCTTATCAGTTACATGTTTTGCAGATATTTTCTCCCATTCTATAGATTGTCTTTTGGTTTTATTTATGGTTTCCTTTGCTATGCAAAACTTTGAACTTTAATTAGGTCCCATTTGTTTATTTTTGCTTTTGTTTCCATTACTCTAGGAGATGGATCTAAAAAAAAATATTGCTGTGATTTATGTCAAAGAGTGTCCTTCTTATGTTTTCCCCTAGGAGTTTTATAGTAGCCAGCATTACATTTAAGTCTTTTTAGGTCTTTAATCCATAGTGAGTTTATTTTTTTATATGGTTTAGAGAATGCTCAAATTTCATTCTTATGCATGTAGCTGTCCAGTTTTCCCAGTACCACTTATTGAAGAGATTGTCTTTTCTCCATTGTATATTCTTGCCTCCTTTGTCATAGATTAATTGACCATAAGTGTGTGGGTTTATTTCTGGACTTTCTATCCTGTTCCATTGATCTATGTGTCTGTTTTTGTGCCAGTACCATACTGTCTTGATTATTATAGTAGTATAGTCTGAAGTCAGGGAGCATGATTCTGCCAGCTCCATTTTTCTTTCTCAAGATTGTTCTGGCTATACAGGGTCTTTTGTGTCTTCATATAAATTTAATTTTTTTGTTTCAATTCTGTGAAAAATGCCATTTGTAATTTGATAGGAATTGCATTGACTCTGTAGATTGCCTTGTGTAGTACGGCCATTTTAACAATATTGGTTCTTCCAAGCCATGAACATGGTATATCTTTCCAACTGTTTGAGTCATCTTCAATATCTTTATCAGTATCTTATAATTTTCAGAGTACAGGTCATTTGCCTCCTTAGATAGGTTTATTCCTAGGCACTTTATGCTTTTTGATGTGTTAGTAAATAGGATTGTATCCTTAATCTTTCTTTCTGTTATTTCATTGCCAGTGTGTAGAAATGCAATAGATTTCTGTATATTAATTTTGTATCCTGCAACTTTACTGAATTAATTGGTGAGCTCTAGTAGTTTTTTGGTGGCAGCTTTAGGATTTTCTATATATAGTGACATGTCATCTGCTAACAGTGACAGTTTTACTTCTTCCTTTCCAATTTGGATTCCTTTTACTTCCTTTTATTCTTTAATTGCTATAGCTAGGACTTTCCAAATTATGTTGAATAAAAGTGGCAAGAGTGGGCATTCTTGTCTTGTTGCTGATCTTAGAGGAAATGCTTTCAGCTTTTTACCTTTGAATATGATGTTAGCTGTGGGTTTGTCAAAAATGGCCTTTGTTATTTTGAGGTATGTTCCCTCTATGCCCACTTTCTGGAGAGTTTTGATCATAAATTGATGTTGAATTTTACCAAAAGCTTTTTCTGCATCTATTGAGATGGTCATAAGGTTTTTATTCTTCAGTTTGTTAACATGGTGTATCACACTGATTAATTTGTGGATATTGAAAAATCCTTGCATCCCTCTGATAAATCCCACTTGATCATGGTATATGATCCTTTTAATGCATTGTTGGAGTTTGTTTGCTAGTATTTTGTTGAGGATTTTTGCATCTCTGTTCATCAGTAATATTTGCCTGTAATTTTCTTTCTTTTTGTGTGTGATATCTTTGTCTGGCTTTGGTATCAGGGTGATGGTGGCTTCATAGATTGAGTTTGGAAGTATTCCTTCCTCTGCAATTTTTGGAATAGTTTCAGGAGGATTGGTTTTAACTCTTCTCTAAATGTTTGGTAAAATTCACCTGTGAAGTTGTCTGGACCTGGAGTGTGTTTGTTCAGAGTTTTAAAATTACTGATTCAATTTCAGTACTGGTAATTGATCTGTTCATATTTTCTACTTCTTCCTGGTTCAATATTGGGAGATCATACCTTTCTAAGAATTTGTACATTTCTTCCAGGTTGTCCATTTTATTGGCATACCATTGCTTATAGTTGTCTCTTATGATACTCTATATTTCTGTAGTGTTAGTTGTAACTTCACCTTTTTCATTTCTGATTTTATTGATTTGGGCCTTCTCTCTTTTTTTTTCTTGATAAGTCTGGCTAAATGTTTATTAATTTTATTTATCTTTTTAAAAAAACAGCTTTTAGTTTCATCAGTCTTTTCTATTTTTTGTCTCTGTTTCATTTATTTCTGCTATGATCTTTATGATTTCTTCCCTTCAACTGACTTTGAGTTTTGCTTGTTCTTCTTTCTCTAGTTGCTTTAGGTGTAAGTTTAGGTTGTTTATTTGAGACTTTTCTTATTTTCTAAGGTGTACTTATACTGCTATAAACGTCCCTCTTAGAACTCCTTTTGCTGCATCTCATCAGTTTTGGATTGTCGTGTTTTTGTTTTTATTTCTCTGTAGGTATGTTTTTGATTTCCTCTTGATTTCTTCAGTGATCCATTAGTTGTTTAGTATCATTGTTTAGCCTCCATGTGTTTGTGTTTTTTGAAATTTTTTTTTCTTGTAGTTGATTTCTAGTCTCATAGCACTGTGGTCAGAAAAGATGCTTGATATGATTTCAGTTTTCTTAAATTTACTGAGGCTTGTTTTGTGGCCTAGCATGTGATCTCTCCTGGAGAATGTTCCATGTATACTTAAAAAGAATGTGTATTCTGCTGATTTGGGGTGGAATGTTCTATCAAAGCCAATAAAAACTATATGATTTCAGAGTTTCAGGTGGAAAAATTACATTCTCATAGGGATATAAACTTGCTATTTAGCACTAAGTAGTCATTTGACAGCAAATGCTATTTTGGAATAAAAAAAAGGAAAACATAAAAAATTCTGCTTGTGCATATCTCTTTATTAACAGCATCTATGTGCCTTGAAGTCTTACATAAACTATCTTATGTTTATATCAGTGTATTTTAAGTTGATAACAATTTCAATTGCATATAAAAAGTCTACACTTTTTCTCAGCCTCCACATACATTTTCTTTGTGTCAGAATTTACATATTTTTATATTATGTATCTATTAAAATATTACAGTAGTTTTTATTTTAATAATTTTGCCTTTTCATCTTTATACTAAAGTTAAAAGTGATTTACACACCACCACCCCCATCACAGTATTATTCTGAATTTGACAATATACTTAACTTTACCAGTGCTGGGTTCCCAGACAGATGCGACTGTCTCTGGGATCTCAGTCAAGTGCAGGTGGAGCTGAGTTACATGGCTATTGTTGAGTCTGCGATTGACTGGCTTGTCACCAGGGGCACAAGCATGTGTGGTTACTGCCAGACCCCTAGGTGGATGAGACAGCTCTGGGATCATGCTGGAGTAGAGCTGGAGGCAGTTTGTTGGGTCACTTCCAGGTCTGCAGAGGAGCCCACAGATAGTGGGCCTGATTCCAGATACACAGATGGGCTTGGCTCCCACTAAGTCTCTGAGAGAGCTCCTACATGTTTCCTGAGTGGGTCCCTAGTTGGACAGGACAGCTTCCAAGACCATGGTAGGATGAAGATGGATCCAGGGCACAGGGCAGCTTTCAGAGCCTGTACTCAGGAATGAGGTCATCAGGCCTGTCATAGAGAGCTTGGACATATATATCTCCTGCTAGTTTCCTGGGTGGGTGGATATCCAATTTTCCTAATACCGCTTGTTAAAAAGATTGTCTTTCCCTCATTTGAATGGTCCTGGCACTCTTGTTAAAATATTTTTATTTTTAATGACTACTGAATCTTTTATTTTATTTTTAGCAGATAAAAAGTATTGGTCCTTATAAGACCTCAAATATGAATGTTTAATCTACCATTCCATACATCTGTGTTACTCCTTTGGCTGACATCAAATATAATTAATTTCAATAAACATCCAGAATTTTAGAGACAGTCATATAAAATGATATCACAGTGTACATTACTCTACTGGTTTACATATAGGTCACTTTTACCACTGTTAAAATAATTCAAACTTTTAGAACCTGAATAAGTCAGGAAGAAACAAAGCAGGATCATTCATATATGTATTTTTGGTGATCTTAGCCAATAAACTCAAAAGAATATTGTTAATGAACATTTTAAATTGATTTTTCATTAAGAACCAAAGATCATCTTGCCACAATGACAAATGTTTGATATCATTTAGCTATTTGGGTCTGCAGTCCAATGTTGGTAGCATACATATTGTACTATCAAACTCATTATCAGTAGCACTGACAACAATGATGAAACAAGGGAAAATAAATCACATTAACCTTTCCCTTGAGCAATTATGAACAGTCTGTTAAAGAGGAAAGGAAAGATACTTTTTGAACATTTACTTAAGAACAAAGGCTTAAGTTTCAGGGAAAAGCATGTCTCTCTTTGCAGTCTCACCATAGGGAAATCTAATTCATGTTTGCTTAAATTTACTGTTAAAAAAGACCTTGAAAATAAGAAAATCTTTGTTCTAATATTTTCATTTAATCCATACATGAATGAACTGTGATAAGAACTGCACCTAAGTGATTTGTAGAATTCTTTCCCAATTCTCTCTTCTTTTAAACAGAATTTGTTCTGTATAGTTGGAATATTCATGTGAATAATAAATGAGAACACAAAAAGTCACAATACTTTTGGGAAACATAGAAAATCCCATAGGATTTTCTTCTCAATTTTCTAATATAGGCTGTATTTATTACAGTGTAAATGTTTATTTAGAAATAAATAATTTAGAACCTTGGAAACTTTACCATCTCCAAAAACAATATATTTAGTGGCTTTAACAAGCTTGGATTTCTGAATAGAATTCTAAGTTGATGAGAAAGAAAATAAGTTTGAGGGTATCTTCTCCAATATTGCAGTGAAAGTTCAGGAGAAACATATGCAAGGAAGGCAAATTTTCTAAATGATACTGAAACTATTTGGAGAAGTATAAAGTGTCTAAATTTTTGAGACTTGAAAGAAATGCAATTCTTTTCTTTTCTTTTTTGTAAACAAAATCTAGGCTTACAACATGGGGCTAAAGATAGGAAGAGCTCTAATAATTGTCAAAACCATCACAATAGTTTTTATGACAATGAATGACTTTTAAATGCTTGAAAACAATTTTCTAGTTCTATTAAATTTTTATTGGTAAATGTGTGACATGTGGAATAAACTTCAACTGGTCCTGAGTTCAAATTGTTAACTATTCCTTAATTAAGTCCAAGTTAAAGTGGATTCTACTCTCTATCTGAATATGAGAGTGAAAAACATTATCCATATTCAAAATTCCAACATAATTTTTGTGATTTGGGGGCCATATTTTCTAAATATTTTCATCTTGAGGGGTAGACATTTCAAGATGCCCTATGCCAATTTTGCAAGTTTAGCTTAGGTTAACTTTATTGCCTTTGTAATTTTACACACTCAGTTTGAAGAAGAAGAAAGAAGGAGGAAGAGGAAAGGAAAAGAGGAAGAGGAAAGGGAAGGGGAAAGGGGGGGGAGGAGGAGAAAGAGAAGGAGAAGAGGAAGACAACAATGACAAAGAATAAGAACAACAGCAACAATAACAACAGCAGCAGCAGTGAGAACAAAAACCAGCTCTTACCATCATAGTGTCCCTTTCTTAACTTGGCTTTGAGTTTAAACAGAAAATACACTGCTTGTACAAGTATTTTTTAAAAACTGCTTGAAGCCAACCAAAATATCTATAGTTGCAACTAAAAAGACATCTGGAAATGGAAGTAAGGTCAGATAGAAGAGAAACACAAGCATCTTAAAAGGGCAATAAAAATAACGTTTTTTTTTCTCTTTTTTGGTTCTTCGATGAAGAAAGTATTGGAATTCTTTCAGAACATAGTATTTTGGAACTGTAGGCCCAATCTTCAAACTTTTCAAGGTAATAATTTCACCCAGTTGGTTGTTTTGCCTTTTTTCATTTCAATTTTCCTGGGTAGTCATAAAGTACTTTATCTCCAGCACAGAATGGGCTGGTCTGTTATTCCAAAACCCAAGAAAGTATGTGAAATCTAATCTATGACTTGATGTACATTTGACTTTCCTATTAAATTTATTTCTTTCTGGTCCCTCTATACAATATTTCTTTTGATAATGCACACTAAACAAGCACTATTTAGCTTTTGATTAAATATGGGGGGGGGCATCTACTGTTACAAAACTCATTAGGTGACATAACAGATAATTCCCAAATAATAAAGCAGTATCCACTATCAAGTCAATTCAACAAAATTTGGGTACTAACAGGTTGCCAAGTATAGCGTGCAAGAAGCTGAAGATACAATAAGAGCAAAACATAAACTAAGGCTGGTATAGGTTAATCTATTTTACCAAAGTCATAATTAATGAGTCACAGTCAAGACTCAAGATAATGTCTTCTGATAATAAAGCAATGCTTTTGTCCATTATATCCATATGTAGATATTACACATCTATGTTTCTTACTTTAAGAGAGGTCATCCTTGGGACTGTTCAGTAGCATTGGTGACATATGCATGGAATAAGCATAATATAGATAGATAAATATCAAATATATATGCATTTTGTTGATAAACTATTAAAGTAATTCAGGCTGCTTCTCAAATATCTTTAAAATAGTTCATTTTCTCCATGTGGCACAGTGTAGTGGTTGAGAGCATGGACCTTCTAGCCAAAAGGCCTAATTTTGAATTCTGGCTCTGCTGCTTGGTAGCTGTCAAAACTTGGGCCATTTATTTAACAACTTTTTGCCTTGGATTCCTCAATTTTACAATGAATATAAATAGAGTAATTATTTGGTTGCCATGAAAATAAAATGAATTAAAATTTGCAAAATTTTTAGAATACAGTGTCAGGTACCAAGAAAATATATGTTTGTTAAATGAGTACAATAAATAAATGTTTTAAAGTCTTTTGAGGGCCTCCTTTTATAGAAAACTCAGAAGTGTCTAACTATGCCCCACTTCCCTCGCCACCTCTGTATTTAAAGAAAGAGCTTTCATTAGTTAAACATTCTAGAGCAGTCTCAGTTCTTCAGGGTGTAGTGAAAAAAGTTACAGCTGAATATCCACATGATGAAATAGATAAGGAACAGAAACAATCTAACTGTGTTTAATACAGGATAACTGCAAGAAGAAATATGTATTTATGTACAGAGCACACTAATTTTTGTTGCATTGCCAAGACAGAGATTCAATACATCAATGTGGAGAAAGCAGACTATATTTTCTTGGCTTTGATTTCAATTTTGTAGGCCCGATGAAGAGAGGTGCCATCAGGAATACTCATTATATATGAGAAGAAAAATGTGATGAGAACCAAATGTTATGAATGGTTTCATAGGTGAAAGCAATACTAAATCATGTCTTTCCAAGGGACTATGTAGGATAGGAATTGAATAAGTGTGACAACTTAAGAAGGTGAAAATGTTGGTCTAGTATCTGATTTTCTCTTATGTACTTCATCATAATTTGCAAAAATGACTGCACTCTGTTTTAGCTCTTCATAAGGAAGCCAAGTCAAGAAAGTTCAAAGTCAACTTGTACCATTGTTAGATTGTTACCTCCTATCACACTAAATGAACTTTTTTCATTTAGTGTATAGCTCTTCACACATAGAAACTTGCACATCAGATTGAAATAGCAAGGTTGATTTTTTCCCTCTTTTTAAATATTGGCTCAAATGTTTTCCTAGTGGTGGTGAAATGTAATAAAGTGAAATGAAAGTTGATAATTGATACCTGATTGTGTGATTTTTGGCCAATTACTTAACATGTCTGAAGCTTTAATTTTCTCACTTATAAAATGGGTATAATTACAACTATCTCTTGGAATGGTAGTGTAAGATAAAATGCTATTTTTGAAATACTAATCACCTTTCTCTCCTAATTTATAAGCTCCTATGCTTTTTTCCCCTCACCTCAACTCAAGAACTGTGATGAATCCTGCCTTAGTAGAAGGATGTGACAGGCAGAAATCATTTCTCAAAAGAAGAATGCTTGGATATGTCTGCCAAATAAGGGCTTTAGGGAAAGACAGAGAAATACTAAAAGGACAAACATATTTTAATTTATTTCTACTTTATTTGCTATCTATTGCTGCATAACAAATTACCCCCAAACCTAGCAGCTTAAAACAACAAACATTTCACAATACCTGTGAGTCAGTGATCTGCTGATCCTCTGGCTCTGGGTTTCTCATGAGGCTGTAATCAAGATGTCAGCTGTTGTCTCATCTCAGAGCTCAATGAAGGAAAAAGGTGCTAAGACATCAAGGGAAACTTTATTTTGATTACTATGCGGGAGACACAAGAAAACAGCAAGATCCTATAGAGGGAATGGTTCTTTGTTGTGTCTTAATAGATGGAGCATAAACACACCAGCAATAATCATACAGTCCCAGCATGGAATGACAAATAACAGAAAGGTTCCCAAATCCTTCAGTATGCTGTAGAAGTAGCAGTGACAGTCATTTGAGGGGTCTGTGAGGAGAAATGAGGAAGGCCTCAGTGGTTTCTTGCAAGTATCACATTGCTGAGTGGAGAGATGTCACTGGGAAACAGGTATACCAGTACTCCCAAACATCTGCCCCATAGGGAGCCAATTCTTTGGTGTTTTGTGTACCCCGGGCAACTCAGACACAAGGCAGGGAAACAGACAGGAGAAAATCCTTCCATGAGAGCAAGTCAGTTCTTGTCACCCTGGTAGGTATGGGCCTCAAAATTAAATTAGGTCAAGTCATGGAAGGACAAAGAAATTTCTGTTTCTTTCACACTTGGGTTTGCAGATTATCTTTACATCTCATGTATAAAAAAGGGCCTAGTTCATATCTTGAAACATTGTAAATACTTATTAAATGATAGCTATTGTCATTTTGGTTATTTTCCAAGCCAACTGATATTCAGAACACCTCACAGAAATCAATTATCTCTATGTAGAGAACATAAGCTCTATTAAAACCAAGGGTCTACATTATGTTGGGGGGATTAGGTAGTGACTGATCAATGTGTTTTCAGAATTATCTATCTAGTAAGTACTACCCTATACCGAGACTGCAGCCTGACCCCTGATGGTCATTTTCTAATACCTATTTTCAGAATGGCATTACATCAGTGGGTGTCTCATTCCCCTCAACCATAAAATTGGGACCTTAGCCCTCCCACCAAAATGTTTGGAAGTAGATGGTAGTGCTGGGATACTGCATTGAACAAAACTCTTAATAAAGGATTTTGATTTTTTTAGTTACTTTTTCCATTAAATCTCAGAACAAACTAAAATCCAATGATTTGTAATTGTTAAATAATATACAGGAGATGCCTAACCATCTGCATCAGAAAATAATTGCTAATATATACTGAATGGCCAATATGTGTCCAGTTCTGTTCTAATAGCTTTGTATATATTATCTCATTTAATCCTCATCACATTCGTATGAAGGAAGTACCATTATAAGCTCCATTTTAAAGATGCTGGAACTGAGACCAATGTTAACACAGCTGGTAAGTAAATAAGCCAGAATTTGGACCCACGCATACTGGCTCTAGAGTCTTTCTCAAGAACAAACTTATCACATGATCAAAGTTGGGAAAGCAGTGCAATTCAGCTTGATAGATGACACAAAGTGCATTCAATTCACAGTTCTGCTACAGACTAAGAGAATACCTTTGAACAAAATACTTAATATTTGCCAACCTCATGTTCTTATCTGTATACTAGGACCTACCTGCCAACTGTGTAGTAAGAATTCAAATAAGTAATACAGATCCTGGGATATATTATTCATTTTCTTAGAAGATCTCATTTGCTATTTTTAAGTCTTGTGTTCAGGCTTCTTAGATGATCAGTTGAGATAATTTCAGTGAAAATGCTTTGAAAATTATAAATCACAAGATAAATGAAAGAAGTTTTGTCTATTAATTAACACTATTAGTATAAATAGCTAACAATTTTAATGTACCAGGGACTGATTCAAAACTTTTATACATTAGCTAAAAACAAATGAACAAACAAACAAAAAAATACCTCTAAAGACATTTTTAAAAACTCCAAAACTGGGAAGTAAGTACTATTCCACAGATGAGAAAACTGAGTCCCAGAAGTGCCAAATAGCATGTTCATGGTTACAACCAGGAAGTGATGGAGTTTGCAGTTTTCCTCAAACATAGTTAACTCTAAAATGGTATGCTTTATATCATAAAATATTATTAAAAACATACTACTTCAAGCACTTTAGCAGCAATCATTGCACTGTGAACAAAATAACTTTGTTGTAACCAGACATCCAGTTACTTTAGCTGGCGAAATGATTTATTTAAGACTCATGATTTCTATTGTAAAGGTTGGTACATTTTCAGCAGGACTTGATGTATCTTAGGAAGGGGAAGAGAGTTACTGAAAACCCTTAAAAGCCATAAACTTTTGTATTTTAAACGATGTCATATACAAGTTACAAAATGCTCAGATTATTTTATTCATCTATATTTGCATCAGTCCATGCATTCATTTTTTCCTTCCTTCTTCCCTTCCTTCCTTCAATAAATATCTGTAAATCAGACTAGTCTTTGCCTTGGAACAAAATATATCTGAGTTTGCATTGCAGCCTCAAAACTTTCCATGTGTATGGCTTGTAAAGTTACATAATCTCAAAATGGAAATAATAATAGTACCTATCTTAGATGGTTGTGAGTATTAAATGTCATACTGCATCTAGACCACTTAGTACAGTGTCTGGCAATATGGCAAGCCCTCAGTAGTGTTTAGTTAACATCATCTTTTTCATCTTATCACAAACATTGACCAATTTATGAAAAACTTTTTTATTTTAAAAGTTCACTGTGTCTTAATTGGTTCTCTGGAAACAAAAGATTTATTTCTCTGCACATAATTGGTTATCTAGAAACAGAAGTGCTATTTCCCTCAAAGCAATCTTATAAACAATTCTCAGATTCCTAGGTTGCCCTGTCCAATTCCATTAATGACATCGTGTAATTTTATAAATGTTATTTATCAAATGTTATTTCAGCCAAAATAAAGGCCAGAAGTCTTCAGGCTAAAAGGCTAGGAAGCAAAGTGATGGAGATAGGGAAGGCTTGTAGCTATGCTGAAATGAAGGGGAATAAGATCATTAAAAAGTCAAGATTTTATGTTTGAATAAATGGATTGATTTAATACTAATAAGTTACTGAAGAGGCAGAGACAGAACTGGAAAAGGGAGGTCAAATATAGGTTAGGTAGAAAGTAGAAGAAGATAAGTGCAGATACAGGACACTGGGCTCCAGGAATAGGTCTAGAAAGACAGAGGAGAGGTTTGGTTGGGAGAGACACCAAAGAGAAGGCAAAAAGACTGGCCCTTCCTTGAGATGAGACAGGAGAGAGGCCTGCATCTAGCTGTACTTTTCCACGTAATTTGTGCTTCTAAAGCTTGACAGCTAAGCAGCGAGTAGATCAAGGAGGGCTGTGTATGTCCTGCTAAGACATTTGGACACTATGCTGAAGGTCACGAAGAGTCATTTAAGCAATATCATTCAGCAACTCAATGCTTTCTACTAAAATATCTGCCCTTGATTTTTGCAGACTGTTTTCCATGTGGACTTATTATGATATCTTGCTTCCAGGCACCTGGACAAAATACCATAAATCTGAGGTTTTGCTTGGAATCATTTAGTATTTTTCACTTCTAATGAAGCAGTCACAAAAACATAAACATCTAGTATGTTAACATAAAAATCTTTGGGGTGATGTTACAAAGCCCAGTGTTGATCAAGAACACAACTCCATTATCTTTAACAAGCTGGGAGGCAACCTTCATTTATTCCTGTTGCCATTTTCAGAGGCCACCAGATATGGAGGTCCCTGGCAGCATTACTAGTAGGCTAAATGCTTTAATATATAACGTAAAAAGCTTTTTATAGAGGAATATGAGTTTAGCTAGAGTGTCCACTCTGCACTAAGGTATGCAGACTTTTTCCCCTGTATTAAATCAAATTTGTGGACATGTTGCTCCAGAGAGTTCTTAAAGTCTGACATCTCCCAGGATTTATTGCACACTCTGTGCACCTCTGTACCTCCTGAACCCCACAGAGCACTTATCCACCATGGTACTCTGTCTCCAAAAGTGGATGCTCAATAACTTCATCTGCCTGTAAGAAGTTGGAACTGTGGAAATGAGACTACTTTCCTTGGCCAATTAGAGGGCAATGGAAAGATGTTTAGATAGTCTACAATGCATCGATCAATTGTTTAAACATTTTCTTTTCCTGCCTCTCAGGAGAATACAAAAGTTAGAAGCAAGGCAAAGTTAGTTCTCCAATGCACAGCACTATCTACATACTGATAAGTATCCTTTCCTCTCAGAAAAACAAAGGAGGTCAAATTTCCTGAATACTTCAGTTTTTCAAAGTTGATTTTTTTTCATAATGTTAAACTATATTTAAGCTGGTATGCATCCTAAACATTCCTATCTTCTCAAAAATAAAGTCTATTTAACACAATTAAATTTGTTCTAATGCCTCAGAGTCATCATCAGTGTGTGAAATACTGCCAGTACTCGTTTCCTATTGCTCTTGCAACAAATGACCACAAAGTTGGAGGTGTAACCAATACAAATCTATTAACTTCCGGGTTATGTAGCACAGAAATCCCACACAAGTTTTTACTGGGTTAAAATCATGGCATCGGCAGGGCCGCCTTCCTTTCCAGAGGATCTAGAGGAAATTCTGTTTTCTTGCCCTCTCCAGCTTCAAGAGGTTGCTCATGTTCCTTAGCTCCTGCCTCTCTTCCTACTTCCTCAAATCTAGCAGTGAAGAACCCTCAAACATCTCTCTCTTTTGACCTCTGTTTCCACCATCTGTCTCTGATTGTCACTCTCACCCGCCTCTTATAAGGATTGGATTCCTCCTGGATAATGTAAGATCAACTCTTCATCTCAAGATTCCTCATTGTGTCTATTCTCGATAGTTTCTTTGAACTTTTCTCTCAGTGACCAGTTGTTGTGTGTACAGGTTACCCTAACAAGTTTTCTCCTAAATTTCTATGAAGAGTGAACAGATGGTTAAACTTGATATCCGTAAGAAGAGAGAAAAAAGAAAAGAGAGAGGAGAGAGATTGAAGCCAGACTATGAGTGAAGTCTGAGGTGGTCTTCTGTGAATTATTGTATCCTCAAGGGGAAATCAGAAAGCAGGGTGAGTTCAGCCTAGCTTTTAAAATAACAATGTAAGTATATTTCACTTCATAAATCCTGATGTGGTAAGAAAAAAAAACAGCAGATAAACTAAAGTTATAAATTAAGGGCTTTTGGGTTTAAAGAATTTGTAGACTCAAGAGAATATCAGTGCTGCTTTAAGAATAGTTGCTATATTACCTAGACATGAGAGCAAGGAGAGTGTAATAAGTATAGAATGTAAAGCTAATATAATCAATAAGATATTAATAAGAAATAGTTATATACAATGACAAAGTCTCAACTGTGATTTGTCGAAAAATTCATTTTAGCTACTCTCTACTGAGTGCCTACTGCGTACCAGACACCATGCTAAGCACTTAGATGCATTATCTACATTAACTTTCAAGGCAACTCATCGAGGCAAGTACTATTAATATTCCTATTTTGCCAATAAGAGACTGAGGATCAGTGAAGTTAATTTTCTAACCTCACCGAATTATTAAGTAGTTCAACTAGTCAGATTGCAAGCATGTCTGTGTTCCAGCTCATAGGAAGACGAACAAACACAGAGATGTTCACACGACTGTTTTAATGGCCAGTCCTAGAGGTGGCATGCTGTTCACTTCTACTCACATGCAACTCTAATCCTATGAAAGAAGAGCAGAATGGCTGACCTGGTACAAGATGGGTGAAGAGGGTTGAGTGTGGATGGGAAAAAAATGCTAGGGAGTAGTGAGAGAAACCTTGTATTTGTTCAGAAAACTGCTTAGGGCCTGGCTCAGAGTCTTGGTTCCTGTCTTCCTTCTCTGAAGTGATAATAGATTTTTTTTCCAAGTGCAAGTATTTCGAATTTTCTTCTCAGAGCTTTAAAACTCCTTTCAGTATATCTGCAATATATTTTTAAAATCATGAGGGAAAACATGGTTTTTTTCCTCATGAAATGAGTCATTTTCTCACTCTGGTTCTTGCAAGTTTGCTCACTTCCCCTGTACACTTCCTGAGTGAACATGTTTACATAATGTTCAAGCCTCTCATTGCATCAGCCGGTCATCCTAAGATGAAGTCAGGCAACTGAAGGAGTTCTTTAAATAATGTTTCCAATTTCTGGTGATGAATTTTATATTTCTCAACAATCATCCTTGTAGCACTGACTGTAAGTAGAATATAGTATTTATATAAATTTAAGCTTTAAATGTGGGGCATTGCTAAAATTTCTGGAAATGTTCTGCTGGTTTCAAGTATATAGCTAAGTGATTCAGTTATACATATATATATATTCTTTTTCATTATAGGTTATTACAAGATATTGAATATAGTTCCCCATGCCATACAGTACTGCCTGTTTTTTTTAATCTATTTTATATATAATAATGTGTATATGCTAATCCCAAACTCCCAGTTTATCCCTCCCACACCTTTCCTGTTTGGTAACCATGAGTTTTTCTATGTGAGTCTGTTTCTGTTTTGTAAATAAGTTCATCAGTATTATTTTTTAGATCTCACATGTAAGTGATATCAGATAGTACTTTTGAAGAAACTACTTTTAAAATGTTTATGCTCTTAAAAATGGCTGACTTACAATAATAACAGCTTGAATTATTCAGGTACATCAATTTCATCTCAACCCCAAGTTGTAATGTTAGTTCAGCTTGACACTATCATGTGAAATCAATAATAATGTGTTGCTGATCTAGGAATATGGTATAGTGTCTGAGAGAGCACTGACAGTTTTCCAAAACCTCCCAGATCACACATTTATTTTATTTTATTTATTTGTTTTTATTTTTTTAAACATTTTTTATTGAATAATAGTCATTTTACAATGTTGTCAAATTCTAGCATAGAGCACAATTTTTCAGTTATATATGAACGTATATATATTCATTGTCACATTTTTTTCCCACTATGAACTACCACAAGATCTTGTTTATATTTCCCTGTGCTATACAGTATAATCTTGTTTATCTGTTCTGCATTTTAAAATCCCAATCTGTATCTTCCCACCCCCTGCCCTCTTGGCAACCACAAGTTTGTATTCTATGTCTATGAGTCTGTTTATGTTTTGTATTTTGTTTTGGTTTTAGATTCCTCATATGAGCGATCTCATATGGTATTTTTCTTTCTCTTTCTGGCTTACTTCACTTAGAATGACATTCTCCAGGAACATCCGTGTTGCTGCAAAAGGCGTTATGTTGTCAGTTTTTATGGCTGAATAGTATTCCATCGTATAAATATACCACATCTTCTTCACTCAGTCATCTATTGATGGACATTTAAGCTGTGTCCATGTCTTGGCTATTGTAAATAGTGCTGCTATGAACATTGGGGTGCAGGTGTCATTTTGAAGTAGGGTTCCTTCTGGATTTATGCCCAGGAGTGGAATTCCTGGGTCATATGGTAAGTCTATTCCTAGTCTTTTGAGGAATCTCCATACTGTTTTCCACAATGGCTTTCCTTGCTTCCCTCTCCCATTCTTAATGATTTAGATGTTTTCTTTTACAATTTTGTGTTTATTCTTTCTGTAATTCATGAGTTATCACCTTTCCAGTTGTGAGTTTCTCATTTTTGTAGCATCCTGCTTCTCTTCTAATTAGAGTAGACCTGTCAACATTTCTTTTAGCATGGGTTTGGTGTTGCTAAACTCTTTTAGTTTTTGCTTGTCTGTGAAGTTCCTTATCTCTCCTTCTATTCTAAAGGATAGCCTTGTTGGATAGAGTATCCTAGGCTGCATCTTTTTTTCATTCAGAACTTTGAATATATCTTGCCACTCCCTTCTGGCCTGTAGTGTTTGTGTAGAGAAATCAGCTGAGATCCTTATGGGGGTTCCCTTGTAACTCACTCTTTGCTTTTCTTTTGCTGCCTTTAGGATCATTTCTTTATCCTTGACTCTGGCCATCTTGATTATAGTATGTCTTGGTGTGGGTCTGATGGGTCCTTCCTGTTTGGGACCCTCTGAGCCTCCTGTACTTGGATATCTGATTCCTTTAGGTTTGGGAAGTTTTCAGTCATGATTTCTTCAAATACCTTTTCAATCCCCTTTGTTCTTTCTTCCCCTTCTGGAACCCCTATTATGCATAGATTGGCATGCTTTATATTATCCCATAGGTCCCTTATATTGTTTTCATTGTTTTTTATTTGTTTTTCTCTCAGCTGTTCTGATTGGGTGCTTTCTGTTGTCCTGTCTTCTAGGTCACTTAGTCGTTCCTCTGCATTATCTAGTCTGCTTTGTACAGCCTTTAGGTCAGCTCTCATCTCAGCAAATGGGTTTACTAATTCTAATTGGCTCTTCTTTATAGCTTCTATTTCATTTTTTGACATATTTTATATCTCTAAACACTACTAAACACTATTTCTTTTAGTTCCTTCAGTACTTTGATCACTCCTTTTTTGAAATCTTGATCTAGTAGGCCATCAATGTCTATTTCCTTGATCATGCTTTCAGGGGATTTCTCTTGCTCTTTTAATTGGGAGTGGTTCCTCTGCTTCTTTATATTGCTCATCTCTCTCTGGCACTGTGGCTTAAGAAGTGTCAGTTATCTAGTTCTCCTGGAGACGGTGTGCTCCTAATGATTTTATTGAGAGGTCTTTGTGTCTTCGCCCTGTTTCACCAACTCAGCTTACTGTTTCCAGAGGTCCTCTGTTGGCGCCCTCTTTTGTGCTGCTCCCAGTGGCTGTTGGCTAGCAGATCACGCTTCCTCCCAACACTGGGTCAGGTGCTGAACTCTTATCTGGTGGGCGGGCGGGTAACTCCCCCTCCCGATGGCACAGTCAGATGCTGTGCTTGGGGGAGGCAGGTGGGCAGATCGCGCCCACTCCCAGCACCGTGGTCAGGTGCTGCATTCCTGCCAGGAAAGCAGGTTGCCGCCTGCCCTTTCCAGGCGCCGGTCACTCCGCTGCTCTGTGCAGCTGCCCGCTCCGCCTCAGGTCGGTGTTCCCAAGGTGGGCTCAGGGAAGACCGCGGAAAGGCCCCGCCTTTGCTCCATGCCAAATCTCAGCTCCTTGTTTGTCTTGGCGGTGCGAGTTCTCTGAGGTGCCAGGGCAGAAAGATCCTATCTGCCTCCAGCGATAAACAAGTCTCAGTCCTGCCTAGGAGGTTGCGGACCCCCCGGGTGTGGATTCAGGTCTTGGCCCCGCCCCCGCCCAGTGGCTGCACACAGGAGATTATGGCAGCTGTGGCTGCTCCCCACCTCTGTTCTTGCAAGAAGTGCCAGTAATGGCAGCACAGGCCTGAGGAGACAAGGCTATTGCGCCCCTCCCCCCAAGGCACACCAGCCGTGTTGCTTTGCTTTTTTCACAATTTATGGGGGACCGAGGTTGTTCTGCTCCGTATCCCCTCCTAGCCACAGCACGCAGCACTCTGCAGTCCCCCAGGGCTGCCTCAGTGCAGCCGTCTCAGTCCTCTGCCCAGCTCGGGCTGCCTGTCCCGGCCCCAACTGTTGGCTTGTGTCTCAGGCTAGGTGTCTCGGCGACCCTTTGTGCCCATTTAACTTAGTTCTGTCACTCAAGGGGTGCTCGGGGCAGATCTGAGCCTCGGAGATTCCCCCTCCATCCCACTGGCCTCTCCGTTGGAGAGGGGGAGACCCAGCGAAGGAGCGCTAGTCCTCCTTTGCCATTCCCTCCCTGTGGGATCAGTCCTGCATTGTTTTGCTTTTTCTTCTTTCTTTTTCCTTTATTTCTACCAGATTTTCGGCATCTTTGACTTTCGAAGAGGGTGATGTTCTGTCGGAGTTTGGCAGGTGCTCTGGTTGGCTGGGTCGGTCCATAGATGTGACTTTTGGTGTATTTGTAGGAGAGGGTGAGCTACAAATGTCCTTCTACTCTGGCATCTTGCTTCTCCTCCCTCCATTTGTTTTATTTTTAAACTATGCCTCTTCTCTCTAAGTTTGAAAAGGTTGGCCATTCATTTTCAAACTTTTTCCATAGACTATTTCTTCCTGCATTTCTTCCAGGGCTTTTGTTCACAAAATCAATTAGTATATATGGCACTAATGTGTTTTTAGCATTTATATGTTTATGCTTTTTACCTTATCAACTAGATTGTAAGCTCTTAGAAATCAAAGGTTGTTTTTGATTTTGTCTTTTTCCCCCCATAGTATCTAATATATTTGTGGACATAGAGAGATCATTAAATAAACACATTTAATGTATGTGGGGATGATTGAGTAAATTAATAACCATAACCCAAGAGTATGCCTTGATATAGCAGACTGAGCCTGTGAAGACAGGCTTCCCTCTGCCTTCAAAAATATAATCAAAATGAAGTTTAAATATGTAACTGCATCAAAGAAAGGGAAATCTACAAGTAAGAGAGAGAAAGAGAGATTGAGAGAAAAAGAAAAAGACAAAACAAAACTACAACAGAGTAGAAGAAAGGTAATGATGCTGTTGTGGCTCCTGTGACCTACAGACCTGCTGAAGGCTTTAGACTTTAGAAGATGGAGTAGGAGACACAAATAACCCTATAGTCACAAGAGATATGTCTACATGCCTCTGTGAAAAGAAATGGTTCTTGTCAGTTATACCATGGTAAGGGGATTGTCCCTTTCTGTGTTCATTTCTACACAAGGTGTCACAGAACTCCACTTTCTATTTTTGGGGTATACATGCATGGAGAACTATTGGATGGAATTTTCCATATGTGATGACTTGATGGAGTATCCACACTCAAGGGTAACTTACTGCTGAGTCCTTTGTACAATATGAAACCACGTATTCTGTGAGGGTATGGGATTATTTAATGATCATCTCTATTATTGCAATGTGAGATTCTTGAGGTCATCTACATAAAATGTTGCATATAATTACAGGTAGTACAGACACTCTCTGAAGGCCATCCATTCATTGAACAGATATTAACTGGGTTGGCGCTATGTGGCAGGCATTTCTTTGAGCAATGGGATATAGGAGTAAACAAGTCAGGCCTAGTTTTTGTCATTAAATCATTTCCCTATTCTTATTTTATTAGATATAATTTACATACCATCATATGTCCACCTGTGATATGAAGAGCTGCTTGAGAGTTTTAATCAGGACCTAACAGAGTTTGCCATGTGGTTTGGGAGAGGTGGGAAATTGAACTTTGCTTTTTTAAAGCTGATTTAGTAGACGAATAAAATACTGACAATTTAAGTATATTACCTATTTTTCATTTCTTGTAAGTGTCACATCACCTCCTCATCCCACCCAAATGAGAAATGAGTGTTGTAATTTACTGCTTAAATAATTTAATAGATGAGTGATTATTAACAATCCTTCTGAGAAGGTAGAAACCTATTTTCATATCAACCTAGAAAAAAGAGACTTTACAACCCCACAACTTCATAGTGGTTTTCATAGAATACAAACTATGAAAGTTTTATGATTTGTACTTAACTACAGAACCAGAGATTATAAGAAATTTGTAAGGAAGGAAAATATGCAAAACCGCAGGAGAAAAAATAATTTTTATGAATTAGTAAATAGTCATGCAATTTAACTGATACATTGGTAGCAAACGAGCAAGTGAGAGAGAAAGATGAGAGAGAAACTTGTTCTTAAATAAATAGAGAATGTGCCTTCTTGTCAAGTACATCTGGACACTGACACACACTGAACATGTATCAGGCCACCTAGGATGGTCAATTATTTCCAGAGACTTTACATCAGATAGAGCACACTTTTTCTTTTTATCGCAGTGTGATAATATTAGATGTGAATAATAAAAAGATAGCAGGAGGAAAATAGTAATTATAAAATACTAAGAAATAATGATGATGAAATCACAACATATTAACATGAGTGGGATGCAGCAAAAGTTGCATTTAGTGGGAATTTTTGTGTTAGAAAAAAGAAAAATTGAAAACTACTGAGAAAAGGGCTTCTCTCAAAAGGTTAGAAAAATAACCACAGACTAAATACAAATAAAGTAAAAGGGAGGAATAAATATATATGATGAGAATAAATGAATAAAACTATAAATATTATAGAACATTAACAAAACTCAAAGCCTATAAAATATTTTAAAAAAGAAAACTGACTAGGTTTTTCTAGGAAAAAATAAAGTAAAAATAAACATTAGGGAATAAGTGGAAACAAATACAGATATGCTAGAAATATTAAGTGTCATGAGAATACTATAAAAACCAACAATAAATTTGAAAAATTACATACGAAAGATGTATTTCTAGAAAATATACATAACTACATGTAAGAAAAAGTAGTATAAAGTATGAATAAATCAATAAATTATATATTTATTTAGTCTGTAGTTAAAAATACTCCACCAACCAGGACCATGACTTCTTACAAAATTAGTACAAGACCCAAGAGTTTTAAACTTCTGTTTTCACAAACGTTCAAGGAACAGACAATTCTTATCTAACAAAACTCTTTCAGAGAAGCTAAAGAGAAGAAAAGTTGCTCTATTCATTATGAGAATGGAATAACCTTGATATCACCACTTGACAGGAACAGTACAATAAATAAAAATTATAGGCCTATCTCATTAATTAGAATACATATAATTAACCTCTATAAAGTACTGATAAATCAAGTCTATCAATGCATAAAATATATGATGCATCATAATAAAGTCATGTTTAACCAAGCATCATGAAGATGGCTTCATGTTAGAAAATCAATGACTATAATTCAAAAATCAATGCCTATTCATGATAAAGCCATTAGTGAACTACGAATATAAGAGAGTTTCTTTAATTCATAATGTATGTCTTTTGGAAACTGATAACAAACATCATATTTGGTGTTACCACTTTAAAAACTATCATTTACAAGTCAGGATCAAGTCAAAAATGCCTTTTATTATTACTTCAAATTATTATAGTACTGGACATCATAGTCCACAAAATAAGACATGAAAAAATGTGATATAAGGATTTTAAAGGACATAAGAAAATGGTAGGAATTTATAGATGACTCAGTTATCTACATAAAAAATTAAGAATATATTTATATGAAAATAATTAGAATTAATAACTTTTGTTGTATGCAAGAAGACATTCATGCAATTAATAGTATTTCCATACCAATTAGAAGTTATCATTAAAAATTATCCATTCATAGTAGGAACAATAACAAAAAACACACTACTTAGGATTAAATATAGAAAAATATATACAATATCTTGATAGAGAAAATTTCACAGCTTCTTTGAAGGACATAAAATTTGACTGTCCAAACTCTATAGAATGTTAAACACTAAGAGTGAACCCTAAAGGAAATTACAGACTGTAAGTGATTATGATGTGCCAATGTAAGTTCATCTTTCATTTAAAAAAAAAAGTAGCACTCTAGTGAATGATGCTGATGAAGACTGAGGGTAGAGGGAAATCTGTCTATTTCCATATCAGTTGTGCTGTAAACCCAAAACTGCTCTAAAAATAAAGTCTTAGGAAATAAGGCAACCTAAAAAATTAAAATTGACCTTCAAAATAAGGATCTTAGCAAGTTTCTGTGTAAAAAGTCTCAATATCATACTGATGTTAAAATTCCCTCAAAAATGATCTTCAGTATAAGCTGAGTTTAAATACAATGAACGTGTAAGAATAACTGATGTAATTGTAAAGAAAATATATGAGATAGGAAAGCTTGTCCTACCAATATAAAGATATTAAAGACAAAAAAATCATTAAAAGTGTGTAATTTGTCATCTGCATTATCAAATGAACCAGAAGGAAAAATATAAACTCTAGAAACTATTGTGTGTATATATAAAAGGAGTGTTATTAAATAGTGGTAATCAAACTGCTTGGGGTCAATTCTTGGCTCCTCCACTTGCTGGTTTTGTGACATCAGAGAAAATATTTGACTTATTTTTAACATCAGTTTCCTTAATGGTAGAATGGAAATAACAATACGTTCTTCATGCACATGTTGTGAGGATTATACGATATAATGCAAGTACGATGACTAACAAATAACGTATGTACAACAGTTGTTAGCTGTTATATGAGCATTTGGTATATGGCAGAAGTGGCATTGGAAATTAGTCATGAAAAGATGAATTACAAAACAAATTAGGTTGAAACAACTTATAATCAATGTAGAAACATAACATGAGACTTTAAAAATAACACCATAACCTCTTCATTCTAGATAAATTTGAAGAGAAAAAAAACACATTTTTAAAAATGTACAAGAAAATTGTAGAATATCTTAATTATACCTGAGCAAAGAAAGACTTGTAAACAAGATAGAAAAGGTACAAATCAAAATGAGAAGACTAATAATTTGAGACTGAAATTGAATTTTTCTACAAGACAAATTATATCATAAACAAAGCTCAATTATAAGCACTGACTTGGAGAAGATATTTGCAATTTATGTGGCAGAAAATAATTAACATCCATAATATATAATTAATAAAAAAAACAAATGAACAAGCATAATAAAACAGAAATAGTTATAGATACAGAGACCACACAGTTGGTTGCCAGAGTTGGGGGCATGGGAATGGGGGAAAGAAATAGGTGAGGGAGATTAAGAGGTACAAACTTCCAGTTGCAAAATAAATGAGTCACAGGTATGAAATGTACAGTATGGGAAATATAGTCAATAACTATGCAATGTATTTGTATGGTGACGTACCATAACTAGACTTATGGTGATCATTTAAAAATGTATATAAATGTCAAATCACTTTGTTTTGTAACAGGAACTAACATAGTGTTATAAGTCAATTATATTTCAAAAACGAAACAAAAAACCCCACACTCATAGAAAAGAGATCAGATTTGGGAACAGAGTCGGGGTGAGGGGAGAGGAGTTGGAAGAAGGTGGTCAAAAGGTACAAAATTCCAGTTGTAAGATAAATAAGAACTAGGGATGCAATGTGCAATATGATAAAGATAACATTGATGTATATTATATATAAAAGTTGTTAAAAGGATAAATCCTAAGAGTTCTCATCACAAGGAACAATATATTTTGATTTCTTTTATTCTGTATCTATATAAGATGACGGATGTTCAGTAAACTTATTGTGGTCATCATCTCATGATGGATAAGCCAAATCATTATGTACACCTTAAACTTTTATATGATGCTATGTGTCAATTATATCGTAATAAAACTGGAAGAAAAAAAGAATATAAAGCAATAAGAAAAAGTGAAGTAAGCAAATACAAGTATAGCGAAAGACTAAAACCAGGTAATTCACAGGAGAAGAAACATGAAAGGCCAATAACCTAGGAAACAGGCACAAATTTGTTGATAAACAGAGAATTGCAAAATTATGAAATAATACAGCTCATACCCACCATCGTGACAAAAGTGTAAAAGTATGACGGTATCAACTTTTGGGCTAGAAATGGATGAAACAGACTTTTTTACACTGTTGGTGGGCATACAAATTGGTAGAAGCAATCTGCAGAGCCATTTGCCAATACCTAATAAAATCAAAGATATATATTCCCTCAGAGTCAGCAGTCCCATTCCATTCCCTGGTACATTCCCTAAAACAACCAATCAAACCACAAACACTACTGTCTCACAACTCTTATGGGCTAAATTGTGTTTCCCCCAAAGTGTGTATGTTGAAGCCCTAACCTACATAACTTCAGAGGCAGGGCCTTTAAAGAAGTGATTATGCAAAAATGAGGCCATTAAGGTGGGCCCTAATCCAATCTGACCAGTTGTCCTTATAAGAAGAGGAACTTTGGACACACAGAGATAATATCAGGGCTGCATGGGCACAGACAAAAGTCTATGTGAGGACATAGCTGAAAGGCAGTCATCTACAAGCCAAGCAGAGAGGCCCCAGGAGAAACCAAACCTGCTGACACCTTGATCTTGGACTTCCATCCTCCAGAACTGGGAGGAACAAGTTCTGTGGTTTAAGTCACCTGGTCTGGAGTATTTTGTTATTGCTGCCCTAGCAAACTAATACAACATATATGACATGTGCACATAGATACACACACACACACACGGATTATGTATGTGTTTATATATATATATATATATACATATATAATATGTATATATATATATATAAAGATTTTTGCACATTACATGCACATATAAGGATTTTTGTAATAATAAGATAAAGGAAATAATCTATTGATCTATTAATAGATGGATAGAGGAAAGACTATCTGAGGGGCAGTGATGCATTCTGGTTAAGAACTGATTCTGTAGAGTCCAGTACAAATCATAACTCTGCCACTTAGCAGTTGTATAAACTTGGTTAAAATCACTTGATTTCTCTGTGCCTTAGAGTCCACATTTGTATAATGGGTATAATAGTGTCTTCCTCATGGGGAGGATTTGAGGATTAATGAGTTTATGCATGTAAAGCACTTAGCACAGTGCCTGACAGCTCATAAGCCTAATGCAAATGTTAATATTTTTAGTAATCTATTATATTCATATGAATAAAACGCAATAGTCACTATATAAAGGTTACAATGAGTATAATTAGGCTTAAGGTTTCTGCAATGTTTTATTTTATTAAAAAAAGTTCTGACTCAAGTGTTGCAAAATCTTTACATTTGGGTGATACTTAAATGGGTGTTTTTAATATTACCCTCTGGATGTTTCTGTGTGTTTAAAATATAACTATAAAAACAAAAGACAAAGTCAATCCAAAGATTTAGAATGTCTAAGAGATAATAGATTTGGGGTGATACTGAAATGGTTAAAAAAAAAAACAAACCAGAATTATCAAATATCCATTTTTTTTCATGTGGAGCTTAGCTCAGTTCTGTAAAGCTCTATCAAGAGTCACAGAAGCCATCAGAGGCACTTGAGCAGCCTGAATGGAGCTTAGAAACAGGACCAAAGCATTATCTATTGGGCCGTAAATTGACACTGGATTCAAAGTTTATAAACCCAGCAATTTCATTTCTATGCGGGAAAAGGAAAAAGGAAACAAAATCATTTTAGCTCCATTGAGGGTCTTGATGTGAAATGTACTCCACTTCTCAATGAGGAATAACAAACAATTGTAACATCTTTGTTTCGATCAAGAGTGGATGAGGGTTGGGGAAACATCAAAATGCAAATGTCTATGTGCGATAAAATTGAGGGGGAAATTATATTCTTCTGGAAAATTTGTGAGTTGAAGAGAAAGTATATGTGTGATCCAGCCAGGTAATTGGCTATATTTGTTTCATCTTCCAATTAATTGGATACTTTTCCCACCCTAGCACCTTTTGGCATTATCCATTTTAAAAATAGCGTGCATTATTTTGAGTATTGCTGTCATAATAGTCTTCTTATTCCTGAGATTCATGGCTTCAATTTTGCAATCACTCTGAAGAAAAACTGGACAGTTTATCACCATTATTAAATATTTTATGTTATATTTCATGCACTTCTATAGACCCCTGAAGCGAATAGTTTAACTAGTGTGTGTTGATAGAATATATTATAAAGAAAGCTCATGAATTTATGAAGGAACACACACATCCCATTTCAGCAATTGAGGAAAATCAAGAGAAAGGACGGTGAAAAAAATGAATCATATTATGTTCACACTGAAGGAATCATTTGGACCAAGCTCTTTGATGTTGGCAAGGCCTCAGGGCCAAGTGGATTTCATTCTTCAAAGAAATAGTTATGTCAACCGTAAAATCCCTTGCAGCACTCTCAAGATTAGAACAGGGGTGAAACATAGATAACTTCTACTTTAGCACTGATACTTCGAGATACAATCATATAATCTTTATTCCAGAATATGTTTGAAGACACATAATGGCATCACAAATTGAGGTTTGATAATTTATACATTTTTCCAAAACTAGAGGACAGCAAAATCTGGTTGCTCATTCCCTTTACTCCGACCTCAGTTCCTGGCAGGTATGGAGACCCTCTTTCCCAGAAAGTGAACTGATGACTGGGGGAAATTGAGTCCTTTGCTTTAAAGCAACTGGTTCTGCTCTCCTGAGTTCCTCAACTTAGAATCAAAGGAGAACAGAAATATCTTCAGTAAACCTCTCCCATTAAAAACACAGAAGAATTGTTGCCACTGAAATGATATTTGGACTTTCTAGAGGGAATTCACACTGAATTTCTGAGTAAAATTTGAGTCAGTAACTCTAGGCATTTTTACACAATGCTTCTATCTGGAATATCATTTTCCTATAAAGGTTGCATGTTTAAATTCTACACAATTTTAAAAAACCACCTCCTCGGAAAAGTTATCCCTGATCCCTCCCTATTTTCCTATCTCTGGCTTCCCTGTTTTTCCTCTGCTGTTGCAGAATAAGAGGAGGAGTAAGTGAGTGGAGAGGAGGGAGCAGAGGGTGGAGGGAGGAGGGAGGAGGAGGAAGAGGAAGAGGAGGAAGAGGAGAACAACAACAGCAAATAGCTATTATTTATTGAGCATTTATTGTGCCAGAGATTGTGCTTCAGATCCACAATCTAATTTAATTTTCACAATAACTCTGTGAGAAGGGAAAGATTAGTATTCCTATTTTGCAGAGGAGCAGACAGGCTTATCACAGGTGTTAACTATCTATCCAAGGTCATTCATCTAATAATGAAGTGCTCTAAATTCAATCTCCAGGCCTGCTTGAATTCACGGAACTATGCTGCTTACCGAGGGCAGGGCCTTTGTCTGATTCACCTGTTTCACCTGCAATTCCTTGCAAAGAATATGTGTTCAGCACTTGTTTTTGGATGACTACATGCATGCATGTCAGAGAGTGAACAGAAATAAGATAGTACTTTCAGGATTAAAAAATATCATAGATAAGAAACAAATTTCTTCTGTACAGAATAGGGAACTAATTATAGTCAATATCTTGTAATAACCTATGTTGAAAAAGAATATGAAAATGAATAGATGTATGTGCATGTATGACTGAAACATTATGCTGTACCCAGAAATTGACACATTGTAACTGACTACGCTTCAATTAAAAAGAAATCAAGCTGAAAAAGGCTATATCACATACGAATGTCCTTCGATTAACAGAAATAATAGTATTCATAACTTTAATCTTTGCAACCCTTTCCAATTTCCAAAATTCTTTCACATGGTATAAAAGATATGAAAAATGCAAAAGGTAGGCCATTATTGTAATTTTAATTTTTAGCTAACAATAGCTAGAGAGTATACATACTATACTTAAAAATAATTTGTTAAAATAATTTGCTTTGATATAGAAAAAATAAGTTTTATATGTTAGGTGTACAGATACTCAAATTGATATTAAGAGCTATCTTAAACTCTCGAAACCTTTACGCTCTGGAAAGTAACACAAGCAAAAAGATTAGGTACTAGAGTTAATAATATGCACAATTATGCCATCATCATTAAATATGAAGAAAGCATGCCAAGACAGAAATGAAAGATGTCAGATAGAAAACCACCATTTAATTTTTCATTCCATTCTTGTATTTTTTTGTCCAATTTTTGCCTTTGAAGATAAAAACAGCTATTCAATATATACTAGAAAAACAGAAGAAAAAGTACTATTGCTAGAGCAGCTGCTGTTGCTGCTGGTTTCATAACCCAGCATCTCCTTGGCAGATACACAGCTGACCAGATTTGCTGATAAAATGTGAGGCCTCCTAAGTTGTTAATTTATTGAATGCTATTCTTTAGTATCTATGGAAGGCTTACTCATACTATGTTGGGTTTTTTAAATAGTTGAAAATGGATGAATCGCATTTAATGTTAAATAATGCCAATGTTTTAATTGCTAACCTGATATTATCAGTTCTGATATGATGTGAACAATTTCACTTTTTAATTTGAATAAATAAAAAAGAGAATGTGACACAATTGAAATGAGAAAAGACACTTGACACACAATATCATCATATAAGACAACAATATCAGCAGACAATTTAGATAAGGGCCACTGAAATGGGATAAAATTCAAGGAACATTTTTAAGAGCTACTACAAAGACTTTTGCTGGGGGTTTTAGAACAGGGAAACAGATGGGGGAAATAATTGTCTAACGTTTATGTTAATGTACCATAAAACCCCAATTATCTAAGCTGCTTGGGGAATCAGGTGTTTGGCTTAATTTTTTTAGTTAGCTGAAAGTTACTCTAAAACCCAACCATATCTCAGCCATTGTTGTTGAAAATTGTTCCAAAGTAGTTGAATAGTGCCTAGGGATTATGATTGCATTTTTCTTTGTGGATCGTGAAATGCTTCAAGGTCATTATTCTTTGTGCATCTTGCAGCGTTCTTCAGTGTCATAAATTCTGATTGTGCAGAATTGTGACGATACACGTGGACTCATGGGTGAACCTAAAATACTCTGGAAATAATTTTTTAAAATAAACATATAATCTGAATTTCTTCTACGTTGATTTCCTTACTTTTCAAGTACTGTCCTACTCTGTGGGCAGTGACTGTCTTCTGGCATGGTTTGGGGGTTTTTAGGGAGTCTCCTGACTTCCAAAATGTTCCTAGCCTCACCTATCACCATTAGAGATATAGTAATCTGAAAGTATAAATAATTATTTTAAAGTACAATTACCTCTGTAAGGGCTGACAACTGATTTGTTTATACCAGAGTTTAAATAAATCTGGTCAAATAAATCACATAGCTACCTGAATTCTGTAAACACATGGAATGAAACTTTTACTTGGGAAAGGGATGTTAGAGCACAGAGGATTTCCAGGAAATCATGCAGTGCCTACCTATTAATTAATAAAAGGAAAAAATTATCCTTATTAGGAAGTATCTTTAAACCTCTCATTATTAAAGTAGTCAATGCTAAATTATCACACTATTTTATGAATGCCCTTTTTACTCAACATCATCCTTTAAAATACTGCATATTCTATGATATCAGGGACTGTCTTTTTCATAGTACTCATTATACTTGTATGATTATTTAATTATTATGTAAAGTTAGGCTTTACCATTATATTCATTGTGCTTAGGATAGCCCCTGGTGCAGAGTAGACATTCAAAAGATATTTGTTGCAAGAATAAATGTAATAATCATGTGAAAATGTTTGTGAACAGTAAACAGAGAAAAGGGATTTTTATCAATAACAACTGGTATTATTATTATGATGTCAAAAGTAGTCTGAATATTTATAAATAAGGAAACTGAGGTTCAGAGATGTTACATATATTCATAATACCCTGGACTTCTCCTTCATAAAAATCTTTATAATTATGTTTGATTATTGCTACTCTATATTTTGGATTACAGGTTCTAAGAAGGCAAAAGCCACTGTTGTTTATTTATGCCATATCACAAAACCTAGCTGAGTGCCTGTCATATAGTAATTGACAAATACTGATTGAATAAATCAATGACTACAATTTCATGAACAGCATTTATTATCTTGTTCAAGTTTTAAGACAAAAAGGCAGAAATGTTTCAGGACGTGCAATGTGTCCCTGATTAAAATGTCCATTCACAAATGAAACTTTTATCCTGTCCAATATCATTTTGCAACTACACAACTGGTTATCTGAGATGGTACTCTATCTACAAGATACAGTATAAGAGAAAGAAGAAAATTTACATGAAATTAATAAGTATAAATTTTGAGCTACATTGGAAGATATTTCCTATACTTTGGAATATTTCAACATTAATTTTACTCTATGTACAACAAGACAGATTCTTCATAGGAAATATATATATGATATATATCATACATATTTACAAACCCTGTAACCTTACCACATTATACTATATATTGGTGAATAGTATGGGTGCATATATCGTGCCACAAACTCTTATTACCAATTGTCATCTAGGTACTAAACTTGGCTTTAAGACAAAAATGGGTAGGGTAATCCACAGCCCTTGTTCTAAAGTAGACACTGTTCACTGAGAAAGACAGATGCATATAAAAATACAATAATGCAGTGTATCAATGTATGGTATAATGGATGTATGTATAAATGATTCATTCTTCTTGAGTGGGGTGAAGTGAAGTAAGAGAAAGTGAGATGAGAAGGTAATTTATACTGGACTTTGAAGGGTGAGAAAACATTTATCATTGAAGTTAACTGTGACAAATATTCTAGGGGGAGAGAATTGCATGGATATTGGAGCCATGAAAGAGTTTGTCTATTTGGAGGAGTTACGGGAGATTACGGAATACATACTGTGGCCAAATTTTGAAAGGATTTTTATATCAAACTAAGAAGTCTGAACTTCAGCCAGAGGCTAGTGGAGAGCTATTAAGTATGTAAAAGCTGAAGACTGACATAATCAGCAAGTCGTTTTGGCGTGATCACTCTGACTGTGTGTATGACGGTTTGAGGGAGGAAGGGAAAAACTGGATGGAGGAGATCAGGATCCAGGTTATTTCAGTAACTCAGGTGAGAGATGATGAGAATTTAAATTAAGAAAGTAGCAGTGATGATAAAGAAGAAAAGAGAAATCAAACATGTGAGAGTGTTTCAGTTGTTTCTGGGGGTGCATATGTCCTGGTTCAGGGATGAGTTGGGGCCTTTGGCAGGTTACTTAGCTTGATTCTTTACTTTCTTGATTTTGACTTTCTGAGCTTGATTTTGCATGTATGATGATGATGTTGATCATATTTTCTTCCTAGAATTTCTTTTGATGATTAACTGATACTGCCTATGTGAAGTTTTGCGAATATGGTGGCCAACAAAACTGAAGAAGCAGAAAATGCTAACATTGTGTTGTCTGTTATTATGAAGAAAAGGAATATAAGGAACAAAAGAGACAGAAGCAAAGAGAGAGAAAAGAAGAAAGGAGAAGGAGAGGGAGAGGAGAGAGAGAAGGGAGAAGGAGAGGGAGAGGAGAGAGAGAAGGAAGAAGGAGAGAGGGAGAAAATTTTTAAAATGAATAGAAAAAAAGGAATACAGGAAGGGCAAGAGGTATGGACAAAATCTGACTATAAGGTGACCCAAAGCATTTGAAAGGCTTTCCCTATCATGACAGCGTTGTAAAGTAGGCCAGACAGATGTAATTTTATTTCTAGGACTGTAAGAAAACCTTGTGGGGGTGCTTGTCATGATGTCACATAGGTCCAAGGAAAATGGAACAGTGTGTTCCTCTGGATATGTGGAGTGGTGGAAGGGCGCACCCCTTAGGTGACAGGGCTATGCGGGGCCCTGAGGGAGAAGGCTGTTGCTTTGGCAGTTCCCCTGCGGCTGGGCTGTGGGGGCACGTGAGTGTTCATTCAGACTGTGCATCAGGCTGCATGCAACAAGGGATCCTGGAGGTGAGGAAGGGTACACATTCATCTTCCCAGGGCTCAGAAAGTGCTTTTTGTAGCTGAATATGGCTTACTTATTTAATCCTCTTTCTGTGGCATGGAAATGAGGCAAGCATTATTGATTAAAAACAGAAGATTTAAAAATCCAAGAGAGAGAGGGAGGGAGAGAGATAGACAGAGACAGAGATAGAAACAGAGAAAGAATGAATCCTAATATCCTTGAACCTCAGTCCAGATTTCCTGAGGATTCGATAAGCTAACTTTCCCCATTTCCTTTAACTTCCCATTGAGATCTTCTCGTGAACAGCTTTCATAGTCTCCACTAATACTATCTAACCCAGTCTTTTCAAAAATTTTCTGAGAACTATTCAGCTGGATTTCATTACACAAGCAAAGCACACTGATTAAATTCCCTAGTGGGTGTGTTTCTACCCTCTGCCATGTGAGACGGGGCCTGTGTCTGTAATCATGATGTGCTTTTCTCGTTTGGCTTCTTTGACCATTTAGTCACTGAGATGCCTAGATCAGAATGCAAAGATACTGGAATTCCTAATAAGTAGTTGGAAAATTTTCTCTTTTTTTGTTGTTGCCTCATTCTAAGCTGTACTGTTTTGCCAAGCACTTATTCAGACACTCTCAGAGATGGTACACAAATGTTATTTCTACCGTTTAAATATGACTGCAACAAATCTGAACTTTTCTCATGTGTATGACATTTTTGTTAGATGCCGGGCTTAGAGGAAAGTGAAAGCGTTCCATGGTTGGTGGGTAGACATAACCACTAGAGATCCAAAGAGAATCTATAGTTTTTAAAACAACAAAATAACATTTGGTATTTCCAGTGGGAGACAGGGAAGGAGGTAAGAAATAGAAGCGGAAAAATTAATTGAGCACAGAAACCGTTAAATGTGTAAGTAAATTTCAAGCAACACTGACTGCCTAAAATAATACTAATAGTGTTTAATCTGAGGAATTAAAATATAGAATTAAAATATAAGAAAACAATAAAATTAAAAGATAATCACAAGAAAATAAAATAAAAAAGACAGGAATGGAAGCTTGTGATTGTAGTGTTCAAAAACCTTTTATTTTTTTCATAGTATAGTACTAATTTTTATCAACTTTAAAATGTAAGTGTCAATATAAGATATTAAGGGCAATTGTTAAAGTGTATAAGTAGACTGTGTAACTTTCAAAAGTTGCAACAGTAGGGACAAATGAAATTTAAGAGACTCTCAATCCATCAAACTATGAAAAGAAGGAGAGAAATAAAAAGCATTTAAAACCTCCAATAGAAAGCAAAAGCTAAGATCATGGAAGTAATTCCAATAAGCCAGCAATCAAAATAAATGCTAACAGACCACATTCCTGAGTAAAAGACAAAAAATGTCAAGTAGCATTTTCAAATTCAGCTATATAATATTTATAAAATACACACCTAAAGTATAAGGTTAACAGTAAAAAGAGAATATGTGCATGTATACATAAATGCATTCACACACACACACACACACCCCTCTGTGTGTGTGTGCAGCAAACACTAAATATGCCAACAAAAAGAAAACTGGTGTAGCTCTATTAAAAGTAAACAAAGTATGTTTTGACATTTAAAGAATCATTAAGGATAAAGCCATCTACCTACAGACTTTATATTATATGAAAAAAATGAACCACTGTTTGGTTTCTGTTAGTTGCAGCAGAATGGACTCCCAATGGATATATTAGAATTTTTTTTCTGTTTATGGTAGCTCAGAATTAGAGGCAACCCAGGTGTTCATTACAAATATAAAAGATAAGAGATGAATATCACGACATACTCTAAAGAGGTCAAACTAATAAATTAGGTGTGCATGTGCTGCATCACGGGTAGATTTTATAAATACGGTGTTAAGTGAAAAAATAAGAAATACAATGATATCCATAGGACTATCATTTATGTAACTGAAAAATGCATGCTTACACAGAAGAATAGTAAGCATTTATTGCGGACTTACTATGTGCCTGATGCTTTCCCAAGGGCTTCAGACATGCATTAAATCCACTAGGAAAATGAATAGCAAAGAGGTTAAGCAGTTTTTCACAAGATTACATAGCTATTTAGTGAAAGAGCCAGCATTTAAACTGAAGCAATTTGGCTCCATATTCTTAACTCTTAACAACTATGCTATACATTATATAATTTTGCAAGGGCATGTACATGTCCAAGGGCATATATAAGGAATATTGTGAAGACAAGGCAGGAACCAGGACAAAATTACAGAGTAAGACTTGACAGGACAACTTGCATAGATCAATAATGAAAGAGTCCTATGTCCTGAGGATTATGATTAACACACTGCTCTGCTTCTGAGGTCAAAAAGGAACCAAAAAGAAAAAGAGAGAGAGGAAGGGGTAAAGTAGCAGCCCTGGCCTAGAGTTGTGTACTTCAGAGGCTAGGAGTTGATGTTGTTGCCTGTCTTGTTGCTCACAGATCAGAGTTTAAAAATATTTCTATAATTATTAGAGCTAACATTCATGCCCCTCCTTTCTTACATGTGAGTGATGTGAAGCTACATTATTGCTACATTGCTTGGAACACGCTGGCAGTTTTGTTGGCCACACTGCCAGTGTTCAATTGACAGGTAATAATAGAAATATAGTAACAAGCTCAGTGCCTCAGCCATAATTTTGCTCTACTCCTGATGTTATTTTTACGTCTTCTTTAAGTTTTCTCTTCAAAAAGTGTAGCAGAAAACAAGCACAAAGTCAGGACAGATGTGAAGCATTTCGAGACAAGTTTTAGATAAACATAAAGTAAGGTTATAATTTTTGATAATGTCACTGATCAGTTCCCTATGCATCTTATTTCCTCAGCTACTTGTTTCAAAATAAGTACAAGAATGAGTACATGACAAGTCACTAGTCCTACACCCATATATGCCATTTGTCACTAATTAAGGATCAATAATGCCAGAGGGTCGCAGGTCAGTACATAAGAGTGCACTGAAAGGGAAGGAAGGTGCAGGTTGATGATCATGTTAAGGACTTTGAATAACCAGAGAGTAGCACCAAGTCTTCTGGGAGTTAGGAGAAAGCGAGTACCATTCCTTGATTCATTCAGACATATTGTGTTAGTCAAGGTCTTCTGAAAAGCAGGTACTAAGAGGCTATTACACATAAAAGAAAAGAAAAATTACGGATATCACCTGTGAGGGAAAATGGGGAGAAAATGTCAGAAGAACTATTGGACAACAACACAGGTCTGACTCTTATTAAGTAGAGAAGGAAGGAAAGAAGACTGTGTGAATATGTCTTAGACTTGCAGAACAGTCCTAAGAGAGTTCAGCAAGACCAGTGAAGAGTCCTTGAGGCAAAGGCAATCATCAGAGGAGTCTTAAGTCTCCCAAAGATGGTCTGCTTCAGTATTCCTGCTGTACTTCATCACTGGCTGAGAGCAGCCCAGAGAAAAGAAGGGCTTTCACCTAAATGTGCTGGTAGATTCAGGGTAGAATAGCAGGAACTGTTGGTCAACTAGTCAGAATCTGACAGCAGTTAGGTATCTGAAAGGTGGATTTTTTAAATCTCCAGGACTATTATATACTTAACACTGTATCAACATGATACTAAACACTAAAGGAGGTATGGACAAGTGGGTAGGTGTTATGCATAGAATGTGTGTGTCCTCCCAAAATGTATATGGTGAAGCCTTAACCCTCAATGTGATACTATTAGGAGGTGGGAGTAATTAGGTTTACATGAGGGCATAAGGGTAGGACCCCATGATGGGATTCTTACCCTTATAAGAAAAGGAAGAGACACCAGAGCTTCCACTCTCTCCACAATGTGAGGATACAGTGAGAAGGTGGCCATCTGTGAGCCAGGAAGTAGACTCTTACAAGAAACCAAATACGCTAGCTCTTGGACCTTACAAGTCTCAGAATCTAGAACCATGAGAAATAAATGTCTGTTGTTTAAGCCACCCAGTTTAAGGTATTTTGTTATAGCAGCCTGAGCAGACTAAGACAGTAGGATACAAAGGTGACAAAGATAGAAAGGTGAGGAAGATGCCCTAAAGGTACTAACAATATAATGATGGAAGCAGACCTACCCAAACAATAAGAGAAACAACAAAAAAGCTCAAAATAGTATTATAAGACATGTATTGTGGAAATGAAAAAGAATTACTAATTCCAAGTAGGTGGATCAAACACAGCTTCACAGTGGAAGTGGCATTTAACTTTGGTCTTGATGAAAAAGGTTTTTTATAGATAAAGTGTGGAAAGACACTCCAGGATGCAGGCACAGCATAAGCAGATGAAAGGAAGACTTGACACAGTTTATAATTGGCAAATGTTAAGGCAGTCATTATGGGAGCATAGGTTATCTGGGGATGTTTCTTGGGAGAAAAGGATGGAAATGTGGATTGGGTCTGATTAATAAAGACTGATTGTTATCTTGCTTAAAAGTATGTACGTATGCGTATGCATGCATCTATGTGTCTATTTTGTTTTTTTCCTGGAATGCAGTAAAGAGTCATTGAAGGTTTTACTCAAGAGGGCTAGTGTGGCATGATATCACATTCTACTAATTGTGTATCATCAGGGAAGCCTCTGTGTAGACAACTGGACCGTAGTTCTTGAGCCAAATATATACTTCTCTTGTAAATTCTTTAATTGGCATTATGTTTTATCCTTATGGTCTTGTAAGTTTAGTAAATGTTTTTCAGCCCCATATAACTTGAACAATTCTGGCTAAACTAATACCATTGATTTCCTAGACTGTAATCATTCCTCCAATTTAGTGCTCCCTTTTAAGACCCTGCCTGAAACTAATATCTGGCATCTCTTTGACATCTCTTCTTAACTGAAATGGAAACTGAGTAATGTGGAATGTGGAAACATGTGGAAATGTTTGTGAGCTTTTGTTCTCTGTGTGAGGTCAAGTCGATGTACAAAAAATTAATATCCATCTCTTGGAAAAGAGTCAGAAAGATTAGCTCAATGACTCTTCTCAGAGTTTATGCTGGTGTCCCAATCACTGTATCCCTAACGTGGGAGTTTGGGGAGGACTTGGAAGCTTGTTTTTGTTCTGAAGACATTTCAGAATAAGAGAGACAGCAAATCTAAACATGACAGGCCATTCATTCATTTGACATTATTTTTGCTGTCTGCCATATGCCAGCCACTGTCACTACTAAAACTACTACTACTACTATCACTAATAATAAAAAACTGTATAAATATAATAATGATCAGTTTATACCTCAGTCCACTTAAATTGTCTCTTAATGCTAAAATATATCAATTTCAGGTAGTTATCTCTCTGTCTTAAATACTAAGTTAACTTCTTCCAAAATCAAGATTATCAGCATTCTCTAGAAATCTTCAATTTCACAAATATTAAAGATCCATAAACAGGTTCTAGCTCATTATTGAAAGTGACTTTCATAATCTGGCCTCACATATTTAACAGATAGATGCAAATGTCCTTCTAGATGGTCTGTCTCACCATTCCAAAACTTGGATTTTTCTTTCCTTTCTGGGTTTCTGTCTTACAGTTTATAGATATACCAAATTCATATTAAAATTTACTGCTTCATTCAACAGGTATATACTGGATCTACTATATGCTGGATATTATCTGAGGTGCCTGGAACATACCTCTATACAGGACAGACATGGTACCTTTCCTTGTGGAATTTATTATCTAGTAGAGGAGAGAGATAATATACAAGTGGATAAATAAGATAATTATTTGGAATGATATAACTCATATATAATAAAACAGGGAATGTGATGGAGTGTGACCAGTACAAATGCTAGACTCACAGACCCAACTCTTCCATAAAGTACTTCCTTTCCTTCTATACAGACATATCACACTCATGACAAGATTAATTTGTTGTGTTTAATTAAACAACTATTTATTGAACATCTATTCTATTGAACTTTTTTAGGCAATGAAGATAGAGGAAACCAGAAAAGGTCTTTGCCATCATGGAACTTATATTCGAGTGGATGTAGCATTTCTTGTCATAGGTTCCATTAATACTAGTAGTCAATGTGTCTGAAGTTCTTCCCAAATAATGTGATGTCTATATCAGATCAATCAACTTAACAGAGAAATTTGGAGGTGACAGGCCTCAGAGAAACACATGTGCTAAGAAGAACCCTAAATTAACTTAAAAACCAAAAATCATTAGAATGCTGAAGTTGAACATTTCTGCTTTTTAAGTTATATTTTGTATGCTAGTTGTAGCTTTTTACTATTTACAACACAGAAGAAGGATCAGAAGAAACATTTTCTTCCCAATTACAGTTAGTGTAAAGCAGATTATTTGGAAAATGGTTTAATTAGAGGGCAAAAGTTGAACAAAAGGTTAATAAAGTCATGAGGCTGCTACTTTTCTGAATATTGATTTTTTGAATAGCAAAGCTCTACCCAGAAAAAAGACATTATAAACATAAAAATAGAGTCGCTTTCTAACCAAATGGCTTTTGAATTTCATGAGGATGGTTTAAAGCAATATCAGAGAAGCACCTATACTAGGGAGTATGTTGTTGTTTGTAAAAAAAGAAGATAATCTTCTTTTTTCTAGAAGCAATAGAAGTTCAAAACATTGAACCATCTCTTTGTCACATTTCTGAGCTCCTACTATATGCAGAAAACTGAGGAACAGAAAGACGCACAACACAACCTCTGTCAAAATTTCTGAATGGTCACCAGCAACACAGAAGTCTACGTAATGTTACAATGAACAAGTTAACCACAAAGTTATCCAGAAGAAAAATATTAATATTGAATGAAGCAAGAGGGAGAAAATAATTATTTATAATCATATCATCAGTAAATATGCCATTATTAGCTTTTACAATTAACCTTAGCATACTGAGTAGTAAATTCATTGTCTATAGATTGTCACAGAACTTAAATATACTGGCCTGTACACAAAATTAAGTTTTATCTGAAATTGCTTCCTTTTTAAAGGTTGCTTTCAGTCATATCACTATGTTTTATTAACATGACATCAGATCACTTGTTTAATGGCATTTCCATTTTTAACTAGTTACTTAATTGGCATTATGCACACATAGCCCAGTCAAAGCTTATAACCAATGCATGTTAGTTCCTTTATGGAATGGAAGCCCAAGCAGCTTACCACCCATGACATTATATTATATGAAGAATTTACACTTATTTGTGTATTTCCTGACCTTTATTAAGATGCAAGTGTTTGATAATGAATGTAACACTAATAAGACTATATTTAGAAGCACCTAAGATGTATTAAATATATCTATTTCTAACATCCAACCCATAGAAATACCTTGTTTCCCCCCCAGTGCTTTGATGACAAATAATAAAAAGATCAATTCAAAGTCCCACCACACCATATGTATTCTTTGTATATTTTGTATGGAGAAGTGTAATTCCTTTTCCTTTACTTTTCCCCTAGTAAGAAAAAGTCCATCAAACTTAGAAATATTGGCAGCTTTTAAGGTTTCTTTGTTATCTTTGTTACCACACAGCTGTGCAACCAGAACAACTGGAACATTTCTTATTCAAGATCTTTTTCGTAAAGATTAATTGAAGAAACACTGACCTGCACTGTTACATCCATCAATCTTTAGTAAGGACTATTGTACATGTGCTGTGCCATGTACTTCTCACAATATCCTGATGCTTAAGGAATTCTTATTATACCCTTTGCCCAAATGAGACAACTGAGGCACATACAAGTTAAAAATCTTGCCCAAGGTTTCATAGATAGTTAGTGTTGAAGCTAGGTTTCCCACTCAGTTCTAATTCCAAGAAGGACACTTATGACTACTTTTGACCAAAGGTTCTATTGCCTTTGACTATAATTCCTGGGGACAGTTGTATAGTTGTATTCCTATGTCTCTCTCAAGAAATCAGCAACTGGTGAAGGCTCCCAATAATAAGACAGCCCACCCTTCCATGGCTCTTTAAATTGTACCCACACACATGTGCTCACTGTAATCCCCCCAAGCTCTCTCTGTCTATATACACACATGCACATATATGTGTGTATACATATATGTATATATAAACATATACATGTGTATACATGTATGTATTTATATATACCTATACATGTATATATGTTTGAATGTATAGACACACATACTCACATATGCATGTGTGTATAAACACATATACATAAATATAGACACAAAATAGATGAGTTACAGAAATCTTTGAGTGCACTCTATTATGAATGATTCCACTCATTTATATCTATGTGCCCTACTAGATTTCTTTCCTTCCTTCTTTCTCACTTTCCTTCCACAAATATTCATCAAGATTTCCATAAACACTTACTAGGACCCAAGAACATCGGGCATTATTCTGCCTGCGTGCCTTACATCCAAGCCTGACTGTAAAAGCCAGCTACTGCATTTCATGGTGATGCTATACATTTAGATGGATAGTAAATGACTCTTCATGCTGCTCAAGAAATTCAGGAAGGCCAGATCGGTGCGCCACACTGCATTTATGGGTTAAGTAGTCCCCATTACTATAGCCTTGATTTGAAGAAGTCAAATGTCTAGGGCCCTCAAGTGAAAATTGTATGTTCCTTGTTATTTGAAAATGGTGTGTCGCTGCTGGAGTTAATTACCTAAAGGGCTCTGCACTGAATCCATGTAACTGTGTCATGCTTCTCTTCTAAACCAGAACAATGTAATTGTAACACATAAAAATAAGTCTTTGTATTGACTCTAATGAGCTAGCTTCTCAGTTTTGCAAGTGACACAAAAAACTAATAGCAGGGTCGATATAATGTCTCTATGGTAATTATCATGCCACTTCCTTTTTTCCTATATTCTTCTCATGTTACATTTTAATGCGTTTCTGCTCAAGTCAATTCAATTTATCAGTAGGCAAGAGGCATGAAACAGGGCTGATTTGCTCTGGATCTACTTACAAGTAAACTGTAAAGCTCAATTTTCAAGTTCGGTTTTCAATCAGATACACGTAAGAAGAACAATAACTGGGAGGATACCAGTATTTAGAGAAGTTTAATCTGATGTAGATATAAAAGAAAACATTAACGGTGATGCACATTTTGCATTTGGAAAATCTACATGTTTCTTTCTTGTTTCTCCATTGCAAAGGGATTTTTGGTTTATAATGGATATTATGATAACCTACAAGTAATCACAGAATTATAAAATGCAAAGAGACCAAAGAGATCCTCTAGTGCCATGGCTTTTAAACTAGGGTATCGATACATGTGTGTAGAGGTCCATGAAGACTTTTTAAGGGGTACTTGGATGTGGCTAGTTGTAAGAACATGTGTTTTCAGTTCCTTAACTTCTACATGTCATCTTTTGAAAATTGATCTGCCCTTAAGCACCTTGAGTGCAGGCTTCCAGCAAATTCTCCATTCCCCTGTCTCTTGTCACAGTCCTGTTTGCACTTTACAAAAGAGAGGCAGTGCTTCCAAGTTGTCCTTAGCAACAGGCCCAGGGTATTTCCCTAGGGAAGAGAAACCTCCAAGGCAGCAGACACAGGCTCAATTTGAAACACTGTTGCAACTGTTGAGAATGTGAATCAGACTACCACTTGGCGACACATTCTTTGCCATTTGTATGGTTTCCAATTCTTTCCTTTCAAGCACATTGAAGGAGGACCTAAGCCAGTTAATAGCTGATAAATCTTTGACACATAAGTCAGAGTTCAAATAACTATGAAACTCCTTTCCCATTTTGTAATTTACACAAATATGTTTCAAGGCCTAATGTATCTGGCAGACATGCACTTGCACACAGAAAACCACGTTTCTCAATGGATGAACTTAATTCTAGCACAAGGTAATACTTATCGAGAAGTAAGTAAATTCATTGCAAAAATTATTGTTGTCCAATGCATTTAGGAAATAGATTTCTAATATTAATTTTATGTTTTTAATTTTTATTCAAATATGTAATATATTTTTAACCTATTGTATACTACTAAATAAGGGTAATGATAATCCTGAATTTTTTTAATCCATAGGAATGTATTCACAGGAAATGTTTCAATGAACATTTTTATGTATATACATATTTTTATGCAAAAGAAATATGATCTGATGTTCTATAAACGGCTTAAACATAAAATAAATGACACTAGTATAACATATTGCGGAAATGGCTGAGTTAAAAGACCAAAAGGAACAATGTTAAATTTCTGACAGTTATAATACAGATTGTTCAAGTCCATTTTAATGGATAATGGTGTGTATTCAATAGTTTGATATGTAGATACTACTGGATGAATTTAAAAGGATGATGAAGTATTTTTATTTTTTAAATTTAATATTTGTAATATGCTCGAAAAGTACTCTTTATGACCATTTAAACATACAGTAAATTTTTTTAGTTTTTCACTTATGAGTTTTTGAGAGAGTAAGTCTATTAAAAGTTTCTTTATGTTCTGTGAAAGCAAAACTAGTTGAATGAACACTGTTCCAATACAACAATTGTCAAATAATTTTCACAGTGGAAAACCTCCTTCAGATTGAATCTTACAAGGAATCTCAAGATACAGAACAGATGTTCTTGGAGCAGCTGTGGACTCCCTGTTCATCCCACCCCGCCCTAACCCCAGTGGCAGCCCTTGAAGTATCTTCTTTGCATGTCCTAGAAAACAGCTTTCAAATAACTGTGCTAGCATAACCTCTTATTTTACACTTGAGAAGTAGTGGCTCAGACTCAGTGAATAACTGAGCTGTGATCAAACCCAAGTTAGCTAACTTTAAGGCAAAAACACAACATAAACAATTATGAGATACTATTCTGCCCCCATGGTTCAATCTAGCCATTAGTAAATCATTGAGAAATGAGTGCTTAATATATAATTTCTTTGTTATGAGTTTTTAAACACATTAATTTAAATACCTCATTGTGAAAGCTTGCATCAGAGTTCTCTTTTTATTAAGGGAAATGTTTAGGTAATCCAAAGTGTAGAGGAAAACTTCAATATTATGTAATGCAAAGGAAAGGCAAATGTGATTAAGTCAAGGTGTTAATTTTATTAAATGATTAAAGAAATAAAGTCTCATTACTATTTAATCTGAGATCTAGTATAAACTAGAGCACAAATGAGTAAATTAAATGTACACAGTATTTGGGTCCATTTTCAGGGTTCTGTAGCATAAGCCCAAATATTTTTTAGCATATAAGAATTAATTACTGGATCCAGAAGTAATAGGGAAGATAAATGAGGCTCTAATTTCTTGAGACTGATGTTTGTGAAACTTGATTATTTACAAATATATCTACCTAAATATATATTGTTTAATACAATTCATTTTAAATAATTGAATTTAAAGATAGGACAGATGTTTCATCTATATGAAGATATGCAGTTTGACACAGCTTCATTTCTTCACTGTTCAACAAATAATTTTGATATCTTATTGAAAAGACTTTCCTTTTTTTCTGGTGGGAATTTTAAAAAAAGTAGAAACCCCCATCTGCTGGCCCTTTAATACAGTGTCATCCGTAGCTTAACTCTGCAAACAGATAATTATACCATACAGTCTGTTTCTGATTTATTATACCAGTACTAACTTGAAATCTTTAGCTCTATCTATAGCATAAAACATTGAATAACAGGTTACTTTGATCAATAATGACCATCAAATTAGCTAATCTCATTGCCTGCACAAACTGAGGATGGCTAATTGGATGCATATGTAGCAAATATTTCCCCAACTCGAGTCAATATTTCCTGCCTCCTCCTTAGTTTTACGTCTGCAATTTCTTGGCCTTGATGTGAATATTTCCTTCTTCCTTAGTTTTATATCTGCACTTATCTCTTCAAGCTCTGCTCCCACTTTCCCCCTTGTTCACTCCTAGGCTCCTGGGCCTCATTGAATTTCGATTCTTCTAACCCACCAGGCGCATTCCTGCTCCGAAGTCTTTGCACCTGCTGTCCGTGTTGCCTAGAGCACATCTGCCCTAGATAAGAATACAACTCACTCTTTCATTTTTGTTAAGTCTGTTTTCCAAGTCTCTTTGCCAATGAGGTCGACTCTTACTGTTACACTGCCTTTTCTTTCTTTTGGACTTACTACCATCAAACATACTATACAATTTCTTTGTGTTATATTGTGTTCCCCTCTGTCTCCTTCCACAAAAGCAGTAATATTTTTTGTGTCTGAAATTAAACTTGACTTCAAATATGATAAAGATGTGAAAACAATGTCATTTCATTTTTTTACACATTCAGATGTATAAAAAAATATTAAAGGATATAGCCATATGTTGCCATGGAACAACCTCCTTATGAAGGATACTAGTTTTGGAAATAATAATCCAGGAAGAGGATCACAGTAACTGTGTACAGAGGAGGATTTTATAATGATTACTTCATACTAACAAGGAGAACAAGAGAAAAAGAGAATTTGAATGAATGCAGACACTTCAGCACGGCTGGTTCCAACTCATTTTGCAAAATAAGACTCAAAAGGCAAGGAGGCTGCTTGCATGATTCTTACTGTGACAAACTGAATTTTATCATCCATGGTGCTTACTGGCCCTCAGAACCGGAAATAACTCTAGCGCTAATAGCAACGCTCTATCTCCATTACAAGGGAAACTTGAATGTTAGAGACAATAGAGAACTCCGGTTTAAAATGTACTGTGTATTATCAGCCTAGTAGCAGCATTTAAATTCAATTCACAAAACAACTTTAGATTAATGCAGCATAAAAAAGGAACCTGTCAATGCCAATGCTGAGAAGCAACCCAAATTAAATTTTCCCGTGGGCTCCAGAATTTAAGCTGGCTGCATGCTGTTTAGGAAGATAACTACATTGTTTGTTACATAACTTCTTATATGGTGTTAATTACTTGTAAATATGCTAATCTTCTCCATTAGAATGCCCTCCCATCCCGTTTTCACTTTCCAATCCTGACCTAAATTTGGGGACACTCATGGTATATACAAGTAAGAGAAAAATGGCAAACTACCTTTACCCTTAAAATTAGGCTCACAGAATCTTTTCCTACAGTACATGGTGAAAAGCACATTGAAGTATACGTAACTTGCCTTGAAAATGTTACTCTGCCTTAAATATGATCCTGAAAACATTCAAAAGAGCTCTTCCAAATAAGGATAAGGTCATCAGCAGCACATAGAGAATGAAAACCCAGAGTCAAGTAGGAAAATTGTAAAATTCAGATAAAGTCATTTCTTTCAATGAAGAGAAGCAGCTGCACTCAGGAACAGATTGTATTTCCAACTGGCAGAAGGGCTACTGTCCTAGTAATGCTAACACATGGCCAACAGATCCTTTAGTAAAAACTATTACCTCAGAGAAGGAGCTGTCAAATTAAAGAACCAAACTTTACCTGTTTGAAAAGACCAGAGAATGTGCATTAATGAACCCAGATCCAAGTAGCTGAGCTCCAGCTGGCTGGGAGTCGGAAAAAGTTGGAATGAAGCCAAGAGCCAGATTCACGTCAAACATCATTCAATGCCCTACCATGTGTCCGGTGTTGTGCTCACTTGTGGCAAACAGCTTACTTCTTGTCCTGCCACAATCACCTTTCTCCTTCATATGTGGTATTTTCTATATTTTATTAGTTCACAATTTCCCAGAATTGTATTCTAGTTATCCTGGCCTCCACTCTCTCCTCTTTTAATTTTTCTCTCTTTTTTTTTTTTAGTTTTTCTTCTAAAACCCAAATGTGACCTCACATATACCCTGCTTTAACCATTCAATGATTCTCTGCCTACAGATATAAGCCTCTGAAGCCAGGGATTTTGTTCTCAGCTGTATCTCCAGTGACTAGAAAAATGTTTGCAGTTAATAGGCATTGAACAACTATGTATTGAATGAATTAAGTACTTTATTGTCACAGTAACAAAATATCCTTCACTTGGCAAGATAATGTCATTCACAATCTAGCCCTAAACCACCTTTCCAGGTTCTTTTCCCATAATCTCTTTTATCCAATGCTCTCTCTGCTCTAACTTACTCTCACGGTATCAATAATCCACATATTCCTAGAGGCTGCCCACAGTTCCTTGCCACCTGGGCCTTCCCAACATGGCCACTTACTTCATCAAGACAGCAAGGAGAGTTTCTATAGTGAGTTGGCTACCAAGATGGAGTCATATGATGTGACATTATCACAGGAGGGACATCCCTCACTTTTGTCATGTTCTATTGGTTAGAAGCAAGTCACAGGTCCTGACCTATACTCAAGAAGAAGGAATTATAAACTGACTATACTTCAATGAAAATACACACACACATGTATATATATATATATATATATATATATATATATATATATTAAAAATACATTATGGTACTTTATAGAAATTTGAAAAAATACACTTAAATAGCCTTCTCTATCTATATGTTAACTTCAAAATGTTTTTTACTTTAAAAACAACAAAAAAAGAGGGAATTATAAAAAGGTGTTAATACCAGGAGGTAGGTATTAGGCTGCATTAGAGTCTATTTACAATGCTGGTATTGCAGCTAACTGGTTGATGATGCCATTTACTAAGATTAGGAACAAATGAGGAAAGTCTAAGTTTATTGTGGGGTAGAGAAGGATGGGTTTGAAGATCATGAGTTTCCTAATGGGCATCTTGAATTTGAAGAGCCCTGGGGCATCCATTTACAGATATAGAGACTGGGATATACAGCTCTGAAATCTGGAACCTGGGAAAATAGACTGTGAATTCTTTTTGAACAAGGACCATGTCTTAGTCACCATTGTATCTAAAAATACAGAATAATTATTTGCATGTAGTAGATGTTAAATCTACTATGAACTAAGAATTTAACTTTATTTACCTGTTAAACATACACACGCACATTCATAAACTAGTCCTAGGAACAGGAAGATATAGCATTCTAAATTGTGGTTCTTCCTCATCCTCTTTAAGATATTTAAACAGACTTTTCCCAGATTACAGAGTTAACCTTTCAGATTTAACCAAATCACAGAATTCATATTATAAAGAATAAAACAAATAGTGCTGTAAAAACAATAAAATAACTCACTATAGCAAACATAAAAAATATCACTTCCAATACAAGCTCTGTGCAAACACAATTCTTTCTGGTTCTCTGTAACTTGTATGGTGGCAAAGTTCAATACATAATTAGAAGTCAATAGTTTCTCTTAAAGTCATACAGTCTGAAGGACATTTTTGTTATGTAACTAGAAAATGAATGTAGGTCACTGGGCAGTGACCACCTAGAAGTTAAAGAATAAAGAACTTAAAAAGATATTTGCTTTGCTCTTTCATTGAAAATATGTGTGAAGTCAATACATATGCTCAAGAAAATTCACTTAAAAGTAATTCTAAATGAGTCAAAAATAATGAAAAGACAGCTAAGCCAAAATCGTGCTTTAATTCATTGTTTTCTTCACATGGTTGAAAAAATTACGTTTAATAGTTGGGATAGCTCAGAAAACTGTGAATGAAAGATGATCATGGCCTACAAAAATACTAATCCCTAATGTATACAGAATAAGCCTCAAAAAGTCAAAATAAACTGGAATTTTTCTGCACTGAGATATTGTTATCTCATGGAATCCAGACCTCATCACTTTACCCTGCTTAAATGCAGTTTGATAATGTGTAAAGAGATGTGGTATAACTAATGAAAGATTATAGCTGAAACTCTTAGTTGACACAGACAACTATATGTTTCTCCCCACAAAATGTAGTGCATCTTTAAAAAGTAGATAAATCTTTCAGACTCATAATGTTTTATCTAGCACTTCATGAGTAGTGTTTTTCATCAAATTAAATAGAGAAATTATATTTTTCTTGTTTCTATATAGAGCATATGGTTGGTTGGCTTGTTGAAGCCAAAAAAGAAAAAGTGACCTACCATGAAATTTATTCTTCCTCTTTTTAATTTAGGCGCACTTTTATTGCTTTACTTTTGTTCTTTTTAAGGACTGTTACTTTATTAGACTCCATTGTTTGTTCCCTTTCTCCTTATATCAAGAGAAAATATCAGCTAACTTTCTTTCGGAGTCATTTTTCCCATAAAGAAAAAAGTTTAACTAGTTTAGGTGAATTATAGCATAGGTGTCAATGAAAGGAGGAGAGAATAGTAAAGACAAGCAGAAATGCAGATGCTCCGATTAGTTGCCAAGGACACAAGCTAGAATTCAAGTGTCAATCATGACCTATTGTGGACTTTCTATATACTCCCAATAGCGAAATTTTAAATTAATATATAAATTAATGCTCCAGAAGGCCATATCTGATTGAAATTCTGGAAGAGAGGTAGGTGAACTGGTAAGTATAGATAGATATGGAGAGAGAGTTTTTGTTATGATTTTAGAATAGCCACAGCTCTGTAGAAAAGAATATATTCTATGATAAAATAAATTCAACAAAAGTACATCATAATATTTTAGTTTGAAAATCACACTCTCATCTTAGGCATTAGAAATGAGTTCACAATTACTAGTAACTAGGAGAGTTTTTCTTTAAAGGAAAATGAATGGGAATGTGTGATGTATCATTAATGCACTAACAGCCGAGTGTTATTACTGAAGGCTGGTTGGTTGGGAAGCTAAGAAATGGACATAAATAACATATCCAAGGTAGAATATGATCCACTATTATGAGAAAAATTCACAAAATGCCATGAGAAGACAGGGAAATGAGACAGTTTTATGATTCAGGATGTTGGAAAAAAAACTTCAACTTCAAAAAAGATAAAACTATTTGGGTGGGACCTAATATGATGTGTAGACATGGGAGTAACAGCATCCCAGGGGAGAATTTTGTGAGCAACGGTAGCGGGATAGAAACGTGTGTACCTCAAACTATTCAATGTGGTTAGAGCATAAAGGGTAGAAAATGGGAAGTAATCAAAGACAAAGGCTACATGGGCAATAGGAAGTTGAATAATCGTTTAAATCATTTCCACCCTTTACTAACTGAGTGAACTTGGATAATTTACTTAATTAATTTGGGCCTCAGTTTCCCTATCTTTAAAACAGGGATAATAGAATCTTTTTTAAGTATAGTTGATTTATAATATTGTGTTAGTTTCAGGTATACAACATAGTGATTCACTTTTTGGATGTTTTTTGCATATTATATTCCATCATAGGTTATTGCAAGATATTGGGTATAATTTCCTGTGCTATACAGTAAAGCCTTGTTGCTTATCTATTTTATGTGTAGTATGTATCTGTTAATCCCATACTCCTAATTTGTTCCTCCCTCCCTCTCTCCCCTTTGGTAGAATTTCTTTAATATTGGCACAAAAACACACAAGATGTTCCTAGTATATTTTTGCACAAAATAAACAGTGAGTAAGTTACTACCCATTTCTTTGGTTTTCTGTCCTGAAGCAATACTGTATCTAGTTATAATTTATATGGATACTACCTACTCTGCAAAATATATGTAATTCTGAAAATTTCGATGAATGTGTACATTTTGTAACCAAAGTTGCATTTAAATTGCCCATGTGAATCAGTATTTAAAGAAATAATAGATAAAACTTCCAAAAAGAGAATAATTTTACCTCACTTCCTCAATTTTCCCCATTCTGTAAGTCCAGATTTTCAAACATCATGTTTACTTAACGAGTATACCTATGTGAACTTGCCTTCCAAAAAATCTTTGACCTCAGATAGGTGTATGCAAATTCAGTCTCACAGCCTAGAATTTGCTCCTGTATCAAAGATGTGTGAGCAAAGGTTCAGTTTGGAGCCACTTCCAGGATACTCATTGAGTATCAGAGAGAGATAAAAGACACGAAACAGTGTGAATTTCTACATATCCCTATCATTAGCAAGAAAAAGAACAGGTTAGCAGACATGGCATAGTATGTGTTCAGTTTTCTTTCGTAAGGGAAAAGTGAATTTTGACATTTCACACTCAGAAGAACCTAGTAACCTGCCTGGAATTCAGTTTGAAAAATTATCTTGAAAACATGTCTAACGTGTCCCTTAGAGTCGCTGTGGAAAGAAGGCTTAAGAAAATATCCAAAATGAAGTTACTGAAACTTTGGAAGATTTAAACCTAGAGGCAATGCAGCCCAGGCTATATTAAAGCCACCAATTAGCTCTGAGCTCTGAGAATTAAACATGATGGCACTATACGGACCTCATCTGCAACTTCTATTGATTTCTTGACCCAAAAAGTATTGTGTGAGGAAAGGGTGAAGAAATGAGACTAATTTGATGTTCAATTTGCTGAGAAAATAAAAAGAAATGTGGGCTTGAGGAAAATAGGTGGTAAAGTGACACTTCTAATTTTACTTTGTTAGAAACAATCAAATAAAGGAGATTTCAGTGCTCAGTTCATGTGACTCAGACAAACCAGAAGCACAGAACTATGGAGATAATTAATGTATTTGTTCAGAAGGAGAGTTTGCAAAATGTAACCTCCATTTAGAATTGAGGTCGTACCTCAGACAGCATAGTACATGCCTTAAAATCATCTGGCCATCTCCATATAATGTAGGGGATTATAGTGTTTCGAATGTTAAAAACACCAGACTGACTTTTAAATTAGATAGATAGATAGACAGAGATACAGATAATGCTTTATCATTATGTCACATCATAATGCACTTCCACAGTTATCCTCTATGACCTCTTGTTATTTTATGTTGGTTGGGAAGGACCTATATTGGTCTTGTCATTTTACAAATGAGAAGAATAAAGTTCAGAGAAAGTGGGTAACTTCAACAGTTACATAGCTATTAAGTTGTATATCTATCCCTGTTACTATTGCTGTGAAGCAAACTACCTTAAAACTGAGTGGCTTAAAACCACAAGTGTTTTATTACATTTTATATGTTCTGTAGTTAAGGATTTTAGGATGGTCTCAGCTGGATGATTCTTCTTCTCTTCATGGCATTGACAGAGGTCAATTAGTGTATTCAGCTGGTGGAAGCAATGGTCTATAGGGTCTAGGACTACTTTATTCACACTTCTGATACCTTAGAACTGATAACTGGATGATGCCTGGGATCAGCTGGGACTTTTGACCTAAGTGTCTACATGTAGCCCCTCCAATATGTTAGACTCAGGAAAATCACGATTCTTATACTGTGGTTGCCTTCCCCCAGAGAGATGGTCCAAAGAGAACCAGGCAGATGTCTGACCTTTTCTGACCTCACCTTGGAAGTCACAGAACATCCATTCTGCTACATTTTTGGCAATTACAAGCAAGTCATATCACCTACCCTGTTTGAAGGAGAGAGAAATTAGACTCTACCTCTTGATCGGAGTATGTCAAAGTCAAATTGTAAAAGAGAAATTTTATGGGCTTTTCCAGAAAATACAGTGTGTTTAAGTGGCAAGACTAAAACTAGGTCTCATGACTCTCAGAGTTCCCTAGTTTTTAAATCCCTATGCTACATATCAATGTAAGTGTATAACCACAGATATATGCAACGACATATACAGTGACAAACACAGACAATGGCCACATGTCACTGTATTTGTGACATGAGTAGATGAAATAATGCATGAAGGTATATGTAGTACATAATTACCATTTTCTACATAAAAGATGATCATAAAAATCTGTATTCTAGTCAATTTAATTATAGCTATGTTTAGTTGCATTTTAGAAATTAGTTTGGCTAGTCTTGATCGACACTTCCATGCAATAACAAACAGAAATAAACTGTAATTCTAGAAAATGGAAAATGATTTAGTGACTCTGTATACAAATAATCCAAGCATTAAATCTAGGCTGGGGTTCATTTACAAGGTAAGATTTTGTTGAATAACCTCTACAACCTTGTATAAGTGGCTGTTTCATAGTTTTCCTTAAAGATAAATTATGTCCATCTGTACTATGAAGCCCTCTATGGATTCCTGGAATTATCATAACCCAGTTTTTTCCATTATCCTTGTTTGCATGTTATTATTTCATAATAAATGGTAATTTGCTTTGTACAGATTTTAAAGTTGTCTCCTAAACTAAATGAAAAATATCTGGAAGATAGTCCAGGTTAATTCATGGTGAGAAGAGAAGTATCTATCCTGCCTTTACTTCTAAGTGTCTTTTTTCCTTGACTAAAAAATATTCCATTTTTTAGACTAAAAGTAAATGATGGACTGAGGGCAATACTAAAATAATTTACAATAAGCAGGTGTGTGAATACAGTGATTTGTTTTATGGAAGAATTTGTCATTTGTGGTGAAAGGGGTGTTTTCTAGGAAGAATAATTAAACTTGGCCTACATCCAAGATGCATATTCCTATACCAAGAACAAATATGTCAGTTTCACAAGTGAGCAATGGTCATGCCTTTCAACTGCACAAGAGAAACTCAGTTTCACAATGGCATACTTAGAAAATGAATATGTTTCTTGATTAATTTGCTGCAATTAGGTTCTTTTCAGATTATAATTCATCTAGATAAAGCACCACTGAATCAAACTCTTTGTTCACAACTCATTTTGGCCCTTGACATACAGGACAGTAGTCAGCCTGTTTCCAAGTGGGTGAAAACTTTAGCTTAAGAAACTTTAATGATACTGAAAGTATTGGATTCTATGATCTCAAATTTCTGAGCCTTGAATTTCTAATATCCAGGGAGAACATGGCTTGGGAGGAGAGGTGACTTAGCATTCATGGTCCCCAATCCCTATTCTCCCAGGGAAACCAGGTCAAAGAGAAGTGACAGTCTAGGAATATACAGCTAGTCTGAACCACGATAGAGCCTATGTTTCCAAATTCATACTGGGCTTCTCTCAAGTCTGCCCAAACTGTAACAACCTTTTTGTAACCTGTTAAAAATTTTCATTTCAGTAGAGTGATCTCAGTCACAATAACCCTGATTTCAGTAATATAATAATTACATGTTTAAAATAAGAAAACACTGCATTGTGGAGTATGATTCATATCTTATGTCATCAAGTTTTTGTCTATTTGTTTTAGGTTTTGGTTAAAATCATGACCCAGGCTTGTAGTACTCGTTTCTGTGTATGCTGTACCTTGAGAAGCATGAATGTCAGTGACCTAGATGGCATGAGGGAGATGAGCAGCTGGCAAATAGGACACACAACAAGGATTATTGAACTGCACCAGACCAGGGAGGACTCATCAAGAGGAGAATGATTATTTATGAGGCAGTTTCCAAGTTCTCCCACTCTTTACCTGCTAGTAGTGGAGAACTCTACTTAAGATACCTCAACGTGGGCATAGGATAACAACGGATCTTTCCCTCTCAACTGGACTTAATTTGAATATTTATTCAACACAATTTATTCTGTCTCACATACACTTTTAAATGAGGATATTATAGGAGAGCTTCATAGAAAATGTTGTTATAAAGAATTCTGTGTTTTTCTAATTACAAAAGTAATAGGTGTTTATTGTAAAATTGAAAATTTACATATACTCACAATAATAAATAAAATTTAGTTGTTTAAGTTCAATCATATTTTGGAGCCCTTATGTCCAGTATTTTTATAATGTATACATAGAGGTAGGCATATATATGCCTGCCCCAGAAACACACAGCATTTATATATTATTTCATAGGCTGCTGTATGGAGCCTAACATTATATAATGAGTATTTTCCAGCTCACTGGAAATTCTCTCTAAATAATGTTGTGAGGACTACATAAAAGATCATAATATGGATATCAAGGTTCTTTAACCATTCTTCTGTTGAGTAAGTAATTTCCAAATATGTTTTTATGAACAATGTTATAGTGAAAATTTGGTGAGTTTATTTTTTGTGTTTCTGATTATTTCTTTAGGATAACTTCTTAAACATTGAATCATTTGATCAAAGGACATCAATAATTTAAAGCTTTTCACACATATGGCCAATTTGTCTTTCTCAAAGTGTTGATGATGTTTGTGATATTTCTAACTGGTCTTAACTTTGTGGCTGAAATTGCAAGCTCAGGAATGAAGGTGACTTGCTTACATTTTCAGTATGTTTCCAGTAGGTCTGCTCAAGCTCTTGTGGGCTAAAGATCCAAGTTTCAGCCATAGGTATGGTTCACTGCATGATTTTTTAGTAATAACTGTTTTTAAAACAATTTTAGATTGATAATTCTTTTTTCTTAACAATTATATACAATGCATTAAGAAACACCATATTCCAAAATAATGCCAGTTGCAGCAACGTGGATGGACCTGGAGATCCTCATATGAAATGAAGTAAGTCAGACAGAGAAAGAAGAATACCATATGATATCACTTACATGTGGAATCTAAAAAAAATGACACAAATGAACTTACAAAACAGACTCACAGACAAAGAAAACAAACTTATGGTTACTAGGAGGGAAAGGGAGGGGTGGAGGGATAAATTCAGAGATTGAGTTAGCAAATACAACTACTGTATATAAAACAGATAAAAAACAAGGACCTACTGTATAGCATGGGGGCCTATATTCAATACTTTGTAATAGCCTATAATGATAAAGAATATTAAAAGAAATATATATATATGTATGTATAACTGAATCACTATGCTGTACACAAGAAATTAACAGAACATTGTAAACCAACTATACTTCAACAACAACAAAAAGAAATACCATATTCCAAAGGATGCTGCCCAATTTAAATATAACTTAGAGGAATGAATTCACAAGGCAAGTTTCATACTTTTCTCCCTATTACTTGATAATGGATCATAATTTACTGCTTCATGTTCAAATACAGAAGACTGATCCACATATTAAATTTAGGCTTGCACTTGATATCCTCAAATTTTACTGAATGAGCTAATTATAACTCATTCTAAATCTGATTTTATCAAGACATGACCAAGAGGCTTCTTTCAAACACACACTGAATCTCCTTATAAGAACTTGCAGAAGCATAATTAAATTTCTAAATTTCTGCTGCTTTTCTTTGTGAATTTCCTCAACTTCCTCTAGAACAAGACACTACATACTCACTTGTCTTGCAAATAAGATCGGCTGATAGACCCAGTTGCAGCCGTTAGTTTGTCTTTCCCAAGGGTCTTTCCAACAACAAAAAGGAAAAAAGAAAAGTATTATGCATAAAGTGTGCACCAGATGATCTGTCATATATTACCTCATCCTTAAGAGTCCCCTGAAAAGTAAGGATTATCAGCACTTTTATCAGAGGAAGAAACTGAGGAACTGAGCTTTTAAAAGTAACCTCTCCAAAGACACTCAGGTAATTAGCAGCAGAATGTCCGACTCCCCAAGCATTGACACAGGACTCCAAGATGTCTTTGAGTTCCTAACAGTAATTTTTCTTCTCAGCTCTCAAGTCCTGTTTCTTCAGAGGTCTCTGAACCAGAAATAGAGGTTTTAGTCACACCATGCATCTCTCCATTGTCTGCTGCTCACTCACCAAGTGAGCCTTTCCAACCTGGTATTCCCTTCATCTAACATGCATCAATGGGGCTTGGAAACTGATCAGTATGGTGGTAATAGCACAGCACTGAAAGAGACAGTATGGTGGGGTTCACATCATTTTTCTTGTGTATTTTCTCTACAGCTAGGGTTGTTAAGAGAGGGGAAAACAAAGAAAAAAGGCAGCTTCATTTTTGTGTCTTATATATGAATTCAGTTTATAGACTGACAACACAGGTGTGAATCTCATTGTCTCAGGAAACACAAAGAACCCTAGTTCTGCTTACTGTGCACTTGATGAATATGGTAAACATTGTTCCTATTGTTTGATGTCCATGAACTCATGCACTAGGACAGACACAGACCTTTGTACTATGCTATGGAGAAAATTACTTCTACACATGATAATATTGTAGAATTTACCTTCTTACAGATAGTGGAATTTCCATTATTGTTGAAGATCTGGAATAAATATATTATGTAATTTATTTCTTTCCTTCCTTCTGTGTCTCTTTGTTTTTCTTCATCCATATTTCTTTGTTTAACAAATATATAGCAAATACCTACTATGTGGCAGGCTCAATGCCACAGGTGGAGTACAGGGAAGTAACCAAGAATGTACTTATCCTGTCAGGTTTTATGGGAACAATTACAACTAGGATATGTTTAGTACTTGAAAAATTATAATTAGCAAAGTCATTTAACCTTGATAACTACAAGAAAGAGGTATTATTATGCTCATTTTACTGATGAAGAAACTAAAGTTTCAGAGAAATCTAATGACTTGCCCTACAGGTCACACAGCAAGTAAGAGTAGGAGCCAGATTAGAATGCTGGTCTGATTCCAATGTCTGTGCTGAATTATTGTGTAAAAACCATGGCCCTCATTTCTCTTTCTGCCATGATGTGTTTTGATTTTATTTACTTAGATAATTTAACAGACATAGGAGTTTAGGCATAGGACATAGATTTGGAAAATCAAGGACTCCTAAGAAAGTTACATTAGGGTTTTTAATCATAAAATATAAAAAATCGTTTATCAGACATAAATAAATTAAATAAAGAATAACTACTGGGATAAAGTAATTTAATTCAACTGAGCAAACATTTATTATCTCCTATGGGCAAAACCCCATTGGGAATATAAAGATTAAAAAGGCATGGATTCCCAAATCCTGGAGCTTGCAGTCTAGTTGAGGATCCAGAGATGTATAAATGATTCTAGTAATAAAGCTAATGATTGTAAATGCTGTAAAGAGAGGTTAAGAAAGCACTCTGTGGGATTTGGAGGAATAGAGACGTTAGGTCTCCACAGGGGCAATTCTACTTTTTTGAAAGGCACTGGATTTCACGTGGATTTTTAAAGAAAATAAATATTGCTTTAATTAACTGAGGGAAGGCACTAAGAAGAGGGTTAAATGATTTGAGCAAAGGTTGATCACAGTGGTTTTAAAACTGTCTTGGTTCAATGTCACCAATCTGTGGATGATTAAAGATGGTAGAATAACCAAACATCTTTATCTCATTTTCCAAATATGACCACATTAAACTGCTGATGAACACTTCAACCCATTAGTAGGCAAGAAACATTAACAAATTCACTGCAGATGGAAAGCTTTGGATGATGGGATCTGGGGAGGTAGAGAAGGAGAAGCCGAAGCATAGAAATCCATGTGCCCAAGGATCTCATCCAGTGGAACCACAGAGAAGCTCATGACTCTGATACGGAGGGTTGGATGAATGGGAAATTGATAGTAAACATGCCTATTGATCAGTCTAACATTCTCTTACTTTTCCTTAAATTATGGTATTCAGAGTAGCTAAGCACATACCCCCAGGCCAAAAGAAAAAAAAATCAAGAATTCTCTTTAAATAAATTAAATGGCCCCAGAACAAACTTCTCTTCATTCTGCCAGTAATGCATTATCTAGTTTAACAAACTGGTATTCATCAACTCCTGCCCAGTTGCAGAAAGAAAGAGGTATGGGACTAAAAACAGTGAGATTAAGACAAAGTCTACATAAGAAAGAGATGTTCTCCTAATAATAGTCACGTATTTGGCTCCCAAAATGCCTATAGCCAAGTGTATAAGCCATAGGCAATTTAACAACTTCATGTGACTTGGGTATGCCACTAAATCTCCTCAAGCCTTATTTTTCTGATCTTTAAACTAGAAAAAATATAAAATCTGCTTATCTGTTAAAGTAACTTTAATAAATTCAGTATGATAAATATTTATTGAGATTGTATCATTTGCTGCTTCAACATGGGGAAGTGGAGGGGCGGCAAGGAAACATAGATTCTGAGTTTCTGATCATTATAAATCTTACACAATATTCAAGAAAGTGATGTTACACATATCAAAATACAGCATATGAATAATTAAGAAATATTTTAAACTAACAATTTTTTAACAGTCCAGAGGTGATTGTATCAAAACTAGGATTTGAGCTTGTTCTTGATGCTTGCTGTAGGATTTCATGTAGATGACACATTTCATGGAAAAAAAAAATCACAGAGATAGAAATGTGCCAAGTGAACTTAGAAATTAGCCTGAATGGAGCAGAGGCTTCAGAAGTAAGAAAATCATTGGGAATCAATTTTAAAAGGTATGTTAGTGAAGGTAAGCCCATTATTTATTAACTTCAGACCCAAACACAAAATTTTGCTCAGAGTAATTAGAAGATGATTGCAGTCCAGTATAGTTTCACGTGACAAGGAATTTTTTCTTTCTTTTTTTTTAAGAAACCTTTTAATAAGTAGCTTTGAGTAGACTTTGAAGATTGGATGGGTCAGCTCATATCAATAAACTACTCTCTTGTATTACAGCAAACTCTCCTACACTAATGTATCTACCCATTTGTATTAATATGAAGAATCATTTTCAGAATGTTAATAATAGCATTTATTGAACGTGTCAACAAACTTGACTCTCAAAACAGCTTTTCCCCATCTGCTGTGGCACAGAGACCCTGTGCAATGCTCCCTTCTACTGTGGGAACCACTGATCCACAGTCTCACCAAGCTCTATCTTCTTATTCATTCAAACTATGCATTCCATCTGGCCTGTCCCCATTTGCGAGACCTTTACTGAGAGGGCTTTTCTAGCCTCTTTGTTCTTTGATTTGATGCTATGATTAGTCCCTATGTCTCCAACTTGGCTTCACTGATGGTATTATAGTGTTTTCCCATTTTTCCCCATGCTCAGAAGTTATGTCTAGCTTCACATCTGCCCCAGCACTGGTCACTACTCTCAGTCCAGGCAGAGCCCTACTTCCTCCCTTTACTCATGGACATTCAGACATCAACTACTTTCTTACTCAGTGCTACGCCCTCCACCTGGCGCTTTCTGCAAGTGATTGGTATTAATCTTCACCACAGTCATGTGACAGCAATTTGATCAATTCCATTTGCCAGATGAGATTAAGGTCCAGAGAGATGAGTAACCACAGCCAACTACACAGTGAGTAAGAAACAGGATTCCAAGTGAAGGCTGCCATACTCCAAAGCTGGACTCTTTCCAATTCACCACACTGCTTTTACTTTTGGGGTTTTCTTAACCATGCCAACTCTTCAGATTTTAAAGATACTGATTATAGTTGCCTCCTTAGCGCAGTGGGCATCATCTCAGTCTCAGAAAGATACTGATGGTGTTGTCTGGTTCTCAGGTTAAGTCACTTCAGTCACTTCAACTATCTATCTCAGAATAAGATTTCCAGTAGTCTCCATGTTTAGTTGTTCTCCTCTAGTTATGATCCACTAGGACTAATTTATCTATATGAAGATATAGATATAGTTGGCTCTATACATTGTGATGTCTGTGAAACCCAATATTGACTTTGTTAAAATAACGGTGCTAGCAATTGCACTCAGTAACACCAGTGTGGTTTATCTAAGGTGTAGAATGGTAATTTGGGACTATGAGTAAATAGAGAATATTCTAATGTAAGCATCATGCCCTTTAATATTACCTTAGCTGCTGTGCTTTGGAATCGATGTAAAGGGAAGCAAACAAATAACATATATGGTGCTACACAGCATTAAAGACAAAATGTGCTATGCACAAAGACTGCATATTTTAAAGCAGGACGAAGGAGGCAATTTTCTTTAAAAGCCAATAATTTGCTACTAACTACTATGGGAAGAAGCTGTTCCTTTGTTGGCTCGTCTTCATTGCCAATTAATTTATCTAAAATTGCAAGTACTTACATAAAATTAAATACAAAAGAGTTCAGGAACATCTTTGGATTTCAGATCCAAAAGATGGCTCAGAAAAAAAATACATATATATATATAATTATTTTGTCTTGCAAGGTCACCCTGTAATTTTTTAATTTATTTTTTCAAATTTTAATTGAAAAGAGTCAGACTATTGAGGGACAGACCATGTTTCTGGAAATTCTGCCATAAGTCACAGTACACAACACAATCTTCAGACTGTCAAGGAGAGATCAACTGAAAAAAATGCAGATTGGATGCAGGTTTCAGAATACTTATCATACACAAGAAAGGCAGAACAATAAGGAAGTCAAATTGTCTAACCACCGACAGTCTAAAAGCTGGACTTCCTCTTGCTTGTAAATAAGAACAAGGATTTTGGACTTTATTTTGTTTGATAATAATGTTTTATGAGATAAATATAAATCAAAACAATCTGATGATGTAGTTAAGAGAAAGAAAATAGCTTTGCAGTTCATTGTATTTATTATAGACAACATGAAACAAAGTTTCTCTCTGAAGAAGGTATTTTATGAGGAACATATTTTTGAAAAGTACACTTGATAGTGAAGGCTGGCTATATCTAGCATTGTTTGAAGAGCAGAGCACTGGATTGAAATCTAGTTTAAAACCACTGGATTTGGTTTGATATTATTACAGGTTACAAAATGTGATTTATAAATATTTCATATGATTCAGGCCCTTGGGTTAGTGGTAAATTTGTTTACTTTGACTACTTTTTAAAATAATATACTGTATTATGTCTAAAATTATATTTTCCCTCAAATGCTGTAAAATAAATCTGCATAATAGTGTATGAAATCTCATCAGGGTAAAAATATATCTTTCCCAAACATATTAAAGATTGCTCCCACAAAGTACAGTATACCAATTAATACCATGGTGGGTTTTGGTTTTTCATTATTTAGCTTTTAAATTTTAACATTCAGCAGAATATTTCTCTTCATAATACAATATAAACTTTTTTCATCTAAACACAAACTGAATTTGACTATATTATCAATTAAAGATATGAAACTTGTTAATATAAATATATTCTATGTGAAGACTATTAAAAATGAATGTTTAGAGTAGTAAGTAAGAACACTTGATTTTTGTATTAGTTTTGCTTTCATCAGAAGTAAGCCTTACTGTAATGCAATTCACTTGTACTTAACCAAGATCTTTGGACTTCAAGTGAGGAAACTCACTTACTTGCTGAGTGACCTTGCATAAGTCACTTCAACAATCTGGGCTTCAGTTTTCTCACCTGTAATGTAGAAAAATCTTCAGTATGTAAACCTTGATAACCCTTGCAGCACTAATATTCTATGAGTCCCTTTCATCTTGAGTACAAAATATTAGCTCAGAACTTCTAAGATATTGGTAAATAAAACAGGGCCTATTCAGTCATTTTTAATTCTAGTATACTTAACATTTCTACCTTCAATTAAGATGTCATCTAGGAAGAAAGAGAAAATGTTTATGCAATCAACCACAAAACAAAGAAGTGCATGTGTTAATGGTATTGATTGAGTCATAAGAAAGAAGGATGCAGAAATATTCTACCAAGGGTGATGAGGTCAAGATTACGTGGAGGAAGTTGCACTTTGTGCTCAGTCTTCAAGAACAAAATGCTTCAATATGAGGAACCACTTGTAAAGGTGATTGTGACGGTTGATTTTATATGTCAACTTGACTAGGCTAAGGGGTATCCAGAAAGCTAGTAAAACATGATTTCTGGGTGTGTTTGTGAGGATGTTTCTGGAAGAGAGCAGCATTTGAATCAGTAGACTGAGTAAAGAAGTTTGCCTTCACTAATGTGGGTGGACATCATCCAATCTATTGAAGCGAACAGGCAGAGAAAGGGTGAATTTTCTTTCTGCTTAACCGCCCTCAGATATCAGTGCTTCTGGTTCTCAAGCTTTCCAGCTTGGCCTGGGACTGGGACTTACACCACTGAATTCCCTGGTTCTCAGGCCTTCGGGATTGGACTGGATCTATACCACTGGCTTTCCTGGGCCTCCAGCTTGCTGATGGCAGAAGATGGGACTTCTCAGACTCCATAATACCATGAACCAATTCCTCATCACATCTACCTACCTTCCTTCTTTCCTTCCTTCCTTCCTTCCATCTACCTATTCTATTCGTTCTGTTTTTCTGGTAAACTCTGATTAATTGAGCAATGACATAGCCAGTAATTCTGCCAACAAATAAAATGCTGCTACACTTCTGTAGAGAGATTAAAGACTGACATTCCATTAAGAGGACAATGGCAGTGATCTAGACAAAAAGTTAGAAGCTTTAAACTGCGGTGTTAATAACAGAAAAGCAAAGAACATGGATGGGGTCATGGATATTCAGAAGAAAGAAAAGATGAGTCTTGGTAGAAGACTGGAAAAAAGATGACTGAGAGAAAGAGGAATAAGGAACATGTCTTAATTTTAAAATCTGCATGATTTGGAAGCAGGTAGTGACCTTAATGAACATAGGGAATCAAGAAGAAGAGCTGAAATGGTCCAAGTAAAAACAACTTTGATTGTATGCATGATACAAGGAAGTTCTTTCAGGATTTACAATTAGAAATGTCCAGTAGGCAATTAGAAATAAGAGACAAATCAACATGCGAGGAGAAGAACTAGGTCATAGCTTTGGAATCCACTACATAGAAATGTTGACTGAAGACATGGGAATAAATGATGTTCATAAGGGATAGGATGGCAAGAGAAAATACTAGAGGCTTGAGGTCATAACTAGGGGTTACGTCTTGAAGTGATGTGATACCTAACACTATTGACTATACATTTATCTTCTTCATGAATGATGGTGGATTAACCACGTATGGTCTTTTGACAATCTGGTTAATCCAGGTAGGCAGATAGCAAGTTAAATCTAAATATGTATGTCATAAAAAGAATTTGATCTTTTCAAAACCTTTGCAAGTTTTTTTTAATTGAGATATAGTTGATGTCAATATTATGTAAGTTACAGGTGTACAACCTAGTGATTCACAATTTTTATGCTCCATTTATACTTATTATACAATATTGGCTATATTCCCTGCACTGTACAGTATATCCCTGTAACTTATTTATTTTATACATAGTAGTTTACTCCTTTCCTGCCTCTCCCCCTTTCCTTCTCCCCTGTGGTAACTACTAGTTTGTCCTCTACATCTGTGACTCTGTTTCTCTTTTATTATATTCACTAGCTTGTTGTATTTTTCAGATTCCACATACAAGTGATATATGAAATATAAAGCCTCAGTTACAACAACACAATTAATTAATTTATACCTTTAATGTTCATTCACTGCAATCCTGTCTGGTCTAGGTCAGGTCTTAAGGAAAACCACGTAAGTCATGGTTGGTGTCATCAAGGAGCTTATCTCCTAAAGAAAGGCAGAGGGACCTCTGTCCAGAACTAAAACCAGACTTTTTTTTCTTCTAACTCCTTTACTAGATACTTTCCAGTCATAATTTTAGATGAGCAGTAAGTAAAAGTAAAAACTGGCACCAGGGATCATGTCTTCAGATATTTTCAATGTAACTAGCCATGACTACCATACAAATGTTAAGAGTAAAAGTGTCAAGAGGATTAGATCTTCCTCTGTGGACCTTTGGAGTTAAAAGTTGGGGAGAAAGTGAAAGGGTGCACATAGATTCATTTGTATTATTTTTTAGATATCACATATTAATTAAATTATATAGCATAAACTAGGTAAGCAACAAAGATTTACCATATAGCACAGGGAATTGTACCCAATATCTTACAATAACCTACAGTAGAATATAATCTGTAAAAAACCCAAATCACTATGCTCTACACCTGAAACTAACGCAATATTGTAAATCAACTATATTTCAGTAAAAACACACACACTAAACTCTAAAAAAAGTTTGGAAGACTGTTTTAGTGGTTCTTTACATTATCCAAAGAAACTACATAATTCAAACCATAAACATTAACCATCCCATGATAATTCTCACAATTTTCCAAGCAGTATTTGTATTGATAATATTTTATTATAGAAAAATGTACCCACAAATTTCATATTTCATTATTATTAGAAACAAAGCACAAGTATCTTAAAAAGTATTATCTTGGTTGAGAAAGCAGAAAATAATTAAACATTGGAGATTTCAGCCAATGAATCAGGTGGGTGCATAAAAATGTCCCCAGGAAATTAATGTTGCTTTCAAAGAATATTAAAATATTAAATCCACCACAACCTCTGGAAGATAAATTCTTTTTATGCATTTTTAAAAATGAAGACAGACTGTACTTTTGTCTGCACAAGAAGTAAAGAATTTGATGGGGTTCACCAGCCCCCAAAGCAAATAAGACAAATCATTTTCTGCATTTTTCTCATTTAGGCAATAAAAAATAGATTTTTTTCCTTAAAAATACAGTCTTATTAAGTCCCACACTTGGGACTTGAACTGTAAGAATACAAAACTATTGCTTTATATTCAAATCTAGTCCAATTATAAGACTGTGCAATCTTGCTGTAGATCTTGCTCCCTTGTCTTCAAGATAAATGTTGATTTAAAGATTATAGTAGAGAATTAAACAAGAAATGATCCATGCAAGTTGCCCATAACTTTTATATTTATCTATGGTATTTATCTAAGGAGAGCTGTAAAATAAGCCACTTTTCGTTATCCCCAACTCTCCATAATTGTTTAAACTCCCCCCTGTTTTTTGATGACTATGTGTCAAGACGTTTGTTAAAGGAAAATAAAAGAAAAGGTGGAATTTGGAGAATTTGACTTCAGTATTTGAAGTTTCCAAATTAATTGTTGATTTGATGTTTATTCATTTTGATCAATTAATTAGAATGTGCTATATAGACTAAACATTTGTGTCCCCCTTGTGTTGCTGACATCAATATCTTTATTCAAGACCACCTTTTTTTTATATTTTAATTTACTTGCTGCTCAACTCTACACATTCTGAGCTCAGCTCATTATTTTTGGAGGGAAAGAGAACTAGGGGAACTCCTTCCCCTAAGAACTACAATGTATCCTGAAGACAGTTTCACGCAGAATTACTTGTTCTTCAGTGGCAGGGACCTTCAGAGAATATTTTCTGCCATACTTCAAGTGGAAGATTAACTGATTATGTATCATTTTCATTGATAGATATAATCATTGGCCTTGTATTATTTTTATATTTTTCAATTTCTTTTTATGTATATATTTTCCTCCCTTCATAGCTTTTGAGCTTATTTTGAACAGAAAACATGTATTCTACTTCTATTTTATTCCTAGAACACCTATAATACACTAGGTTTTTAGTACATACCTGTTTAATACATAGCAAAAAATCCATGTTCTTTAATTCTTATGAACAGAAATATGATGAAAATTAAGAATGAGAATTATATGTTAGATGCTCTGAAAAGTAAAAGAATCCCTAGATGTGAACTTATATATCTGTTTATAAAGATGAAAAGTTAACCTTCTCCTTTTATGAAATTCTGTGTCTGTAGTGTTTTATGCCTTTTTTCCTTACACTTTTACTTCTTTGCCTTTGTACCAGATCCCCAGACAGCAGGAAGATCAAAAGCATCAATAGTATCTTATGACTTATCCTGAAATATAAAACAGGTGGAAAAAAAAAGACACACGAAATACTAACTTCTTTTAAATATGGAGTTTTAAAGGCCATGTTTAGTGAAACAGTGTTATCATTTAGTCATGTCATCATACATAATGGGATCTTAAATAAAGACAGAGAACAATTCTACCATGATGATTATTTGGTGATATAAAAATTAAAATTATAAGAAAGTTCTGAAATAAAAGTGGTAATTAAAAGATCAAAGAAAAATGCATAGTTAATGCTTATTATCTGAAGATCAGTAATTCAGATTGTGTGTTTTCTCATTCTCCATGGCTGCCTTTTGGCTACTTGGAGAACTCCTTATAGTCTTCAGTAGTGGGTGGGAAGAGAAAATTAAAGAGCAGAAAGTCTACTGCATCCATTCAGAGAAATTTTAACCATTCTGGTAAGGAGTAGAGGGAGAGAAAATTGAACTTTTTGTTTCAAAGGTGATTTATACCTCATGTGTATTTTTTGTTTGTTCATTCACCTAATTCCCATTAATAATCAAAAGTAACTAGGCTTTACAGTCTTACACTTGTATTGATCTATCCATGTTATGTCTAAGAGTCAAAAATGGAGGAGTAAAGGACCACTGGCCAGATACTTCCTACGTTATCCACTTCTCCTGGCCAAAGCTCTAAAATAAATCTTCATTATCAAACTATGAATTCAAATATTGCCTAAATGGTTCTGAACTGTCAACAGGCCTTGTCCAAAGAATGAAAAAAGATCGGCAGTAATATAAAGATATAGTTTTAGGATTCAGTCCCATATCATCCTTACGTCAGCTTTCCACAGCAACTGAAATTGGTAAAATGATGCTTGAATGTGGACAGCCTCCATCCATGAGGATATGAGTATCATTGACCCAGACAAAGTAAGTAGTCTGTTAGATTACTTAGCTGTTGTGTTGGAAAGCAGAAAGCAGATGATAACTAGGACTTTTATGGAAGCAGATACAGTAACTATGAGGAGTCTGAAACCTGTAAGAATAAAGACTTAGTTCAGTGAGGCATGTTTTCAAAGATACACTTCCCCTATTTTAGTTTCTCATAGTCAAGTGCTGTAAAGAATGACTTCTAATATTACAGCATCAGGCAACAATCTAATGAGTACAATGGTTAAAATTTCTGAACACTAAATTATTGATATTTAGAATACCTATGGAATTAATTTATAGACTCATTTTAAAAATTACTATATTTACTCTTGATTCTCGTGACTGGTGAGGAAAGCTATTGCTATGCTTTTCCTGACACCACTTAAATTCTGGTGATGCCTTGATTTCAGCACCATCCTGAACACATTGTGATTGAAGCAAAGCAAATAACAAGGTACTCAGGCTGATGAGAGGTGGTACAATATATACTTGAATAGAATGAGCTTAGAAGTTAAGTTAGATGGACTTGGAGTTGAATCCTGGGTATGTCCTTTATGACCTATATAAGTTTTTATGTCATATTTACTCTATGAGTATGAGTATCTTTAATTTGGGATGGGGTAACAATAGTATTTACATAATAGAGTTCACATGAGGATTAAACAAAATAAACCATGTAAAGTATTTTCACAGTACTTTAACATTTATTGTAGTTATGATTAAGGTCCCAGTGGGGCAGGAAAGAGTGCACCTGGGAATTTGTTAACTGGTCCTCCAACATAAGACAGCACTATATTCAAGATGTCAAGATTAGGCCACCTCCAGGACCACTTATCATGATAGGTCAAAGCCCTATATTATCTTGCTCCAGCATTCTCAACATAATTGTATGATTCCATAGAGTTTGTCCCTTGTGACTCACAAAAATCAACAGACCTGTTTCCCATAGTTGTACAAAATAGACCATAGTTGTTCAATCTGAATTAAGGTGCACTTTTAAGTATATGACCAAAATGTTTTTGAGCTTAAGGCATGTTAATGTGTCACATTGATTGAATTCCCATTCTGAAACAAATTCAAGTAAAACCCTATAAAGCATAATAGAGAAAAATGAAAGATACTGATGCTAGAAACAACAGGTGTAAGAGGAAACATATGTTGAAACTGACATAACAACACTGGAAGAATATGTAGCTGCTGAAGAATCATGACAATCTGCGTCTGCAAAATCCTTTTATTAGCTGCCATAGCAGTGCCCAGAAGGGTAATTAGGGATTTGAGCAGCATCACGCAGAGTAATAGAGGGGGCTAGGAAGAACTGCAGCATGGCACAATAGCGTGTGCCAGTCAGAGGAAGGCTGCACATTCAGTTTGAAAAATCAATGAAAGGAAGAAAATGCTATTAATGCCTGTGATTGTTGAAGGGCTGACTTCAAGGTGATGGGTGAAGCTGAATCGAGTTGCTGTGAACCAAGAAGAGGCTCACAAATCTTTACTTTCAAAAATACCATTTCAGGTCTGCCCTGATTTGCAGATCTACAAAATTTCAAAAGGACTTTGAATTGCATAGACATCCAGTTTTAGAACAGGCAGTTCTTTTCCTCATGGGGCTTCATGGGTACCCTGGTAATAGCCTCCTAAACCACCTATTAGTATCAGATTATGTGCAAGCTAGAAAAGTAAAGGAAAGATTTACCAATAATGCAGAATAAAATGATGAATAAAATTAACAAAAAATTGTATCAAAGGTATAAGAATCTATTCTCATTGTGGTTTTTTAGCAGGTATTTATTAAAGACTTAAAATATGCATAGACCCACTAAGCAATGTATGAGAGATACTAAGAAATCTGATACATAGTCTTAATATGAAGAAACTGAGGAAAAGTAAATAACATTGTGGAAGTTAAGGTCATAAAACACAAAAATGATAGGTGTCTGGGCAAAATATCAATGATTCAACAATTGAGACTAACTTAAGTGCTGAGTCTCAGTTTTCTCATCTAAACAATTGTCATGTGAATTGTTAACTTGAAGTACTTGTCAAAATTAAATTTTAGAATGCATATGAAAGTCACTCCCTCCTCTGAGAGATGGAAGAGATATAATTTTGCCTCTTTCTTCTGCTAAATACAACTAAAAATCTGGATATTATATATAAAACAAACATAAGAATATTTTGAAGGACAGAGAGAAAACGTCAGACTAGCTAGGGAGCTCAGGACCCAACAAACAATATGGCGGGGAATCCCCTAGGTTTCATTATTTTCGATCATCATATACCCTAGTCTTGCAGCTGAAAAATCCAGCAACTTGGAAATGACAACAGGCACAGACAATAAGTGCTAAAACAAAATTCTGGTCTTTGTAACCAAAGGACCAAGAAAGAGGTAGCCTAGGAAGACACTCTTATAAAATAACCATTCTCCACTGCAGCAAACCACCACCCTCCTGAGAACAGAACAAAACAAAACAAAACTCCAAAAGACCTATCCCTACCTCCATCTATGTCACCAAAGGCTGAGTAGGGATCCTAGACTTCTACCCTGACGGGCTTTAACAAGGTGCCTGGACATGTGGGTAGGTGTGATGTCAGGAAAGGCCAAGTAACCAGTTAGGATTTCCATCCTTACTAGGTGGTATTGTGCCCCAGCTCCTGCTGTGCCAGTGGAAAGTACCTTGAAACTATAGTTGTATATTCCTACTTAGCAGTAACAAGGCATTCTGCAATTCCTTTCAGGGGTGTTTTCAGAAGATGCCTACTGGAGTGTTGGGACTTTTACCATTACCCAGAGGTAATGAACTATACCCCTTCATTGTTGTTAGTGGGGGCCACGTGAGGAGAAGTGATAAGACACTGATTCCCAAGTCAGGGAAGTATCAGTAGAGGCCTAGTGACAAATTTAAACTCCCACTCTTACCCTAAAATGTCTCCCATTTTCAGTTGGCAATGGAGGCTGATTAGGCAACCTGTAGGTCTATGGACACTTGGCAATAAGGAAGCAGTGCTCCCCTCTTTCCTGCCAGAGCAAGGTCAAAGAAGGCCAACTAAAAAAATGTTTAAATAAGATCTGGAGTCTCACAACATAATATACAAGATACCATTTCAATCAAAAATCATTCATCATATGAAGAACTAGGAGAATCTCACCTTAAGTGAAAAAAAATACAATCAATGGATATCATCACTAAGAGGACAGAAATGGTAGAATTATCTGACAAATATTTTAAAGCAGCTGTGATAAAAATGTTGCAACAAAAATGTACACACTTGAAACAAATTAAAAATTAAATATAATATAGTCTCCTCCAGAAAATAGAATAGGAGGGAAAACTTACAAACTCATACTATGAGGCCAGAATCCCACTAGTAAATACAAAGACATTTAAAGAAAAGAAAATTATAGAACAATATCCCTTATGACAATAGTTGCAGAAGCCTTCCACAAAATATTAGCAATTAAATTCAGCAGTACAGAAAAAGGATAACACATCTTGACCAAAAGTGATTTATCCTAGGAATACAAATTTGGTTCAATATTGGAAAATGTAGCCAATATAATTAATCATATTAAAGACTAAAGAAGAAAAGCCATATGATTGTATCAATAGGTTATCAAATTAAAGACACTCAGCAAACTAGAAGCAGAGAGGATCTTCAAATTGATAAAGGGCATGTACAAAATCCTAGTATAAACATATAACTTAGTGGTTAAAAAAAAAAACCTAAATGCTTCCTCCTAAATTCATGAATACTGCAAAGATGTCAAGAATTTACCAGAAGTCATAGGCAGTACAATATGGCAATCAATCAACCAATCAATCAATCAATAAAGTAAAGGGATTACAGCTTGGAAAGGAAGAAATAAAATCGTCCCTTTTTGCAGATGACATAATTGTAATAAATAGAAAATCTTAAAGAATCTACCAAAAAGCTCCTAGGAGTAGTAAAGTACCCTTTTCAAGGGCATGTAATATAAAATCAATATACAAAAATCAACATGTTTCTATAATGAACAATTGGAACTCAATATTAAAAACAAACAAAAATACCATGACAACAGTACCAAAAATTACTTAGGTTTCCAACTTAAGATACATAAGCAGACTCTGTATGCTGAAAATTACAAAATATCCATGAAAAAAGAAAAGACAGTATCAATTCTCCCCAATCAGATCTATTTGTTTAAAGTAACTTCAATAAAAATCTCAACAGAGTTTGAATAATAGATATCAACAAAGTAATTTCAAAATCTATGTGGAAACACAAAGAAATTGAAAAGGCAAAATTATTTCAAAAAAGAACACAGTTGGAGGACATAGAATACCTGAGTTCAGGACTTACTATGATGCTGCAAAAATTAAGACAGCTTGAGTTTGGTGAAAGGACAGATTCACAAATCAGTAGAATGGAACAGGAAATCAAGAAATAGATCCATAAAATTATAGTAAAAAAAAGTTTTTAGACTTCTTGTCTTCCATACAACAATATGATACAAGTATTTTTTAATTGACATACAATTGACATGCAACATTACTTGTTTCATGTGTACGACACAGTGATTCAACATTTGTATACATTGTTAAATGATCCCCATGATAAGTCCAGTTACCATCAAAGTATTTCTGATGCTAGGATCAAAACTCTCTAAAATTGTGATTCTTTATCTGTTAGAGGGTACATATCCTTTTGAGGACAAGAATTGCTTCTTGTTCATTACTGTTCTCCTTTGTTCTAAGGATAGCTAATTCATCAAATTCCAATTTTGCCACCTACTAATGCTATGAACTTAGGGACACAGACTTCTAACTCTCAGTTTCCTCTCTTGTAAAATGGAAATAAAACTACATACCCCATAAGATGGTTTTCCAGGGGGAATGACATCATGCACATAATGCAATCAGCAGCACGAATGGCCTGTCACTCACTCCCTTAACTGTTAGCTTGTGGCCTTAGGTTGGGTGTCCTAGAGGTGAACTCTGTCATAGACATTCCTATGCAAGCGATTATTGAGGAAATATTCTCAGAAAAAGAAGAGAATAAGAGAAGTAGGATAGGGCAGAGGAAGTTGCTAAGCAAGAATATGGTCTCACATTTAGAGCAGATTCAGCATGATCCCAAGGGGGAGCTTGTGAATACAAATTTCATCGTAGAAATAGCCCCACCTTAAAGGAAAAGAGTGAGTATCTTGTAAGCAGAGTCCATTCTTAGCTGTGGGTTACCTAGGAATATATGTTTGAGGTGGCTTCTGTGTGGCAGACATTGAACATGAATTCACTGGAGAAAGGGGTCAGCTTGGAGCAATAATCACTCACAGAAGCTGGAGGAAAAATTATGCAGCTGCCAGTGAGAGGGCATCTGACAAGCATCCTTTAAATTTTGTTGTGATCATCTGATTATTATACCAAGATATTAAATATAAACTAGGGCTTTAAAAATAATATAATAAAATTAAGCCAATTACAAAATATCTTCCCTTCAATCTTAACAAAAGGACCACATGAGCAGAAATGAAAAAGCACAATATTAAGTATTTCAAACACAGTGACAAAGGACAGAGAAAGAGAGAAGATTTAAGGAATTGGCCTAGTTTATAACACTCCCTGTTCACCTTCCACACTCTTAGATTTCACAGCACTATTATGGAAAATAAAAGTAAAAGAACTCTTGAAGAAAAAAATGGCTCAATGACGACCACACCCTACTCCTTACAAGTCTCTCTTCTAGTGTTTTCCATGATACCATTCCTTTTTGGTTTTCCTCCAGCCTCTCAGATGCTGCATGCCATGCCCATTAAATGTTTTTTTTTTCCCTTTCCCAGAACCTCAAATGCCAGTGTTTCTCTATGCTCTGTCCTTCGTCCCTCCTCTTCCCACTCTGCCTGCTCACTAGGTCACATCAGGCACGCCCATGGCTTCCACATACAGCTGAGAGTTAAAGTGTGGGTAACAAACAACTCAGTTAATAAGGGAAGGAAAGAGCATTCCAAGAAGAAGAAACAGCATGTGAAAACAGCAAGGCATATTTGAGGAAATGCACTAATCATAACGGTCATGAACATTTACTGAATACTTACTATGTGCGAGGCACTGTGGTGAATGTTTTCGATATATTAAACCACTTATTTCTAACAATGATAAGAGATCATCCCCATTTACAGATGGATAAACTGAGACACAGAGAAGTTAGGTAATTTGCCTAAATTCTGCTGCTAGTGAATAGGGGAACCAGAATCCTAATCTAGGTAGTCAGGGTCCTGAAGCTTCATTGTAAGCACTATCCTAAGTTTCCCTGTAGCTCCAGCACTGGAGATGACAGAAGAGTGGTGGGAGAGGGGTGTGGATGGATCAGTAAAGCCTAGGTTCACATCTGATTCCTTAAAGGATGCCCTCCATGACCACCTCAGGCGTGATTAACTTTCTACTGCTATCTATTGATGAAGTCTTTTATGCTATTTATTTTCCTAGCTAATTCTACCTGCCCTCTGAGACTCAATACAAATGTCATCTCAGGAATGCTTTCCCTAATCCTCTCCCAGATAGATTAGATTTCACCTCAACACCCTTCATCCCACCTACACTCAGTTCTAACCTCCTTGAGGCAGGGATTTAGTCTGGCTCGTTCACCACATTATCATCAGCACCTAAATCGTTACTTGGAGCAGATATTCAATAAATGTTTCTTAAATGAATGAAGTTCAACTAAAATACTAGTAATGAAACAACATGGTTGCTCTCATTAATGAGTGCCTAATACATGCCAAGTATAAAGTAGATTACTTTCATAAGGCATTACTAATCTTCCTAACTACCCAACAAGGGGGTGTTTTGAATTCAATATTAGAGGAGGATAAAATGATGCTTAGAGAAACTAAATGCTTGCTTAGATCAATAATAAAGGTAATAGTTTACAGTCATTTAGTGCTTATGTGCCATGCCCCAAGCTAAATGCAATTCTCATTTCTTACTTATGATGAATAAATTGCCACTGTCATGTTATAGATAAATGAATTGAGGATCAGAAGTAAGGAAACCTGCCTAAGATCACACATCTGTGTATGTATGTGTAGGAATAAAGAGATGAATCCAAGGTTCTCTGATCCTGAAATCCAGGCTCTCTCCACTGCACAACTGTAACAAGCTACTTTATGATGATCAGAAGTGCTTACTGACAGTTAGCTAGGTCTTTGATCAATTCGCTTTTCTTTTTTCTCCTAATCGAGACATAAATAATGAATTAATGTGGTATGTTTGTGAAGTATGTCAAGACATGGCTGTATCTGGCAAAAGTAACAAAATAGGTATTTTAAAAAGACTTGGTAATCACTGGAGTAGAGGACCACTTTTCACCTGGGAAACTCAAATTTGTAATTTGGAATCTTCTTGAAGATTCCCAGTCTCCCAACCAGTTGATCTTTACCAATGATATTTAACAGGAATTATTTCCTATATATATACTTCCCAGCAAAATAATTTCATTGAGAATGTTATTTGTAGCCAATAATTAAGCAAAGGTAAATATCACAAAGTGTAGCATTAAAGTATGTTGTTCATAACATATCTAGCAAAAGTACTGATGAAAATGTTATGATTAAAGTTTTTAAGCATATCTCACATAGATGATTACCTAATTTTCATCCCCAAAGTCTTTGCAACTTTTAATTTAGCCTTCTGCATTTTTTAAATGACAGCTAAAAGAAATCACCCAGCCAGAATACTCACAGTGAACGAATATCAACTTTCTTAAATAAAATGAAAATGAGAAAATCATTTTACATTTTAGTATATCTGTAGTGAGTGACAGAAAATGGACACAAATGCATGCTTTGGAACTTTATATTCAAACCCATTTTATAGGAAAATATGTTTTTCTTTCAGGCAGGAATGACAAAAATACAGTTGTCATTTAATAAGTTTCCCAAGCTAAACTAGTAATGGTGTATATATCAAATTGTAGAAGGGAAAATAAAGATTCATTAAGGTAGAAACAGTTCTTATTAGGGGAAAAGGACAAACATGCATTTCCTTACCTATTAAGCATTGGTGTGGGTATGAATATTAAAGAGTAAGGTATTTGAATGTGAAGTTCTGAATCTTGGGAAAAGAGTCTCCAAATATAATTAACTATACTGATAGTTGGAGAGGTATACCTTGAATCACAATAAACTCTGTCTGTTGACACCCACAACCCACAATATCATTAGTCATTAAGTGCATGATGCGCAGTTAGTCGTGTCTCCTAGCAGCTCTTAGTTCTTTATTTAATTTGTCTATAGCTTGAGCTACCAAACTCTGATCAATGAGAGTGCAAGGGCCCAGGGGAGTGCCCCTGTCTTTAGCACACAGCCAAAAAGTTACCTTTCACAAAGTTCAGTATTTGATAGTTAAAATCAGGGGGCAAATTCTTGATGAAATGAAATATCTTAAACATCTACTGACATTTGAAACTAGTTTGCTTCTGAGTTTTCATGACAGAATGAATCCCAGGAGCAAACTAGACAAAGACACACTCCACTCCTATAATGGAATGAGCTTAAGCAAACGGAGAAGCCAGCATGTATCTGAAGCAGTGCTTTTAGTGGCATAAAGTGCTTACATAAACTGGGTTTCCTCCAGGAGGCAGCTACCAAGACATAGTGGATAAGCTCTCAGGCAAATTTCTGGCTCCCATGTGTATTAGCAGAGATGTTCTATTAAAGGTATCTTGTGTTAACAAACAAACAAGGTAGGAATGGTGAAACTCCGATCTTATCAAGCCCTCCTGAGCCACCCAACATACATGTGTGCATACAAATTATTTACCTTACTCCTGCTAATCAACACCTTTTCCCTTCTTCCTCTGAATGCCCTCTCTGTTATGGACAGTATTAGATACAAGAAATAGTGTTCTTTTTAGGGTGGGTGTAACATGTAGATCAGTTCAACAGGTATTTCCTGATCAACTTAAGTGTCAGAATAGGTGTTGGAGACATAAAAATAAGTTATAGGGGAGCACAATCCAACAGTCAGATTCGAAGTCCTCTTTTCCATCTCCTCCAATAGGCACCAAAGCAAAGCACATTGGGCGCAGTTCTTCAGGAGAATGCAATTTGCTAGCATCACACTCACTTGTGGAGATTCAATGTGTTAGTGTAGAGGATTGTAAGGTATGGTCCCCAAATGAGCTGCATCAGACTCACTCAGGAACTTCTTAGACATGCCTACTTTTGGCTCTGCCCAAATTTACTAAGAAACTGAAGGCAGGGTTCATCAGTCTGAAGTTAATCAAGCCCTCCTGGTGATTCAATAGTTTGTTTGAGAACCACCATCTTATTTCATAGTCTAGGCCTATATGGTTACATCTTTTCTCTTTCTATTCTCTCAAAGCCACAGGCCCCAGCAGCACTGGTTCTGCAGAAGTTCCAGGTTTAACTTCCTTAAGGATGAAAGACCACAAAGGATAAGGTCAAATGATTCCAGCCTTTCCAGCTGAGTCCAGCCTTAAGTTGATCCACCATCTAAATGCATCTATCATGAATGAGCCCAAGTTATATCAACAGAAGAACTGCCCAAGCAACAGAATCATAATGTAACACAACATATGTGTTTTTAAGCTACTAAGTTTTGTGGTTATTTTTAATGCAGTGATAACTAAACCATGGTGCCTGGACTATATACTGAAGAATATGAGGGCGCTATTGAAGAGTTGTTAAGATAGATAGAGGATCAGATTCACATCTGTAAAATGCTACTATAGCTACAGTATAGAACAAAGTTTGAAGAGAAAAAATAGGTAGAAGATTGAGCAAGTTTATGCAAAGCTGTTAGGCCCTGAATCAGAGCTATCTATGTCATTTACTTTTGATATTTTTGTATTGTGTAAGATTGAGGTGAATTATAACTTGAAGTAACTGGAAAACTACGGGATATTTTCATAATGTTTGAAGAGGCAGGAAAGAGCATGTTCAACCCATTTAATAAACTGATTGTCTCCTCCCTCCTATACGGCCACTTAGACAACTACATGGGTCTCACTGTGATGTAATGTGTTCTACTTATCTATCCATGTCTTGAAAGGACAGGTGGAGGCACGTCTGTTGGCAGAACTATCTCAAAACCAAAGAAAGGGAATTGGCTGATCTTTTTCAACACTGCCTATAGATTTGTGCTACTTCTGACTCATACTCTATACGTGATTTTCTTTTTTTTTAGTTCAGTGTGTAAACCCAGTTAGTTATTGTGTTTATCATAATTCAATAACAAAAATCAACCACTGGTGACACAGGAGAGGGTATAGTATAGGAAATAATACTAGTCTGGTCTGGACAAGAGATATATCATGTTAGATAATAGTAGAGGTCCTGAAATAAGTCAAACCCAAGTTTGAATTTGAATCCTAGGTCTACGTCTTAAAAAACTGTGTTACCTTGGGCAAGGTAAGCTTCTTTTAAGTCTTCAATCCCTATGTGTGATGGAGTTAACAATAAGATAATATACTTTAAAGTATCTTGGCACAGTGCCTAGAAAACAGGAGATAGTAAATGGCATATGATACTGAGAACTGTCTCTGGAAATATACGACACTGTGCAAATCATTTCTCTTCTTTGGGCCTTAATTAACTTCCTCACAGTCTGAGTGTCTGGGGCCCCTGCAAGCAATCTTGTTTTAGGGATTTAAGAATTTCTCTATTTTGGGTCATTTTCTAAATTTTAATTGTTTGACTATAAAGTACAGTACTTTGCCTCTTACAGTGATTTGCCATGTGAATAACAAGGGAAAGATAGAAACAAGTATAATTGCCACATTTCTTTGAAAGCTTTTTAAAATACAATTCCAAAAGTTATATAATACTTTTACAGAAAATGTACTTGCTGATGGCTTCTTTGGACTGTAGTTTTATTTTGCTTTGTTTCAAGAGCTTTTTTTGTGTTAGGTATGATTTACTGTAGTTGAAAAGGTAGTGGCAGTTGCTAAAATTTAAACTGAACAAGGTGCTTCTTAGAGATTTTCCTTATCTACTCTTCCTGATATTGAAGTCAGACGCCTAATCTACAATTCCCAGACTCTGTCCAGCTTACTTGTTTTTTCCAGTTTACCACGAACTTTTTTTGTGTGTATATATTTTTTACTGAAGTATAATCAGTTTACAATGTTGTGTCAATTTCTGGGTACAGCATAATGCCTCAGTCATACATGACCATATATATATTCATTTTCACATTCTTTCCCACCATAAGTTACTACAGGATATTGAATGTAGTTCACTGTGCTATGCAGTAGGACCTTGTTGTTTATCTGTTTTATATATATTAGTATCTGCAAATCTTGAACTCCCAATTTATCCCTCCCCTCTGTAACCATAAGTTTGTTTTCTATGTCTGCACGTCTGTTTCTATTTTGTAAATAAGTTAATTTGTCTTTTTTTTTTAGATTACACATATAAGTGATATCATATGGTATTTTTCTTTCTCTTTCCAGCTTACTTCACTTAGAATAATGATCTCTAGGATCAGTAGTCAGCAATCATCCAAGCCAGTGCCTGAGTTGCTGTTGGTAATAATATACTGCATCTTTCTGTTAGGAGTCCAGGTGAGTCCCTCCACAGAACTTCACAATGAAGGCCATCTGATGCTCACACTTCCTCTGAAATTTAATTTCTTAAAATTGTCATCATTTGCTTTCAATAGACTTGCTGTATGAAATATCAATTCTCTACATCAAAACAGTCACATATGGGCAGTCATTGTTACACTTTTATGCATGGAACTCCTAAATGTTTGTGATATCTGTCAACACCTTGAATGACCATATAATTCCAAGAGTGGGGCCCATACACAGGTTACTGTATAGCGAGAAAGAAGAGTAATCAAAGAAGATAGTGTCCTGAGCCATAGAAATTTCTGCAGGGAAATGGCTTGAATTATCTCTTTTTGGAAGACATTTATTTATTTGTTTATTCATTCATTCATTCATCCACCCATCCATTTTTGTAAAACACATATCTGGTTGTGCCACTATCTGCTTAAACATCTTAAACCCTCTCCCTCTGCCCCCAGTTCCAATACCATCATCACAACTATTTCACATAACATAGAATCAAAACTTATTAGTGTTGGCTCAAAAGGTTTTTCCAGCTCTCCCAATCTACATTCTAACTTCAATCTTTGTCCAAATCCTTAAGTTCCACCCCCACAAAGAGTTACTGTATTCTCCATAGATGGCCCAATACCTTTGCATATTTTATTCCCTTTGTTTGAGATGATCCCCTACTCTGCTGTTTTCCTCATGACTGCCCTAGGAAATTATGCACACAACCTTTGTGCTCTAACACATCACATACACTTCTCTACAATGGTTCTTAAACAAGTTGAAATTATATGTTTGTGTATTTATCACTTTGGTGACAGGGAATATGTCTTACTAATCTTGGAGTCTCCAGCACCACAAGTAAGCACTAAAGTAATGGAAAGGTCCAACATAAATTATAGCTGCTCATGAATGTCATAACAAGCTAGGGCTCATAAAAGTGTACAGGACTAAGTACCAGGTAGGAAGCAATCATGGAAATAAGTCAAATAGAATGATAATTGTAGATGGAGACAAAGGACTATATTAAAACTACAGCAGCAGGTATGGTTAAGAGGCTGAATTTGGAACAGCAATTCATTAAACTAAACCCAGACATTAAACCCACACAAACCTTACACCCTTAACACACAGTTACTCACGTAGATCATAGACCTAAATTTAAAATGCGAAAGTATAAAACTCCTAGAAGATAACATGGGAGGCCACCTAGATGAACTGGAGTACAACAATGACTTTTAAGATACAACACCAAAGATATGATCCATAAAATAAATAACTGATAAGCTAGACTTCATTAAAATTAAAATCTTCTGCTCTGTGAAAAACAGCATCAAGAGAATTAGAAGACAAGCCATAGATTGGGATAAAATATGTATCTGTGCACAAGATATATCTGATGAAGTTCTGGTATTCAAAATACACAAAGAACCATTAAAAGTCAACAATAAGAAAAAAATGGGCCAAAGACCTTAACAGACACAACAATGAAGAAGACATACAGATGGCAAATAAGCAAATAAAAAGATGCTCCACATCATATGTCATCAGGAAATGCAAATTAAAACAACAAATGACATACCACTATACACCTATTAGGATGGCCAATACCCAGAACACTGATAATACCAAACACTGGCAAGGATATGGAACAACAGGAGCTTTCATTCATTGCTAGTGGGAATGCAACATGGTACAGCTAAGACGGTTTAGTGATTTCTTATAAAATAAACACACTCTTGAGGAGAGGCCAAGATGGCAGAGTAGAAGGACGCTCGTAGCTCACCCTCTCCCACAAATACACCAAAACTCACATCCACGGACCCACCCAGCCAACCAGAGTACCTGCTGAACTCTAACAGAACATTGCTCTCTTCAAAAGACAAAGACGTGACGAATCCAGTTGGAGAAAAGGAAAAAAGAAAGAAGAAAAAGCAAAACAGTGTAGGACTGGTCCTTCGGGGAGGGAGTGGAAAAGGAGGAATAGCACTTGTTCGCTGGGCCTCCCCCTCTCCAATGGAGAGGCCAGCAGGATGGAGGGGGAGCCTCCAAGGCTCAGATCTGTATGGAGCACCCCTTGACCGACAGAACTAAGTTAAATGGGCACAAAATGTCCATGAGACCTCCAGCCCTAGATGAGAGCTGGCAGCTGGGGGCCAGGTCAGGCTGTCTGAGCTGGGTGGAGGACTGGGGCAGCCGCACTGAGGCAGTCCCGGGAGACGGCAGGGTGCTGCCTGCAGTGGCTGGGAGGGGATACAGAGCAGAACAAACAGGGTCTCCCATAAATTATGGGAAAAAAAGCAAAGCACACTGCTGGTGTGCCCTGGGAGGGGCACCATAGCCTTTGTCTCCTCAGACCCATGGCACCATTACTGGTGCTTCTCATGAGAAGAGAGTCAGGGTGCAGCCATAGCTGCCATATCCTCCTGTGCACAGAGCCTGGGCAGGGGTGGGGCCAAGACCTGAATCTGCACCTGGGGACTCTGCAACCACCTGGGCAGGACTGAGACTTGTTTACAGCCCTAGGCAGATAGGATCTTTCTGCCCTGGCACCTCAGAGAACTTGTGCCACCAAGACAAACAAGGAGCTGAGTTTGGGCACGGAGCAGGGGAGGGGCTGTTCCATGGTCTTCCCCAAGCCTGCCTATGGAGTGCCGACCGGAGGTGGAGTGGGCAGCTGCACAGAGCAGTGGAGCGACCTGCACCAGGAGAGGGCGGGTGGCCACCCGCCTTCCCCGCAGTTCAGCCCCTGACCATGGTGCTGGGAGGGGGAGTGATCCACCCACCTACCTCGCCTGAGTGCAGCATCTGACTGCGGCATCTGGAGGGGGTGTGACCTGCCCACCCAGCGGGAAGGAATGCAGCACCTGACCCAGTGTTCGGAGGGGTGCGATCTGCTTGCCAAGAGGCACTGGGAGCAGCACTGATGAGGGCACCAATGAAGGGCCTCTGGAAACAGCAAACTGAGTTCGGAAACAAGGTGAAGGCACAAAGACTTCTTGATAAAACCATAAAGAGCACACAGTCTCCAGGAGAAGACATCCCTTTTTTTTTTTTTAATCTTTTTTTTATCTGTTCTATTTTCTATTCCCATTTTAATCTTTACTTTTTAACCAATTGTATATATCTACAGTTTTAATCCCTTCTAAATTTTTAAAAAAATCTTTTTTTATTGTTATATTTAAATATCCACCTCATTCCACTTTTATTTCTCTTGGTTTTGATCTCCTGTTATTGATTATACACAAGTTTTAAATATAGTTTTTAAATTTTTTTCTACTTTTTTTAAGGTTTTTTGAAAGACTTCTCAACTCAATTGCTATTCTGCTTCAAGTTGCTTTTCTATTATTGATTATACACTGTTTCCTTTTAAAATTCTCTCATTTTATCTTTTTAAAAATCTGTTCTATTTTCTATTACCTTTTACAATTTTACTTTTTAAACAATTATATATGTCTACAGTTTTAATCCTTTAAAATTTTTTAAAAATATTCTTATTATTCTTACTTTAAAAAAATTCACCTCATTTCATTTTTATTTCTCTTGCTTTTGATTGCTTGTTATTGATTATACACAGGTTTCAAATATTGATTTTTGATCTTTTGTCATTTCTTAATGTTTTTAAAAGACATCTAAACTCAATTGCTATTCTGCTTCAACTTGCTCTTCTATTATTGATTATACACTGTTTTCAAACCTTTTTTTATCCCTTCTTTTAAAATTCTCTCTCTTTTTTTAAAGTTTTATTCCTGCATAGGTTTTAGATAGATAAATAAATAAACTCCTTTAGGGCCATAATACATAACTGATACTCCATAAGCCACAGTGCCAGAGAGATATGACCAAGATGAAGAGGCAGAGGAACCACTCCCAATTAAAAGAATAAGAGAAATCCCCTGAAAGAATGATCAATGAAATAGACATTGATGGCCTACTAGATCAAGATTTCAAAAAAGGAATGATCAAGTACTGAAGGAACTAAAAGAGATAGAGTTTAGAGATATAAAATATGTCAAAAATGAAATTGAAGCTATAAAGAAAGAGCCAAGTAGAATTGGTTAACACATTAGCTGAGATGAGAGCTGATCTAAAGGCTGCACAAAGCAGGCTAGATAATGCAGAGGAACGAATAAGTGACCTAGAAGAAACGGCAACAGAAAGAACCCAATCAGAACAGCTGAGAGAAAAACAAATTAAAAAAAATGAAAACAATATAAGGGACCTATGGGATAATACAAAGCATGCCAATCTATGTATAACAGAGGTTCCAGAAGGGGAAGAAAGAACAAAGGGGATTGAAAAGGTATTTGAAGAAGTAAGTCATGACTGAAAAATTCCCAAACTTAAAGAAGGAATTAGATAACCAAGTACAGGGAGCTCAGAGGGTCCCAAACAGGAAGAACCCAAACAGACCCACACCAAGACATATTATAATCAAGATGGCCAGAGTCAAGGATAAAGAAATGATCCTAAAGGCAGCAAGAGAAAAGCAAAGAGTGAGTTACAAGGGAACCTCCATAAGGATCTCAGCTGATTTCTCTACACAAACACTACAGGCCAGAAAGGAATGGGAAGATATATTCAAAGTCCTGAATGAAAAAAAGATGTAGCATAGGATACTTTATCCAGCAAGGTGATCCTTTAGGATAGAAGGAGGGATAAAGAATTTCACTGACAAGCAAAAACTAAAAGAGTTTAGCAACACTAAACCCATGCTAAAAGAAATATTGACAGGTCTACTCTAAATAGAAAAGCAACAGGATGCTACAAAAATGAGAAACTCATAACTGGAAAAGTGATAACTACCATGAATTACAAATAAAATACACACAAAATTGTAAAAGAAGACATCTGAATCATTAAGAGTGGGAGGGGGAGCTAGAAAGTATAGACTATTTTTTTCCTTTTTAAAATTTTTTGTTCTTGGTATGATAGGTTTGAGCTTATAGTACTATCTGTTTAATACAGTTATAGTAATAGGGTAATAGACTTACGAAAAAGGGTAACTACAAGCCAAAAACTTACAAGTGAGTCACAAAAATTGAATAAAATCCAAGATAACACAAGTGAAAATTACCAAAACACAAAAGGAAGAATAAATGAACAAAGAGAAAATACCAAATCAACTGCAAAAATAAGTTCAAAATGGCAATAAACACACATCTATCATTAATTACTGTAAATGGTAATGGATTAAATGCTCCAATCAAAAGATGTAGAGTGGCAACTGGATAATAAAGCAAGAACCTTCAATATGCTGCATACAAGAGACCCACTTTAGGGAGAAGGACACATATAGATTGAGAGTGAAAGGATGGAAAAGGATATTCCATGCAAAGGGAAAAGCCGAAAAAGCAGGTGTCGCAGTACAGATTCCAGACAAAATAGACTTTAAAACAAAGGCCATAAAGAAAGATAAAGAAGGACATTTTATAATGATTAAAGGAGTAATACAAGATAAGGATACTACACTCGTTAATATCTATGCACCCAATATAGGAGCAATAAGTACATAAACCAATTACTAACAGAGATAAAGGGGGAAAGCACCTAAGTACATAAAGCAATTACTAACAGAGATAAAGGGGAATGCAATCATTTTCAGAGATTTTAACACCACATTAACATCACTAGACAGATCTTCCAGACAGAAAATAAATATGGCAACAGAGAAATTAAATGATACAATAGAAAAATTAGATTTGGTGGATATTTTCAGAGCACTACACTCCCCCCAAAATAAGATATACATTCTTATCAAGTGCACATGGAACATTATCTAGGATTGATCATGTACTTGGGCACAAAGAAGCCCCAACAATTTTAAGAAGATAGAAATTATCTCAAGCATCATTACTGACCTCAATGCCATGAAACTAGAAATCAACTACAGAGACACAAAGGAGAGAAAAAGGAGCATGGAGATTAAACAACATGCTATTAAAAAAAACCAATGGGTCAGTGATGAAATCAAAGTTGAAATAAAAAAATACCTTGAGACAAACGACAATGAAAACACAACCACACAAAATTTATGGGACACAGCAAAGGCAGTGCTAAGAGGGAAGTTTATAGAGATACAGGCCTTCCTCAAAAAAAAAAAAAGAAAAGAAAAAAAGAAAAATCTCAAATAAACAATCTAAACTACAAGCTAAAAGAATTAGAAGAAGAAGAGCTAAAAAAAAAAAAAACAAACCCAAAAGTCAGCAGAAGGAAGGAAATAATAAAGATCCGGGAGGAAATAAATAAAATAGATATTAAAAAAATAGAAAACCCAATCAAACCCAAAGCTGGTTTTTTGAAAAATAAATAAAATTGACAAACTTCTGGCCAAACTCACAAGAACAAAAATGAGAGAGCACAAATTAGCAAAATAAGAAAGGAAAATGGAGAAATTACAACAAATAACAGAAACACAGAATACCATATGAGAATATTATGAACAACTATATGGAACCAAAATGGAAAACCTAGAGGAGATGTATAAATTTCTGGAAACATACAGTCCACCAAGACTGAATCAAGAAGAAACTGACCACTTGAACAAACTGATCACTAGAAATGAAATCAAATTAGCAATAAAAAAACCTCCCTACAAATAGAGGTCCAGGACCAGATGGCTTCACTGGGGAATTATACCAAACATACAAAGAAGAACTCATACCAGTCCTTCTTAAACTCTTCCAGAAGATTGAAAAGGACGGAATACTCTCAAACTCATTCTATGAAGCCAACACCATCCTGATATCAAAACCAGGCAAAGACACCACCAAAAAAGAGAATTATAGGCCAGTATCACTGAAGAACATAGATGCAAAAATCCTTACCAAAATATTAGCAAATAGAATCCAACAGTACATAAAAAAGATTATACATCATGACCAAGTGGGGTTCATCCCAGGGACAGAAGGGTGGTTCAACATACACAAATCAATCAATGTAATACATCACATCAAAAAGAGAAAGGATAAAAACCACATGATCATCTCAATAGATGCAGAAAATATATTTGATAAAATTCAACACCCATTTATGATAAAAACTCTCGCCAAAGTGGGTATAGAGGGAACATATTTCAACATAATAGAAGCTATATATGACAAACCTACAGCCAGCATAGTACTCAATGGTGAAAAACTCAAAAGCTTCCCACTAAAATCTGGGACAAGACAAGGATGCCCACTATCACCACTCCTATTCAACATAGTCTTGGAAGTCCTAGCCACAGCAATCAGGCAAGAGACAAAAATCAAAGGGATCCAAATTGGAAAAGAAGAGATAAAAGTGTCACTATATGCTGACGACATGTTACTATATATAGAAAACCCTAAAAGGTCCACACAAAAACTACTACAGCTGATCGAAGAATTCAGCAAAGTAGCAGGTTACAAGATCAACGTTAAAAAATCAGTTGCCTTTCTTTACACTAATGATGAATCAACAGAAAAAGAAAGTAAAGAAACAATCCCCTTTAAAATAGCACCCAAAGTTATAAAATATCTGGGAATAAATCTAACCAAGGATGTGAAAGAATTATACACATAAAACTATAAACAATTGATGAAGGAAATTAAAGAAGACTTTAAAAAATGGAAACATATTCCATGCTCTTGGATTGGAAGAATCAATATTGTTAAAATGGTCACACTGCCCAAGGCAATCTACAGATTTAATGCAATACCTGTCAAATTACCCAGGACATATTTCACAGAACTAGAACAAATCATAAGAAAATTTATATGGAACCATCAAAGACCTAGAATTGTCAAAGCATTACTGAAGAGAAAGAAAGAGGCTGGAGGAATAACTCTCCCAGACTTCAGACAATACTATAGAGCTACATCATCAAGACAGCTTGGTATTGGTACAAAAACAGACATATAGACCAATGGTACAGAATAGAGAGCCCAGAAATGAACCCACAAACTTTTGGTCAACTCATCTTTGACAAAGGAGGCAAGAATATACAATGGAATAAAGACAGTCTCTTCAGCAAATGGTGTTGGGAAAACTGGACAGCAGCATGGAAAGCAATGAAGCTAGAGCACTCCCTTACACCATACACAAAAATCAACTCAAAATGGATCAAAGACTTAAACATAAGACAAGATACAATAAACCTCCTAGAGGAAAACATAGGCAAAACATTATCTGACATACAGCTCAAAAATGTTCTCCTAGAACAGTCTACTCAAGCAATAGAAATAAAAGCAAGAATAAACAAATGGGAACTAATGAAACTTACAAGCTTCTGTACAGCAAAGGAAACCATAAGTAAAACAAAAAGACAACCTATGCAAAGGGAGAAAATTTTTGCAAATGAAACCGACAAAGGCTTGATCTCCAGAATATATAAGCAGATCATATGACTTAATAAGAAAAAAACAAACAACCCAAACCAAAAATGGGCAGAAGACCTAAACAAGCAATTCTCCAAGGAACACATACAAATGATCAATAGGCACATGAAAAAATGCTCAATATCACTAATTATCAGAGAAATGCAAATCAAAACTACAGTGAGGTATCACTTCACACCAGTCAGAATGGCCATTATTCAAAAATCCACAAATGACAAATGCTGGAGAGGCTGTGGAGAAAAGGGAACCTTCCTACACTGCTGGTGGGAATGCAGGTTGGTGCAGCTACTGTGGAAAACAGTATGCAGATTCCTCAAAAGACTAGGAATAGACTTACCATATGACCCAGGAATCCCGCTCCTGGGCATATATCCAGAAGGAACCCTACTTCAAAATGACACCTGCACCCCAATGTTCATAGCAGCAATATTTACATTAGCCAAGACAAGGAAACAGCCTAAATGTCCATCAACAGATGACTGGATAAAGAAGTGATGGTATATTTATACAAAGGAATATTATTCAGCCATAAAAACCAACAACATAACGCCATTTGCAGCAACATGGATGCTCCTGGAGAATGTCATTCTAAGTGAAGTAAGCCAGAAATAGAAAGAAAAATACCATATGAGGTTGCTCATATGTGGAATCTAAAAAAAATAAAGAAACAAAATATAAATACAAAACAGAAACAGACTCACAGACATAGAATACAAACTTGTGGTTGCCAAGGGGGCGGGGGATGGGAAGGGATAGACCAGGATTTCAAAATGTAGAATAGATAAACAAGATTATGCTGTATAGCACAGCGAAATATATACAAGATCTTATGGTAGCTCACAGAGAAAAAAATGTGACAATGAATATGTATATGTTCATGTATAACTGAAAAATTGTGCTGTACACTGGAATTTGACACAACAGTGCAAAATGACTATAATTCAATAAAAATTTTTTAAAAATAATAAAATAAAATAAAATAAAAAACACACTCTTACCATAAGACCTGGAAATCATGCTCCCTGATATCTGCCGAAAGGGGTTGAGAGCTTACATCCACGCAAAAATATGCACATGGATGTTTAGAGCAGCTTTATTCATAAGTGTGAAAACTACAGATGCCCTTCAGTAGGTGAATGGATAAAGAAGCTATGATACATCCTGCCAATAGCCTTAACAAGAAATAAGGCACCAAACCACAAAAGTACATGGAAGAATCTTAAATGCATATTATCAAGTGAAAGAAGCCATTCTGAAAAGGCTACATACTGTATGCGACATTCTGGAAAAGGCAAAACTATGGGAATGGTTAAAAGATCAATGGTTTCCAGGGGTTAGAATCACATGGAGGGGTGATTAGGTAAAAATACACAAAGGATATTTAGGGCAATGAAAAAATTCTGTATGATGCTACAATGGTGAATACACATCATTATGCATTTATCTAAACCCATTAAATGTACAACACCAAGAGTTAACCCTAATGTTAACTATGGACTTTGGATGAGAATTATGTGTCAATGTAGAGTCATCTATTGTAACAAATGTACCACTCTGGTGGGGATGTTTTTAATGGGGGAAGCTATGCATGTGTGAGGACAGGGGCTTTATGAGAAGTCTCTATAACTTTCTCTCAATTTTGCTGTAAACCTAAAACTGCTTTAAAAATATAAATCATTGAACAACAAAATAAAACAAAAAATATATATTTCAGAAATTAACCATAGGGATTATTTCAATTCTTGACAAGATAAAGGTAGCAATGTCCCATCTATGGGAGATGGATTAATCAATAAATTATAATAGAAAAAGTATATACTTAGTAAAGTTAACCATGACTAAATTCTGGAAGATTTAAAGAGTTTTTTATACACAAAATTGAAATATAAAATTATAAAACATGTAGTTATATAGCTTTGTTATATAAAAATGATAAATAATATTAACATATTTAAATACTTTGGAAAGTTCTTTATACCTATGTGTTTGTGTGTGTCTATTTAGAGTGATAGAGAGGAAACTGGGAAAATCTTTGCAAAAATATTAAGATGTTACAATGCTTAAAACAATTTATAAAGACTTAGAGCCTTTAAAAAAACTCTAAAATATAAACAATAATGAAATAAAAAGACTAGCAGCAGCCAACTCACATAAAAATGAGTGCAAATGCTGCAAATATGTAAATTTAGTAGCCATCAAGAAAATGCAAATAAAGTAAGTATATAATATTTCTTGTTAAAATAGAAAGCCAAATATATTAGTCAAATTACAGCTAAAGTCATAACCTCATACCATGAAAATGGTTGTATTAGTCTGCTCGAGTTGCCAGAACAAAATGTTACAAACTGGGTAACTTAAGCAATGGAAAATTATTTCTGACAGTTCTCTGGAGATTGGAAGTTCAAGATTAAGGAGTCAACTATATTGGTTTCTCCCGAGGCCTCTCTCCTTAGCTTGCAAACAGCCATCTTCTCACTTGTTGTCTGTGTCTCTTCCTCTTACAGGGGACACCAGTCCTATTATATTAGAGTCACACCCTTATGACCTCATTTTACCTTAGATATCTCTTTAAGGGCTCCATCTCCAAAAACAGTCACATTGAGGACTTACGGCTTCAACTTTCGAATTTTGTAAGCACCCATTTCAGTCCATAACATGGTATTTTAAATTTTATCTAATTTCATCAAAAGCAGTTAGCTACACATTTATAGATCAGTTATTCTTTTTGTGGAAAGCACTAAGGAGGGCGTATGCAAACATACATTCAAAGAGTTGGGTAAAATGCTGTGTACTGTACCCAGAGGAGTACTTGCAGTATTCCAAAAAGTGAAACTACTTAAATGGATGACAGTGGGAGACAGGTTCAATAAAGAATAGCAATGATCACATTTCTGAGTGTATTTAAGGACATAAATTATTGTCCTGTTGTAAAATTCAATATAAAAACATTACTGTTTATCCTGTTATATTAATGTGAATGCCAACTGAATAGATCTATATACATTTATACAGTCTTTATTTTAGTGTAGTGCTTTTGGATGATATATATGTATATTATATATAATATATATCTATTTCTATCTATAAGATCAGAAGGTACTATGCTAAGACAAAGGAAAGGTTTGTTTTTAAGAAGGAAATTCATTTTTATTATATTTTAACATATTCATATTTTTGAATAATTTTTATGTAAATCATGTATAACTCTTAAACAAGAAAAAATAACTATTTTAAATGTTTTGTCTAATCAATGAGTTCTTTTCTCTCTAATTCTGTCTTGTTATCACCATATGTCTCAGTGGAGCCCTACCTGTCCATAGTCAAGCCTCTTGAGTCCTCCAATAATTCCTTTTAAAAATTAATAGAGTGTGTGTTTCCATTTTCAATTACCTCATTTTTTAATTTGGGTTATCTAAATGCTCCCCTGAAAATATTAAGATTTAACAATCATTGTGTTTTACATTTATGATATTTAAAATCTTTTGCTAATGAAAATTCTTTCCATATATCTTCAAAACCTAATCTTTTTAATGCTAGAATTTGAGACACTCTAATATTTAGTACCATGAGATATACTAGAGGAATAGACAAATAAATAATACATGTCCTTAGGCCAAATTCTAGTGACAAAACAGCCACATTCACAAACACCTGTAACATGACATAGCACTAAAATAAGCATTACCACTGGACCCCAGAATTTGATCTTTTTAGACAGTTTTGATAGTATAAAATATTGCTATAGTGACTTATAACAGTCATAAATGAGCCATGCATGAAAATTGCCATATTTCTATGAGTTCCCTTGCAAATTACTGAAGGAATTCTTTCTTATTTTTGGATGATAGTACATATTTGTGTTCTTATATAATGTGGGGAGAAAATGAAATGTTTCTCTACTACATGTGACATTGTCAAAAGTACTTCCCTGAGAGCAGTCCCGATCTGAGAACAGAGCAGCATTACAGAGGCTTAGTTCAATGGCTCACCGCTCTCAGAAGACTCAAACTATACATAAGGGATAATTAATCACCCCGAGGACTCTACACAAAAACCTTTAAAAAGTCATGAAAATGTGTACATTGTTATCATTTGTGGCTTTGCTGTCTTGGAAATTGTTGTCCACGTACATATGTTCTTTCTTGCCTGAGAAAGGTGGTATTCTCAGACTCCACAGACTCTGATTCTCTGTCCACCAGACATGTTTATTGTCATAGTTTCTGGAGCTCAATAAAGAATATCTATCTTTTAGAAGAAACAGAGTGCTCACCTTTGTTTCAGACATGGTTGATACTGTTTCTGGTTGCAGAATAAGGAAACTTGGTCTGGTGTGAGACACTTCTTTAGATGTGGTTGAAAGTCACAGTGGAGCACTCACTCAGGCAAGTGTGCTAAGCCTGACCCAAACTTCCTGTTCTACCTGGCTCTGAAGTGTCTTGCTGGGGCTGTCAACTGTCACTAGGGCAACTGACACTGCAGCTCTGCCACATGACCTCTCCTTCCACCTTCTTTCCAACAAGTGGAAGGGAATGAATATTCCAAGATATCTGAGGATGCCCTAGCATCAACACACATGCACACATTCATGCCTGTACATAATTCTCACTGACAGCTTTGTGTTGTAAAGGTCACTGCCATTGTACAAAATAGAAAACTGAGGCACAGAAAGGTGAAACATGTAACAAGTCATGTGCCCTAGTTCCCACGTGGAAAAGTGGTGGAATCCAGTGTGTAACTAGGTCTCTTTGGCTCCAAAGCCCTGCTCCTTTTCAAGGGCAACTCATTCATCACTGGTTCAGGTGCAGTGTCAGAGAGGGAGTCAAAAGAGAGTGCACAGACCAAAGTCCAGGAAGGAAAGAAGCAGAAAGGCAGGAGTCAATAGCTTCCTGTCTCCTTCAGGAGCTTCTTGTGAATTTGTGGAAGAATTGGTGTTAACTTTCATAGTTTTCTTTCCCACATCCAAACTATTTATTTTCCTGTGTAAATTACTTCAAAAACTGAGGTGAATTCTGCGAGTGATTAGCCTTTGCAGCTTCCTTTTCTAGTTTCAAAGGACTCCACAACCATTAATTACTCACCTACATCTGGAAAGCAAGGCAAGAATTATTGCCTTCATTGAACCAAAGGAAACCAAGAGGTCAAGCAGTTCCCTATGGTCCCCACAGCAAGAAAATGATGGAGTGAGTCAAGAATTGGAAAGCATACTTCCTAATTTCAGTGCTATATTTAGACATTGACTTTTGTTTTATTTTCTGGTATAAGAAGGGCAGTGCTGCTAATGATGCTGAGCTATTATTCTGCCCATCACTCAGAACATGATGTGTTTATTAGACAGAGGAAAGACAAGAAGAGAGGAAGAGTGAGACAGACAACAAAGAGATGAGGGCAGAGAGACAACTTTTGAGTCAAATGAGTGAACTGTCATATTCATCACGGGGGCAACAGGGAGCTCTGTCAGGAAGAAGGGAAAGCTCAGGGTAAACTGAGGGAAATGCAGGCAGCAGTCCAGAATTTTCTTCATGCCACAGGTACTGCTCCCCAGCTGACTTAAGCATAGAAAGAGATGGGTATGCCAAAAAGGGACGGATGGAAGATTTCAGAACATTGACTCAAGTATATCTTTGCTCATCACAACCGGAGTGTTCCTTGAAAATCTCTACCATCTTTAAATAAAAACCAAATGAATAGTATTCCATCATATAAATATACCACATCTTCTTTATCCAGTCATCTTTTGATGGACATTTAGGACAACATAATGCCATTTGCAGCAACATGGATGCTCCTGGAGAATGTCATTCTAAGTGAAGTAAGCCAGAAAGAGAAAGAAAAATACCATATGAGGTTGCTCATATGTGGAATCTAAAAAAAAAACAAAAACAAAAACAAAAAAACAAAGCATAAATACAAAACAGAAATAGACTCATAGACATAAAATACAAACTTGTGGTTGCCAAGGGGGCAGGGGATGGGAAGGGATAGACGGGATTTCAAAATTGTAGAATAGATAAACAAGATTATGCTATATAGCACAGGGAAATATATACAAGATCTTATGGTATCTCACAGAGAAAAAATGTGACAATGAATATATATATGTTCATGTATAACTGAAAAATTGTGCTCTACACTGGAATTTGACACAACATTATAAAATGATTATAAATCAATAAAAATGTTTAAAAAAACAAATGAAAAAGATCCAATATGTAAGAAGGGGAAAAAAATTCTGAAGGTCTATTCAGTAGGGAACAAACCTGGCCACAATTAGGTAAAACTAAATTACCAACCATGAAGAAAGATTGTACTCCTCTTTAAGACCTTATTTCAATGTGGTCTCATGTTCTCTTGATTCTTTCTAACATAAAGCAACTATTTCACATTCTTGTCCACGTGGCACATAGTATGTCCTCATTAAATAGTTTTTGGAAATGAGATAATATTTGAAATTGTAAATAAATAATTTTTGTTATCCCCAATTGAACTACATCCCCTGAATAATACTTGCATTTTCAAATTTTTTCCTACCTTACCTGCCTCTGGGAAATGGTTATAGAGTTAAACTTAAATTTTGAAAAATTTTCATTAGCTAAATAAATTGTAATGCATCCAAACTTCAGAATACAATGCAGCTACTAAATGAACATGGTTAATCTATATCTAATGTCTTGGGAAAAGAAATGTCTGAAATATGTTGAGTTTTATTTTTAATGGTAAAATGTATGTTTAGTATGAATCTGTATTTTTTTAAATACATCTATCTACATCTAACTCAAAAAGGTGGTCGACACTGGCTGACTATCTTACTGCACTTCCCTTATGGGTTTATCTTATTTATCTTCAAATTAACTTTTTGATGCTGCAGCTCCTCAAGGATCTTACAATATCTCACTGAGCTAATGACTTCATATTTTATTGAGGATATAGAAACCCATAGATGAGATCTTACCAGTCCACAATCAAACCTATCAAACTACCTCTCTGCTTTCTGTGCCCATTTTGCCTGCCTTCCCTCTTGTCTATTACAATAGAGGGAGTGTTCCTATCGCTATGAAGACCTATCCTTACCATGTGTGCACTGGAGTCCATCCCCTCTTGTTTCTCAAAAACCTTATTTCTATTGTCATTCACTTACATTCATACATTCATTCATTCATTCATATATTCTTTCCCTCCCCCTCCCTCTCTCTCTTAACAGTGAGGTGAACCCCACACCTGTGCTAATCCATCTGACCTGCAATCCTGCATACCATTCCATGGGGGACAATGTAACATGGGGAAGTCAGTGCTTTCGCTGGTTTAGCTTCTCACTTATACTATCACAGCAAAGGATTAAAGATTTGAACTGTTAGTTTTGTTTTGGTCATTGTTTTAATCAATCACTCCAACACCTGCTAATTCTTCTCTCTCTAGTTCAGCTGAGTTCCTAACAATAACATTATATGGAAGACCAGGGAAATAGAAGAACCAAAATACTTTTAAAATGAAGACTAGAGTGGGAGGATGCATACTACTCTGAGACTTGCTATAAACTATGGTAACCAATACAGCATGATATTGGCAAAGGGAAAGACACATAGATCAAAGGAGCAGAAAGTAGTGTTCAGTGCTGATAGTCTCTCCCTGACCAAACTCTAGCCAGGCTCCTCTGAGCACTTTTCTCCATTAGGCCTCAGGCATGGTCTTGAACAAACACTAACATAGCTCGTAATAGTTCCAGGTCACACCACGAGGATGACTCTAACCCTCTTAAAGTGCCTGCATGAGAAAACTCAAGCTAGTCAAAAAATTTACTGTGTTCTAGCCAAGACCGGAAAATATAGCCTCTGTGGGCAGACAAAAGCCTAACCGCAGTCAGCACCAGTTAGCAAACCCAGCTGGGTTTCACATAGACCAAGCCCTCCCTTTGCATTTTTTGTAATTCTTCACCTCACTCACTCGACTGAGCACCCACCCATCCCTTCCCTAGTCCCTCATTCTCCCTTTAAACTGCCTACTCACTTCTATACAAATCAAGCTGAGTTTGTGCTGGGCTCTTTTCCCTTCTGCAATAGTATATTATGGATTATAATCTATCCTTACCACTTTAACTAATGTCTGGCTGTGTTTATTTTTGATAGTATAGACCCACAGAAATATGACAATTGATTTTTCTACAAATATACAAAAACATTTCGATGGAGAAAGGATAATTTTCAAAAATGGTGTTGGAAATATTAAAGATCTGGACCCATATGCAAATCATGAACCCTACAATTTCTGTAAAAATTAACCCATAGGTTGAAATACAATATGTAAAAACTGTAAAAAAAACGTAATAGAAAATCTTCATGAATTATAGTTAAGCAAAGGGTTTTTAGGGATGACAACATAAGCAAGATCCTTGAAAGAAAAAAAATACTAAATTAGACTTCATTAAAATTAAAAACTTTTTCTCTAAGAAAAATACTGTTAAGAAAATGAAAAGGCAAGCTACAGGAAATGTATCACATATATGGTAAAAAGAACTCACTATACTCAAGGGTAAGACAAAAAATTAAGGAATGGGTCAGACACTTGAAAGGACAATTCACCAAAGACAAAATATGGCTGACACAGAAGCACATGAAAATATGTTCAACATCATTAGTCATTAGGGAGATGAAAATTAAAACCATGATGAGATAGTCTTACACACATATTAGAATACCTACAATTAAAAATTATGACAAATGTTGGTGAGGGTGTGGAGAAAGTGGACTTTTTATTTATTACTGCAAAATGGCACAGCCATCAAGGAAAACAGTTTGGTGGCTTATAAAGAGTTGAACATGAATTTATCATATACCCAGAAATTCCATTGCAAGATATTTACCCTAAAGAAAAAAAAATATGTTCATGTTAATTTTTGCACACAAATAGTTATTGAAGCTCTACTTGTAATCTATAAACACTGGTAATAATCAACATGACTTTTAAGGGGTAAATGGATTAAAAATTTTCAGTATATACAATGGAATACTACACAGCAGGAAAAATGAACTATGGGTATACATGTACACAATATGCACAACAATTTGGATAAAGATCAAAGGAATCATGCTGAGTGAACAAAGCCAACCTCAAAATAAAACACACATGACTCCAACTATATAGCATTCTTGAACATACAAAGCCATAGTGAGAGAGAATAGATCAATAATTACCAGAGGGGAGGAGTAAGATGAGGAAGTAACTGCAAAGAGGGAGCATGATGGAGTTCCAGAGGTGAGGGATCCTGATTATGCTGTATTCTGATTATGCTGATAGTTACACAAATTTATGCATGTGTTAAAATCTTTTAAAGTGTATATCAAAATATATTTTATTATATATTAATTTAAAAATAAAACATTAAAAGTGAGTTAGTGGTCATCCTCATTCAACCAGTATCATTTAGATTTAAACACCAATTAGCATAGGATTGAATTTTTTCATAAATTCAGCTAAAATTAGTCAAATTTATGTCAGGTTCATTCAGATAATTATAACATAATTATAATTTGATGGATTTTTAAGAATAAAATCAACTAATCATATAAAGTTCCTTTCAAAAACTACTGAATCATCTCAGCAACTTCCAAACATCTACCATACAGCTCAAGCAAGAGTTGTTGGTCAGGAAGTATGATAAGATCTCCTCTAAGAATATTCATGTATATATTTCGCTATATACGTGTTTTTTAAACACATTTCCATCAGTAGGTATTTTGTTTCCTCCATCTTGCTATAAGCTCACACAAGCACTTGAGTGTACATGGTTTATGATTTTTGGTTTTTTTCCATAAAGTTGAAGTGAACAACCTCATAGCTTTGTTCTCTTCTATACTACTGAGAAGGGGCTATTCTAAACTAAGGCTGACATTTAAAATTGCACCATTTTGTACCTTTGCATTAAATTCACATACATAATGAGTGGTTTAAAGCTAATAATTAATTCAATGACTATTTACCAAGAACCTACTAGCTGTCAGTTACTGTGTTAGGTATAACTGTGGGGGTATAAAGATGAACAAGACATGGATCCTGGCCACAGGGATATCAAAATCTAATAGAGGGCATGAAAAAGAGTGATATTAACAGAAACCACCCGTGAGTAAGCTTTCTTAGGGTATAATTTTTGTCACTAAAGGAAGAAATATTACCTTCTTTGAGTCTGAAAGGTCACTGGTGAGTATACCTATTAAATGCTTCTTGATGGAGTGTCTGTCAAATTCAAATAAGTTGTTCACATGCTACTTTTCACCAGGTTCATGATTTTTAAATCAAACCCTTCAGAAACTTTTTATGACAGTGCTTCCCCAAAGCCCAGTAGGATGAGCAAGTGAGGGCAAAATGTCAATAACGGTGCATGAAACGTGTCTCTTTCATTTTGTTTTTGTTTTTTTTTAAGTTTTTTTTTTACATTTTTTTATTGATTCATAATCATTTTACAGTGTTGTGTCAAATTCCAGTGTTCAGCACAATTTTTCAGTCATTCATGGACATATACACACTCATTGTCACATTTTTTTCTCTGTGATTTATCATAACATTTTGTGTATATTTCCCTGTGCTATACAGTGTAATCTTGTTTATCTAGTCTACAATTTTGAAATCCCAGTCTATCCCTTCCCACCCTCTACCCCCCGGTAACCACGAGTCTGTATTCTCTGTCCATGAGTCTATTTCTGTCCTGTATTTATGCTTTGTTTTTGTTTGTTTTTGTTTTTTAGATTCCACATATGAGCGATCTCATATGGTATTTTTCTTTCTCGAATTCTGGCTTACTTCACTTAGAATGACATTCTCCAGGAGCATCCATGTTGCTGCAAATGGCGTTATGTTGTCGGTTTTTATGGCTGAGTAGTATTCCATTGTATAAATCTACCACATCTTCTTTATCCAGTCACCTGTTGATGGACATTTAGGGTGTTTCCATGTTTTGGCTATTGTAAATAGTGCTGCTATGAACATTGGAGTGCAGGTGTCATCCTGAAGTAGATTTCCTTCTGGATACAAGCCCAGGAGTGGGATTCCTGGGTCATATGATAAGTCTATTCCTAGTCTTTTGAGGAATCTCCACACTGTTTTCCATAGTGGCTGCACCAAACTGCATTCCCACCAGCAGTGTAGGAGGGTTCCCCTTTCTCCACAGCCTCTCCAGCATTTGTCATTTTTGGATTTTTGAATGACGGCCATTCTGACTGGTGTGAGGTGATACCTCATTGTAGTTTTGATTTGCATTTCTCTGATAATTAGTGATATTGAACATTTTTTCATGTACTTTTTGATCATTTGTATGTCTTCCTTGGAGAGTTGCTTGTTCAGGTCTTCTGCCCATTTTTGGATTGGGTTGTTTATTTTTTTCTTATTGAGTCGTATGAGCTGCTTATATATTTTGGAGATCAAGCCTTTGTCGGTTTCACTTGCAAAAATTTTCTCCCATTCTGTAGGTTTTCTTCTTGTTTTATTTCTGGTTTCCTTTGCTCTGCAGAAGCTTGTAAGTTTCATTAGTTCCCATTTGTTTATTCTTGCTTTTATTTCTTCTAGGAGAAAATTTTTGAAATGTATGTCAGATAATGTTTTGCCTATGTTTTCCTCTAGGAGGTTTATTGTATCTTGTCTTATGTTTAAGTCTTTAATCCATTTTGAGTTGATTTTTGTATATGGTGTAAGGGTGTGTTCTAGCTTCATTGTTTTACATGCTGCTGTCCAGTTTTCCCAACACCATTTGCTGAAGAGACTGTCTTTATTCCATTGTCTATTCTTGCCTCCTTTGTCAAAGATGAGTTGACCAAAAGTTTGTGGGTTCATTTCTGGGCTCTCTATTCTGTTCCATTGGTCTATATGTCTGTTTTGGTACCAATACCATGCTGTCTTGATGACTGTAGCTCTATAGTATTGTCTGAAGTCTGGGAGAGTTATTCCTCCAGCCTCTTTCTTTCTCTTCAGTAATGCTTTGGCAATTCTAGGCCTTTGATGGTTCCATATAAATTTTATTATGATTTGTTCTAGTTCTGTGAAATATGTCCTGGGTAATTTGACAGGGATTGCATTAAATCTATAGATTGCCTTGGGCAGTGTGACCATTTTAACAATATTGATTCTTCCAATCCAAGAGCATGGAATATCTTTCCATTTTTTAAAGTCTTGTTTAATTTCCTTCAACAATGGTTTATAGTTTTCTGTGTATAATTCTTTCGCCTCCTTGGTTAGATTTATTCCCAGATATTTTATTACTTTGGGTGCTATTTTAAAGGGGATTGTTTCTTTACTTTCTTTTTCTGTTGATTTATCGTTAGTGTAAAGAAAGGCAACTGATTTTTGAACATTAATTTTGTAACCTGCTACCTTGCTGAATTCTTCGATCAGCTCTAGTAGCTTTTTTGTGGACCTTTTAGGGTTTTCTATATATAGTAACATGTCGTCAGCATATAATGACACTTTTACCTCTTCTTTTCCAATTTGGATCCCTTTTATTTTTGTCTCTTGCCTGATTGCTGTGGCTAGGACTTCCAGGACTATATTGAATAGGAGTGGTGATAGTGGGCATCCTTGTCTTGTCCCAGATTTTAGTGGGAAGCTTTTGAGTTTTTCACCATTGAGAACTATGCTGGCTATAGGCTTGTCATATATAGCTTTTATTATGTTGAGATATGTTCCCTCTATACCCACTTTGGTGAGAGTTTTTATAATAAATGGGTGTTGTCTCTTTCATTTTGGATTCCTCCTTTCATCCATTCAGTTTTGTAGGAATTAGGAAATAATAAATAACAGTGCAATTTATTTTTTCTTTTAGAAAATCATGTCCCAGAGACAATTGAGTCTATTGACATAAAGTAAACATAGCTCATTTAAAATGCTTTTGACCAGCTCTTTGTTACATTCCAAGTACTGTACATGATACCAGGGACATAAAGATGACTTAGACGAGATTATCCCTCAAGTGGCTCAAAATCTAGTGAAGGAAGATAGATACACAGGTGGTTTACATGGAAGGAGTAAGTATATGTATGATATGTAGAAGTTGCAAAAAGGAGGCTGGGATCAAATCTGCCGGCTAGGGGGGCAAAGTGAGGCTTGGAACTTTATAGTCTAACCTACTGAAAGATGTTGCAGCATTTGACATCATGAATCCCTTTATCACAGAAACTTTCTTTTAGCTTCTGGATACCACATTCACCTGGTTTTTATCTGATTTTTATTGATCTCTCTTCTTTTCTCCTGCTATCTCTGACCCACAAATGCTACTGTCTCCTAGTGTCATAAGACTGAAAATTTGTGTCCCCCCTAAATTCATATATTGAAATTCTACACACACTCCCACCAATGTGATGTTATTAGGAGGTAAGGGTCTTTGGAAAGTGATTAGGTCATGAGGGTGGGACCCTCATGAACGGGATTAGTGCCCTTTTGAGAGACTCCAGACAACACTCTTGCTCCTTCTGCCATGTGAAGATAGTATGAAGTCAGTAATCTGCCTACCTGGAAGAAGACCTTCACCAGAACCTGACCATACTGGTGCCCTGATGTCAGACTTTATTTTAGCCTCCAGAACTGTGAGAAATAAATGTCTGTAAATTTTTTTATGAGTCACTTAGTCTATGGTGCTTTGTTATAGCAGCCTGAACCAAGACATGTAAGGTCTTAGGAATTTATCCTTATCCTACAGGAAGTTTCTTGAATGTCTCAGTCAGTAGCCCATATTATCATAGCTCATGTGATCACATCTATTACCTCCATCCCTAGATTCTCCAGGGGTTTCAGATGTATTTCTAACTGTCTGTTATATATCTTATACATTCATTCATTTATCTATTTGTTTGAAATTTTATATCTTAAGTGCGTACTATGAATCAGGCAATATGCTAGATATGAAAGTATAGTAGTGAGCAAAAATGGATCTGGTCATTGTTACATGAATATCCCATGGGCATCTAAATCTACACACACTCAAACTTGAACAAGCACATTTTCTTTCCTAAAGGAATACTGACAGGTAACATTTATATAGTATTTATTGAGAGCCATGGTTCTGAGAATTTTATATTCATTAACTTATTCAATCTCAATAGCAAACCTATGAGATAGATACTATTATCTCTCTTTTACAGACTAGGGAACTGAGGCAAGGGACCATTAAATATCTTACCCAAGTTCACACAGAAAACAACTGGCACATCTGGACTGTAAATCAAGGTGTCTCTTTTCAAAGCCAGAGCTACATCTGCTACATTATATCTCTTCTGTAACCTCATTCAGTCTTCTCTTTCTCAGGGACACCACTATCCATCCTGTTGCTCTTGAACTCTCCCTCCTACTTTCCCTAACCCTCACCCTTTCCTTCTTCCTCTTTACCCTCCCCTCCCCCTCTGCTTGTTTCTCCCCTCTCTACCATTCCCTCTTTCTCCTCCCTCTCTAATGCCCCTCTCCCTTCCCACATCCCCCTCTCTTCCTCCCTCCCTCTCTCCCATCTCCCTCTTTTCCACTTTCTCTTCCCCAAGCAGTCCAATCACAAAATCCTGCAAATTTGACCTTTCTCAAAAGTTTGTGCTGTCATACTGCAGAGCATTCTATTTCTACTGCATCTGCCACGTGAGCAGCTCTCATCATTTTCTCTCTGGGACACTGCAACTGCTTCTTCATAGATTTTTCAACTTTAAGCATTTCTCACTTTCAATTCAACTTTCATAAAGTTGTCATCATAACTTATTTAAAAAGTCAACACTGACCATATTACTCACTTGTTTTAAAGTCTTTACTATTTCCCCTTTCTCTACAGAACCTCAGGATATAGAGGGAGCCCTCCTGATCTGGGCTCTGACTTTCTCTCCAGCAGCATCTTCTCTCAGCTCCATCCTTCCAGGTCATTCACCTGCACCTCTGAGTGATTGCAACTTCCCTCAAGAGTGAGTGATTTCTGTCTACACACTTTTGCCCATGCTCTCCTCTCTGCCTAAAATTCCTTTCTGCAACTCCATGTAGTTCATTTTTGCTTATACTTTCAGAAGTCAGCTAAAGCATTACTGTCTCTGACAGCCTTCCATGGCCACCAGAGTGTTTTGTGCCTTCCCTCTGGGATCCAACAGCACCCCAGGCTTTTCTTACCCTCAACTTACCACTTGATTGTCTGCTGACCTGCCTTAGACTAGAAGCTCCCAAAGATCACAGACATATTATTTTCTGTCCTTAACATCCTTACCTCATAACACTTGTCACACTGCAATTTTAAATTCACTTGTGGGATTATTTAATTAATGCCCCTCCCCCTATTATCATGCAAGGACCATCCATGACAGTAAGAATTGTGTCCATTTCTGCACCACACTGTATTCCTAGCACCTAATACAATGTCTGGCCTAGAATAAATGAAGGACATAATGAAAGGTAAGATGGGAGTTTGGGATTTGCAGATACCCACTACTATATATAAAATAGATAAACAACAAGGTCCTACTGTGTAGCACAGGGCATGTATTCAATACCTTGTAATAGCCTATAATGAAAAAGTATATGAAAAGGAATGTATATATATACACACACATGACTGAATCACTGTGCTCTATACCTGAAATTAACACAACATTGTAAACTGACTCAATAGAAAAAAATTGGAAACCAACTTCAATAAAATTTTTTTAATTTATAAATAAAATAAATAAACAGTTATTAACAGAGGGGTGTAAAACAAACAAGCAAAAAGCTTCATTTTGAATGCCAAATTTTTGACAATTAGGCACTGGGAACCCAAAAGAAGCAGGAGTCATGGTCCCTGCCTTATGAAAACTTAATGTCAGGGACATAAACCTAGTAGTACATGAACCTGGAGCAAATGTCTGAGTGGAAAATAACCACATGTCCAGTACTGTGGTACAGTTCACACACTTCTCATTACAGAAGAGAAGAGAGGTGAATACAAAGTAAAGGTGATACTCGAGTGATGTTAGAGAAGAAATTTGAAAGAACTGAGTCCTTGAATGACACTCATTAACACATCCTGAGCACTTAAGCCCAGAGAAGACAGTGAAAGATTCTAAAGGTTACATGAAATAACACGGCCATTGTACTCTATAGCCTGTTGTGCCAAGCAGAGGAGGAAGAAAATACTACTCCTCTTCTTTCTTCTTTCTCCCCACACTCTCTGACACCCATTGTGGGCAAGAGGAGTTGGGTATCCAAGACTAGGTCACATGGCGTTCCAAGACAGGCATATATTTAGCATCAACATTTGTGTAGCATTTCAACAGGTTTTCTAGTTTTAGCATATTTCCCCATGTATTTTATTCTTAGAGAGTTAATATGGTTTTTAAGTCCCTGAAAACAACCTTTCAAAAGGAGCTGGCATGTTTTTCTCCAGCCTCTTTACCCAGATTTGCATGGCGTGGGGACTAGCTGACTCCATAGCCTCCCATTCAGAAACAGCAGTCCAGAGAGACTGGTTTCATTGACCAGGGTCACGAGTGTAGTAAGCAGGAGACTTCTGATTCAAAGGATTTGAGGATTGGAGAGATTATGTGCAAAATGCCTGGCACACAGTAGGCACTAGATACATGTCAGCTATTACCCGAATTAATCCTGCCTGGGGATAAAAGGCTAAGCAATACAACCCTTTGAGATTTCCTTCTGTGCTTTGAAATGTGATCTTTTCACAAATAACAAAGGGTATTATAAGGATCATGGTTTCTCTCTCTAAATAGAGCCTATTATAAAGTATGAACCATCCACGTGTTGAAACTTTTTTTCTAAATTTTAGTGGAATAGATTTACCACAACATAATGAGTTGCTACATAATTTTTACTTTTCTTTATGATTTAATTAGCCTCAGTCTTTTCTGTTCTTTGTTTTGACGGTGCCCTCTCAATCTCCACATCTATTTGTTATGAACACTGAGTAATAGACAATACATATTCATATGGCTGCCAAGCTTTGACCCAGGATATTAGAGCTTATTTTCCTTTTCTTGTGCATCATAAATAATAGATTATATATATATATATTTTTTACATTGTACTTAGTTGCAAGCTTGAATTCCATACGTGAGTGGGAATTGTGCAGATCTGTAAAAATGCTTCTTTCCCACTCATGATAGCTGAACATAATCATTAATGATTTTTACTTCTGTCATTTTTATTGAATTCTACCTTCTCCTGTGTCTGGATTCTCTGAGCTTAGAGTTATTCTACTCTTATGGTTTAGTCCAGGTGTGGCACATTATAGTATGTGGGCCAAATCTGGCCTGCCACCTGTTTTATTAAATATGGTTTTATGGAAAAACAGCCACAGCTATCATTCACATAATTTCGATGATTGCTTTTGTGCTACACTGACAGAGTAGAGTAGTTCTGACCGAGAACTTATAGTGCAGGAAGCTGGACACACTTATTATCTAGACCTCTACAAAAAAGTTTGTTGACCCTCGATTGAATCCATACTACTTTTCATATCAGCCAATAGAATACAATCTTGTTTGAAACTGGAGAATTGAAACATTTTCCATTCTTACAACTGAGCAATATCCTTACCACTTTAAGTGATCCCTGTGCAAAATAACACAACATTACATACTGGCAATCTCCTGATGCTCCATTTTGTAAAAATTGTACTGAGGAAACTGCCCAATGCCTGTCTGGAAAATCCCAGTGCTGGATAATGATTGGCTGTCTTGCATTATGTTACCACATTTATAAAGTCACAGAGTTTTTTTCAGGAAAGAAACCAAGGTTTCTTGGCCTTCACTGAATTTTAGAAAACTGGACTTCACTACTACTCTATACTTTGCTATTTCTGCTAGTTTGACTTTACTTTGAAATGTTGTACATATTTCAACAAAAAGATTCAGAAAGCAGTTGCAGATGAATTTAATGAGCCCATGAGGGAACAGTCCAAACTTGTATTGCATGTGATAAAGTCCAATGCTGACTTTGAAAAGAATTCTAAAATTTCTAGATTAATCAGAAGACTTTTGGAAAATGTAAAAAAAAATGCCTAGATAATAGTTGTTTTAGGAGATGTTCAAGTTATGAGCATTTTGACATGTCATATCTACAATCAACCTGTATTTTCTTAAGTTCACATTTCCTATTACCTCAAGCACTGCCACTTGCTTCAAGTCTAGGAAAATATTACCTTCATGCTGAGTCATACAAAGGTATACATCTTTAATGCATTTCCCTTCTAAAAAGAGCCTTGGATAAGAGATATGCTTTGCTCTCAGTGCAGGTATATAATTCATGGTAATGTTACGTATACAGGATAATACACCTTACAGTTACATATTCTGAGATAATTACACCCAAACTTATCTAAATTTCTTTCTGTTGCCTTAAATTGGTAGGTTATCCTATCTAGTTACATGAAAACTCACAACCCTTAAGGTTAAACATTTTAAATAAAAAACCAGAAAGAGGTTTTATTTGTTATTTTTTTGGTCTGGTTGAAAAAGACAGAATCTCAGTTGTCTTTGTAGCTAGCTATTTTTCATTTGTTACCTTTATTTGGGTGGCAAGGAAGGATCCAGAGTAGCAGAATGTTTCTAAGTTTAAAATACATTGCACACTTGATGAGAGCATATACAGTTGACCTGCTTTAGGTACTAATACATTTCCTCTTCACAAAGCATGTCTTCCTGTTTCTACAAAATAACAGGCCAGGCTGCTCTTTGGCACATACACTATGTTGCCTTTTAGAATAGCAAGCTTGTTCATCTGGGCCTTAAATGCATCAATACCTACTGATTTCCTCTTGTACTGTTTGGATCTTGAAAGTGTAAAAAGTCTAAATCTAATAACTTGAAAGTTATAACCTTCTTATGACTTGATGTATAATCCACTTGCAACTTATTTTGGTGTTTTGAACGAGTTAAAGCTATACATTGATTTTGTTGACTATCCAGTCAATATCCCAACACTACTTTTTAAAACAAGTCAGATATTTGTCACATTTCTGACCCATTCTTAATTATAAGTTGAATATTTTACTTTTTTATGAATTTTATCAAAGATATAAAAGGTACTATAGCATAGATACAGTTTAAAAATTACTTGAATACATGGACATTTATGTATCCACTATTTAGCCTAAGAAATAGTACATTAGCAGCACATTGGGAAATCTTGTATGTCTCTTCTCAATTGAATAATTTTCCCTCCAATCCAGAAGATAACCACTGTTCTGAGTTTGTGTTAAGCATTCCATACTAACTTTATGCTCTGAGTGTATATGTATAACCTACTCTGAAAAGATATATGCAGATTGGTTTTGCCTGATTTGTTAAAACATTATTTAAATAAAATAGAATTATATACACTCTTCCAGACTTTATTTTTCCACTAAATATAATTGGAAAGACTCTTATTCACATATATATATATAGCTGTTATTTAATGGTATATAATATCACATTACATAAATATGCTATGTTTTATATATTTGGGGGTAATTATGATTTACTTATCAATATTATTTGTCTTTTTCCTCTACATAAATGTAGGCTCTATAGGAAGATTTTTTTCTGTTTCTTTTACTATTGTATCAAGTAGATAGATTCCACTGTTGAAATTCAATGAATATTAAATCTCACATACAAATGAGATTCTTACTGTTCAAATCCACATCATTAGGCATTGAAAATAAAAATTAAAAACCACAATAAGATACTTTTTCAAGCCTAAAAAAATAAAAATTAGGACCAAAAAAAATTAGCCAAGATGTGATGCAAGGACAACTCACATACTACTGATAGGGATTTAGATCAGTACAACTTTGGAAAACATTATGGCATTATCTAGTAAAGGGAGAGATAAACATACCATATAGTCCCCCAATTCCATTTCTAGTTATAGGCCCTAGTTAAACATTTGTACCACATAAAAAGTATAAGGATACTCATATCAGAAGATTTTTGTTTTTCTATTAAAAACTAACAAAATCACAATGGAAACACAGATTTTATTCATTTATTTATTCAACAAATATTTTTGATCACCTTACATAATATTTGCTGAGCACTTCAAATATATTAACTCATTTAATCCTCCCAACAATCCCATGAGGTACATATGATTAATATCCTCAATTTAAAGATGGGGAAAGTGAGGCATAGAGAACTTACATAACTTGCCCAAAGTCACAACTATTAAGTGGAATAGCCATAAGTCCAATCCAGGAAGTCTAACTCTAGAGTCCAAGTTCTAAAACATAACTTCTGATGGTGAAAAACTCAAAAGCTTCCCAGTAAAATCTGGGACAAGACAAGGATGCCCACTATCACCACTCCTATTCAACATAATCTTGGAAGTCCTAGCCACAGCAATCAGGCAAGAGACAAAAATAAAAGGGATCCAAATTGGAAAAGAAGAGGTAAAAGTGTCACTATATGCAGGTGACATGATACTCTATATAGAAAACCCTAAAAGGTCCACATAAAAACTACTAGAGCTGATCGAAGAATTCAGCAAAGTAGCAGGTTACAAGATTAACGTTCAAAAATTAGTTGCCTTTCTTTACACTAATGATGAATCAACAGAAAAAGAAAATAAAGAAACAATTCCCTTTAAAATAGCACCCAAAGTAATAACATACCTAGGAATAAATCTAACCAAGGACGTGAAAGAATTATACACAGAAAACTATAAACAATTGATGAAGGAAATTAAAGAATACTTTAAAAAAATGGAAAGATAGCCCATGCTCTTGGATTGGAAGAATCAATATTGTTAAAATGGTCACACTGCCCAAGGCAATCTACAGATTTAATGCAATCCCTGTCAAATTACCCAGGACATATTTCACAGAACTAGAACAAATCATAATAAAATTTATATGGAACCATCAAAGACCTAGAATTGCCAAAGCATTACTGAAGAGAAAGAAAGAGGCTGGAGGAATAACTCTCCCAGACTTCAGACAATACTATAGAGCTACAGTCATCAAGACAGCATGGTATTGGTACCAAAACAGACATATAGACCAATGGAACAGAATAGAGAGCCCAGAAATGAACCCACAAACTTTTGGTCAACTCATCTTTGACAAAGGAGGCAAGAATAGACAATGGAATAAAGACAGTCTCTTCAGCAAATGGTGTTGGGAAAACTGGACAGCAGCATGAAAAGCAATGAAGCTAGAGCACTCCCTTACACCATACACAAAAATCAACTCAAAATGGATCAAAGACTTAAACATAAGACAAGATACAATAAACCTCCTAGAGGAAAACATAGGCAAAACATTATCTGACATACATTTCAAAAATTTTCTCCTAGAAGAAATAAAAGCAAGAATAAACCAATGGGCCCTAATGAAACTTACAAGCTTCTGCAGAGCAAAGGAAACCATAAGTAAAACAAAAAGACAACCTATGGAATGGGAGAAAACTTTTGCAAATGTAACCGACAAAGGCTTGATCTCCAAAATATATAAGCAGATCATATGACTTAATAAGAAAAAAACAAACAACCCAAACCAAAAATGGGCAGAAGACCTAAACAAGCAATTCTCCAAGGAACACATACAAATGATCAATAGGCACATGAAAAAATGCTCAATATCACTAATTATCAGAGAAATGCAAATCAAAACTACAGTGAGGTATCACTTCACACCAGTCAGAATGGCCATTATTCAAAAATCCACAAATGACAAATGCTGGAGAGGCTGTGGAGAAAAGGGAACCCTCTTACACCGCTGGTGGGAATGCAGGTTGGTGCAGCTACTGTGGAAAACAGTATGCAGATTCCTCAAAAGACTAGGAATAGACTTACCATATGACCCAGGAATCCCGCTCCTGGGCATATATCCAGAAGGAACCCTACTTCAAAATGACACCTGCACCCCAATGTTCATAGCAGCAATATTTACATTAGCCAAGACAAGGAAACAGCCTAAATGTCCATCAACAGATGACTGGATAAAGAAGTGATGGTATATTTATACAAAGGAATACTATTCAGCCATAAAAACCAACAACATAACACCATTTGCAGCAACATGGATGCTCCTGGAGAATGTCATTCTAAGTGAAGTTAGCCAGAAATAGAAAGAAAAATACCATATGAGGTTGCTCATATGTGGAATCTAAAAAAAAATAAAGAAACAAAACATAAATACAAAACAGAAACAGACTCACAGACATAAAATACAAACTTGTGGTTGCCAAGGGGGCGGGGGATGGGAAGGGATAGACCAGGATTTCAAAATGTAGAATAGATAAACAAGATTATGCTGTATAGCACAGGGAAATATATACAAGATCTTATGGTAGCTCACAGAGAAAAAAATGTGACAATGAATATGTATATGTTCATGTATAACTGAAAAATTGTGCTCTACACTGGAATTTGACACAACATTGTAAAATGATTATAAATCAATCAAAAATGTTAAAAAAATAAAATAAAACATAACTTGTGAGCGTGACAATTCACAACAGTGTTTGTGAGAGAATTACAAACATAGTTGAGATGGCCTTAACTCTAATGCTTGAGCTTTAAGTGAACCACTTCCATTATATTTCTCTACCATCTCATTGATGAATTCTGATTTATCACATAATTATAAGCGACATGCTTTTTCAATGGCACAGACCATCTGATTGTTCTTTGTTTAGGCACAATCTGAACTGAAATCCTCCTGCTCAGTGGGGTAATGGGCTGAATTGTCTCTAGAGAGCTATTCCAGTCTGAAGGTTTTGTGATTGAAGTGTTATATCAAGCAGATTCTTTATTCCATCAAAAATGAAGAAAGTGTATCTATTAACACCCTTAATATCCCTCAGGCTATCTCAGTTTTAAAAAAAATCATGAGATAAACTTTGCCTTCTAGCAGAGTCCTCATCAGTTTAGGTTTAGCAGCTGAAACATAGATGTGTCTCAAAAGAACAACTTCCCTAAAAGGGAAACCACATTCCTTTAATTTTCTTGACAATCAGTCATCTTTGCCTGGTTAGACATGAATATGTAACTATGAACACATCCCACTATTAGTATTATTAATTACTTCCATTTATATTTTCCATGGCTTGTGAAGTTTTCACAGTAATTTCAACTGCATTATCTCCTTTGAACCTCACAAAAGCCTTACTAGCTTTCCAGGGCAGGAGTTTTTATTTTTCTGTGTTTTTCAGATCAGTATATTGAAAACCTTCATCTAATACTATGTGCATTATGAAGAGTCATTATGATTTAATTTGTACTAAATTGCAAAAAGAGTCCTAGGACCTTTCCTAGTTAAAGGAGTTGAAAAAAAATATCTCCCCATTGGGTTGACAATCTAAGATAAGGTAATTAAAATTCAAACCAGCAGATGATGATAGGTGACTGGCACTGGGGAAATATATTTGGCAACTGGTTCTATTTTAATTATCCACATCCTACAGAGCACAGACTACTCATTCAGAAGGCAGAGAAATTGATGGTCAGGGAGGACTTGGTTGAAAATTGCACCTAAAGGAAGGATTTGCACTTTCGTGATAAGACAAACAGGCAGGGACAGAAAGTGAACACCATGTATAGAAGCAAGCTGGAAAAGAGCAAGAACAGGGAGTAGGAGAAGGTCCAAAAAATGGTAGAGAAAGGGTTCATTTATATAAAGACATATTTTTGGTGTTTTGAGAATAACAATGGCACTTATATTTACATACTGCTCTTCAAATTGGGAAAATTTTACAGCACCTATTATTTAATTTGCTCCTTACAATACACTAGGTAGACAGGAAAGGTTTTATGATCAGATTACCAATGAGGTTATAGTTTCTAAAAGGTTAATTTCACTTGGCAAGCACCACAAGGTGGTGATGGATGAGGCAGAAACTATTCTTCATGTCATCTAAATAATTTTTCTGGGCACTATCCACTCTACTACTTTTCTCAGTGTTCATTTTCTCTCTTGAGTTATCCCTTCTATAAAATGGCAATGACATCAGCTCCTTCATAGAGTTATTATTAGATTTAAATAATAAAAAAACAACTATGTTTCACATACACAAATGCATACTACATTTCTCTTTTTGTTCATTCAGCAAATATTTGTTGAGTATCTTCTAACGTCCTGGGCATGATCCAAAGCTCTAGGGATAGAGTAGCAAATAATACAAAGTCCTTCTATATGGAGCTTATAGTCTAGTGGGTAATGGGGAGTGAATATAAATAAATAAGTAAAACATATTATATGCTTAAGTGCTCCAGAGAAAACTAAAGCAGAGTAAGGTGAATCTAGAGAGTACTGGGAGGGGATGTGGAACTGTTCTTTTCTATATGGTTGCCACTGAGACAATAATAAATGTGCAGAGACAAATAATTTTCCAAGTAGAGGAAATAACATATACAAGAGCCCTGAGGAAGGACCATCCCTAGATAGTTCAAAGAACACCGACCCAGTCTATGAGATGAGGCAGAGGGATCGAGGGGAAGAATAGTGGGAGATGAGACCAGGGAAATAGATGAGAGTGAGTGGATTATAGATCATGCAGGACCTTGTGTACTACAGGGAGGACTGTGCCTGTTACTGTCAGGGAAGTGTGGAGCCATTGGACAGCTGTGAATGGAGCAGTAACAGGATATGGCTTAACTTTCTAAATGATGACTCTGCTTCTTCTGTGTTGAGAAGAGACTCTAGAGGGACAAAGGTGAAAGCAGTTGCAAAGCTGAGGTGACCGATGATGGTGATCTGAACAATATGCTGATGGTGGAGGGAATTAGAAGGCAGTGAAGATTGAATATATTCATAAGGTAGTGCTAACAGGTTTTGATTTCAGTTTGGATGTGGGATGGGAAAGAAAGTGAAGTCAAGAATGACTCCATTCGTGTTGACCTGAATGGCTCGAAGGAAGGAGTTGCTACCAAGATGGGGAAGATTGTGGAAAGCCAGGTGTGTGGGATGGAAGGCAAAATAGGAATTCAATTTGATACAAATTAAGTTTGAGCTGCTTAAGACATGCTTGTTCTACTTATCTACTTTTGGGCAACATACTACCCCATCACTTAGTGTCTTAGTACAACAAAAACAACAACATTTATTTTGCTCAAAAGTCTGCTATTTATGGCTTAACAGGGACAGCCCACTGTTCCACTGTGTTAACTGGTGTGGCTTAAAATGAGGGGCTGGAGTGATTTAAAACTTCATTTACTCACATGTCTGATACTTTATACTAACTGTCAACAGGAATCTTGCAGGTGACCTCTTCATGTGGCCTAGGTTTCCTCACAACATGGTGGCTGGGTTTCATGGGCAATCATAACAAGGGAGAGATAGGTATGGATTGCCTTTTATGACCTAGCCTTGGAAGTTACAGTGTCAGCTAGGCTGCATTCTATCATGGAGGCAATCACAAAGGCCTATTCAGGCTTAAGTGGAGAAGAAATAGACACCACCTCTGGATGGGAGAGTTGCAAGTTTCTACAGAGTGTGTGAGATTGGAAATATTGCTCATTACCATTTTTATAAGAGATCATCTGTCACAACATTCAAGTGGCGATTTTGAACATGGGAATCTGGAGTTCAAGGGACTATTGCCAGAGATATAAAATAAGATTTCTTCAACAAAATTATGTTTAAATAAGGATTAAATGAGATCATCTAGGGAATTCGTATGGATAGAAAAGCAGTCTAAGCACTGAGCTCTGGAGGACTCCAATATATACAGGTCAGGAAGATAAAGATGAAACAACAAAGAATGACCAAAAACAAACAGTGAAAAAAAAAAGGAAGTGGGGATGTCCTGGAAGCTAAGAAAAGAAAGTGTTCAGATCAGGAATCATTAAGTCATCAACTCAGTAAAATCCTGCTGAGTCCAGTAAAATGAAGCTGAACAAGTGGTTGTTGGTATTGGAAAGATGGAAGTTATTGCTCACCTTGGTAAGAGCTAGTTTGGTGGAGTGATGTGAGTTCAAGTCTGACTGAAGATACCTGCATGTAACACGTCTGAAAGAGAGAGGAGGGGCTCAGTGTGTGCCGGGTGCAGAGCTAGCCTCAGCACATTTTGTTTGATTCAAACGTGAACACTTTGCTGGTCAGAATAGGGGTCAGAGAATACGATTAGAAATGTTGGAAATGGAGAATAAAGGCAAATAATTTTGTTTCTGGAGTAATACTGTTATGGTCTAGAGAACCTAAACTCAATTTTATTAAACTATCTTTTTGATTGACGTACAGTTGATTTACAATGTTTCAGGGGTACAGCAAAGCAATTCAGTTATACATATATAACTTTTTCAGATTCTTTCCCATTATGGATTATTACAAGATATTGAGTATATCTCCCTGTGCTACACAGCAGGTACTTGTTGTTTATCTATTTTATGTATAGTAATATGTATCTGTTAATCCCCAACTCCTAATTACAAATATTTTTGTAGACACATCTGAATCTTTGCCTTTATTTTTACATTATGAATTACTTTCATTTAGACATATCTGCTATATGAGTTTTCTGTTGCCATTGTCTGTGCTTTTAGTGGCTTAACACAGTAGTGACTCATTCTCTTGCTGTTCTGGAGGTCAGAAGTCTGAGACAAGGCTTATAGGGCTGAAAGCAAGGTATGGGAAGGGCTGGTTCCTTCTGAGGGCTCTAGGGGAGAAAATCTGTTCCTTGTCTCTTCCAGCTTCTAGAAGCTGCCAGCACTCCTTGGTTTGCGGCTACATCACTCCAATCTCTACTTCCATCATCACGTTACCTTCTTGGTCTGACCTACCTAAGTTCCTCTTATAAGGACAATTGTGAGTAAATGGGGCCCACCTGGATAGTCCAGGCTCATTTCCACATCACAAAATTCTTAACTAATCACATCAACAGAGAACCTTTTGCCACGTAAGGTCACATTCACAGGTTCCTGGAAATAGGACGTGAACATCTTTGGAGAAACATCATTCAGCCAATGTTATTCCAGTTTTAAGAAAGACATCTCAATGCAGAATACAAACATCCTTTCTTAGTGGGAAATTATTTTTCCTTTGAATTGTAAGATTTTCAAATATCTTCTTTTCACTAGTTACTTTCCTCATGCTAGAATATACATCATTTCTACTATCTTCAATTTTTTCCATATTATTAGAACAGAAAAGGTCATTGTTCCAGGGATGTTAAAAAGAGATCATGTATAGACAGGTGTGGATTTATAATATTTTTGATTCCATGAAGTCTTAGATACCTGCCTGTATACGTCTGAAAAGAGAGAGGAGGGCAATCAGTTAGTGCCAGGTGCAGAGGCAGCAGTAGCGTATGTTTTGTTTGACTCAAACATGAATGCACTGCAGGTGACAGCAGGTGTTAACACTGGGAAAGCACTGCTTTCCTGATATGCGCTTCAGGTCAATGCTAATAACTGCAATGTTACAGGGCACTGCAGCCATCCTTCAGAATCTCTTTGCAATGTGAAGGCATCTCAATTTATTAGGATGCATTTTAGAGGTCAATGAAAATTATGGTACGATTTGAAGGTCTGTATTGAATTGTGCCTCCTCTTACAAAGTCAATGAAAATTGAACAGTGAGGTAAGGAGAAGCTTAATGGTACAGCAAGTTTTGTACCTATGGAAGTCCATTTTTCATCCAGAATTTGGAGGATGGATGGAGAAGAGTAAACCTTATCCAAATGTAGCATATGCTATGCAACTCCATTCTATGTGTTTGATGCACGTTGGACACATTTCAACAAACTTAATCTTCACAAAAACATTATGTGATGGAGACCATTATATGAACTTTGCATATGAGGAAATGTGGCATAGAGAGATAAAGTAACTTGTCTAACTTCACACAGCACATAACAAGTGATACTGGAGAGCAAACCAAACCACTCTGAATCCAGACTCTGTCTTCATAGTCATTATATCCCACAGTTCATTATTTTGTGGTAAATTAATTTGTTTGCTTTTGGATATTTTATTCAAGTTTGATGTGTGCAAATTCCCATGAACAAAATGGGGTGATTCATTATATGAGTGGGTGTCTACATCAAATACAGAATTAAAATAGCTCTAGACCAAGGATCTAAATATTCAAATTTACATTATATTATATAAGGGCAACTACCACTTAATTCAAATATTTTACATTTATATGATAATTTATAATTTTCTATCACCATACACATTCTCTCATTTATCTCTCATAACCACATGTGAATGGAACAGTATACTCATTTTAAAGATCAGTAAAAGAGGCTCCAAGAATTTAAGAGATTTGTTCAAGGTCACACAATGGATGGAATTGGTCTCTCTGAAAATTGAGTAGACACCAGTTATGAATCTTAGTATCTCAACGAAGTTCTCTTATACCATTTCTTAAACAGTCTTATTATTGTCCTTGGCCTTATAGTGACAGATATAATCCCTAATTGGTGTGTGTATGCACGTGTATATTTGTGTGTGTGTTTTGACGTTGGATAAATGACTATAAAAGTTCATGCCTAGAGTTCTATGATTTTCTGTTCTCTGAGGATGTGACCTGATTGAACATATTAATAGATAATATGAACTGTGTGTTCCAGAAGCTCAATTAACCTTGGAGTTTCTATGGGGGAACTATTATTACCAATGTATTAGTCTGAATTGTTGTCAAAGATAGGACAACAAAAATATAGTACAGAATCTAAAGTTGGGGGATTTATGTTAATCAGAGTAATAAACAGGAGTGGGTGTAACCAATAATCTAAAAACCAAAGGGTCTCAACATAACAAATACATATCTTTCTCCAAGTGATGACCTATAGCTCTGCCAGGTCAGACTCCTCTACTTCTGGCCACAAGGAGAGAGAGATGGTAAAGAGCAAGAGCATGGAAGACTGCACAGAGGGTCCTAGAAGCCAGAAACAGAAGTGGTGCATTTCACTGCCACACACATTTTATTATCCAGAGTTCAGTCACATGGTCCATTTTAGAGCAAGGAAGGAAGGGGAGGGCATTCTGGAGAGCCTTGTCTTCCTGTGCTGTAAGGCAGAAAAGAAAAATTTGATAAAAAGCACATAGCATTCTCTCTGCCACTGAAGAAACACATCTAGAGTTCTACCAGCCCCACATGTATCCCCTACCAGCCTTTTCCACATAATGGCCAATTCTCATTTTTTAGAGTCAAATGTGGTTGAACAATAGCATACACTTATGTGTGGTGTGCATGGTTGACATAATCTAGGCTACCTCTACCATCACCTTGGCTTGCTAGAGAAAATCAGCTATCTAGCTGAGAAGGAACTCTGAAATGTAGGCATTGAAATAGATTTTTTTTTTCAGTAAGGGCTTCAACACACAGTCAAAATCTCTGTCAGTCAATAAGTATTTATTCAGTAGCCACACAAGGGAATGACAGTGTTATGCAATGCCTTTGAAAGGAATTTATACTTTGTTAAGTGTTTGAAAATTGACTTTCACCGGGTGAAAAACTTTTGCTTTACATTTAAGCAGAATATTGATCTGAAAGCAACAACTTTTTGGATGATTTCAATATAGCAAGATTTTATGTTGTTGATAAATCAGGCCAGTTTTTCTTTTTGACTGCCCTGGAGACAGTGACAAAAGAAAAAAAAATCAATCAGTATGTTGGGAGGAACTTTCTTCCACTCTCCATCCAAATAATCAGTACCCTTATACTAGGCTCTGATAAAAGTAAGAATTAAGGTTATAAACAAATAGGTGAAATAAGCTAAAGGCTGTCAGCCTTGCCTGACTATGATGCTTCTGGGCTACCAGATGTTGGCAATGCCATTGCAATGGTATATCTCACTGATCACATGGCTTGAAGACAAACATGAATGGCCTATTGTCTGCCTCTATATCCAGGACTTGCATATGAAATTGCTTTCTATGAATTAAGCTATCTAACTCTAAATCTGCAATACCAAAGAAAAGCAGTCTACAGAGACACCTAAAGAAAGAGAATAGATAACTAATACAAGACTTGCAAGCTTTCACTGTCAGAAGGAAGGCACGTCAGTCATAGAATCACACCATAACAGCTACATTATTTGTACACCTACAATGTGCCAGGTTATACTGTGTTCTATGCACAGTCATAGTCGATCTTTGTATGAGAACCAATGACTAAAGTATCCTTTTTATCACCCTTTTTTCATAGATAAGGCAACTGAGGCTTTCAGTGATCAAATGACTTTTCCAAGGTCATGCAGCTAGTGAATGATGGAGTCAAAAATCAGGATTCAGATATATGTAGATCAGATGTCAGAACTTGAACAGAAACTCAAGGGATTTGCCACCCAGTTGCTAATCAGTATCACCTATGGGATTTGAAAATAGAAATGCCTCTGTTTTCTGCCTCATTATACTGGATCTGAATTCTAAGGACTGAGTCTGAGAACCTGTACTCGGAAAAATCTTTCAGATGAGTCTATTCTGCAGTGAAGAAAGAACCACTCCACTAAGCTATCTTGCACAGAGAAAGGAGAGTGACTATGGTTGGAAGAATACTGGGCTGGTCCACAGGCCCCTGGTGTATTAGCACTGGATAATCTCCTCCCTTGAGTGTGGACAGGGCCTGTGAATGTGATAGGATAGCGCATAGATTGATTAATTTACATGTCAGAGGTGATGGAATAGTCATGCCTGTGTATATTCCTTTATATGAGACTCCGTCTTAGCTTGGGTGAGAGATCCTTCTCCTGGCCTTAAAAAAGCAAACAGCCACATTGTGAGAGGGCCACACGGTAAGGAATTGTGGGAGGCTTCTAAGGGCTGAGAACAGTCCCCTACTGACACAAAGAAAAAGTGAGCAGGGTAGGGGAGGGATAAATTAGGAGTTCAGGAATTGTAGATACACATTACTATTTATAAAATAAATAAACAACAAGGTCCTACTGTTTAGCACAGGGAATTATATTCAATATCTTGTAATAACCTATAATAGTAAAGAATATGAAAAAGAATATATATATATATGTATAACTGAGTAACTATGCTGTTCACCAGAGACTAACAATGTTGTAAAGCAACTATACTTCAATTTAAAAAAAGAAAAAATAAAAGGGGAACTTACTCTTGTAATCTTAAGGAACTGATTTTGCTACAATCACATGACTTTAGAAGCAGACCCTAAGTTCCAGAAAACAATGCAGCCTAGCCAACACACGGTTTGCAGCTTTGTAAGACCCTGATTTGATGACCTAGTTAAGCTGTGCCCAGACTCCTGACTCATAGAAACTGTAAAATAATAATTGTGTATTGTTTTAAGCTATTAAGTTTGTCTAGTTTGCTATACAGAATAGATATCTAATACAGTTGTCAAGGACAAATGATCTGTGTCCATTTAAGCATAGTCCAGGAGAAGAGGCTGCAACTGGTCCAAGAAGGCTACCAGTGTTAACTGTATTTGTATGGCAGTGATAAGCTTGTACTTGATGTGGCTATTTAGCTACATCCCTTCTTCTGATCCCAAGCTAACCATGCAAACTTTTGAATTTTATTTGACTTCTCCCACAGATGTAATTAAAATATAGGTTGACTAAAGGACAGGAGAGCTTTGATCCCTTGACAGTGTCACCTAACATGACAAAGGAATTAATTGGCATTCTCATTTAGACCTCACTGCCTGGGACCTTAGTTAGTGTGTGTCTACAGGTGAGAGAGCAACCATTCTGGGTGTTGACAAGTCAGGTTTCTGAAGCAGCTTCTCCTGGAAAGATCCCTGTGCATCACTGCTCCTCAACTGAATAAAGATCTATTAAATGCCTACTATGTGATAGACTCTATCAGCTCACACAGTGGGTGCTTTTCTTGAAAATTCTTCATCAACAAGCTATTCATTTGATAAAAAGCAACCAAACAACTAAACTTCAGAAAAGAACCACATGGAGTGCTGCGTGGAGGCAGAAAGATGAACAAGAAAATGACATATTTAAAAATCAGTATAATGTATTGCCCAAAATATAAAGCATCTGTTTTCTTTCTTTCATGACAGAAGTCTTTGCAGCATGACATTTATGAGTTTGACATTCACTATGTTCTGTCTGGGATTTCCTTGCTGATAAAATCACCTCAGCGAGCACTGTGCACTGGAATTCTGTCTCCATTTGTTTTAATTGCTGGTGTAATGGAGGAATTCTGATGCCCATGTCCTCCATTTGTCCTCTACTGCAATCTTACCTGGAGAGCTGTAGGAAGCAGTACAATAGCTAATTTCTAGGTAAGTATATCTTAGGATACCAAACAAAAATCAGCTGCAGCTTTGGACTGCTAGATTGAATTTTCTAAACATAATAGCTTAGTTGTAGCAGCAATAGAGTAGATATTTCTTCTCCGATGCATTTTTATTCACTGATACTGAAGATGGGCAGTTAAAGGAATTGAGCCTATTATTACCATCCTTCTGCAAGCACAGATTTATCACAAATTCACACATGTCCCTGCCTTCCTCAGGCTCAGTTACCAGGATGTTTATGAAATGTCCCTAAAGGAAAAACAGAGGTGCTTGAGTCAGGATGAACTGGGGCTGTATTTTCTCGAGTATTAGTTGGTCTCAAGTTCAACAAATACGAATTAAAGGATTGTGCTGTTTGCTGTAAAAATGCAGTTGCTGTCTTTGACAATTAGAGTTAAATTGCAATATTTTGGGAACTTCTGATCTGGGTCAGCTTTATGTTAGATGTTGGGGAAGCAGTGATCAACTAAAGTTAACACAGTTTCTGTCCTCATGGCAGCTAGAGCTCTTTGAAGAGACAGAGAAACAACAAGCCAATTACCAAAAAAGTGATAAATTCTTGGACAGCATAGTAGTGAAAGTAGAAAAATAGCAATTGCTTATGCTTATATGATTCTTTCTAGATTTATCTTAGTATCTCCAGAGACAGGTGTTACTAACCTCCATATTAGCTATGAGGAAACTGAAGTAAGGTTCAGAGAGATTAATTGATATGCTGATGACCACTTGCAATGCACTAACTCAAATCAGATCTATTAAACTTCAAATCCAAGGCTGTGTCATTAATTCTCAAAGCAGAAACTCTCTATAGAGACAATGAATTATCAGGTGGAAGAGGTCTCATATGAATGAATATAATAAGGGGGGAATTAATGGTTAAAAAGGAGGACAAGGTGAAAAGCCCATAATTAGAGGCATCCTACTATTGAAGTGAAAGCCGAGGAATGAGATAACAGGAAGGGAAGCAGCTTAACTAATAAGAAAGGGCCCTAGTAAAGTCTGGCATACCCTCCTGCTTTCATCGCATATCCCTATGTTTAAGTAAAAGACCTATTTTCCTCAGTAACTTGAACAGAGAAGTGCGTACAGCTCAGTAGAGATAAGGTTTATGGAGTCTGAAAATTGACAAGTGTTTCCCATCTTAGTCCTTTTGGCAAAGAGACAGTGTTTACAAAGATAGATAACGCACATCTCTCTTCAGTTGGTACTGTTATTTCTATACCATGAGTACTACCATATGGTCTCCATAGATGCCCAAAGCAGTTGAGGAATTGCGTTTGTGCCACATCTGCTAACCTAGTTAGTGACCCCACTGTGGGAAAGGATCAAGGGTCAAGGAGCAGGGGCACAACTTCTCTGTTTCTATATCTCATTTCCTTCCTGGCTATGTCTCCATATGGTGGGGGTGGATAGAAGAGAGCATCACAGAGACTGTCCCAGCAGATAGACTTCAGCTATTCATGTGGGACCTGAAGGTGATGCCAATCTCCTATTTGCCCTGATTTCAGGAGCAAGCAAGCTTATGCTGCTGATAAGTCTCCATAAAACTCATCTTCTGAATCAAGGATAATAAAAGAGAAAAGAAGGAATATATAGTCAGCCTTCCTTTGTACTTCCCAACTATGGCGAGGGATGCAGAATCCCGACAATCCACAGATGCTCATGAAATTGGCAGTGTTGTTAAGAAATGGCAACAAGTTTATCATGTTAAATGAGCTAATTTTGGGCAGTAACTTCTCATGATGGACATTGTTCATGGCATCCTTATGGTCCATAAAGTCATTTGCAATACATTGGCTGCGTTGGTTTGGCATCTACCTCAAAGAAAAACGTTAAAAATAACCTAGCAATAAATATAAGAAGAAAAGCAGAATATTACAATTTCCTTAATAGCAAGGGTGCAACCTATTGTCATAGGAAAGTGGAGGGGTAAAGAGTAGTAGGAAGGTGTATTAGAAAGGGTCTCAATAGAGAAGAGATACTGTACCCAAAGTGGGATAATTAAACTCACTCCAAAGGGACACTTTACTAATTTGTGGGTATAGAGGAACCTGGAGGGAAGATGCAACAGCAAGGGGGAGGAAGGAGTTCACAGAACTTGAAAACAGAAAGTCTTATGGAGGCAGAGTGACCTCTTGTTTTGGTTACACTTATTGAAGGTGGCTCCCTATTAGGGGGTTGCCTAGGGGACTTAATATCCCTAGCTAGCTCTCCTCCTTTCTTCTGATATCCTGTTGGGGCTGTCCAATGGCCTAGTTCAACATGAATCCAGAAGATATGGGACACCATTGATACTGTCAATACAGGTCAGACTTTTGAGGCAGAGAGACTGGTAGAGAAGAGCTGAGAACAGATCTGGAGAAGCAAAAGGAGAATATCTAAACCAGAAACCAAGGATTCCTACACATTAGAGGGAAAGGGCAGTAAATCTTGTTGGTTAACTTTTCTTCTGGATGCATTCCGCATACCACAACCACTGAATGTCTAAATCTTTATCCTTATTCAAGATCAAGTTCAAATCCTTGTCTCCCATAAAGCCTCTCATGATAAACAAGTACCATCCCATGTTTTTTTTTTTTCATTCTTATAGGGGAGGATGACTCATTTGCCTCTTCTAACTTAAATTCTTTTATTGTAGCTCTTTTTGATCACATCCTTTCTCCCTCACAAGACTCTGACTCTGGAAGACAGATCTTGCATTTGCTAAATCTCTATGTGAATTCTGTTGCTCATGTAAGGCCTTAAGAATAGTAGGTATGCAATACAACAGATCTTTAACACCAAGAACCAAATAGTCAGGTACCATAAAATTAATCTTATCATTATCATTGTATAGCATAGTGTTTAAATGTTTCTTCTTTTTCCTAGCTCCGTGATATAGGACAAGTTCCTTAACCCCTTTGAAACTGAGTTTCTTCATCTAAAAAAATAGAAATAATAGTAACAATAACAACAATAATAATAAAGTCAGATATTATAAAGTCAGATCAAACATAAAAAGTATCATAAATCTTAGCATATAGTAAATGCTCAATATTTTATAATTATCACTTTTATTATAAAAAGAAAGAGTAAGTTAATGAATGAAAGATTAAAAAAAACAGAAAAAAATTACTTTATGTTAAAATCTTCCTAGCAGAAGGATTTTTAAATTTTTTTTCCAAATAGTATTGCTTGGCCTAAGGAAGCTTTCAGAAATACATTATTTTTAATCATTAAAATATGGTCTTCACTTAATTAAAGTTAATCTGTTATATATGTTTTATATACATATATATATATGGTATAGTATGGTATTTAGAGAGTATTGAAACTCACAGGCAAATATTTTTAAGGTTTCACAGATTATTGAGGTGCTATGATTTGAATGTACCGCCCATTCATATGCTAAAATCCTAATGCCCAATGTGATGGCATCAGGAAGTAGGGTATTTGGGAAGTACTTAGGTTATAAGGATGGAGCCTTCATGAACAGAATTAGTGCTCTTATAAAGGAGACCCCATACTGCTTCCTTAGCCCCCATCTACCAGACACAGACACAGCTAAGCCAGAAGACATCAGCTATGAACTAGGAAGAGGAAGAAGATGAACTTCTCATCAAAATACGACCATGCTGGTGCCTTGCTCTTGAACTCCCCAGCCTATATACAGAACTGTGAAAAAGAAATTTCTGTCATTTATAAACAAGCAAGTCTGTGGTTCTTTGTTATAGCAGCCTGAACAGACAAAGACATGAGTCTTAGGAAATATTTTTTAAATGTCTATGACCCAACAGTTAGTTTTACACTTTGGAGTTTTGAACAAGATGGATTCATTGTGCAAAGGGCACTGCTGGTAGCCATTTAGAATGTCAATAGCCAGAAACAGCCTGGAAACTTCATATTAGCTTGCAGAATATCTCCAAATATTTCTTTCTTTAAAATTCTAACGATGAGAGGAGAGTTCAGGTTAGATGACTGTTCAGTCCCCAGTTGCCCTACAGAGAATGCCAATTAAGCCCAAATCACATACTAGAGATACAGCATGTGGCTCTCTAATCATTTATCTGATGATGACTAGCTCGTACCAAGGAGCAATTCCTCCTTACAGTCCAGAATGATTGATTGAAATCAAACCCTAATTTGAATGTGATTATGCCAATGAATTGCATACTTTCTGTTGGTTATAAATCATAGTAAAGCTAGAAGTTTTGTTCTTAGCACAGTGTTTATTTGCAGCTTTTGACTTCCTATATGTGGGTAAGTTAAGCCCTTTCAGTGAGAATTTATAACCTACCATATCTTTGAGAGTCAAAAGCAACAGTATGTGTCAACTTTCCTCCTAGTCTGCCAGTATCCCATTGGGAAATATCTGTGGCACAGGCCAATGTGATTCAGCCCATCACAGAATCAACCAATCCTTCTTACAGAGACCCTTCCTACAAGTTTGTATATCAGGGTTATAGTCTTTGAGAAAAGGTACTCTGAATCTTCAAGGGCAAGTTCAAAACCTGGAAGCTCTTCCTGGAAAGACTTAGATTCTCTGTTGAACAATCATTCACTTTAAAACACTTCTACAGGGCTCAAAAGCTTAAGAAGTACCAAATCTTCTGGTGGGAACTCATTTGTTTTAAATTTATGCTGGATTCCACACCTGTGTACTTCATAAAACCAAAGTTATGTTATGGGAACTATAATATCTACCAGAAAGCAGCCTGAGAAAAAAACTCATTTGAGCCCCACTCTTGATCAGTTCAAGTATGGCTGATCGGGACGTAAACAACAATGACAACCTGGCCATTGGCTTGGACTTTCTTTTATGTAGGATAATGTGTATAACACATATATAGTATCCCTTCATTTCCCTTTCTAAACCTCAGTTGGACAGAGCTTTAGCTGGGTTCTATAGTTATGACATGATTCCCTTCCCCTCTGTATACATTTGTATATGAAAGTATAGTCTATGACTTTGACTTTTGATAGCTGCAATCCCTAGGAAGTAGATAGTATCATATGATCCATGCCAAGATAAAGCACCAGACTAAGAAATCCAGTGCTCTTCAGCCACAATCTATTCCACAGTGATTGTGAACCAAGGTTTGGAATATCATTTCCTTAGTTCTTATCACGGTGTTAAGTTTCTGACCTGCAAAGACAAACAGAATTTAAATGAGGCGATAGAATTAGATGTACTATAGATATGGCTTACACTCTAACCCACATTTGTAACATCACTATGAAATGGATCCACCTGTCTTACCATTTCTGATTTTCTGATTGCCTAAAAGAAGGAAACTACTATTAGCACTGAATACTCACCTCAGAAAAAAACCCACCAGAAATGAACTAGCCATGCCCTACATCACTGTTTAGAATTTTTTAGAGTATATTTATCCCAGGGTATCCCTTATTATCCAGATGTTACTCCACATAGAACTCTGTACATCCGAGAGTCTACCTTATTTTCACATTCCTTTGCAATACCAGGGACTCACTGTTTCCATTGCATCATTCAGATTTTGTATCCAATGACGGCTTGTCTCCAAATTGACCAATACATTCAAACAGACCAAACAGAATCCCAGTTCGCTTTTTTTTTTGTAGAATTTGACAAGCTAATTATAAAAATGATTGTTGAAATGCAAAAGATCTAGAATAACCAAAATGATTTGCAAAGTAAAGAAGAAGTTTGAGAATTCATATTGCCCGATTTCATGACCTACTTTAAAAACTACAGCAATCCAAAAAGTGTAATATTGGTATAAAAAAGCTATCCAAATCAATGGAAAGGGATAGAGGTTTTAGACATAGAACCACACATATATAATCAATTTATTTTTGATAAAGGTGCAAAGATAATTAAATTAGAAAAGGAAGATTTTTAAAGTAGCCAGAAAACTGGATATCTATATGCAAATATTTGCACATATGTAGATGTATAAATATAGATGTGTATATACATATGTCCATATATAATATTAATGTATATATACTCCAAGCCAAATATAACAATTAACTTGAATTATGCCACTGAACTAAATATAACAATTAGAACTATAAAACTTCTAGGGAAGATGGAGGATAAAAATTTTTGTGACCTTGAATAGGGAAAATATTTCTCAGAAAGGATATACAAAGCAAGAAACACTAAGAAGACACATTGGATTTCATCCAAATTAAAAACTTCTTATTCAAAATGAACTATCAAAAATGAACAGGTAAGTCACCTTCTGGGAACAGCACAAACGTTCACCAACTGATGAATAGATAAACTAGTGGTATATTCTATACAATGAAATACAATTCAGAAACAGAAAAGAATGAACTACTGATATATGTAGCTATATGGATAAACCTCAAAGCAGTATAAGTGAAAGAAGCCAAACTAAAATTCTAACCACTATATGATTTAATTTATATGAAATTGTAGAAAAGAAACAATTACAGTTGCAGAAGGTATATCTATGGTTCTTACGACCTAGGATTGGGAGGGAGAATGGCTGCAAAAAGTCAGAAGGGAACTTTGAGAGATAATGGAAATATATCTCCATTATAGTGGTGGTCAATAACTATATACATTTGTCAAAACTCATTGAATTGTACAGGTTAAATTGGTGGATTCATTTTATGAAAATTATATCTTAAACTGATTAAAATATACTTGATGAAAGATATATATGTGTATATTTATATTTGATATATGTGTGTATATACTTTATGTGTCTGTATACTTGATATTTAATAAAGACAAATATCAGGTTTGTAGCCCCTTTCCTCAATGGGTATAATAGCTTCTAATAATTAAGCTACACAAAAAATGCCATTGGAATGGGTAAATCAAAGTATTAGTATTTTGCTTCACTTCAGCTACCTCTGACTAACCAATTATATTAACTATAATCACTAAGCAAGGATCTCAGCAGTACATAACTTTGTTATTATGAAATATCTGCTTATTCTTAGTCCCAAAAGAAATTTGCAGTTCAAGAAGACTCTGCCGTAAGGAAAACTGTGAAGCCAGCTTCCTTAAGGACTCTATGGAATATGGCAGACTAAAAAATATAAATAATAAAACAAATAAATCAATGGTTATCCTAACACCTACAGCATGAGAAAAAGTTTATCAAGCCACATATTGTGGATGAAGGAATGCCTTTGATTCATCTGCAGTCTCTTGCTGTTCATTCACCAATAGTTCCTTTTAGCAAAGGTATCCCTTTTTGCCACAGTAGGTAAACATTTTGTATAAGAAGTAGTGTTTCTGCCTATTCATAAAACAACTTTCTAGATGATCTAGCCAGACCTACACCTTCCTTACACTTTCCTAAACTGAACTCTCCAAGCCACCAATTTCACACTATCTTCTCTTATATAATCTTTGTCATACCCCCTATGATGCAGTATGAGGTATCATCTTCCTGGTCTTAACTTTGGCTCTTCTCTAGTATGTTCTATATCCCATACCCCAATTTTGGATAACCACAGGTAAGGTTATACCCAACCAAACTACTTATAATCAAGGAACAGAATTAGGGCAACTATCCTTGTAGCTCAGTCAACTCCAACAATGGGGATGGATATCATGATAAGAAAACCCTGTTTATGCTCCTCATGATCTATTAGCCTAGGCTTAGAAGTAATAACTGCTTGACAGTCTAACAACTGTCTTCATCTAGTAAGCAGTGAAGTGGTTCAGCAGTATTAACTCTTCATGAAATAAAAGCATGGTATTACTGCCCAAAGAGGATTTGAAATTCTTACTTCATTTGAGAAGCAGATACAGTTTTATGTAACTTATGTAGCCATCACCTTGAACAAACACAATGTAATCATAAAGCACCATTTATTATTGTTATTTTTGTCTTCATTGAATCCTTTATTTAGTTTGGCTATTTCTGTAGCTCTGGGAAAAAAAAGAAAAACGTTGTAGGACTCATGGATTTTTTAAAAATCATTTTTATTTAATACAGGTCCTCTGAGAACAAATTAAAATATCCATCCCCATGGAAAAATTAAAAGTCCATATTTGATAGAAAATTAAGCCCTTCTCCTCCACCTGAAGCCAATGAAAGGGATATGTTCCTTTCACACCTTTTCTTTCTATTCCTCTTTCTTCAGCTTGTCAATTAAGATTTACATTCTAATTAGGGTTGGAGCAGGGGGAGGGAGGAGAGGCAACAGAGTAGGAATATCTCTGTATGACTAATACTGACCCGATAATCGAAGCTTGCCCTTCTCTGCACTTGAGGATACCTTTCTTGTAAGGTGAGTTATGGGTTCCTAAGGCATACCACAGTTCCTAATGCTTCTCCACAGTTTCCTTGATGAGGGCTGTACCCATCAGAGTCCCACAGAATACAGATGGTATACTCAAATCCTGACAATCTGAAGGAGGTTTATTTTTAAATGAACTATTTACAAAATTGGAGATGGAGGACAGGCAGACTACAAGGGAAAGGGAAATAACCTGGGGCTAGTAACAGTTGGAGTCACCAACTCTAGGCCTAAATGGATAAGGGGAGGGAGTGCTCACCAATAAACCCTAACCCTAACCCAGAAGAAGACAGTCATGTAGAAAAGGTCAATATAAGAAAATTAGAGACATTTGCTAAAGGGTTAAGACAGATTGAGGGACCCCAGAGGAAAAGAGCCAGGAAACAAATATCCTGACCTAATCTCCTTCTCTCAGATATTCTGATGTGGATCCACATTGGGAAATCCAACTGGAAGCCAAAGGGCAAGGAAGCCCTTTGTTGTAGTGCATCAAGTTTAGCCTTGCAGAGTAAGGAATAAATGTAGAAGGATAGAGGATGTTTAAAAGCAGATGGAAAGCAAGAGCTCAGAACCAGGAATAATATGGATATGACTCTTTACATCTACAGGAAACTGTCATGAATTTTCACCACAAATTCAGGAAGTATAAGTAGCCCTATAAAAATGCCTTTAATATGGCTCACCAATGGGTAGTCAACTTGTCTCATGCCTTTTATATTTCTCTGGTGTGAATGAGAATTAGACCAAACTGCAAGGACACAAATTAAGACATCCATGTGGTCCTTTTGAAGCATTTTTCCACAGACTTGAGATGAGGGGCAAGCATCTCTCATCTCTATTTCTGCTTGAATGTCAAGAAGACCATGCCGAATCCCAGAATTATAATTCCATGGCTTAGCGTCCTCAGCTGAAAGAGACTACATATTTAGCTTTTTATGGAATAAAAGCGTTGTATAGACCAGTTTGGGATATATACTTGTTACTGAACAGTAACCAGTGATAGCAGTACTATGATTGCTCCAACCTGGGTGATGCTCTCCTCGGTCACTGGAGTTGAGGATTCATATGATTAAAAGCCCTACAAGTACCAGAGCCGATTTCCAAAGGAACCAGACATAGAATGATGGTAAAACCTGCTTATTAGACAAAACTGTAGTTATTATTTCTTCTATAGTATGAACCCAGAATCTTATTAATGAACTTTAGAAAATTCCAAGAATAATAGAAATTCTAAACAGAACTCTGAATAGATAACAGCTAATATGTAATGCTATTTGATGTGGGAGGATTCAAGGGCATACATAACTGAAATTCATGGTCAAGGACAAGTTTAGTGCAGATCAAAAACTACAGGAGATGATTTACTGAAGGTCCTGGAAAAAGGCATTGCTTTAACACCTTAATCACAAAACCCCTGTGGTTCTCACAATTGCACTTTACAATAGACTTTGACACTTGCAAAATTGACTCATAAGACTGTAACACCTTGCTCACTTTCTTACAGAACAGTATTTTTCAAATTTTAGTCCTCGTAACCATCACCTGAGGGACAGGTTACAAAAATCTTTGGCCTTCCTCACAGAAATTCTGACATAGTAAACATAGGATGAAACCCAGGAGTCAGCATGTTAAGCAAGCACAAGTTCATTTTAAAAGACGGCTTATAAACTAATAAAAATAAAAACTAAAACATCAAAAATACTTTCAAATTATTTACCCTTGAATTAAAAGGAACATTTCCAGCTTTGCAAGTCATTTCTACTACACTTCCCTTTCTTTTCTACCTGTATAACCAGTTTAGGAAACTCCTTAACTGCAGTCTTCACCGAAAGTCATCTAGCATCTTCTAGAACATCAGTAATGGGAAACTTACTACTTTTAAAAGCAATTTATTGCAGTGTAGAGCACAATTTTTCAATTATACATGAACACAACATTGTAAAATGATTATAAATCAATAAAAAATGTTTTTAAAAAAGCAGTTTATTGCAGAGTTCATATTAATTTATGCAGTCTTGATTCCACTGTGTTTTTAGCATTTTCTTTCTAGTTTCCACATAAGATGTAGCACTGGGTTTGTAAGGAGGTACACCTTTGGCCAAGATTATTCTGTTCTAGGTAAGACTGATGCTCTGTATACAGAGTATACCCAAGTCTAACTTCATTCATTTGCATGTAGATATCGAGTTGTACAACTATTTCATTGTTTCAGCCATTTCTTGAAGTTTTTCCCTATTTGAATGACCTTAACATAATTATCTAAATTCAATTGATCATAGATGTATCAGTTTATTTCTGGAATCTAAATTCTGTCCCACTAACTGATATTTTTAATATCATCCTAGTACCATACTGTCTTGGAAACTGTAGCTTTGTACTAAGTGTTGAAACAGGAAAGTGTGAGTAATACAACTTTATTCTTCTTTTTCAGGATCTTTTTGGCTATTCTAGGTCATCAATGTCTGCAAAAAAAAAAAAAGACAGCTGGGATATCAATTGGGATTCCAATGAATCTGTAGATCAATTTGGGGAAAATTTCCATATTAACAACACTGCCTTCCTGTCCATAAACATAGAATGATTTTTCATTTATTCAGATATTCTTTCATTTCTTTCAACAATATTTTGTGATTTTTAGAATACAAGTTTTGGGCTTCTTTTAATTAATTCTTAAACACTGTATTTTTTTTGATACTTTTGTCAATTGGACTAACTTATTGATTTTACTTTTGGATTGTTCATTGCTAGTGTGTAGAAATGTCATTGTTTTTGTATATTGATTTGTATTCTGCAATGTTGCTGAACTTGTTTCTTAGTTCTAATAGCTTTTTATGGATTCTGAGTATTTTCTACTTGCAAAAATCATATCATACTCAAATAGATAGCTTTACTTCATCGTTTTTGTGATATAATAAAAACACACTTAGACTTTGTCCCTGCTCCTGGCACAGTTCACCTAAAACCTTTGGAATCTCTTGAGTGATAACAGCGTCTTTTGTACACTAATGAGATGACCAGTGGCAGAGGAATTCTAAATAGTGTCAGGATGGGGTTTGGTTACCAGAAAAATCAAGTTCTGATTGGAACTTTCAGCCACACTCCCTGATCTCCAAAAAGTGGAGAGGACCTGGAAAGTGGGTCAATTACCAATGACCAATGACTTAATTTTATACATATATATATATATATATATATATATATATATATAGAGAGAGAGAGAGAGAGAGAGAGAGAGAGAGAGAGAAATTATATATTAAAATATATATATATATAATAGAGAGAGAGAGAAAGTTGATGAAAAATTAGTCAATTGGTCTAAGAAAGAAATGGAAAATTTTGTTCAAGCCAAATTTCAGAAATGTATCTTGAGAAGAGCATGTCAGAAAACTCTGAGAACTGTTCCCCACCACTGCCTTAGAAATCAAGGCACAGTTATACGAGTATTTTTTTGAGACAGAGGACTATAGGTCAAATGACGCATTATTGACAGTTTACATACTGCAAATCTAAGTGTCATCCTGGAACCTATAGTAGAGTTGGGGAGATAATATCAAACAAGTTAACAAGAAAAAACTGTGAAAAAGAACAAGGTAAAGGGTGACCTAATTTAGGAAAGTTAATCAGCAAAGGCCCCTCTGGAAATGGAACATATAAAGTAAATCTGAAGATCAAGAAGAGACTAGCTTATTCAAAGGCTTGGGGAAAGTTTTCCAAGCAGAACAGAATGTGCAAAAGCCCTCTAGTGGAAACCTGCCTACTCATCATTTAAAACTCACCTAAAGCATCACTTTGCTCAGGAAGTTTTCTCTGAACTTCTGAACCTAGTTAGAGTAAATGAAACCGTCTACATTTTCTATGCCCCTTCTCCCCAATGCTCTGTAGTTTCTCCATCATTGTACTGAAATCATCTGTTTACATATTTGTTTGTCTGACTAAAATGACAGCTCTGTGAAAGTAGAGGCTTTGCCTTTGTTCTTTTTGTTTCTGCAAGGGAACTAGCCCATTGTTTTCTTCTTGGTGCATCGATAGTCCACATTTATTAATCTTTTCCTAATGTTGGGTTGATATATAATCTGACTCGGGACTCAATCATAATTACTGATGAAAATTAAATTAGATCATATTCTCCAATGACCATGTGAATAATTGGCCTTGGCAGATGATAAAAACAGCCTAGAAGGAATGTGTACACCTTATTCTCAGCAGTATATCCAACAAAGCTAAAACCATGGAGAAACTAATGAGCTGACCTTTGGAAAGAGATCAAGATTTGGGTGGGAGTGGAGGATTTTTGGACAAGTGAAAGAGAAAAGTGTAAGTGAGGCTATTAGGACGTATGGGTTGGAGCAAGGGATGGAGGCAGCAGATTAAGAAGGAGAATTGGGTTAGTACCCCTGACAAAGGACAAGGAAAAGTTCTAAAATCCAGGAAGAAACAGCAGGGGTAATATTGACATGAGCATATGCAGAAGAACATCAAAGAAGGTGGATTAGCATTTAAATTTTTGCCACACTTTGGTATGGCATCTCTTGAGCATTTGTTCTCTTAGTAGACCTAGAATTTCTCTCTGCCTTGCTATCTTCATCTCTTTTCTTTGTCCCCTGCCCTGTCCCTCTGATCTCAGCTATTTTGGGACTCTAGCCAGTACATTATTCTTTCTCAGCAAGAACTCTTTTCTCTTTGTTTAATGTTGAGATAACAGCATCTTTGTGTTAGTGGATCTTAACATAATATACATCACATAATGTAAGCAGTGGTCACTCCTCACTGGGCTTAGTGTGTGAGGGGAACTGACCCACTGGATGTGGCATTGAGTGGAATAAAACAAAAGGTGAGAGGGATAAAGAAAAAATGTAATGGCTAGAGAACTAGATAGGCTGATTCAGGGGGCAGCAATTTTATACCAGAACCTTGTCTTCCTATGGCAAATGGTTTGGTGATGTGAACATGATAGGTTCATTTATGCCCTTAGAGCATTTATTACAAGGTTTTTTGCATAGCACTCTCTAAAATTCAAAGTAGATTTTAGGAAAAAATGTTTTCCCATATTTCCTAAGGCATTGGAAATGCTCCCTATCCATGACCCCAGTCCCCATAACCCTAGTCCAGCTTTCTCTATTGCCTTTTCTTTGGAGAAATAGGCCTGTAGAAAATAGCATCTTCATGTGTTCCTTCTGGCCCACAGACATTCAGAATGACTACATTCCATTTCCTTAACCCTGACAAAGAGGTAATTATATGTGCAGGAAAATTGCCATGCCCAGGCAGACAAAAAAAATGTAGCTTCTCCATATATAACTTCTAGCACAGAAATATCTCTTTAAGTAACAAGGTTCTACCTGAATGGCTTAGACCAGTTTTCAGAGTTTATTCCTCCACCTCTTGCTCCTCTCCATGATGAATTTTAGATGTATGGGAAAGGCAAACTGACATGACCTGGGGACTGCAAAGAAGAGGTAAGACCCATATGCTCACAGGTAAATCCTTCCATTGTCCTGTAGCTCTGTAGCTTCTCTGTTTACCCTTAAGCATAGCTCTCATTTTCGTGAAAATGCAGTATCTTGCTGCCTCCCAATTCTAAACTCTGTGGCTCATGACATTAGCCTGGCATTTTCATTCTCAGTGACCATTTCTAAGTTAGTAATTAGTCTGCATCTCTGTTTGTGCAGGTGACTCAGACTTTTGAGTTAGGATTGGCACCCTGACTCAGTGATCTGCCCAGCAGCACTCAGCTTTAGCCCCAAACTTAAGAACAAATGTGTCTTAGGATGACTAGGAAGAAGGTACTATATACACTGACAGACTTAAAAGATCTTACATCTATACTATGTGTGAGTAGCTAACTATTGTAGATGTTTTCATTAAAGACAAATAGACCATGCTGGAATGAGGATATACTAGCTTATGAGAACTCACTGTGCACATCTCTTCCCAACTCTGTTCAGTTAAGTCAAGTTGGTAATTTGACGTCAGCCATGTTTGTAGTATTTACACTATGGAAATCAGCAGATGCAACAGATCAAGGGTTTTGGTTTTGTGTTGCTCTTTTTAGAGAGCAGCATTAAACATTTACCAGCATATCACTGTACTGAGTGAGTATATTGCAAAACCAAATTTATATCCAGAGAATACCTGTTACCTATATGTGGGACAGCTACCAATCTGAATGCTAAGGTCAGGCAGCCTAGAGAGTCCCAGAAGTACTCTCCCTATCTTCCTAAAGCCAAAGAACACTACATGCTAACCTTCACTGCCAATGCTAGTTTGACAAAAGTAATGTCAAAGTCCACAGGTACACCAGGCTCTAAGCATAACAATGTGACAGTATCAGTAGTACTACCTCAGAGTCGCATAGTTTCTCCAAATTTGCCCCAATATACATATCAAGGGCCTTATATCTTCACTAATCCTCCTAATAAATTCTGTTTCTATCATTTAAAAGAGAAACCCAGATTCAGAAAGAGTGCTAAAGTTTAACACTGAAAAATAATGGCTACAGTGTATTTTTCCCAGCTGTCAGGCCATAGTTTACATAATATTTTAAGGTCACTAATGGTTTATGGCTAACATCCAACAGTTTTAAAAGAATTTTTAAATTACTTTGGGGTTTTTGTAGAAAAAATTAAAAGTCCTAAATTTATACTTCATTTTTAATCTTATGTTTTTCAACTCTGTTAAAAACCAAAATGTCCTATGTGCCATAGCCATGGGAATGGTATGATATTAACAGCAGATTCCTGCTAAGTTTTCCAAATTTACTAGAATGTGTACTTAAGAGAGGTCAGTAGCAACAACAGGAAACAACATTGATCCAGGACCAAAATTAAGGACAGGATCACCTCAGAAGAAGATAAATGTTTAGAGTCTATTATACCCTTTGTTTGACCAATAAAGGTAAGGAAAGACTTATTCTGGAACACTGTATTTATTTTATCTTGGTTTTGGAATCTAAATTATTTTCAGTTTTTTTCTTGACATAGAATATGGAATTGGAAAACCAGGCAGAATAACAAGAAAAAAGAACAAACAAGCAAAAATTACTTGAAAATGTATTTTTCAACTTTTCATCATCCATGTGGACAGGGGAAGATAGTATAGAGCCATCAGCAGTGATGTGATAAGGGAGACTTCCAGCATGGTTTCAGAGGGATGCATTTGAACTTTCTTGCAGAAAGCTGGCATCCTATACAGCCTCACATAATTCCTCCCGTGTGTGTGTTTGTGTGCATGCATGTTTTCAACCTTTTATAGAAAAATACGTATTTCCCAAAATACACAAGTATGAGCTATTCACAGTAGAGCATAAAGGGTCAAAAGTCAAAGTGTTGAGTTCTGCTTTTAGCCAGTTAATGTGGCTAAATATCCACCAGCCACTTCCTTCAGCAAGGGATTGAGTTGCTTTGCTGAAACCCAGCCCTTTTCCTTCACTGGCATCCATTTAGGACAGGGTTTCTCAAACTCATCACTGGTGACATTTCCAGTTGGATAATTCTTTGTCGTGTGAGGCTGTCTTGTGCACTGTAGGATGTTTAGCAATATTATGGGTCTCCACTCACTTGTTGCCATTATCACTCCCCCTTCCAGTTGTCACAACCAAAAATGTCTTTAGATACTGCCATATATCCCTTGGGGGCAAAATCTGCTCCCATTGAGAATCACTAACTTAGGGAAAAAGAAAAGAAACTCTATGTCACATCACACAGAAAAAAATAATTCCAAGTGGCTTAAATAACTTAAATGTCTAAAAGAAAAAAATCATAACAGTTCTAGAAGAAAAGATACTACAGTTTCATAATATTGTTTTAAAAATAGTGTGTTTGAGAGTTAATTAATTGAAGATGATGTTCTCAAGCAGGACATGACATGCAAAAGCTGCAAGGGATTTGACTACATGCAAATTTAAAACTTCTGTAGAGTAAAAGATGCTATAATAAGTAAAGCTAAAATATAAAGCACAAGGTAGGTGAAAACATTTGGAACATACTGTGCATTCCCAAATATTAGATGTGGCTTGTTTTGTTCATAGAAAAATTTACTGCTGAGAAAAGTGGAACCCCTATATTTGAGGCCTAATAAAGCTTTCTTCTATTTTGTGTGTTTCCCAATTCTTTATTTAGAAGAACAAAATACCATTTTGAGAACATACCAAACATTATTTAGGGCTAATTTTAAATAATTATAGAGATCATCTGATATAATTTTTCAAAAGTAAAAAGGAGAAAATTACCATAAGGGCATTCATTATTGTGATTTCACTACCAAAATTATTAGATATAATCATTTTTAAAACTCTTAAGAAGTACATTACAAAGCAAATATATCCTCTTGCTCTTTCTCCTCTTTTTCCTTTTTCCTTCTTTTTATTTATTCATTCATTCATTTTAAATTTGAAGTACAATTGGCATGAAATGTTATATTAGTTTTAGGTGTACTATATAGTGATTCAAAATTTATCTGATCAACATGATAAATATAACTACTATCTGTCACCATTTAAAGTTATTACAACATTATTGACTATATGTCCTACTCTGTATATTACACTCCTCCATGATTATTTATTTTATAACTGGAAATTTGTGCCTCTTAATTCCTTTTACCTGCTTTTCCCACCATCCTTACCCATCTCCCCTGTGGCAACCACCACTGTGTTCTCTGTACCTATGAATCTGTTACTGCTTGGTTATGTTTATTTGTTTTGAGTTTTAGATTCCACATATAAGTGAAACCATGCAGTGTTTGTCTTTCTCTGTCTGACAGTTCACTTAGCATAATACCCTTTAGGTCCATCCATGTTGTTGCAAGTGACAAATTTCATTCTTTTATTATAGCTAGTTTATATTTTATTATATATATGCACCATATTTTCTTTATCCATTCATCTATTGATGAGCACTTAGGTTGCTTCTATATATTAGCTATTGTAAATAATGCTGCAATGAACATAGAGGTGCATATATCTGTTCCAATTAGTGTTTTCATTTTCTGTGGCTATATACCAAGGAGTAGAATTGCTGGATCATATGATAATTGTATTTTTAAGTTTTTGAGGAATCTCCATATTAATTTCCAGAGTGGTGGCACCAATTTACATTCCCACCAACAATGTACAAGGGTCCCTTTTTCTCCACATTCTTGTCAACATTTATTATTTGTAGACATTTTGATGATAGGCATTCTGATAGGTGTGAGGTGACATCTCATTGTGGTTTTCATTTGTGTTTCTCTAATAATTTGTAATGTTGAGCACCTTTTCATATGCCTGTTAGCCAGTTTTCCCAACACTATTGAAGAGACTGTCTTTTTCTCATTGTATATTCTTACCTCCTTTGTCATAGATCAATTGATCATATAAGTGTGGGTTCATTTCTGGGCTCTCTATTCTGTTCAATTGATCTATGTGCCTTTTCTTGTGCCAATACCATACTCTTTTGATTACTGTAGCTTTGTAGTATACTTTGAAATCAAGGAGCATGATACCTCCAGCTTTCTTCATCCTTTTCAAGATTGTTTTGGCTATTGGGGTCTTTTGTGTTTCCATACAAATTGTAGAATTATTTCTTCTAGTTCTGTAAAAACTGCCATTGGTATTTTGATAGGGTTTGCATTAAATCTGTACCTTTCCTTAGATAGTATGGTCATTTTAACAATATGAACTCTTCTAATCCATGTGCATGAGATATCTTTCCATTTGTTTGTATCATCTTCAATTTCTTTAATTAGCATCTTATAAGTTTTCTAAGTATATGTATTTTACTTTCTTAGGCATTTCATTCTTTTTGATGAAATTATAGATGTGATAGTTTTCTTAATTTCTCTTTTTGTGTATAGAAATATAACAGATTTCTGTATATTAATTTTTCTGTATATTAATTTATCCTGCAACTTTACTGGATTCTCTGATGAGTTCTAATAGTTTTCTAGTGAAGACTAGGTTTTTCTATACATAGTATCATGTCATATGTGAATAATGACAGTTTTACTTTTTCCGTTTCAATTCAGATGTCTTTTTTTTTTTGTCTAACTGCTGTGGCTAGGACTTCCAATACTATGTTAAATAGACATTTTCATTTAAATATATTCAATCTCCAGTGGCCAAGAAGACAGGAAAGAAGACACTGTTTTTTTAACTATCTTAGGAACCAAACTACTTTTTTTCATCTCCTTTACCACCCTTCATGTCCAAGCTACTGTCAGTCACTCATCTGCACCATTGAAATAGCCTCCTGACTGACCTCTGATCCACACTACCCTGTCAACCCTACAATCAGTTCTCCAGGGGGAATCTACAGTGATTTTTCTAAAACATAGTTTTGATCATATGTCTCCCCTGCTTAAAGGCCTAAAACATCTTCCCATTGCTTTTACAACAAAATCCAAACTCCTTCAAATGACTTATTAAGCGCCCCCCTGCTCCCCACTGCCATGATCTAGCTCTTGCAAACCCCTTCAGTTTCATTTCTCACCACTTCATCCTCCTTATATTCTACACGCCAGGCAAATAAATTCTTTCAGCTGCTTGACTGTACCTATCTTTCTGTCTCCTCTTAAGGCCCTTGAGCGTGCTGTTCTATCTGTTTGGAATAGAAATAGAATAGAAATCCTCCACAGAAATCCTTCACTTTTCACCTAACTCACTTCTATTAATCTTAGATCTTGATTTCACCATTACATCCTCTGGGAAACATTTCCTCACTTCAGAGACTTAATTTGGTTTCCTTGGTTATACACTCTCATATCACTCTCTACAAGGACTTATTACAGTTAGAAGTAACTATGTATTGGCAACGTAGTCACAGTCTGTCTTATCCACTTATCTCTAAGCCATATGAGCTCAAGGAATGTGTCTAGCCTCATCATTATGTGCTCCGGTTTTTAGCCCAGTATCTGGCTCGGAAGTGATAGTTAATAAATACTTACTCAATAAATATCACAATTTTAATTGTTCAATATTGGATTCCTCCTTAAGCAGTTAGCAGAGTACAGTGTCTGATATAGAGAAGATGGTTAGTAAATAGCCATTGAATGAATAATCAAATAAATATTAATCATATCAGTGATGTTAAGAGGAAGGCATAATAAACATAGAAATGTGGCCGATGTACTTTGGGATAGATTAAAGAAACAAAGGAAAAGACAGCTAACCTTCAAAAATATGACATGAGTTTTAAATAGTACCCCCCCAGGTTGTTTTTGGTCTTCTGACTGTTCATGGGAGCTTTAAAATTCAGAAATGTTAGGGAAATATATACAAGATCTTGTGGTAGCTCACAGCAAAAAAAAATGTGGCAATGAATATATGTATATATGTAAAAAACTGAAAAACTGTGCTCTACACTGGAATTTGACACAACATTGTAAAATGACTATAACTCAATAAAAAGGTTAAAAAAAGAAATGTTAACATTTTGTGTAACCAAATTTATAAATATTTCTCTGTATAAATTTGGGGACTAAATAATAATCAATTTTAAATTCTTCTACCACGGGGTAATTTACCTTCCAAATTTAAGAAAGAAAATTTCTATATGCTGATATTATATTCCAGTTGATATGGGCTCTGTTTTCTGTCAAACAGATAATTAAGAGGTCAGAAAATCAGGAGGATGCCCATGATTATCATTATTTTTGTCCTCAGGACATTCTCATATTACTGGTACTCCCTGTAGTCTTTAAGCATTGTGCATGTCACCAAGTAGTAATCCCTTCAAAGCACAGAGCACTGGAAGAAATGATGATGTTTTGTTTCCCTTCAGAAGTCAGAACCGTGCTATGGATTAAAGCTAGATATGAAGGAAACCTAGAATGAATCCTTGGAATATCTGACCAACTGCAAAATGTTTTCACAAAGAAGCAGCAGTAGCTTTCACTAAATAATGCTTTCTTGCATTCCTGGGTAAGGTGTTATTCTAATTAGCACAGATATATAAGGTAAAATGAAAAAGGCCAGTGTCTCCTTTTAAAATCTGGAAGTCTGCTGCTAGCATAAAATTAAACTCCAGGACAGATTCAAATTTACATGTTGCTATTCCTTAGAATTGGTACCCTCATTTAATTCAGTTCTTTATCTATCTACCCAATAATCTATGGGCATTCTATTTTGATTTATAAATTCATTTAAATCATCTCATTAAATTCATATGTATGTATTTAAATTATACACACATACATACTGGTAATAAAATCATGTTATCCTAGGCTTTCTATTCCTTCATTACCACAAGTCAAGGTCAAGTTGGGGCTCACACAACCAGAATAATATCTGACCTCCCTAGATAACCTTAATTCCATCAATAAGTGTCCAAGATAGAATCATACACCCTTGGAATAAATCTGCTTTTCCCTTGATAGGGATACATTATGAGCTTTGCACAACATAACTTTTTTCACCTCTACCTGCAGGGATCCAGAGATAGACCCAGATATCCCTGCCTCCCTATACCTTGGAATTCACGCCCTCACCTGCCTTAAATCCATTCAATCACGTTAAGTCCCTTACCCTTGTTTATGTCGGTCACTGCAAGAAACCCTAGGCTCGTCTCTCCCCTAATCTTCCACACTATAATCCCCACTAAGTCTTTGCACACCTTTTGTTTTGCCTTTATTGTTAACTCCTCCTTAATTTCTGAAACACATCCACTGTGCTTTCTGCAACTCATGGTCCATCAGGACCAAAATGTCCTATACACTCAATCTCTGACTTTTTCCATGCTCCAAGGAAACTGCTGCAGACTTTTCAAGTGATGGTGGTTTCCTCTTCCACACCTATCCTACTACTGGGCCTGGAAGTGGAGTAGGTGTCCTCCTTGTTCCACATCTCTGGTTCCAGATAGATCATTCTCCCTCTATCTCAAATAATCTATCTTTGAATTTGATGTTATCCTATTACATTGTCTACAATCTCTTATTGTTGCTGTCATCTACTTCCCTACTCATTTTAGATTGTTATTCACTGACATTCTATCTAGTACTGGTCCTGCTTTTTTTTTTCTTAGTGGAGGTACCAGGGATGGAACCCAGGACCTCAAGCATGCTAAGCATTCTCTCTACCATTGGGCTCACCCCCCAGCTCCGCTTTAATCAGGGCAACTTAAATATGCACATAGAGAATTCTTTCAGCACCCCAGTTTTAACTTCCTTTTCTCTAATGGTGTTATCCACCAATCTACCACAATACTCTCCCATATGGTCATACCTTTGACCTGCACTGTCCTACATGTTGGTTACCAGGTACATGTGTGTGTTAGAAATGTGGCTAGTTCAAATTGAGATGTACTGAAAGTACAGAATACACATTGGATTTCAAAAAGCTAGTACAAGAAAATGTAAGATATCTCATTAATATTTTATATTTACTAATGTTTAAATAATATTTGGATATTTGCATTAAATAAATATTTATTTAAATAGGGGTACTAGAAAGCTGACAATTACATTTGACTCACATATTTCTATTGGGCAACTCCGTTGTAGACATCCCCATGACCAATAACTGCAAACCTTCCATGGTCTCAATTTAATACTTGTTCCCCTCTGACAACTACCCCCTACATTTCCAGCTTACTCTCTCTAGTATACCACCAGGACCTCTGTTCCAATGATTCTATTCCTTTTCCATTCTTATTCACATATTCAATGTTTTATCTTTATTCCTTTTCCAGTTTAAATTTCACAATCAATCATTGTGTTGCCTTCTATGGAACTTTCTTTTTTTCATTTTTATGGAATATCCTCAACTTTCTTGCCTTTCTTTCAGTTTGACTTAGTTGCTTGATGAAACCACAACCTTGGTTGAAATAGTGTTCCGCCTCTGTTCTCGAATACCACGTCACTGAACACGTCTGGTGAAAAACACACAATCATGCTCATGGTCTCATTTTAACTTCATGTCCATAATCCTCTAATCCAGTGGCTCTCAAGCTTTAGTATGCAGTAGAATCTCTTGGAAGGCTTATAGAAACACAAATTTCTGAGCCCCACTTCCATGGTTACATATTTTGTAGGTCTGGCATGGAGCCCAAGGATTTGCATTTCTAACAAATTCACAGGGGATGCTGATCCTTTTGGTCATGGAACCACACTTTGAAATCCACTGCTTTAATAGGCCCTTAATGCTGCTCATCGAACAGACTGTATTTCCTCTGCCTAGCCATTCTCTCACTCTCCCAGATAAATAATTTATACCTTCTTTTCTTCTCCAAACCTTCCACAAGTCACTCTTATCCTCACTTGAACTGAAACCTTTGCTTCCTACTATGCTTCCACATTCTCTCTCAACCATTCCATCTTCCTGTTTGCAGCTGTATACATTTGCTCCTTTTCTTGTCTGTGTTTATAGATGAATTTTCCTTGCTTCTACCTAAAACCAGCTCTTTCTCATGTAAAACAATTCCCATTACTTCTCATCCCTAAATACATGGTTCCAGCAATTTCTCCCTCCTTTCCTTACATCAAGACTTCCGTTTTTCCCCAATAGTACAGCACATACAATAGTATGTGCTATTTCTCACATATTAAAGGACTATTTTTATCCCATTTTTTATCAGACTCTGCTCCAGTTCTCTGTTCCCATTTACAGAAAAATCTCCAAAATGATTGCTTGTATTCATTGTCTCTAATTTTTTTCCCTGTAACTACTCTTAAGTCTATTCCAATCAAACTTTTCCCCCTCCATCTACAGCAACTATTTTGCCAAGATTATCAAGAGTCCAGAATTCAATTTTTGGTCCTTATGTTACTTGACATATCACCATCATTTGACTCCATCATTTATTTCCTGGTGTTTTGATATACATTCTGTACTTGTCTTTTAGGACTCTACACCCTCTTGGTTTTCTTCCCATCTCACTCATAACTTTTGTTCAGTCCTCTTTACTAATTTGTTCTCTTCTTTCTAAGGTTGTAACAATGAAGTACTAAAAGGTTAATTTTTTTGGTCTTCTTTCTCTCTATCTATACTTAATCCCTTGCTGATCTTATCCATTTCCGTGACTTTAAATGCCATCTAAATGCTTGTGATCCCCAAATTCATACCATTAGCCCAAATATCTTCTCTAAACTTCACAAATGTTTACCCAATTGCCAACCTGCCATTTCCTCTTGGATCTCTAACAGACATCTCAAATCCCAACATGTACAAAACTGAACTCAGTTTCTTCCCTCATTTAAAATCTACTCCTACTACTATCTTATTATGAGCTGATTATGGCTCCATCCTTAATATTTCTTGGACCGATAATGTTGGTGTCAGTTTTGTATCTTTTTTTTTTTCAATCTTGCATCCTACATCCTACATTACTAGAAATCTTATTGTCCCTACTTTCAAAATATATATGGAAGCACTACTTCTCACCATCTCCACTGTCCCTACACTGGTCTAAACCACCATCATTATTTGTCTGATATACTGCACTACCCTAGTAACTAGTTCCCCTGCCTTCACATTTACTTCCATGTAGTCCATTCTCTACAGACAAGCCAGACTGAGATTTTGAAAATACATAGTATGTATTATGCAACTCCTCTGCCCCAAATCCTTTGATGGCTCCCCTGTTCATTCAGAATGAAAACCAACATTTTCTAGTTATTCTTCAAAAATGCCAGGTATTCACCAACTCTAGGGATGTTGTTCCAGCATATTTTAATCAACTGTAATAATACTGAATACATAGTAAATACAATAAATATTATTGCATGTATAAATGAAAAGAGTTTTTGAGTTAAAAGAACTAGCATTCTGAAAGTTCCTAAAGCCAGGAAAGAGCTTGGCTTTTTCAAAAGGACACTTGGAAAGAGACAAAGTTGTAGTATCAAAAAGATTCTCTCATCACTCAGGGGCCGTAGGCCATGATAAGGGTTATGGAGTTTATTCTAAGTGCTGGGAAGATGATGAAGATATTTAGCATGAAATGTATATGCTTCCATTTATATTTAATAAGGATCATACTGACAGCTCTATGGAGATTAGACTATAGGTTGATAAGGCCAAAGCAGAAAGACCAGTTAGGAGCCTATTACAATGATCCAGATGAGAGAAGATGATGGCTTGGATTATCATGGTGGTATTAGTGGAGGTGGAACAAAGTAGATGAGTCTAGGCAATTTTTTTAAATGGCCCAAATAAAATCAGTTTGCTGATAAAGCTTTAAAAATTTGATTTTGATTCTACAATTTTGAAATCCCGTATAGCACAGGGAAATATACACAAGATCTTATGGTAGCTCACAGAGAAAAAAATGTGACAATGAATATATACATGTTCATGTATAACTGAAAAATTGTGCTCTACACTGGAATTTGACACAACATTGTAAAATTATTATAAATCAATAAAAAATGTTAAAAAATTTGATTTTGAGGCATGAGGTCTTTTTTTAAAAACATTTTTATTGAGTTATAGTCATTTTACAATGTTGTGTCAAATTCCAGTGTAGAACACAAGTTTTCAGTTATACATGAACATACATATATTCATTATCACTTTTTTTTTCACTGTGAACTACCACAATATCTTGTATATATTTCTCTGTTGTATACAGAATAATCTTGTTTATCTATTCTACATATGCCTGTCAGTATCTACAAATTTTGAACTCCCAGTCTATCTCTTCCCACCCCCCCACCTTGGCAACCACAAGTTTGTATTCTATGTCTATGAGTCTGTTTATGTTTTGTATTTACACTTTGTTTTTGTTTGTTTGTTTGTTTGTTTTTGTTTTTGTTTTTCAGATTCCACATATGAGCGATCTCATATGGTATTTTTCTTTCTCTTTCTGGCTTACTTCACTTAGAATGACATTCTCCAGGAGCATCCATGTTGCTGCAAATGGCATTATGTTGTCATTTTATGGCTGAATAGTATTCCATTGTATAAATATAACACATCTTCTTTATCCAGTCACCTATTGATGGACATTTAGGCTGTCTTGAGTTATTATTATTGAGTTTAAATTATTAAGACCTTCAAAAACATCATGATAAAAACATTGAAGTACTTTTTTTTTCTGCTTTCAAGTTTGTCATGACAGGTAAGTCAAAGTCATGATTTTGGAATATCAAAACCATAATCTACATTCTATAAAAGTTTAGATTTTAAAAGGAAATTAATAAGGCTATTTGAAAGAGTACTTCATATGCAACACAGTGGCAGGGGTGGTGACGTTTGGCTTCCCTAATTCAAAGATTCTCTTAATTGGTTCTCCCAGATTACCAAGTTCTTGAAGTTGCTTGGATGAAATTATTCCTATCCTAATGAACCATTTTTTAATCATTTCAATTCCTACCATATTAGTTGACTATCGAACAAAGGCTCTACTGTTTTTTTATGATTTAAATGAAAACCAATATGTAGATGCATTTGAAGTTACTCTAGAAAATGCTTTAAAACTTTCACCTTTACAAGACCCTGAGAGTTTCCTCTAAATCTGCCCTTCCTTACATTCCAGGATCTTAATATCACTGAAAGTTTCAGAAAAAAATGAGAACAATTTTCCCTGTCCATATAATAGCCACCACTTATTTAGCACTATATACTAGGCACTGTGCTGAGTGATTTTCTTTTATTATGACACCTACTTTTCTACCACAACTTGATGGCATAAATACTATTATCATTAACATGTTATAGAAGGCTCAGAGAGAATAAGTAACTTAAACCAGTCCACATTCTAGATGGTGGAGTTGTGATTTGAATCTCAGTCTAACTTGGCCTGTTTTCTTCTCATAATGGACATCTCAATAAAAATCTTACAATTCAAGAACTTTTCTATAATTTTCACATAGATGGAAAAAAGAATTTATTCTCATTAGAAGGAATCATCTTACTTTGTAGCTTTCCACTAGGGAGCTTTCCTGTGCAGACAGTCAACTATCCTAATATTTGAAAATATTATCCCATGTGTTTTTCTGTCTTGATGATGCCTTATTCCCCTATGTTTTTTCATCAACAAATTAGACTTTAAGATTGAGGGTGATCTTTTCCTATCAAAGGAAGATCAAGAATGAACTCAAATAGAATAAAGAGTCAAAATCCTCTTGCCCTTTGAAGATTTTTCCATTATTCAAATCCAAGAGAATGAAAGATCTCTTCCTTTGATAATCTTAAATCATGTAATATATGAGAGATATCTAGGGTTTCCTTGCCAGTTACATCTTAAGAAGTAGCAATTGTATCATCCTATCTATGTTCTACTATCAATTTTCAACATAATATCCTCCACTAGTGGTGGAATGAAATTTATGATGGTACCTGAAAAACAGAAGGAAAGAGTTATGAGGCTGGATAATATAGAGTCAAACCAAATCCTACCAAATTAACAGTCACTGAGGGTTATATGCAAATCCAAATCAGATATAAATTATATTTATAGTCTATTTATTTTATTCAACTGATCAGCAAAAAGAATCATTACATTATGATCTAGCTATTATTTTCAATTTTAGGTAATTTGTTAATTTATTGGTAAATCTCTGAATAGGACTTGGTAACCTAGAGTTCCACCTGGAGTTCTAATACAGTTCTAATATCAAGTAAATCACAGTCTCTCTGAATTTCAACTATTTCTAATAGATGGTGTAAAATCTCTGGTGGGAGGAATGTCAATGCTTTTGAAACTTTTGGAAGGAATCAGGTCCTATAAAAATGTTTACTTATGTCATTATTGCTCATGCCATTTCAACTTTGTTTTTTCTGTCCTTCTAACCCTTATACTGGTATCCCATAAGCCTTTAAAAAAATACTTGGTGTTGCAGTATAATATTGGGTTTCAAGTTGTTAAATTTTAGAGCACTTTCTGAGAACTACTGACAATTAACACCTCTTTTCAAGAAGAATATTTGTTAGCTACCTAATCAATTAAAATGAAATCTTTCTTTAAATTAAGTTTGAAAAGGCACATATACCAAGAGCTCTTCACTTAAATCAGCTTTATTTATTTTTACTGGTAGTATTACAACTAATATGTAAGAATGTTGGGTAAAGGAATTTTTTCAGACATCAACCTTACTGTTATTCATAAAGTGAATTCTAGTTCACTTAACAAAATATATTTATAAAAATCTATCATTTTGAAGAGCATACTATAGAATTAGGCATAATGGGATTAACTATTTATCTGGGTGGTTATTATAATGATTTCCCTTTTATAAATATATTCACTACCTTAATATACCTGTGTTTTATTCCTCACTACTGCTATGTATCCAACGTATTTTGGACATAACTAGAGATCCAGGCAGATGGGGACTCCATGAACTGTACCATCACTGACATTGAAGCAGGGAAAGGTAGTGCTGAAAATTTTACACATGGTCTTCTATGCTTTGCGCCAGAAGTGAGACATAGCACTTCTTACAGCACATGGCACAGAACTAGTTGTATGATCCTGCCTAAATTGTTGAATGTTGATAAGTATGTTGGATGTTGAAAAGTGCAGTACTGTATATGCCACAAAGGAAATAAGAGCTGGAAATTAGTGAACTCTGTGATGTCAATCACAGGCACCTTTGACATATTACAAGGTCAAACGGATTTCTTCAACATTTAGTGCATACGCAACCAAAAGGATAGCCAATTCTACCATTGACACCATGGATACTGCTAAATCTCACAATCACTCATTCAACAAATACTTACTCAGCAGTTACTATGTGCCAGGAATGGTGCTGCATGATGGGGATAGGGCAGTGGGAAAACACAGTACTTATCCTCACAGAACTTAAAGGTACAGAAGAGAGAAAATGAACACACATTGCAGGGGCTTGTGAAAATTCTGAAGCAAAAAGGATGGAAACTTTGTGCTTAAATTTCCGAGTGCAAATTATAGAGGAGAAAATTTTAGTGTCCACTAGATAAATTTACATTTCAGTAAATCATGTAAATGAAAGATAAGTTTTTCAAAAAAAAGAACAGAAAAGGGAATTAGATGGGTCAGGCAAGATTCAAATATAGCTGAAGAACCTCTGGTTTAAAATGGTACCTGTCAAAAAATAAAAATAGAAAAATAAAATGGTACCTGTCTAGCAGATTTGAGGCAGCCTCTTAAATCTCCTTACTCAAATACATATGAAAAGACTCTAAAAATGTACAGAAAACTCAAAACAAAACTAAAACATGATATTAATGGCAAAGAATGATCACATTTATAGGAATTTTCACCAAGTACAAGGTTGACTTAGAACAAAAACAATAAAACTTAACCAAGTTTACCTCATGAAATAGAGTCTGCTTAATATGCTTAATAAAAGATAGAAAGCATTTCTTCCCTCCATTAACAACTGACTCTTGTTCAGAATCATGGGGTCTGTACAACCAGAACCTTAGGCCACAATCACTTTATTACACGGAAATTTTTCTTGAGGAAATAAAAATAAAATGAATCAATCCTGTAAACATAGCAGCCATGTAAAAACAACAGGCTTGAGATACTCAAGTCTGAAAGCAGCAGAAAAGGTAGAGACAAAAATTGTAGAGAAGATAATTGATATGTAAAGCAGAGTACAGAGAGACATTCTACAGATGCTCTTTTTTACTTAAAAAAAAATGTACCAAGTGAAATGGGAAAGGATTAATAAACAATAAATAAAATAAACACAATCCAAGTAGAAAACTTTCTAAAGTCACAAAAATAATAAAATAAATAAATAAAAGCAAAGTACAGAGATTGAAATGTTTAATCAAGTTTTCAGCAAAATCAATGCAAAAAGTTCTACACATAAACAGATCTTGATATGAAGTTGAAATTGAAATGCTTGGGGGAAAGAAAATAGGTTGCCCACAGTTGACATAAAGTAGGCATACTCTACCTTACCAAGCTAGGGATATTTTTATAAAATTTAAAGATAAAGTTTTGTGATCCAAGAATTAAATACACAATTAGGTTGTGCTCCATGACTGAGGGGAAAAGAATATCATGTTGAGAAATCAAGCTTTTCATTTATATATACTGGAGAAAAGAAAAAACAAAAACAAATTCTCAAAGTTGTACTATACCTGTTCTAAAAGTGAAACAAAATTAAGCGCTCAAAGACCGAAAAATAAGAATTTTAAAAGGGCTGGCTGTGAGCTCCCAAGCCAGTAGATAAGGAGAAAAATCTAAATTGATATAAAACTTTTTAAAAAGTTAAATATAAATGTTAAACATGATTCTTGATAATATAGATGATCCCTACTTTTTGATGGTTTTACTTATGATTTTTCAAGTTTATGATGGCATGAAAGCAAAACATATTCAGTAGAAACCATACTTTGAATTTTGACCATTTTGCAGGCTAGTACTATGCAGTGCAATATTATTTCTTGTGATACTGGGTAGTGGCAGCCACCGCAGCTCCCAGTCAGTCAGGTGACCATGAGGGTGAACCACTGATACACTTACAGTCATTCTACACCCAGACAACCATTCTGTCTTTCACTGAAATATTCAGTAATTTACAAGAGATATCAATGCTTTAACATAAGATAGTCTTTGTGTCAGATGATTTTGCCCAATTGTAGGTTGATTTAAGTATTCTAAGCATGCTTAAAGTAGGCTAAGATAAGCTATGATGTACTGTAAGTTAGGTGTATGAAATGTATTTTCAACTTACAATATTTTCAACTTACAATAGGTTTATCAGTACATAACCCCATCGAGGAAGAGTTGTATATGATATAAATTAATAATAAATTAAACTTAGCATAAAACACTAAATAACACTAACAAAGGCAAATAATAGACTATTATTTTGAGAAGACTGCATATTAGAGCACACGGAAAATCTCTATAAATTATAAAATGCATAAATACAAAAGCACAATATCTGACCACAGTGGACCAAAGTGGAATAAAACCATAAGTGGTTACAAACTTAAATTACAGGAATGCTAGCACCTGAAAATTTTAAATCACCTGTCTACATAATCCCTGATTTGAAGACTAAATTGTAACCACAATTGTACCCTCTTTGAAACATAATCACAATGAATGATGGATATGTCTATGGCCTTGATGATGCTGATGATTTTGTGGGTACATACTTATTACCCTCAAACTCATCAAGTTGTATTCATTAAACATGAAAAGCTTTTTACATGTCAATCAATCTCAAGAAAAGTGATTTTAAAAATAAGTGTAGTGAAAACACCAAATATTAAAACATATGTGATCCAACCAAAATTTAAATCAAAGAAAAATCCACAGCATTATATTTTATTATAAAACAAGTAATCATAGAATTAATAATAACACTAACATTCATGCAATATTTAGACAACATGTCAAGCACTAGTGTTTCACATAATCTCACTTAATATTTGCAACAAACATTTGAAATGGGCATTAATATTGTCTTAATTTTAAAGATGAAAAAAATGAGGCACAATGAAGTCAAGTGACTTGTAAGGCACACAGTTAGTAAATGTAAGATTTGGGCACAGTGTAAGGATATTCTTATCATTCCTATTTAACATTGAATGTGGACCTTACACAGTCAAGTTTTCTTGTCCATCAAGATAAGAAATGAAAATCACAATAGAAGTAGTCAAAGTGTCATTATTCACAAACATGATTATTTATAAAGAAAATTCTAATAAATGTATAAAACAACCATTACAAAGAAGTAAAATTAGCAAGTTCACTGGATACAAAGCAAATACAAAAAAATCAATACCTTGATTGATAGAACAGAATAGGGAATCAGAAATACATCCATACACATATGGTCAGTTGATTTTCAACAATGGTGCCAAGAAAGTTCAATGGAGAAGGTAAAGCATTTTTTTTTCATTAAATGCATCTGGAACAATTTTTAAAAGTATATAGAAAAAAGGAACTCTAATCCCTGCTTCAAAACACATGTAAAACTTAATTTGACATGAATAATAAATCTTAATATAAAAGGTAAAGTTATAAAACTTCAAGAGGATAACAGAATATCTTTGTGACAATGGAGTACACTAAAATTTCTTAAATAAAACAAGAAATAAAACTCATAGGAGAAAAATACTGATAAATTGGATTTCATCAGATTTTTAAATGTTTGTCCATTAAAAAAGACACCATTAAGAAAATTGAAAGAAAAGCATTCAGACTAAGAGAAAAACTTACCTAATTCCTTTCTTCCTTCTTCCTTTCCTGTCTCTCAGTTTCTCTTTCCTCCCTTCAGAATGTGTGTGTGTGTGTGTGTGTGTGTGTATATAACAATGTGTCCCAAGAATTTGATAAGACTTTAAAAAATGTTATAACAAAGAATCTTGAAACAAACAAAAAATAAATAATACTACATGATTCTATTTAAATGAAGTTCCAGAGGAAACAAAACTAACGGATGATAAAAGAAATTTTAAAAATAGAATTGTGCTGTACACCAGAAATTGACACAACATTGTAAACTGACTATACCTCAATAAGAAAAATAGTTGCCCATAAGATTTAGTGAAAGGGAATTTGAGGAAAATCTCTGTGGTGATGGGGATATATTTTGGTTACGGTGATCACTGCTTGGATGTATACATTTATCAAAACTCATCAAATTTTACTTTTAAGATCTGTGGGTTTCACAACATGTTAATTTTACCTTCATCAAAATATAAAATATAAATTAGTGAATTACCAAACAATGATGACAGTAGATTATTTGATTATTTTCATGCCCACAAAAATCTTTAGAAATTATCATTTTAATAGGTATATATTATTCCATGATTTATTTAATCATTTTTCACTTGTTGAAGGAATAGAATTTTTTAAATTTTGGAAATAATGGATATTATATTGATAAATATACTGTATTGTATACAAATGTGTACATACTCTATTGGTATGGATTCTTACAAGTAGAATTACTAGATAAAATTGAAAAATATGAAAAGGAATATGTGTGTGTGTGTGTGTGTGTGTGTGTGTGTGTATATATGACTGAACTATTATGCTGTACACCAGAAATTGACACAACATTGTAAACTGACTATACTTCAATTAAAAGTTATATGCACATTTTAAATTTTCTTCACTATTTGCCAACTAAGTTTTAGGACAGTGCCCTATCTAGATACCAGAGGAGTTACAACTGGTCCCCAACCTGAGGTCGGGGAAGGCAGGGCATGAACATTAAATCACTGTGTGTTGTGTGACTCAGGAATAAAACTGAACAAGATAAATACTTTGGATTCTCTCCTAACCCCATTCCATGTTTTTTTTCATAAGGACACACCACTTTGTATGTAAGTAGGTGAGACTTAGTTTATTGCATTAGCATTTATGCCAGATAAGTAATGAGGGAGGTCTTAACATTTTTTTATGCCCAGGGCTTCATCTGTATGGAACACTGATCTGTATATGAAAGATAAATTATGAACATTTGCAGATTTGTGTTTAATCTAAGCAGACACTAGAGAGTATTGAATTTGGCTACAAGTTGTCCAACACATTTTGTCTGCATTCAGTCACAGAAATATATTAACTTGAGACAGCAATCTTTGTCTTACTTGCATCCTTCTTACACTTAAATGAAATATATGTAGAGCTCAGTTTAATGGGGAATTTTTGGAAGACCCAAGGAAGGATTTGTGATCACCTGACTTTCAAATTCATTCCTATTCTAGTGTTCTCCATCTTAGTAAATGTCATAACCATCTGACTGGCGGTTCAAGCCAGATACCAGCTTTGCTGCTGTCCTATTCTTCACATCTAGACAGACGTAAGAGCACATGCATGCACAGGTGCTCTGGTGCCTGACATCTAATGTCAAATCCCCTCTATGATCCCACATCCACCTCCCATTACAACCCCATTTATCCACTACCATTCATGGCAAAACTTTTCCAGAGCTGTCTATTTTCATTGCCCCAAAAGCCTCACCTCTGTTTTTGCTCCTGTAAGGATTCTAATGAGAAATTCACCTGATAACCTCAACATTGCCATACTGTAACATTCCTTTCTCTGTTTTTAAGTTATTCAAGGGGAAGAGGCCAAGATGGCGGAGTAGTAGGATGCTCGTGGCTCACCCTCTCCCAGATACACCAAGACTCACATCCACGGACCCACTCAGCCAACCAGAGCACCTGCAGAACTCCAACAGAACACTGTCCTCTTCAAAAGACAAAGATGCCAAAAATCTGTTTTATTCCTACATAGGCATTAGATAGATAAATAAATAAACTTCTTTAAGGACCACAATAGATAACTGATACTCCATAAGCCACAGTGCCAGAGAGATATGAGCAAGATGAAGAAGCAGAGAAACCACTCCCAATAAAAAGAATAAGAGAAATCCCCTGAAAGAATGATCAATGAAATAGACATCCATAGCCTACTAGATCAAGATTTGAAAAAAGGAGTGATCAAAGTATTGAAGGAACTAAAAAAGATAGTGTTTAGAGATATAAAATATGTCAAAAATGAAATAGAAGCTACAAAGAAGAGCCAAGTAGAATTGGTAAACTCATTGGCTGAGATGAGAATGGATCTAAAGGCTGTGCAAAGCAGACTAAATGATGCAGAGGAATGAATTAGTGACCTAGAAGACAGGACAACAGAAAGCACCCAATCAGAACAACTGCAAGATAAAGAAATAAAAACAAATGAAAATAGCATAAGGGACCTATGGGATAATATAAAGTGTGCCAATCTTCGCATGATAGGGTTCCCAGAAGGTAAAGAAAGATCAAAGGGGATTGAAAAGATTTTAGAAGAAATCATGACTGAAAACTTCCCAAACTTTAAGAAGGAATCAGATATCCAAGTACAGGAAGCTCAGAGGGTCCCAAACAGGAAGAACTCAAATAGACCCACACCAAGGCATATCATAATCAAGATGGCCAGAGTCAAGGATAAAGAAATGATCCTAAAGGCAGCAAGAGAAAAGCAAAGAGTGAATTACAAGGGAACCCTGATAAGGCTCTCAGCTGATTTCTCTACACAAACACTACAGGCCAGAAGGGAGTGGCAAGATATATCCAAAGTCCTGAATGAAAAAAAGATGCAGCCTAGGATACTTTATCCAGCAAGGCGATCCTTTAGGATAGAAGGAGAGATAAAGAATTTCACAGACAAGCAAAAACTAAGAGTTTAGCAACACTAAACCCATGCTAAAAGAAATATTGAAAGTTCTACTCTAAATAGAAAAGCAGCAGGATGCTACAGAAATGAGGAAATTATAACAGGAAAGGTGGTAACTCATGAATTACAAATAAAATAAACACGAAATTGTAAAAGAAGACATCTAAATCATTAAGAGTGGGAGAGGGAGGCAAGAAAATAGGGAGTATTTTTTATCTTCCTTTTTAAAATTTTTTGTTTTCGGTAGGATGAGTTCAAGATATAGTAATGGGCTAATAGAATTACAGAAAGGGTAACCACAAACCAAAAACTTACAAGTGAGTCATAAAAACTAAATAAAATCCATGATAATACAAAGGAAAATTACTAAACCACAAAAGGAAGAAAAAAGGAACAAAGAGGATATATCAATTCAACTGCAAAGATAAGTTCAAAATGGCAATAAACACACATCTATCATTAATTATTGTAAATGTTAATGGACTAAATGCTCCAGTCAAAAGACATAGGGTGGCAGAGTGGATAATAAAGCAAGAACCTTCAATATGCTGCATACAAGAGACCCACTTTAGGGAGAAGGACACATATAGATTGAGAGTGAAAGGATGGAAAAGGATACTCCATGCAAATGGAAAAGCCAAAAAAGCAGGTGTAGCAGTACTAATTTTAGCCAAAATACACTTTAAAACAAAGGCCATAAAGAAAGATAAAGAAGGACATTTTATAATGATTAAAGGAGTGATACAAGATCAGGATATTACACTCATTAATATATATGCACCCAATATAGGAGACCTAAATAAATAAAACAATTACTAACAGAGATAAAGGGGGATATTGACGGGAATACAATCATAGCTGGAGATTTTAACACCGCATTAACATCACTAGACAGATCTTCCAGACAGAAAATAAACAAGGCAACAGAGAAATTAAATAATACAATAGAAAAATTAGATTTGGTGGATATCTTCAGAGCATTACACCCCCCCAAAACAGGATATACATTCTTTTCAAGTGCACATGGAACATTTTCCAGTATTGATCATGTACTTGGGAACAAAAGAAAACTCAGCAATTTTAAGAAGATAGAAATTATCTCAAGCATCTTTACTGACCACAATGCCATGAAACTAGAAATCAACAACAGAGAAACGAAGGAGAAAAAAAGGAAAGCATGGAGATTAAACAATATGTTATTAAAAAACCAATGGGTCAGTAAGGAAATCAAAGTTGACATTAAAAAATACCTTGAGACAAACGAAAATGAAAACACAACCACACAAAATTTATGGGATGCAGCAAAGGCAGTGCTAAGAGGGAAGTTTATAGCAATACAGAACTTCCTCAAAAGAGAACAATCTCAAATAAACAATTTAACCCACCAACTAAAAGAACTAGAAAAAGAACAAAAAAACCTCAAAAGGCAGCAGAAGGAAGGAAATTATAAAGATCAGAGAGGAAATAAATAAAATAGAGATTTAAAAAAACCATAGAAAAAATCAATGAAACCAAAAGCTGGTTTTTTGAAAAAGTAAATAAAATCGACATACCTCTGGCCAAACTCACAAAGAAGAAAAAAGAGAGAGCACAAATTAGCAAAATAAGAAAGGAAAATGGAGAAATAACAACAAATAAAATAGAAATACAGAATATCATACAAGAATACTATGAAAAACTATATGGAACCAAATTGGATAACCTAGAGGAGATGGACAAATTTCTGGAAACATACAGTCCACCAAGACTGAATCAAGAAGAAATTGACCCCTTGAACAAACAGATCACTAGAAATGAAATTAAAATAGCAATAAAAAAAATCCCTACAAATAAAAGTTCAGGACCGGATGGCTTCACTGGGAATTCTACCAAACATGCAAAGAAGAACTCATACCAGTCCTTCTCAAACTCTTCCAGAAGATTGAAAAGGACGGAATACTCTCAAACTCATTCTATAAAGCCACCATCACCCTGATACCAAAACCAGGCAAAGACACTACAAAAAAAGAGAGTTATAGGCCAATATCACTGATGAACATAGATGTCAGAATCCTCACCAAAATTTAGCAAATAGAATCCAACAACACATAAAAAAGATTATACATCATGACCAAGTGGGGTTCATCCCAGGGACACAAGGGTGGTTCAACATATGTAAATCAATCAATGTAATACATCACATCAACAAGAGAAAGGACAAAAACCACATGATCATCTCAATCGATGCAGAAAAAGCATTTGATAAAATTCAACACCCATTTATGATAAAAACTCTCGCCAAAGTGGGTATAGAGGGAACATATCTGAACATAATAAAAGCTATATATGACAAACCTACAGTCAGCATAGTATTCAATGGTGAAAAACTCAAAAGCTTCCCACTAAAATCTGGGACAAGACAAGGATGCCCACTATCACTACTCCTATTCAACATAATCTTGGAAGTCCTAGCCACAGCAATCAGACAAGAGAGAGAAATAAAAGGGATACAAATTGGAAAAGAAGACGTAAAAATGTCACTATGTGCTGATGACATGTTACTATATATAGAAAACCCTAAAAGGTCCACACAAAAACTACTAGAGCTGATCAAAGAATTCAGCAAGGTAGCAGGTTACAAATTCAATGTTCAAAAATCAGTTGCCTTTCTTTACACTAACAATGAATCAATAGAAAAAGAAAGTAAAGAAACAATCCCCTTTAAAATAGCACCCAAAGTAAGAAAATACCTAGGAATAAATCTAACCAAGGACATGAAAAAATTACACACAGAAAACTATAAACCATTGATGAAGGAAATTAAAGAAGACTTTAAAAGATGGAAGACTTTAAAAAATGGAAAGATATCCCATGCTCTTGGATTGGAAGAATCAATATTTTTAAAATGGTCACACTGCCCAAAGCAATCTATGGATTTAATGCAATCCCTATCAAATTACCCAGGACATATTTCACAGAACTAGAACAAATCATAAGAAAATTTATATGGAACCATCAAAGACCTAGAATTGCCAAAGCATTACTGAAGAGAAGGAAAGAGGCTGGAGGAATAACTCTCCCAGACTTCAGACAATACTATAGAGCTACAGTCATTAAGACAGCATGGTATTGGTACAAAAACAGACATATGGCCCAATGGAACAGAACAGAGAGCCCAGAAATGAATCCACAAACTTTTGGTCAACTCATTTTTGACAAAGGAGGCAAGAATATACAATGGAATAAAGACAGTCTCTTCAGCAAATGGTGTTGGGAAAACTGGACAGCAGCATGGAAAGCAATGAAGCTAGAGCACTCCCTTACACCATACACAAAAATCAACTAAAATGGATCAAAGACTTAAACATAAGACAAGATACAATAAACCTCCTAGAGGAAAATATAGGCAAAACATTATCTGACATACATCTCAAAAATGTTCTCCTAGAACAGTCTACTCAAGCAATAGAAATAAAAGCAAGAATAAACAAATGGGAACTAATGAAACTTACAAGCTTCTGCACAGCAAAAGAAACCATAAGTAAAACAAAAAGACAACCTACGGAATGGAAAAACATTTTTGCAAATGAAACCAACAAAGGCTTGATCTCCAGAATATATAAACAGCTCATGCAACTTAATGATAAAAAAAAACAAACAACCCAATCCAAAAATGGGCAAAAGACCTAAACAAGCAATTCTCCAAGGAACACATACAAATGATCAATAGGCACATGAAAAAATGCTCAATATCACTAATTATCAGAGAAATGCAAATCAAAACTACAATGATGTATCACCTCACACCAGTCAGAATGGACATCATTCAAAAGTCCACAAATGACAAATGCTGGAGAGGCTGTGGAGAAGGGAACCCTCCTACACTGCTGGTGGGAATGCAGTTTGGTGCAGCTACTGTGGAAAACAGTGTGGAGATTCCTCAAAATACTAGGAATAGACTTATCATATGACCCAGGAATCCCGCTCCTGGGCATATATCCAGAAGGAAGCCTACTTCAAAATGGCACCTGCACCCCAGTGTTCATAGCAGCACTATTTACAATAGCCAAGACATGGAGACAGCCTAAATGTCCATCAACAGATGACTGGATAAAGAAGTGGTAGTATATTTATATAATGGAATACTACTCAGCCATAAAAACCGACAATATAACGCCATTTGCAGCAACATGGATGCTCCTGTGGAATGTCATTCTAAGTGAAGTAAGCCAGAAATAGAAAGAAAAATACCACATGAGATTGCTTATATGTGGAATCTAAAAAAAAAAGCAAAAACAAACAAACAAAGTATAAATACAAAACATAAACAGACTCATAGACATAGAATACAAACTTGTGGTTGCCAAGGGGGAGGGGGGTGGGAAGGGACAGACTGGGATTTCAAAATGTAGAATAGATAAACAAGATTATACTGTATAACACAGGGAAATATACACAAGATCTTATGGTAGCTCACAGAGAAAAAAAATGTGACAATGAATATATATATGTTCTTGTATAACTGAAAAATTGTGCTCTACACTGGAATTTGACACAACATTTTAAAATGATTATAAATCAATAAAAAATGTTAAAAAAAAAGTTATTCAAACCTCTGAGGAGCACTTCACTCAGACGTTCACTGCATTCCTAAAACTCCTTGTTTTTTGGCTATGAGACAACAAACGTGTCTGGTTTTTATCTACCATATGGAACTGTGTTAGTTTGCTAGAGCTGCCATGTCAAATATCACAGACTAGGTGGCTTAAACAACAACAATGTATTTACTCACAGTCTGGAAGCTAGATGCCTAAGATCAAGGTATCAGGTTTGTTTTTTTTCCTGACGTCTCTCCTTGGCTTGCCAATTGCCATCTTCTCACTGCATCCTTACAGTTTTCCTCATATTGGATTAGGGCCCACCATAATGGCCTCATTTTCACATAATCACTTCCTGAAATGCCCTATCTCCAAACACAGTCACATTCTGAGGTCCTGGAGGTTCAGGCTTCACCATGTAAATTTTGGAGGGACACAAATCAGTCCAATACAGAGAAACTTCTCTAGGTCTTTTTTGCTGCTTTCCATTCATCTTTCTGACCTAGAAACGCCAGAGGGCTTCACGGTTCATTCCTTAGACATATCCTTATTCATCTGCAGTCACTCCTTAGGCGACTTCATCTAGTCCAATTGCTTTAAAAATCATATATATACATATGACAACCAAAATGATATTTCTGTCATGCACCTCTCTGTGAAATCCCAATTGCCTAATTTTTGTCTACATCTGGATATTTAGTAAAGAGTTCAAAATTAATATAGTCAATGATAATTTAAGAAAAAAAACAGTAATATTGTGCTTACTTCATGCTAAGCACTCTTCAAAGATCAACATAAACATATGAGACAGGTAGCATTTTTCCCACTTTACATTTGAAAAAACTAAAGCCAATGCTGGATATATAAATGATCCAGTTCAAACAAAAAATATCAGCATCCAAGATTTGAACCCAGGGTGGGGAGGGTATAGCTCAGCAGTAAAAGTGCATGCCTAGCATGCACAAGGTCCTGGGTTCAATCCCCAGTACCTCCGTTAGAATAAATAAGTAAATAAATAAACTTAGCTACCTCCTCCCCAAACAAACAAGATTTGAACCCAGGGATACTGGTTCCAGAACCCACGTACTTCACAGTATATCCCATCAGCTGTTCCAATCAAACTATAATTTTGTTATCTGGGTACATATTGTCTCCCTTTTATTAGAAGGGAAATGTCTTAAAGGTATGTTCCTCCCTGATCCATCTCTACTACAAAAGGACTTATACAAATTAAAGAACATAAGAATGAAAGCCTACATTTTCTCTCTCCTCCAGCACTCTACTAGGCTCTTAAACCACATTGTTGAATTACCTTAACAGAGCTAACATTATGAAGTTAGTGTTTATCAGTAGAAGTTCCTGAATGCCCCGTTTTCTACAGAAAGCCATAAAATCTTAAAATAGACAGAAGAAAATAATAAGCAATCATCTTTGGATACCATTTAAACATATACTGATTCCCAGCTGATTCTAATGTGAAGTGCTAGAACTCAGATTTCATTTGATATCTGTAACCATTTACTCTGCAATCCCTTTTCTTTGTTGAATGCACTGGAACTAGAGACAATTCAGTTCCTTTCTCTATCACTCTCCTTTTTTAAGGATTACAGCATCATATAGCTGCAGGCTTTCTTGATGTCTTTAAATTCTATGTATGTGCCAAGATCTCTCCCGCCTGTTAAGTTGCTTCCCAATTTCTTCTCCTTGCCTAGAATTCTCTTCTCCTTCCTATTCACAGGGCCAACTCCTACTTAAATTTTTTTTTAAAAAATAATTATTGCTTATATTAATCACTAGCTTTAAGTCTTTATTCAAACTTTACCTTCCCAGATCACCTTATCTAAAGTTTTAATCCAATCTGTCCTCATGCCTCCAACACCAGTATTTCCTATGTCCCTTTCTGGTTTCATTTTGATTTTTGTAGTTATCTTACTCAAACATATTAAAAAAATTTTTTTTCATCTTGTTTATGGTTCATTTCCCACATTTCAAGGTAAACACCATGATGGCAATGCTTTCTGTCTTTCTTCACTGTTTCTACTGTATCCTCAGGGCTTCAAAATGTATCTGGCACATAATAAGTAATAAATATTTGTTGAATTACATGTTGAATGTGTTTCTAATCCATTCATTTATTCAACAAATAGTTACTAAGCATCTATTATGTTCCAGACAATATGCTAGGTCCTGAAGAGACAATGGAGAACAAGACTGATATTATCACTGCACTCAAGCCACTTATATGTATGTGTGCAAACAAGTCATTTACAGTCTAATACAATGCAAGGATATGAAAGGTAGCAGTGAACAGAAGTAACTGTGCAGGCTCATTAGAGGAGCACTTGATTCAGTCTGTGGGGTCAAGGGACACTTCTAAGACCTGAAGTTAGTTAGCAAAGGAACTCATCATGTGGATTTTAACATAGATCATTTGAATCAGGGGACAGCCAACTTTTCTCTGTGAATAGCTAGATCGTAAGTATTTTAAGCTTGTGGGTCACGTATGGACAGTCCCTCTCACAACTACTCAAATTTGCCCTCCTAGCAAAAGCAGTCATAGACACTGCAGGAACAATGGTATGGCTCTTTGCCAATAAAACTATAATTACAAAAACAAGTGGCAAAAAAAACACTGCATTTTGCTGACTCCTAATCTGAACCCATGGATTTCAAACTATTTTTTAATTAATAGAATGCTTTGTTCATACAAATTTTATGTGGAATACCGATATCTAACAAACCAAAATTAGAATGGCCTTAGTTGAAACTGGGATAGGAATATAAAGACCTTTATCTCCCTTTCCAAATGAATAGAGAATTAAGAGTAGGCTCCAATCTGCAGGATAAGAATTATCTACTTCTTCTTTGTCTTTTTTTCTTGTTCAGCTTCATCCCCATCTCTTACCTGAATAGTTGGAGCCAATGAGATTGTTCTCATTGAAACAATCAAACCTAGTGAATTTGATGTTCAAAAAGAGTAACCTGGACCAACTTACCCAGGATATTCTTAAAGACACTGCTATGGACTGAGTTGTGTCCCCCTCAAATTCACATGTTGAAGCTCAAATCTCCAGTGTGACTATGTTTGGAATAGAGCCTGTAAGGAAGTAATTAAGATTAAATGAGGTTATAAGGGTGGGGCCCTGATCCAATAGGATTAGTGTCCTTATAAGAAGAGATCCATGAAAGAGTTTGCTCTCTACCTGTGCATGCACCAAAAAAAGGCCGTGTAAGCATACAGCAAACCAAGATGAGAGGTCTCACCAGACTTCCATCCTCTAAAAGTTTGAGAAAGAAATTTCCATTGTTGAAGCCAACCAGTCTATAATATTTCGTTGTAGCAACTTAAGTAGCCTAAGACAGACACTCCTCAAAGAAAAGCTGAGCTGGAGTTCTCTGTCATACTTTAATATCAAAGTAAATCTTTGATCTTTCAGAAGTCTTTTTATCCAGCTGCTTCTAGGATATCAGAAATTCCTTCCAAGGCAGAACTTACTGTTTTTATTTTCTAGCTGAGTCACTCAATTAATCCTAATGGTTTCTGACTACCTACTGCTGCCCTAGCTTTTGAAGGGAGCTTGTAAACTCAGTGTGTAAAAATGAGCAGATGTTATTTCAGGGATCATCATTACTCATTCTGACGTTGTAGGATGTATTCTTAGTCAAGGAAGTCACTTTTAAACTGCTGCCTGTCCAATGTGTCTTTCTTTCCTAGGCTCATGCTATTATTCTTTGGGGAAGGTGACATAATGAAGAGGAAAAGCACGAATGTGACTGCTGACTCTGACTGAGAAACTAGCAGAGCTGAAAGCTAAGTAGATGAATATGGCAGAAGAGCTTGTTAACAGCCCAGAAGTTACACCAAGGATGCAGTGAAGATTGTCTGGGAGCTGTCAAAGCCAGATTGGTAAGTGTGCATAGCATCTTGCTTGTCTTGACATTAGAGCTGCTATGAATGATCCACTTAATAATACTCTGGGGAGTCTTTGATAAGCAGTCTGAGCCCTGTAAGGGTTGCCTACGTTAAAACTAAAGAAACATTCCACTAGATCGAAATCAGCAGGAGATGTGTTTTCTCTATGATCTGAAAAGTGCTTAGTAGACAGTCATTCACTCCAAGGTCTTGATGGCACAACATTTCTTCACTAGAGGAATGGGATATGGGGAGCAGTTTTGATGACAACAAAGAAATCCAGATTTCTTACCTCTGCTTGGACTCTTCAGGGTAGGAACTGAAGACCCACTGCCCTAGCCAATGCTGAGGAATGGCCACAGGATGATGTTTAGAAGGCAAACTGTGACCCCAACTCTCTTTATCATTTTGACTCAAACTCCTGAGGAAGTCAAAAGTTGAAGGTGACATAGAAGACCCAGTGGTAAAGTAACACAGAGTGCTTGCCAAAAAGATGAGAAATCATGTGTCCAAGTGAGGTATTTCCTTTTCAAAAAGCAGTCTCCTTTGGAAGTTTAGACTTCTTACACCAATGTTGGCAGTGCACAGATAATTTCTGGAATCCCTTTTGGAAATTAACTTACATTCTATTGAATATTCTCCATGTCAGACATATGTCATTCTTAACTTGCAATTAGATTACTTAAAGCAGCCAAAATATACTTGGAGCTTGTTTTCAATGAATTAGTCAGCTAAGCTAATTAATAATACTTTAGAACTTATGATATGAGACTATAAAGTAATGAAACATTTCTTTTTTAATTTGAATTTTTGATTTATTTTTATTGAAGTATAGGCAGTTACAATGTGTCAATTTCTAGTGTACAACATAATGTCCCAGTCATGCTTATATACATATGTTCATTTTCATTAAAGGTTATCGGGAGTTCAAGATTTGCAAATGTTAACCATTATATATAAAATAGATTAAAACACTTTCTTCTGTATTGCACAGGAAACTATATTCAATATCTTACAACAACCTTTAATGAAACATTTCTTATATGGTCAGAGAATTAGCTGTGATGAGACTTCTCAAGGAGAAACTCACGAAAGTTTTGTGCAGAAGCAGTATAATCTGAACGTATTTGACCTTGGGGTTTTGTCCGAGTAGTAGATCATGTTGGGGAGATTAGAAGGAGCCACATACAACAGGACTTTTGAGGTCATGGTAGGGAATTTAGATTTGTTCTAAATATAAGGGATGCTATTGGCATGTTTTAAGCAGAAAAAGTGGCACATCCCGGATTACTTTCATGCTCTGGTCAAACTGGATTAGAGGGGAGATGAGTGAATCTGAGTCATGCAGCTGTTGCATTAGCTAGGGCAGTGGGTCTTCAGTTCCTACCCTAAAGAGTCCAAGCAGAGGTAGGAAATCTGGATTTCTATGTTGTCATCAAACTGCTGCCCATATCCTATTCCTCTAGTGATGAAATGATGTACCATCAGGACCTTGGAGTGAATGACTTTTTACTAAGCACTTTTCAGATCATAGGGAAAACACATCTCACAATGTAGGTAAAAGATGATGGTAGCTGAGTCAGTGGCAACAGAGAGAGAAACAAATGACCAGAATTAAGAACTATGTAGGAAATAAAACTAAGAGTTAACACAGCTTAACATTTATGACATTCTTTCTTATTTGTCCCTCAACATACACTGAGAGTATCATGCCAAAATGCAGATGCATTTGCTGATTATCTAGAGTAACAGAAGAGCAAATCCAAGATAATGGTTGAGCTGTATCCACCTTACATTTATATGATTAATATACTTATTTATACACAGTGGTGAGCAACTAGTGATTTTAAAACTGTGGTTCATAAAACAAAAGAATACAACTTAGGATACTACTGCTGAGCATTGCAGTTATATTTGAATAGATGTAGTCTGCCATTCCTGATAATTTATTTACATACAGTCAGATTCAAAGTGAGCTTCAGTTTCCAATTGAGCAGAGTGCTTTTTATAGTGATTGTTAATTTGGCAGGATTCACTTTTTGGTGGGAGTTCTTGACAAATGGTTTCTTTGAATGGAAATGGTCCTAATTAATTTCTCTGTGAATTATTCTTCCTTGGTATCAGCTGTTGCTGTGGCACTGATTCCTCCTCATGATGACAAACTGACCTGTTATTAATTATTTCTAGTTAGAAATGCTAACGATATCTCTTGGAACTTTGTCCTGGAAGAGGGAGCCCCAGTTGGAATACAAACAAACCCAGATGAACCTGTCATCTGCACTGGAAGAAGTTTTGGAGATGCCCCAGCAGCATGGGTCTCATTGTCTGATGGGCAGACCCATATGCCGCCATACTCTGTCCACCAAAATGAATACTTTCAGTTCATAAAGCCTCATTCATCCAGGTTGAGTTGCTGATTGGAAAGGTACTCTTAGAGATGCCCTACATGGCGAGGTCATTTCATTTTCAGACAAAAATTACTTCAAAGATTTAAAGGATATTCACAGGGAAACCCACTTGTGAGATTTCAGCTGAGTGCTGTCTCAAAGATGGTGAAACTATTATTTGACTCAGCAGATAAGGGAAATGAGATAAGAGAGTCACATAGAACCACAAAAGATGCAGCTAGTTATTGTTGCTATTGTATAACTACTTATTTTGTTATCAATATAAAGAAACTATCTGTGGAAAAAAAATTATGTTATGAGCCCACCATTGCCTCTTCATTGACACACAAGAACACATTTCCCCAGTCTCCAAATAGTTTCTGGTTAGTGGAATAATAGCACAAGTGATAAGATGCTTCTATTGTGATACACCTAAGAGTAAATATGTCTTCTCTAGGCTGTCTCTCTCACAACTCTGGACAAAAATGGAAACAGAGCACTCAGTGATGGCAGTAGTGCAAAATGTCCATACGAAGATTTTGGAGTCACTTGTTAAAAGCAAACAATTGGACTATGGTGTGAGAAATGCATCTCTTTTGAGCCATCGATATTTGGGGGGCTATTTTTTAACCTCAGCATATCCTGGGTAATGCAGTACCTTTAAATAATAACAATGTCAGCAGCAGCTGCAGTTTGTAGACCACATAATATGTGTAGGCATTGTGCCGAGCACTTGACAAAAGATACCTCACATTATCTTCATAAACAAAATCTTCCAGGTCAATGTTACACTTCTCATTCCATAAATTAAGAAACACACTAAGAAAAGAAAATTATTGGTTCAAGGACTCAAAGCTAGTAAGCATGTCACAGTCTATTTGCCTGGTTCTAAATATTATTTTCACTATGATACAGCTGCCCCTGAGTGTTCAGATTTCAATTGGTTGTTTCCATATTTTGCAGGCAATTTTTCACTGTTGGAACTTCCTAACACTGAGGATTCTCTAAGCCTTAGCAAAATGACAGGTACAATCTGGAATAAATGAATGGATCAAAAAAATACTGAACCAAATACATAAAGGAACATAGTGTCAGCTATCTTTCCAATATAAATGCCACTAAAATCCATTTCAGAAAGTATGATCAAGACCAAAATTCCGGATAGTTCCCTCAGCTATTTTCATCTTAAAAATCACAATAGCCAAAGTAGCTGTTCTCAATGGACTGGAAGAGTCTAGCAGACCCACTTAATTTCTAGGAAGCTATTTCTAAATTCTCAAACTAGTGCTCTGGTATTCTTGTCACATAGATTAGATGCTTACAGGCACAACAAGTTGAAAAAGATAAAAAGAAATTAACTTTTTTATGAAATGACTACTTCTAATTGAGATAATATTTAGTAGTCCTGAAAATGGTCACCATGAATGGAAGATATTAATTCATTTTTCAGCCTATGTTTTATTATGAAGAGAAAATTTATGGTGTGTTGAGAAATTAATAAATGTATCTAATTAGAATTTTACCTGACATTCTGTAGGATATGTCTAAAGAGATTTGTTTCTATATAAAGTGTGAATATAAACTAATAAAAATAGAACTTATTAGAACTTATTCACCATACAAGAGTTCCAAAGGCACTTTGAGCAATGGCACCATCATTGGAATATGTGTGCATTCTCCCAGGGGGACTACTTGGAAAGATAGCACTCATTTAGATGTATACATTCTGGTTTGTTTGCTTTTAAAATGTCCAATTATTTTTATTCATGCCTCCTCTATGCTTGTACATATCTTTGTAATGTTTATCTGTAGATTTTTCTTAAAATAAATGTAATGTTGGGAAAAATACCTTTGAAATATCAGGTTGGAGATAGTCTTTTCCAATTAATGGAATTAAGATAGTATTAAACGTTTCTACTTATTAGAGATGTATAAGTATGGTTAATGCTGAGTGTTGGCAGGCTGATATAGTGGAAGAGAAGTTTATACTAGAACTCAGCCACCTTGGTTCTAGAATTGGTTTGGCCTTGCAGTATTAAGAAAATGTGTATAAATCACTTAACAATGCTATTCATTCATCCATTCTTCAGTTGCTCATTCATTCATTCACTTACCCTCTATATTTTTAACAACATGAAATGCTCACTAGGCTCCAGTCACTTTGGGAGTTATAATAATTGGTAAACTATAGAGGAATCAAGATTTGGACCAGAGAATGAGGATGAAAAGACAAGAAAGGGGTTGAGAGGGAGTCATGTTGAGGGCTGGAAGAGGAGGGCTGTGAATTCATGAGGGTGGCGTCAAAGCAGAAGTAGGAGAGAACTGGGAGTGAAAGGAAAGGGGGATGGAGTAGAGCACAAGAATGTGGGTAGCATAGTTTTTTACTCAGTCCTTTCTTAAAGATACATAGAAATCGTCCTTAACATGAAAGAGAAAACTTCAGTTTCTATCTGTCTTAAGGATTACTCAGTTGCAAAAATCTAGGAACAGAAATCTACCCCAAGAAGATCAAAGAAAAAACAAATTTATTTTAAGGCTACAAGGGAATCTCATAGAAAACACTGCAGGAGATAAAGCCAGAATTCACAGAAAATAGAAAATAACCGAGCCATTTCTCTCTAGCATTTTTCCTTCTCATTTTCATTCCCTGTTCTTCTCGCTCTCGCTCTCGCTCTGCTCTTTCATATCTCCCTTTCCCCTCCCCCACCAACATCCCCCTTCATCTTTTACTCTGAGGCTACATAATGTCTATTGTCTCCTTCTCTCTCCATATCAGCCTTGGTCTTTTCTCTCTGTAGATTCCTTTACCTGTTTGCACATGCCTGCTCCTAAGTCTACAGTGGTTTCCTCCATAGTTAAGATTCTGGACTACAAAGCGAGGATGCCTGGGTTGAAATCTTAAATCTGTTGTTTTGATCTTTGTCACCTTTAATGAAAGGACTTAATCTCTTTTTTCCTCTATCTCCTCATCTGTTAAATGAGTGTGATAAAGACCTTCTACTGGATGGAGCTGAAGAAGAATTATAGTTGATCCTTGAACAATATGGATTTCAACTGCATGGGTCCACATATACGTAGATTTTTGGCAATAGTAAATACTACAGTACTACATGATTTGAGATTGGATGAATCTGAGGATGAAGACCACAAATTTGGAGGAACAGAGGATGAGGACTGACTGTGAAGTTACAGACAGATTTTCAACTGCATAGGTAGGCATGGGCACCCCAACCCCCATGTTGTTTCAAGAGTTAACTGTACGTTAATTTATGGAAAAATACTTAAAAGACCACCAAGACCCCTAACAAGTGCTTCACAAGTATTTTATATCATCTATTAGTCAGACAGGCTCCCCACAGATAATTCACTCAGGTTCTCTGGCCAATTCTAATCTTCCAAAGGAGAGACTATTTCTTCAGTGCTGACACTTAACTCGCTATTTGAATTTGACCAACTCCCTTCCATGCCAGGCATTTTGGTTTCCTCTAAAATAAAGTGAGAAGGTTGGATTGGATGCATTCCAAAGATCCCTGCTAGTGTCAGGATTCTGTGATTCTATGAAATGGCTCCCTTTTATTTGACAAACACAGACATGCATTAAATCTCATTTACTATGTTATTCCTTTAAAAAATAATATACACTCAACAGCTAATTTCCAAGAGCAAAGGTAAATCTAAATCATAACAGACATAAATATATTCTCAAATTCCCCACTCCCTGCACCCTACTCTCAGGGGGAGGAGGTTAAAATTAACTACATTTCTGTAAAGCTCTAAAACATAAGGCATTGATTTGGCACACCAAATACACACCCCACAATAAATATGCATTTGCTTAGAAGCAGAAGCAGTTTAGATAGAGACTGGTTGGAAGAATTAAAATGGAAAGGGAAATTAGCAAGACTAAGTGAGGGAGGAATGAAGAATTAACAATCTGCATAGCTTTTGTCAGTCTCTTTTAGGAGAGCAGAATCTGACCATGTGGTGATATTATTCTACAGACTGATGAAATTAGCAGAGGGGGGATAAGTGTAAATAAACAGGACTGTATTTTACACTTTGCACTGTTTTATTTGTTTCCAAAAGAAAAGCATCCTTTCTGAGTAAGACATTCTCTTGCTATAACTATAATACCAAAGGGTATTACCAACCCTGGCAAACCAGAAAGCAACATACCAATTAATAAACTGATTAGTATGAGACCTCACTGTGGGGCATTTTCTGAACTTCCAAATCAAAAGCTTTGCCAGTTAACAAAAGGAGGCACTTCATTTGCTAAAGTTAACAGAGGTTCCTTTCTCCAAATAAAGCTTCTAGCTCCACAGGAAAATGAAAGCTGCACATCTAGGGGTTGGGAGGATATGTGTGTGTTTGGGTGTATGTGTTTGTGTGAGTGTGTCTGTGTGTGCATTTGGGTGTGTGTACAGGGGTAGTTGTATATTCTAAGTGATTTCTAAAGCATTCCAAACTAGAAAACTCAAAAAAAGTTTGAATTTTCTATAATGTTTTCATTGTTAGAAACTAAATGCTTAAATGTGCTAGTCTTTTTCATTTAGTTACTCATTGACTAGTAACCTTGTCCAAATGAAACCAAACTCTAAATACATGTATAAAAGAGTTCATAGAATGGTCACAGTTAATGGCTACAGTAAAAGGGAATTTGTTGCAACCATGTCAAAAATCTCAATCTAGTTTTGACTGCTCCTAAATACATACATAGTATAAGCACCTATCAAATATTTAAGTTTACAAAGTTAAAATATGTGTGGAGAGCAACTGCTAACTGGGTCACAGGGTTTCCTCTTGGAGTGATAAAAATGTTCTGGAACTAGATAAAGATGGTGGTTGCACAACACTGTGAGCATACTAAATGCTACTGAGTTGTAAACTTTAAAATAGTTAATTTATGTTACACCTTAGTAAAAATAAGTAAGAAAAATGTATAAATGGGTTTTTTAATTTTATTTTTTATTGAACAGTATTTGCTTTCTTTGCAATGTTAGTTTTAGGTATACAGCAAAGCAATTCAGTTATATATACATATATATATATACACACACACATATATTTTCACATTATCTTCCATTTTAGGTTATTATAAGAAATTGAATATAGTTCCCTGTGTTATACAGTAGGTCTTTGTTGTTTATCTCTTTTATATATAGTAATGTGTATCTGTTAATCCCAAACTCTTAATTTATTCCTCCCTCCACTTTCCCCTTTGGTAACCATAGTTTGTTTTCTATGTCTGTGAGTCTGTTTCTGGTTTGTAAACAAAAATTGGTATCTTTTTTTAAGATTCCACTATAAGTGATGTCACATGACATTTGTCTTTTTCTTTCTTACTTCACTTAATATGATAATCTTAGGTCCATCCATGTTGCCACAAATGGCATTATATCATTCTTCTTTTATGGCTGAGTAATGGATAAGTTAATTGTTTCTGTTTTCTTTGGGTATAATGAATTTAAAGTTTGCAGTTCTTAATGAAATATAAAACTATCAACCTTTTAGTCCCTCTGGAAGCTATATCTGGTCCCTGCTGAATGTCTGTCTACAAAGCACACTTTGAAATGGGCCCTCTGTAATGTTGCTAGTATAATAGAGCTACTTCCTTTGAAAGTGGCATCCATATTACATGCAGGATTTCTCTTTTCAACCCTGATCTCTTTCTTTTCCCTCTGTGGATAGAGTGCATGATTATGGCAGTATAATTCAGGGGTTTTTTTAATTGATGTAGAGTCAGTTACAATGTGTCAGTTTCTGGTGTACAGCATAATGTTTCAGTCATACATATATATATATATACACATATATTCCTTTTCATATTCTTTCTCATTTAAGGTTATTACAAGATATTGAATATAGTTCCCTGTGCTATACAGAATAAATTTGTTTTTTAACCTATTTTTATATATAGTGGTTAACATTTGCAAGTCTCAAACTCCAAATTTATCCCTTCCCACCCCCATTCCCCCGGTAACCATAAGATTATTTACTATGTTATGAATCTGTTTCTCTTTTGCAGATGAATTCATTAATGTCCTTCTTCTTTTTTTAGATTCCACATATGAGTGATATCATATGGTATTTTTCTTTCTCTTTCTGGCTTACCTCACTTAGAATGATGATCTCCAGGTCCGTCCATGTTGCTGCAAATGGCATTATTTTATTCTTTTTATGGCTGAGTAGTATTCCATTGTATAAATATACCACAGCTTCTTTACCCATTCCTCTGTTGATGGACATTTAGGTTGTTTCCATGTCTTAGCTATTGTGTATAATGCTGCTATGAACACTGGGCTGCATGTCTGTTTTCAAATGAGAGTTTCCTCTGGATATATGTCCAGCAGTGGGATTGCTGGATCATATGGTAAGTCTATTTTTAATTTTTTTGAGGAATCTCCAAACTGTTTTCCATAATAGCTGCACCAAACTACATTCCCACCAACAGTGTAGGAGGGTTCCTTTTTTCCCACACCCTCTCCAGCATTTATTGTTTGTAGACTTTTGGATGATGGCCATTCTGACTAGTGTGAGGTGGTACCTCATTATAGTTTTGATTTGCAATTCTCTGATAATTACCAATATTGATTATTTTTTCATGTGTATGTTGGCCATTTGTATCTCTTTACTGGAGAATTGCTTGTATAGGTCTTCTACCCATTTTTGGATTGGGTTGTTTGGGGTTTTTTTTTTGTTATTAAGTTGTATAAACTGTTTATATATTCTGGAAGTTAAGCCTTTGTTGAAGCAACTCAGAGACAGCATGTTAGACTGGGACTACTTGTTCTGTGACTGACTAGTAGTAAAGGCCAGAGCCAGTTCTATCCCATTTCTAATACCTAGTTGCCTCATCTGTCTAATAAGGAAGTAAACTAGATGATCTCTAAGAGCCTTCTTTTTTTCCTAAATTAAGAGATTTTGTGGTCTCTATAAATAGCTTTTTAATAACAAGTATTAGAGTGTACTTACTGTAAATATCAACTGGATGCTTTATTAAAAAATTGGAAATAGTCTGAATGTCCATCAACATGGGACTAGATAAATAACTTATTGCATTTTCATACAATAGAATACTATGCAGCTGTGAAAATAAATGAACTGCAACATGTTTTAACACTGATGTCTATCACACGTTTATGAGTCTGAAAAAGTTAAGTTGAAGAAGTATTTATAAAACATGTCATTTATATGAAATTTTAAGAATAAAAACTGTACTGTATCATTTTTAAGGCTGTGTATGTGAAAAATAAAGACTGGAAGGATAGTTTTCAATTTGATACCAGTGCTTATCTATATGCGGAGTGGGAGAGAAAGAAAATCAGGACAGGGGTGGAAATTAGACAGGAGATTACTTTTACCTGTAATATTTTAACAGAAGATGATACAGTCATTATATTCCTTGTGCGACACCCAGCTATTAGAGAGAAAGAGAGCGTGGGCACAATATTCAGTGTTTTATTCTGGATTGTGGGTGTATCATTGGTTGTTTTAGCATATATATTGTTATGTTTCACTGTTTGATTCTTCTAGAGGAAGAAGAGGAGGAGGCATTAATGATTAATAAAACTATTCTTCCCTCTAGTAGCTTTCTGTCCTTGTATTCACTCACACACATGTATATGTACAAATGAAGTTCTTTATATAGGTGGAGCAATATTTCAACCACTGTGGTTGATAAATTATCACTTGCTAAAACTAAGATATTCTGAGTATTTTCCCATGATGAAGGGCATAGGAAACTTCCTATTAAATGCTATGCACAGTTGCCAACCAAGGAAAAAAATATTTATGTTACTCTATACATTGCGAAAATAGAATATATATCAGACACACACACACACATATCAGAAATCAAAATTCCACCACAGTGGTTACATTTGGACTGGAATCTCCTTTCCAACTATAAATATGAATAAGAATTAAACTACCACCTAAAAAGCAGAGGAAATGCTGCCATAGGTTAATTGCATTTTAATCCAAATAACCCTAACATTTTAACTCATCATTAATCACCAATGATGTTGTTATGTCATCTCAAAGTGCACTGCTAGACTATAGAATATTCTGTGCTCTTGTGCAAATGCAAATTATGAGCATTTCAGTGGCTTTTAAGGGAAAAAAGTCAAGACTGTGTGTTATAAAAGTACAATGGTCAATGACAACAGGGGAAAGAATAGTTAGGAAATGAACATAGCCTGTTTCTTTTTAAGTAAGGGCTTCTGCCTTGGGCAGGATTACTCTAACATGGAAGTCTAACAGCTCCTGCTCAGATGGCTGCCCTGATGTGACATGGGATGCTTATGGAACATGAGTCCACTTCTGCCATACAAACATTTAAGCCATATCGTAGGTTATCAAGCATATAATCAAGGGATGACTACTTACTTATAATGTCTATAGTCTGCTAAAATCATTTCTCTTAATATTATTGTACTTTATTTAGCAAATCATCACCTTTGAATACATTATCAGACTTCTTTTACACTGACTACACTATTAATATGTATTTAATTAAATCACTATTTTCAACAATGAATTTTCTGAATTTAATGTGATTTTCAAAATTTCTATGTAAATGTTATTTACTTTAGGACATTTCATGCTTTTTTCAAATGTCAAATGCTGTTCTGACTTTTGTGATCACTTTAGAAAAGTGAATGAGTGATTTAAAAAAATATTATCTTTTGATCTTTTCTGATAAAGACTTATTTCTTTAAATGACTGACCTTTAAAAGGTCTGCTACCATGATGCCATTTTCAATAATACTTGCTTGACCCCATTCTAGTTGTTTTTAAAATGTTAAACACTTCGAATTTTATAAACACAACTTTTGTAGATTTTATAATTTAATGTTGTAAATTGAGGCCAGTGAAAGAGATGCTGCTACTTAAATTGTAGTATACTTTTGTGCACACCCTTATCTTGAATATCCAGATGATCTTTTTGAATGTTAGTTATAATAGTGAGATGTGTCTCTGAAAAATTCTAACTAAAATCTGATGCTGTATCAGTATTGTGAAGGTTACATTTTTATACAGTAGCACCAATTATCTCAAGATCAATAAGCTAAGATTAAAACATGGGATTTTTTTTAATTTAAATAAAGTAGCACTCATATTTTTGTAGAACACAAAGGACAATTTTGTTTTATTAAGAAAACACTGAAATCATTACATGTTTCAATTTATTTTCTATTCTTTTAATTCCATCTTATTTGGGACAAATTTGTATTTAAAACATACTGGGTAGTTGGCTTTCTGTTTTTTATTGCATAATTTAAGTATGTTTTTGAATAAATATTATTGATTTCAAGAATTTAGATAAATATTGAATAGTCCATATGTCAAATGGAATTAAAGGCAAATTTTAATGGGCTTTATTAGAAATAGGTTTTAAAATTTTAAATTACATTTGTTTGTTTTCTGGTTAATATTTTTGCATCCTCAAAATCAACATTATTCTTCTTGGTTTAAAAAGTGATTATTTATTGGAAGAAACTTTAGAGAACGTTGAGTTAAACAGACCAAAGGTTTTGTATTAGGTTTTGAAGAAAGATTTCCCAGATTAGTAAAATGCATGAATGCTACCAACCACCAACAAAGAATGCAGTGCGATGTTATGAGTTAGAAGAATATGTCACTAAAACACAAATTTAAAACCCTTCCAGGAAGAATAGTTTATCTTGGAATGCAGCACTTTGTGTCAAAACTTGAAATACATTCAAGTATCTTAATTCAGATAAATTAAATCAAGCTCCCCATAGATTTCAAGTGTGAACACAAATCTTTATCAATGATACTTAAAATGTATATAGAGTAAGAGGAGGGTCAGAAAACTGAGTGCAACGTTTAGAGACCCTAAGAGTGGATGAGATCCTGATAACCACTGCTCCCATTTGTAATGGGAAAAAAAAAGGCATATTGGATGAAAAAGTAATTGCTAAAAAAATACAAAACAATATCCTGAGGTTTCCCATGGTCACCACTCTAATGCTGTTTTATTTTGAAAGAGATTTTTTTTCTAAGATCATTTTTGTTATCACTACTTTGCTGGTGGCCTCTATGTGTGGTCTGCCCAACAGAAAAACCTGTGTACACTGACAGAAGACTCAAAATAGACAACATTTTCTCTCTTCTTTCCCCAAAATGCTGAAATCCAGAAATTCCAAACCTATAATCTTAATACACAGAAAAATCTGAGACAGACTGTCAAACAGATGAATTCATAGTACTAATAAAGTAGAGATTAGTAGCAGTCAGAATAGGTTCAATAATAATAAATTATATTAATAATATTACTAGATTGGATAATTTAGTAGGAAAGTGCATGTGTGCATATATTTGTCCCTTGGTATGAACAAGTGATGTGATAGTGTATCTTCAAATACATTTAACCAAGAAAGGAAGACAAACTAAATGACAGTAAAGTCAAATGGGTTTTTAACTGCTTGAATGAGCTAATCAACACTCATTTATTCATTCATTCAATGATTACTTATTTAGGGCCTAATTCTATACTAAGCATAGAAATTCAGAGGTGAATAAATCATAGTCTCTTGTCTCTTTTTTTTGTACACTTATTTATTGAGTTATAGTCACTTTACAATGTTGTGTCAAATTCCAGTGTAGAGCACAATTTTTCAGTTATCCATGAACATACATATATTCATTGTCACATTTTTTTTCGCTGTGAGCTACCACAAGATCTTGTATATATTTCTCTGTGCTATATAGTATAATCTTGTTTATCTATTCTGCATATGCCAGTCAGTATCTACAAATTTTGAAATCCCTCTCTGTCCCTTCCCACCCCGCATCCCCTTGGCAACCACAAGTTTGTATTCTATGTATATGAGTCTGTTTATGTTTTCTATCTATGTTCACTTTTTTTTAGATTCCACATATGAGTGATCTTATATGGTATTTTTCTTTCTCTTTCTGACTTGCTTCACTTAGAATGACATTCCCCAGGAGCATCCATGTTGCTGCAAATGGTGTTATGTTGTTGGTTTTTATGGCTGAGTAGTATTCCTTTGTATAAATATACCATCACTTCTTTATCCAGTCATCTGTTGATGGACATTTATGCTGTTTCCATGTCTTGGCTATTGTAAATAGTGCTGCTATGAACATTGGGGTGTAGGTGTCATCCTGAAGTAGGGTTCCTTCTGGATATATGCCTAGGAGCGGGATTCCTGGGTCATATGGTAAGTCTATTCCTAGTCTTTTGAGGAATCTCCATACTGTTTTCCACAGTGGCTGCACCAAACTGAATTTCCACCAGCAGTGTAGGAGGGTTCCCTTTTCTCCACAGCCTCTCCAGCATTTGTCATTTGTGGATTTTTGAATAATGGCCATTCTGACTGGTGTGAAGTGATACCTCACTGTAGTTTTGATTTGCATTTCTCTGATAATTAGTGATATTGAGCATTTTTTCATGTGCCTATTGATCATTTGTATGTCTTCCTTGGAGAATTGCTTGCTTAGGTCTTTTGGCCATTTTTGCATTGGGTTTTTTGGTTGTTTCTTATTAAGTCATATGAGCTGCTTATATATTCTGGAGATCAAGCCTTTGTCAGTTTCATTTGCAAAAATGTTTTCCCATTCCATAGGTTGTCTTTTTGTTTTACTTATGGTTTCTTTTGCTGTGCAGAAGCTTGTAAGTTTCATTAGGTCCCATTTGTTTATTCTTGCTTTTATTTCTATTGCTTGAGTAGACTGTTCTAGGAGAACATTTTTGAGATGTATGTCAGATAATGTTTTGCCTATATTTTCCTCTAGGAGGTTTATTGTATCTTGTCTTATGTTTAAGTCTTTGATCCATTTTGAGTTGATTTTTGTGTCTGGTGTAAGGGAGTGCTCTAGCTTCATTGCTTTCCATGCTGCTGTCCAGTTTTCCCAACACCATTTGCTGAAGAGACTGTCTTTATTCCATTGTATATTCTTGCCTCCTTTGTCAAAGATGAGTTGACCAAAAGTTTGTGGGTTCGTTTCTGGGCTCTCTATTCTGTTCCATTGGTCTATATGTCTGCTTTTGTATCAATACCATGCTGTCCTGATGACTGTAGCTCTATAGTATTGTCTGAAGCCTGGGAGGGTTATTCCTCTAGCCTCTTTCTTTCTCTTCAGTAATGCTTTGGCAATTCTAGGTCTTTGATGGTTCCATATAAATTTTCTTATGATTTGTTCTAGTTCTGTGAAATATGTCCTGGGTAATTTGATAGGGATTGCATTAAATCTGTAGATTGCCTTGGGCAGTGTGACCATTTTAACAATATTGATTCTTGTCTCAAGGAGCTTACTTTTGTGTGTGTGTGTGTGTGTGTGTGTGTGTGTGTATGTGTGGTGGCAGTAGTAATAGTGGTAGTAGTAGTAATAGGAACAGTGGTAATAGTGGTAGTATGGACTCTGGAGTTAGTAGGCTGGACTGGATTGTTAGGTCAAACATTTAGTATCCATGTGACTTTGGCCTTGTTTTCTAATTTTTCTACACCCTAGCTCATCGTGTTTAGTAAGAGAATAATTAATATTGAATCATAAGCTTTTGTGTGGAGTTAAGAGTGATCACATGTGTGGCAGTAGTTACTAGTAGTCCATTAAGATCCAATGAACTTATTTTCACTTAATTACCTATATCCAAATACAGTCACATTCAGAAATGCTGTGGATTAGGATTTTACCATATGAATTAGGAGTGGGGGGGATACAATCCATCCCACAACAGTGAGCAGTCCAAAATCAACAAATGAATATCTTTCTAACAATTAGAGATGCTCAAAGCTGGCATGGGCTGTCTTGATGGTTCTCTATTACTAGAAATGATCAAGAAAGCTATAATTGATGTTTAAAAGGGACTTATTTTAAATAGGAGAGAGGTCAGGATAAATTACATTCCTGCTTTTGTTTATATAATGGTAAACAATGAGTAATTTGAAATGATCCACATACATTCTGCTCTGTTCCCAGTTATGTTTTATTTTACAGCCAGTTGGTAACCAATATATTAGTCAAAGCTCTCTGGGTAAGCTGATCAGTATATAAATATATCTGGATATTTTATAGTACTTTATAACTTACAAAATCCTCTTGATGTGTATTATTTTAAACATTCATAATAACACAATTAGTATGATAGAGGAATTATTAGTATCCTCTATTTACAGATGTTGACAGTGACAGATCAGGAAAATTGCCCCAGATCACTAGCAAATCTAAAGCTCAGACCCACATAAAATTCCTTTTTCTTCTTACTATTCAACCCTGGGTCTATGAGACACTAGATAAAAACACCAGCATATCCGAGACAAAGGACGAAAGTAATGCACCTTTCTGAAGCAAACATTTTTCTTGATGGTAGTGAATTAAATCGTTATGTTCAGATCAAAATAAACATCAATATATTACGAAGTGACTGCAATCTCTATTTAAATTTTTAAAATAAAAAAGACTTATTGAAGTTTTCTGTTCATGGAAGACTAAATATGGCAATGCTCCAAGACACCCCTAGTTTATGGTACTCATAGACCCTTCTCTACCATTAGGAACTGTCACATGATGCTGTCACCTTGCTGTAAAGGGACAATGATCCTACCTGAAGAAGTGATTTTTGTATGCAACTCATCATCCATCTAATAGAAACTGCTTATAAAATACGGTTTACTGAAAGCATGTTCTTCATTCACAGCTAATTAATCCATCAGAGAGAGCCTCTGGTCGTAATTACTTTCACTCCTCTGCAATCAACCTGGGCCGGATTTATACCCCTGACCCTGAGAGAAAACTAATCTCCAAACTCTGGATATGTCTTTTATAGTATCTTCTGGCATGTTCAAAATAGGGATAACCAATTAATGAACGATACTCTTTTATTTTTAATCTAGCACTCAAAAACACAAATTGGGTTATGTTGCCAAAGGGGTTGACTTTAATTATGTTGAAAACTCTTTTACTTTAATTCTCGCAATGAACCAATTTCATCCTTCTGAAGTGAATACTATTTATTTGCTGAATTCTCAGATCCTGCTTCTGAAACAGGATGGTTTAAAATGGCCACTTCAACATGCACATTTTGATTCTGGGGATATTTTGATATGGCTGAGTCGAAGCAGCTATGGTAAACTGTGAAAACATTTTTTTCTCACCAAGTAATGCAAGCACTGTACATCCTTGGCTTTCATCTCATCCCTGAGATTTGTGACGTTTGTGAGGAATATGGATAAGTTAAGACGTAAGTGATGAGTATATATTCATTGGGTGTAAAAGAAAAAAATATTTTGATGTGGCTCTCTTGACTCAGCTGCCCTAAAATATTCTCCATATCTAATCAATTATATCCATTTAGTCCTTTTCCAGAACTTGGATTCAGCTAGGCTGGGCCATAGGTCCCTCAGCTGCCTCCCGTAGGGTCTCTCAGTAGCCTCTCTCCCATCTCTGGAAACTCCCAGTGGCTCTGATTTATTAGGCCTTATGGGAGAGCAGGAACAACAACTTGCATGTCTAATAAGTTTCTGAATGATCCCAAAGCTGCGCATCTGGAGACGGCATGGAGGACAACTACCCTAGAAACAGGCATTGCCTTCCGTCTCAGTCTGGGTGCTCTAAGAACTTCTTTAAAAAGATGCAAGAACTCACTTTGAGGCCATATAAACATCTTACAATGGAAATTATATTTAACGTCTCTCTTCTAGTTCATCAAAAGCCTCTGTCAATATTTTTCTATCCGTTGTTACTAGTGTTTTCAGTCGTGCAAAATTCTGTCCCTAGATCTCAGCACAAGATCTTTTGCATCTGTCTTGCCTGGTAGGCAAACCATCACTGTATGGATTTGCCTTGTGGTTTTCCTTAGAAATCCCCACTCAGTTCCTCTTGCCCAGATGTGACACCAGTCTTGCGTCCAGCCCATTCTGAAAGGGCACTGCCGTTCCCACAAGTCACTCTGGCATTAAGATGCATGTGCCTGTTTTATATTCTCATCCACACAGAATCCTCCTTCTTTTAATCATTTACTGACAATCCTGTTTTCTCTGCGTACAGTATTCCCAATGCCAAACTTCATTCTCTATTATACTTGTAGCTCATTTTAACTGTATTGAGAGGCAGTGTTGTAAAATGATTAAGGGCCCTACTTATAATGCTTAAAGTGCCTAGGTTCAAATCTTAATTTACCATTTACTAACTGTGTTACTTTGGGCATGTTATTGAATCTCTGTTCTCAGTTTGTTACATGTAAAATATGGATGAGAATAATGCCAAATTCATATGGTTGTGGTTATGAGGTATGAGGATTAAATTAGTCATTATTTGCAAATGGCTTCCTACGTTGCCTGACAAGTATATAGCAAGTCTATCAGTGTTTGCTGGATAAACTATTCGTTATTTATTTCTTCCTAGACTGAAAATACTTATCCATCAACATTTCAGAAAATGCCATTTTATCCTCAATGTTGCTTAGAAATTTATTTGTTCATATTTTGTTGATTTTGTAAAGTTCCCACTCCTCAGTGTACTACAGGCTTGCTTCTGCCACCAAACTCTTGACATTTTCATGGCTGTCTTCAAACATTCACCCTCAAATCTAAAGGTACCTTCTCATTTTCTTTCAATGCACTGTTAATCACTGTTGAACAATCTGTCTTGGTGAATTCTGTCATGATTTGGATTTATCATTTCTTCATAAAATTTACAATATTTCCTTTGCTAAAATAATATTTTTCTTCCTCATTATGAAGTTAGCTTGTGCCAAATACACACATTTGAAAAGCACAATTAAATATAATGAAAATCCCATAATTCTAAAAAATATTGATTAACATGTATACATAAAGACTCCTGAGACTTACATGTGCCACAGGCAAACTAATCACTAGGCACCCCTTCACATTAGAATTTCTTCTGAGATCAGATGAGATCAGGTACGTTCAGGGTGGTATGACTGTAGACCATGTTAGTATTTTTTTAGATGGTCTAAGTAGCAGGTGAAAGAAGATCAGAGACTCTTAGTGGCATAGATCAGGCTTCATCTATTCTTTGTGCTACTCGGGTCCCAAACTTGTACACCTCCCAGATCCAAACAAAAGTCATACAGTTAATTGGGCCTACTCTACTTAAAAGGAGATTTTATGGCGATGTTTTAGTACTGTAGTCTCACCACTCCAGACCCACTCTAATGGCCACATTGAAGTGTCTAATTCCCTCAAAATAGTACTCTCCCAGAAAGGTGCTCTGATAAATATACTTTTCTCAGCCTCATTATTTTCCCAGTGATGCTCTAGTGTCCTGTATATATGGATACCTAGGGAGCTACCTGGCTGGTTTGCCTCTTCACTTGGTTCAGACATATTTTAGTCATTTTATAAAATGGTAACTTGCTGGAACATTGTCAGCAAATATTGTTCTATAGCATAATTTTTAATGGATGAACAGTGGTCCATGGGGCCAAGGTGTCATAATTTATGTAAAGAATTCCATCATGTTAGCATTTATGTTTCCTATATCTTGATAGTATTCACAGAGATACTGTACCACATATATATCTCTGCCCAGAAATCTTATACATTTATAATGGGTCATTTCCTTAAGAGGAATTCTTAGAAGAAAAAGTGATGGTTCAGATAATATGAGTATTTTAAGGCATCTCATGCATGTTTCCTTCCAAAAAGACTATATCAATTGTCAATTTTGTCTCCTTTTCCTTCTCCTCCTCCTCCTTCTTTTTTTTTCTTCAGATATGAACTATAAAACCAGGAAACTATTTGACAGAAAAATGGTCCTGGGAAATGGAACCTGAGACCATGAGGTAAGTACATGCTGGGTGGATTCAAAAAATGATAAGGTGGGCAGGGTGGCTTGAAGTGGGTGAGTGAAAGGGCAGTAGTAGGAAATGAAGTCATAGAAGTTACAGGGGACCAGACAGTGTGGTGGCCTCACAGGATATTGTGAAACTTCAGCTTTGTCTCTGAATGAGATGGAGGGCCAATGGAATGTTTTGAGCAGAAAATAGACACGCTGTGTAACTGGTTTGACAAGAGTTACTCTGGTAGCTGTGTTGAGAAGAGGCTGAAGAGGGTTAAGGACAGAAGCAGTTAGACCCTTTAGGGGAATACTGCAATAGTAGTGAAAAGAGACATGAGATGGCAGTGCTTAGAGCACAGTGATGGCAGTAGGTAAGAGACCATGCATTTTAAATTTATCTTGAGGTTGGAACTGACATGGGTTATTCATTGACTGAATATGGAGTTCTAAAGAAAGAGAAGAGTCAGGAATGACTAAGCATCTTAGTTTTATGAGCTGGAAGGATAGAGCTGTCATCTATCAAGATTGGGAAGATTGAAAGAGAAGTCTTTTTTTGAGATGAAAATTGAGGCTGGCTTATGTCTCAGACATAAAGGCCAGGAAAATCCACACCTTGATAGGCTAAGGACTGAGCCATTGACCTAAATAACTATTTTAAAGGGGATGGAGCAGTTAATATAATTTATTTATTTTCCCAATTTATAAGTCATATTATTCCTTTTGTTATAATTATCTGCATGCTATCTTGGGTGGATCACATACTAACTTCGGGCATGCAATTTAATTTCTTTGAGCTTCAGTTTCCTCAGCTATGAGATAGGGAAATGGAGACAACATTATTTAATTGCAAGGATTAAATGAGAAAATGCATGCTAGGGGCCTAGTACAAAGTTTGGCCCACAGTTACATTTAAACAAATGTCAGTTTCTCTCTTTTCCTCCACTAATGATAAATTCCTTCAGAATAGAAACTTTGCCTCTTTAGCACTCACAGTATGCTGTACATTACCTTATATATAGCAGGTGTACAGTATTTAGTTATTGAAATGTAGTAAATACTTAATAAGCACTTGTTTTTAACCATGATCAGTAATCCCAAATCACATGTATAAATGTCAGGTAAGGTTAGTTATATATATAATTCTTTGTACTTAACATTCATTTCTCACTAGCCTACAGGTACTCTTTGATAAAGTCTATTTTACTAAAAACTACTTTGAAAAAGTCAAAATGATTCTTGTATGTATCATTTTCTACATACCCCACTCAATTCCTCTATCAGAAGTGAAGGACTCATTCTCTCTTCACCAGGCCTGGGAAGAATGAATTCAATTCTGTTTCCTCTCAGGAAAGAGGAAATACGAGGTAGCCATGTCTGGGGATGTCTGCTGTAAGATGCAGTAGCAGTCACATGGGTGTGGATGTCTTCCAGCCTGCCACCTGTGCTACAAGAAGTCCCGCTCTGCATTCTCTTAGGATCAACCGCTTGGGCCTCACTCTGGTATTCAACATTGACACAGTGATCAATGGGTACTAGGAGGGCTAGCTGTGAACACATAAACCCTGCTCCTCCTTCTCCTCTTTCAACTTCTGTCACCCATTGGAGGAGAAGCAGCTTGGGGTATTTCATGAGCTCTCTAAACCTCTCTAGATAATTGCCTGCCTCTTACTTTACATTGTCTTGGAGAATCAGAAGAAATGAATTTTCTTCAGATTGGATGCACTCCATATACTAGGGTTCATGTTCTTCACATCATGAGTCTAAGTTGCCAGGATACAGAGTGTTGAGGCTACTGTGTGAAGGTGAATCATGCTCCACACACAGTTCAGATTAAACTCTTTGATTGCAGTAGAAACATCCCAAGTGACAGCATTTTTCTCTTGCTTACCATTTCCAGAATTGCACCCCATCACAAGGAGACACCCAATCAGCCTATTTACCAAATTCAGACAGGATGCCATGGAAGTATTCCCAGACAAATTAGTATTCATTTTCTTTTTCAATTTCTGCAGGGCAGGAAGTTCCCAAACCTTCTTCATTTTATGCTAGAATTGTGTTAACTTCACCATCAAGAAATGCTTCTTTATTTCAAACCCTCATCCCACAGTTTGTGGCTTGCTCTTTTTTGTTCTCTCCTCTTTGACCACATAAATCTCCATTTTGCAAAGACTATTAAAATCCATGATTAATTAATTTCAACAGCAACTTAGGTAACAACTGTGCTTTTAAAAAATGGTTAGTGTTTTCCAAGCAAATCATCTCCTTTTTTTATGTTCATGAAATACATCAAGTAAAGACCTCAAAATGATTACTTTGGTACATTTTTAAGACAGCTATAATTTTGATTAAATTGCAACATCTTCTATTTTGTTTTTAAATCAACAAAGTGAAAATTAAATGTATTTACATATTTAGATCTTCCCTCTTTATAAAAAGGCTCTAATGGGGCTAGAAATCTGGGCTGTTACTACTCAATGTTTAATACAAAGCCAGAGCATAGTATAATTGAGTGTGGAATAAATTAAACAAAATTAATAAAAAGCAACCTGAAAAATGTACAACCTGAAAAAATGAAAATGAAACATAAAGAAAATAAACAATTAATTAGAAAAGCGAAATATTACAGATGGGACCAGTCAGTAAACACTGATGAAACAGCCAAATAGATGAGCCTAAATGCAAAAGGTCATGATTAAATTAGATAATGAAGTAGGTACTAGGATTCTAATGGTCTGCCTCAATTCCAGTGCATATTTATAAAATTATAAGTGACTACAGTTTAAGACATTTACAATTTAGTGTTATGCATCTTTTTTTCAATGTATGATTTTGGTCAACCTTTAAGTCAGTCTGTATGGCCAAATAATGATAGAAATCTAAAATGCCTGGCTCAAAATTATCACCTGGGGATGTGAAGTTCATGGAAATGAACAGGGTGCCATTCATTAGCATGTCAATGATGCTTCTTCAACAGGATGCCATTAAATTATTGTGGTGATAATTGAGACACTAAAAAGAGACAGATGCTGGGCCTGTAGTTCCTAAGATCTTATAACCCATTAGCAATTAAATTTCAATGAGCTAACATAACTTCACTCTCACTAAATTAACAACTGGGAATATTCTTTTTGAAGCTGTTTTTTTAGGCATGTTTTTGCATGATTTTAAAGGTAGATTGAAACTCCATTATGGTACAGGTTTCAGGAGACAGAGCATCCAGGTAATAGGATTATTCCATATTCTCTGAATTGGAACCTGGGTGGCAGCCAACCAAGATAGGGCTGGAACTGACATTCCAATTAAATCAGAGTGATCAAATGGATATTGTAGTTGTAAACAGCAAAAATGTATGGTCAGAAGGTCAGTTCCTTCAGAGAATGTATGTGAGAGCTCTCTAAGTCAGAAAAGCAACCTCAGGGACTCTGTGGATCCAAAACTAAAGGAAATACAGAAAGGTAACACAATTCTAATCTGACTGGCCTGTATTAGTCAGAATAAGTGAGTATATGCTGTGATAACAAATTAATCCAAAAATTTCACTGGCTTAACACAAAAGAGGTGTTTTTGTTTGTTTGTTTTGGTTTTTGTTGTTTTGCTCTCTCAATTTCCAATGCAATTACTCTGATTCGAGCAGATTTGACCTCATAATATTATCCTTTCAACAAATAGCTTTGAGGTCTCTAGAGCAAGAGAGAGCAGAGAGGGAACTTGCAGTAAAGAATAACAACAGGTACAGAATGAGCACCCATCATTCTGATAGAAAGAGCACAGCCTAGAACTATGTGGCCCCCACATAACTACAATAAAGCAGGGATATATGGGGAAGTACATATACAGTTGTAAGCAGTAAGTGCCTCTGAACTAATGTCTGATCTGAAAGAGAGGAAGATTATTACAAGCAGAGCCAAATTGGTAAAAAAAAAAAACTTTAAAGCTATAATTAGACAGACACAGTCAGAAAATTAAGCTGCAGGTCTCAAGAACAAGGGGCTAAACCCACCCTATTAAAAAGATGGAGCAAGATCCAATTTCAGTAGTTTTGTAACAGCAGCTTGGAAAGGCAGCAAAGTGGTGTAGAAAGAATATGAGCTCTAGAATAATATAGACACCAGTTTATATCATAGTCTACTCCTTACTTACTAGGATTCTTTGCTGGCTTATATGACTTCTCTGATTCTGAATCTTCTTGTTAGATGTTATGGGCTGAATTTCATTTCCCCAAAACTGTATGTTGAAGCCCTAACTTCCAATACCTCAGTGACTGTATTTGGAGGTAGGGCATCAAGAGAGATAATTGAGTGTAAAAGAGGTGATTAGAGTGGACCCTCATCCCATATAGCTGGTGTCCTTATTTTTTTTAAAAAAAGGACATTAGGCCATGGAAAGACATAGAGGGAAGACCATATGAAGACAGAAGAAGAAAAAAGCAATCTACAAGCCAAGGAAGGAGACCTTAGAAGAAACCAACCCTGTGAAAACCTTGATTTCAGAATTCTACTCTCCAGAACTCTGAGGAAATAAATTTCTGTCATCCAACGCACTCCATCTGTGTACTTTGTTGGCAGTCTAGCAAACTAATACTAATACATGTGCCAAAGTGTAACATCAACACATGCCCAAAGAATCTTCCTATGAAAACACTTTAATAAATAATAAAATGGTATAATATAGCTGATTGTTTCTGTTATATGCTTTTTTAAAAAGATTGAGTGCTCCTCAGAGATGGCATTGTTATTTATCACTGAATTCTACATGTTTCACACACATCCTGGGCACATTTGAGTGTTCTGAAATGGTCTGTGGGAGGAAGGAAAGAAGTTCAGTCCAGAGGAACTTATTCACTGGGATCCAAAGAGAAGCGGTAATAAAAGTTATAACCCAGGTAAAGAGATGGGCAGAAAACTTAAGACATCGGTAAGAATGACCATGGACACTGAGCCAATTCTTACTAAAGCAAGTGTTCCTAATATGCTTCATGCTCAGGGTAGGAATTAGGATCAACATAAGAGACAGCTTATCTTTTATAATAGAGGTGTGCAGTTGTGAGGATCCAGACACTACTACAAGCATCAAACAATATCTACTTTACCATTGTGACATACTCAAGAACCTCATCATGAAGTCTTACTGTGTTTTAAATGACAGCAGTGTATTTAGGACCTTAGATGATGGGTTTCAATGTAAAGAGACCATCTTCACTGAGGACACCTAAGGTATAAAGAATGATTCAATGCAACCAGCATTTACTGAGCACATTTTCATACAAGGCACTCACTCACTTATAAGGGAGTAGAAAGGTGACTAAAACTCAGTTCCTGGTCCCAAGAGTCTGAAAAACTCTGCTATTTTGGAAATTATCCCTACTTTTTCTTCCAAATAAGCAAAATATTAGCAAATACACACCTGTGTTTGTATAGTTACATAAAAATAAATAGCAGCACAGCCAGGCTGGAAAATAACAATTACATCTCAAATAATCCCCCTGAAGCCTAAAATAATTTATTTGCATTTTCAGAAAAGGAAATTGAAGTTAAAAATGCACACAAGGTGTTTAGTAAATGCATATTGAATGGAAGAGAATTCTTGTTACAGTCAACAGCAAATACCTGAGGGTCAGTTAGTAGAGGTAGGTCAAGGACATAGCTTGTGGTTAAAAAGGAGAAAAAAATACAAAAACAGAACAGAAGACTTGGTTCTGGATTGTCAAAGTGTCAACGGTCAGATCATGACCTAAGGATCTGTGATTGTCTCTTATGGAAGTGATTAAATATGTAATTCCAAACATTCCCAAGAGAGCCTTCAAGATATTTGAAAATATGCCTGTTTGGCATATTTGAAGTGCCTTCTCTGTTACTGTTCTCCATTGTGTCTTTCTGTTGTGAGAACTTGTGTTTATGTATTGGTATGTGTGTAGCAGGAAAAGGATTTTGAAGTAGTAACTAATCCAGTGAATTTTATTACCCTGAAACTACTTTCATTCCTACCTTTAACCTTCATTCTATACTGCGAGGGAGCAGAATGTCTTCCAGATGATCTGAGAGCAGGTGAACCTGGCATTTTGACTTAGCAGTCTTAGAGAGTCCCTAAGGCCAGAATGAGAAGGGCATAGAGTGAACTGTGTGGACTGATGCAAGAAGGTGCGAGAAAGAGTAGGGACCTAGGTATAGACCCCAGCTTAAGCTTGAGTTGAGATCACTGCTCCTACAGTAGAGATGAGAATAACAACATAGCTACCACGTATTTAAGTGCCTACAATATGCCAGGTACCATGTAATATAAGTTATAAGCCATCCACAATCCCTATATATGTATCCTAGGAATTCATATTATTATGCACATTTTATATTGTCAGACTGATTCTCAGCACAAGTTTGAAGAATGGTTGCCATTTTTATATGCACTAGAGTGCATTCAGTATTACCCCTGAAAATCAACACATTTATGCACTTGCAATCAAATATATTTCCCTTAATTAGGAGAAAGTGCCATACATGTAAGTGTCATTATTATGTGTATTAGAACAAAAACAAAAGGCCAAGGAATGAATTTAATACAATAAATCAGCAAAATCTAACATTCTTAGGTAGCAGTTTGTTGAAAACTATGTTTTCACCTGCTGATCAGTAATCTAACTCCACCTGAATTGTGTGAAATTATGTTAAAATAAAGATTCTTGTCCTATCTGTAAGAAAAGAAAAATGGTCTGAAAATGGGACTGTAACACTGCAATGTGGCAGAATTATTCAAGTGTGTAGGAGCCAAGTGGATTGAGAAGTCTGATTAAGCAATTGTCTCACTTTCAAGAGCTATGCCAGTCAACTCTCAGTAACACAAATGGGTACTAAGAACTTAGTATCCTCAACAGCCAACCTCCTAGTGAGGGGGAGGATGGACTTGTTCCAAGACTCTTGGCTCATCTCACATAATTTCCCTGTGACAATTTCTCAAGAAATGCCTCCAGGATCCTAGCAAGCCCAAAGGGGACTTCTGGTTATCTAGAATGAAGATGAGAAGGGACTCCCACACCTATATCAGGATGATCAAGGTTTGAACTAAGCTTATTAGGGTACCCTGAATTGGTGCAGTGAGAAATGTATCCACCAGTTATAGACATAGTATGTCAGTAGATGTTACTGTGTAAATAAAAGTGGTCCATGAAAAAGTAGATTTGGAGAAGCTGGATTAAGCAGTCAAAAATAAATTACTGAAGCACTTCTAAGCATATTTATTATTCAAATAAGTTCTGAATCTCCAAAAGCAGGCTACAGTATGTGATGCTTCTGAAACACAATTCACCATGGAATCTTTCTTTTGTCCATCTGAGATTAATCTTCAGTGGTTTGTAATAAGCTGAAATAAGGAGATCTCAAGATATTTTAGTTAACATTAAGTTAAGTGGAAAAACTAAAGGCCTAGGCTCCCATAATGCTCTAACCTTGTAGCTGGGTGTGGGGGGAAACACTTCTTGATCCATGTATATATCTCCTTCCAGACAATGTAGCAGGGATTAAATTTCTTTTCAATTAGATGTTTTATAAGCTTTTCAATGATCTAAGACAGGATTTGCAAATTTTTAAAGGGTAACTTGGTAAATATTTTAGACTTTGATGGCTACATATGGTCTCTGTCTCATACACCTATCTATCTATTCATCCATCCATCCATCCATCATCTAGCTATATATATTTTTAAGGTACTTTCAAATTGTAAAAAAGCATTCAGTTGACTATACAAAAACATGCTGTAGGCCAAATTTGACTTACAGCCCATAGTTTGCTGACCTCTGATGTATGGTGACAGTTTCAATGCTCACTGAAAGGTTCAACATCAAACTGGAGGACAAGGGCTCAATGTTCTCAAAGAGGCTTTCCACTCCTCCTCATCCAAGCTTTCCTGATATCAGAGCATTAAGGTCTCTAAGGTCAGACATACTGTTTCTATGCTTCTGAGAGTACAGAGCCCCTTGTGAAGCCAGTACCAATGATCTTTCCCTTCTTGGTACTCACCGCTTTGTGCTGTCTCATGAGGTGGCAATGAAGTGTCTTACTGAGTCAAGTACCCATTTGTGTTACTGAGAGTTGACTGGCATAGCTCTTGAAAATGAGACAATAGCTTAATCAGACTTCTCAATCCACTTGGCTCCTACACACTTGAATAATTCTGCTACATTGTGTGCAGTCACTCCCCTCCCAAATTGTTGTGCATGTCAGAAGTATGTGATATCTGAGGCTAAATTATAAAAGGCATTGTGCTGCCCATCTCACTTTCATTTTCCTTCTTAAATCATTTGTTCTGGGGGAAAGTAAGTGTCATATTGTAAAGACATTCAAGTGGCCCTATGGAGAGATGCACTTGGTAAGGAACTAAGGCCTCCTGCCAGTAGCTAGCAAGGAACTGAAGCTTTCTGCCAATAGTCATGTCTGTTAGCCGTCTTGGAAGTGATTCCTCAAGCCTCAGTCAAGCCTGTGGGTGACTCTGCATACTAGAGGACAGCTTCATTGCCACCTCATGAGACACCCTGTGCCAGACCCACTCAGCTAAGTGATGCCCAAATTCCTCACCTACAGAAACTGAGGTTATACATATTTGTTGTATTTAAGTTGCTAAGTTTTTGGATACTTGTTTACACAGCAATAAATAATACCCTGCTTTAGCTAAACATTCTGACACAGCCAAGATGTCAAATATTCTTGATGTCAAGAATATTTTTTTCAATCATTTTCCCATAGGCATTTTTATGTAGGTATATTTTGACAGGTCTCTTTTGTTTAACTTTCTAAAAAATACATGGATTACAGAAATTCAAACTCTCCTATTTCCAGCTCTTATCTAAAGGCGTGGGCTGAAGCCTAGAATTGAAGTGAAGCTCAGGAATAAGTTGAGAGTAGAGTAAGACTTAGGGATGGGCCAGGGATGGGATGCAGGTCAGATTTAAAAAAACAGAGTTAGGGTAAGTCTACTTACATCCTTTAATAATTTTTAAATGATTATTATTTTTGGCCACACCCATCTTGATTCTTCCTACCTTATTTTTTGAAAAAACAAATTATTATCCAGGTTGTACACAGGCAAGAAAAGAGATATAACAAATGTCAATGACAACTAACTGAATAATTTACTCTATACCCCTACCCAGCCATCCCTTTATACCCATAATTACTCATTTATACACTCACAAATGTTAATCAATTGAAAATATTTTATCATATGAAACAAATGCAGGGTACTTGAGGGGCAGGTGTCCTTAGCTCTCAATCTTTGTCTCCTTCCCAGAGCTGAGCAGAGAACCAGATACACAATATGAAGCTAAGCAGAACGGAACAGAGGACAAATAATATAGGACTGTGAGTTACAATGCACTGCTTCTAGTCCCATTTAGTAGTTTACAAGAGTCATTTTGATTCTTTGAGTCTCGATGACCTCACTGGAAAATGGGGATAATAATACTTTCTTACAGAGATATTTTGAGGTTCAAATGCAATGATGAATGTGAAAGAGCTTTGGCAACTTCAAATCTATGGAAATGTTAGGTGTTGTTAAAACAAAGCTCCATAAATACTCACTGAGTTAATCTATTCAAATGCTTTAGGGATCCTGATTTTTTTCTAAAAATGAGTCAAGTTCCTTTAAATGTATCAGTTAACAACTGTGTTCCCCTATTAAAGGAAAGCCTGGTCTGCATTTTAAAGAAGAAATAAAACATATGGAAATCCTGATATAATCCATCTTTATCAGCATAAATATATACGGAGGAAACTCCAACATTTTATGTATGATTTGGTTTTGGTTGTTGTTGTTATTTTGACTCTTAGGAATTAGTACACATCCTCACCTGTGGTTAAAATGCATGACTTAAATTTGAAAATCTATTTCGGTCTCTTCAAGAATGTGATGTTAAATATATTATCTCCCTTAGTCATATGGTGAGATGCCTGAGATGTTGCATTTTCTTTCATTGCAATTCAGTACTCTTGCTCAAAATTCCTCTTTGTTTCAATTTCTTAAACTATAAAATCAGGGCATGATGCTTGGTAATGGATTTGCTATTTGTTATTTTCTGGCACAGTAGTAGCGTAACTAAATCATTCACAGTTCATCAGTCTAAAAGTGATCCCACTCCAGCACTGCCATACGGTATCAGGATGTTATTAATTTAGAAAATATACAGATTCTTATATATGACCCCAACTGTTTCAAATCCAATGAGAGCAGGAGAGAGCTTTTTGATACTGAAAAGAAAATTTGATCTTGCAGAAAAATTTTGCCAGAAGCTCTGTTCTCAGACTAGACAGATGAACAATTCACACAATTGAATAGATTTTGGCATCAATGCATGTAAAAAAGAATGCTTTATGTTTTCAAATAGAGCTGAAAATGTTACATGTTATCTGATTAAATATAATAAATATTTCCTATGTCCATTTAATATACAGTGGTTGTTGCACTATGAGAGTGTAGAGATGATCTTTACCCTCTGGAAGACATACTGATAAATACCTTGTATTATATAATACATAATGAAATAAATGTTAAATCCAGGTATAAATTTGTACTCTGGATACAGGAAGACAAGTGATTAATTATAAATAGAAAGACCAGGGCACTGAATCTGTGCCTGAGGAAAGAGGGATTCTAGTAGGTAGAAGCCAAATGGGGCATACAGCCATCCAGGCAGAGGGAATGGTCTAAACAGAAATGCAGAGGCAGAAAAGTATTTAGGGTCCATAGTTAAGTACTTACTTAAGGACTGAGTTTAATATTCAAGGAAGGGTGAATTTGGATTTGAAACTGAAAAAGTGGTTTTGGGAGGGTCCAATTGGGAATATCATGCTAAGGAGGCTGGAGTCTGTTTTGAAGGAAATGAGGAGTCATTGACAAATTTTGAGAAACAGAAATTGAGGTGTCACCTTTGCTTTATAAATACAACTCTGAAAACAATATGAAGATTAGTCTGAGGAGGCAAGAGGCTGAAAGCAAGGATGCTGGTTAGTCCAGAAGAAACAAGTGTGTTTGAATGAAGGCAGTGGCGATTTGAATAGAAAAGAAGGGGGTAACTGGGACTGACATGGAAAACATTGCAAAGACAGGATCACCAGGGGTTAACTGATTGGATGACTGGGAGAGTATGTATATTAAGTAATCTAGAATGAATTTGAAGTGTCTTTATTGGGTGTCTAGAGGGTGTGATGTGCTGGTGATCTGGAAACTGACCAATCAAGTTACAGCAATGGTGTTGTCAGAGATATTTACATAACTAAGAATCTACTTGTGGATTGAAAAAAAGAAGGCTGGAAGTGGTTACTCTTCCTTATAGAAAAGGAACAGAGCAAGACACATCCAAAAATTATGTGTAAACAAGTTAAAGATGGTGACTGCTAGTAAAAGGACATGAGTTTACCTCCACGTGGAGAGAGAAGAAAGTGGTCAGCCCTCAGCATATAAATTGTGGTTTCCACCTAGGTGAGCCAGGCTCACAGCTGGAATGGTGGTAGGCTTCTATGTGGTTGGAGACCCAGAAGAGTAAAATATAGTATAATCCTGGAGGTATAGGGGAGATTTTAGAGCCCAAATAGAATGAGTTCCCAGGTATTCAGCAAAATAGCAAAAGCTACAAATAGCCTTGATTGAATATCTATTATGTGCCACATAGTGAGCTGGGTAATTCACATCTATCATTTTGTTTAATCCTCACAACAATCATATGAGGTAGTCATTGTTACTTCAAAATTTTAGGTAAGGAGATGGAATGTGAATTTAAGATATGTTCTCAGTCACAAAATGTAAATATTATAGATAGAAATTGAACATGTATCTCTTTCATTTCAAAGCTCATCTTCTGCTTTGATTCCAGGTTACTACTCAAGAAACCTCTACATAAAACTGAAGAAGGAAAGTTAGGGAGTCATAGATACTAGTCTGAGAAAATCTCTGGGAAGAGGTAGACCATTAGTGTGGAAGCAAGCAAGAAACTTCAATGGGCAGAAGCTTTTCCAGGTTTACTACATGAGGATCAAAAGGTGAAAGGAGGGAAAAGGGGAGCAGAAGACATCACCAAAAGCCCTGAACTAGGGATGAACACACAGTGAAACATCAAGACCTTGCCTTCTGGAACCCACTGCCATACTGAAAGACACATAGGGCTTTTAATTTTTCAAAGAGGTACCCAACTTCAGTCAGTGAACCTCATGATCCTGTGGGTGATTTTTTTCTTCCACCTCCACCACTGCCCAAGTTTTTAATTAGCTGAATGCTCCTAGAAATCTGTGAAAGGGTAAACAGTCTGCAGCCTAATATATGTGAAAGCAACTTGCAGCTGTGAAAAGCTTACCCATTGGGCAACTAGTTTTCAGGTTGTTGCTAAGAACAGCGCAGTCCCAGGTCTGAAGCCCTGCTGGAAGGCTGCTGCTGCAGATGTGTGTGTCAGCAAACAATTGTCACATCTCCCACAAGGAGGCTACCTGAATCACAATGCCCTTTGGAAGCAGCACTGCCCTAGGACTGAGCTTCATGGGGATCTGATTGTAGTCTAAGATGGTCATTTCATATCCCTATTTTCTTCTTTGATGTCATGCCTTAATGAGTTGATTCAAGACCAAAATTACTGGGGAAGAAAACTGTTATTAAAAGCAACTGGTTACCACCAATGCATTTGATCTAATCTCTAAGCTTTATATTAGGAAACAGAGAATATGACATTCACTCATTAAAACTTTTAAATATCTCCCCATTCAAGAAATGTGGTAATTACTGAGGGCAGGATACACAAATTATTAAGAGTGGGTCTATGCTTATCACAAAGTACAGTCTAGAAAGAAAGATAGTATATCTTGATATAATAGTATGATGTGGTATATTTATACAATGGAATACTATTTATTCAGCCATAAAAAACGACAACATAACGCCATTTCCAGCAACATGGATGTCCCTGGAGAATGTCATTCTAAGTGAAGTAAGCCAGAAAGAGAAAGAAAAATACCATATGAGGTCGCCCATACGTGGAATCCAAAAAACAAGACAAAACAAAACAAAACAAAACAAAACAGAAATGGACTCATAGACATAGAATACAAACTTGTGGTTGCCAAGGGGGCAGGAGGTGGTAAGGGACAGACTGAGATTTCAAAATATAGAATAGATAAACAAGATTATATGGTATAGCACAGGGAAATATATACAAGATCTTATGGTAGCTCACAGAGAAAAAAATGTGACAATGAATATATATATGTTCATGTATAACTGAAAAATTGTGCTCTACACTGGAATTTGACACAACATGGTAAAATGATTATAACTCAGTAAAAAATGTTTAAAAAAATAGTATGATGCTTTGCTTCTCAAAGTAGGGCCTGGGGACATATTCTCAGGTTCAGGGATTAATCTATCAGATTGTGATTATGCATATGTATGACTCTTCAGAAGCTTAAAAAGTAATACAAGCCCATTTGGATATCCAGAAGTCTACTTTATTATAACATATGTTATAGTATATATTATAACGTATGTTATAATATGTTGAAATATAACATATGTTATAATAGTATAACTTGAAATTTCAGAGCCTAGATTTGTGTTTTTGTTTTAAAAGAGGCCAGTGACAGGTTTGTGTTCATGTTTTTAATCAGTTTGGTACCAATTAGTACCCTCTTTGTTGTCTAGCAGGAATAATAGAACAGTTTGATGGTACAGATAATGAGTTCAGGCTCTGCAAAGACCAAATCATAGCATGGAGTGTCGTGCAAACAAAAAGGCAAAAGGACAAAAGTCATGGGAAAATTGAGTTATTACAAAGTTCAAACAATTTGACAAGGTACTTTATATAACTGTAAATTAGTTCTGAGGTGTACTTTGATTTCAATAAAACAACATCATTACATCAAATTATTGGAATTGTGTATGTGTTTAAATTGTAATTTTTTGATAATAGCATATACATGATTTTAGATTTGGAACTATTTGAGTAACATAATAAAAATCATTTGTTACATGATAATTTTTTCTCGAGAATGGTCCAAATATTACATAAGATTAGAAATCATTACGTTATATTCCATTATCTATCCTGCCTGCCTTCACCCCCAAGTGCTCTGATAATGATCATGTGATGTTGATCTCCTAACATCCCTGTTTCATGGCCTCTCATTGGTCCTCATCTTAGTTAAGTCTTTGGAAGCATTTGATACTGTTTTTAATTTCCTTCTTTTTGAAATTCCTTTTCTTCTGACTACTGAAAAATTACTCTTGTCTTTTCTTCTTCCTCTCTGGCCATTCTTTCTTAGTCTCCTTCTGGAATGCTTATTCCTTTGTCTGTTACTGATATTCCTGAGAGTTTTCCCTAGTTTCCCTTTATTTTTATTACTTCTTACACTTGACATGCTCCTAATGTTACAATTACTATCTATACAGCAATGACAAAATCTAAATAGTGTAATCAAATCTCTCTCTGAAGCACCACACCTGTATGAACAACTGTCTACAGGGAATCTTCACCTGGATGATCCATACTTCTCAAACTCAAAATGTATAAACCTGAACTCATCACCTACACACACACACACACACACACACACAACCACTCCTCAACTCCTTACTTTAGTGTCCCATCTTGTGAATGGCATCCATTCTGCATTCCTTATCTATTTCTGCCATGTATCGAAGTCAAATCTGCAAGTATAGTTAAGAAGATATGCTTTGTTGGATGCAAGCAGATGGCAACTTCATTCTTCCTTTCTATTTTCTATAGCAAGCTTACTCTTATAAGTTGGTTTAACACCTACATATAAAATAGTTGGATACCTCCAACTGGCTTTTCATTCACTTTCAAATTCTAGTGAGGACAGGATTTTTTTTTGGTTTTGTTTATTTTGCTCACTGTTTCCCAGATGAATTTTCTCTCATCTTTTTGCTGTCTAGTGGTCCACTCTCTTTCTGGGATCACCTTGTCCTCCAATAGTCCTTTTGGGCAGAGTTCCTATCCAAAAGGACTTAGTCTGTCCCTCTTCCTGTGGACTCCCCATCTGGCTCACAGGAAACAAAATTCCATGTTATTCACCACAAACTCTAGAAGTACAGGCCATTCACTATGCAGCTCTATGTCTATATTCTGCAGAAGTGCAGATGAACTGAAGCCATAGCTTTTTTAGTTCCAACTTTTCTGATGTGAGTCAGATAACAAACCCTGAATCCCTTAAATCTCCAGGGAGACGCATGTCAAGTTCTTCTTGAAGCATTCCCTCATTTGATTGTAGATGAAGCTCGCTCCTCTCATCACCCATGGGAAGAAAACATGTCCACAGCTCTGTCGAAGTAAATCTGAATCCCTGGCTTCTTCAACCTTGCATGAATTCTCAGGCTTTTCTTAAGAATATAGTTGGCAGCCTATTGCTGGCAGAATCAGTCTGTGGCCATCCCTTTGCAAGTGCTGTAAAAATGACTAGTGTCTATCTATCTTTAAAATGCTACTTTTATTTTTATTTGAAAACTATTGCTTTTTGCTCAAGCTTTGATGAATCTTCTGAAATTCATTGGCATGAGGATAATTCAAATATGACTTCCTAAAACACAGCCTTGCCATCCCCTTTTCCTTGTCCCTGAAAGTGATATCTTATGTTTTATGCCCAATTAGTCCTCTATTCTTTCATTGCTAACTTTAAATTTCTGACATTCATTCATTCTCATATCCTCTCTTTCTCACGCTATTTCAAAATTCTAACTTATTCACTTATCTCCACTGTTACCATCTTCCTCTATATCCCAATTGCAAACCACCATCCACACAACAAATGGGATAGTGTTTCTAAAATGCTGGTTTGATCATATCAAATAACTTCTAACTTCTTAAGTATTATACTCAAAATTCCTCAAAATAGTATATGAAGCCTTTTATGATCTAACCTATGCCTTCATCTTAAGCCTTATCCTAAACCTTATGAAAGTTCCACCCAAAATCTGATATGTCAATCATACTGAAACACCTATACTTCCTGGAATTATCTTTTTGAAATCTCCTTTACTTCACCTATGCAATTTCCTTTATCTAGACTGTCCCTCCCTCCAACAGCATCCCATTTTATCTCCAATATGTTTGAAAAACTTCATCTTTTTAGCTCAACTTAATGATGACCTACCTACTCTATAATCATTCCTGAACTTTCCAGAGGCTTATGAATTCATCTATCATTATTAGAGGCCCTCAGTGTTATTATGGAAAAGCTATCACTAACATAAGTTGTCCTTAACAACCCCCAATCACATACCTGATTTAATCTAAGTTGACTCCTATTCTCAGTCTAGCCATGGCTTCAGATATCAAGTATCATGGATGCTTGAATCAGGAAACTTGGAGGAACATTCATCTTATTTTCTTGGCATGATAATCAGAAGTGTTATTTTTCCCAATATGTTGAGAAATCCATAGGGTAAAAATTGTTTTAGTTTCTTCCTTATAACATCCTATTAGAGTATAGCAGAGCTCTCTGTCCTAATTTGCTCAGTCCCATCACTCATTGTTCATCTCCCACTACTGTAATAGAATAATGTGCATCTTCAATTATCTTCTAGGTTTTATTACTAAAACATCAACTCCAAATCTACATATATCTATCTCTCTTAACCCATAATGATCACTGATTCCACTTTTTTTTTACAATTATCAACAGCAAATTCAAAGATAGAAGGTATCCAGAGGAAATGGATGAGGCAGATATGGTGCCTGTATGAACCAGCTGCACTGTGACAGAAAGCAGGTTGGTGAGGCCCTCTCTAGGTTCTGTTACAATTACCTGGCACAATCTAATAGCCAATGAGGTCTGCTGCTTTTTGTCAGTGGTTATTCTACAGAGATTTGTGTGTGGAGCTATGAAACTAAAAACAAATATATGTTTTATCCATCCATCACTATCTTCTATAGTTAACTTGTAGCACTACTGACCAATGGGACAAAATCTTGGAAAATGTTAGAAGTCTAAGAAGGAGTCAGCAGGTTCTGATGGACTGCAAAGGATCATAAAGGAATGTTTAGTGGCAATCTGAGTTATCCAGTTGTATACATTTATCTCAGTTCATTGAACTAATTACACATTTTAAAAGAATTCATTTTGTTATACATAAATTATGCCTCAATAAAGTGATATAAAATTTTTTAATGTCTCTCATTAAAAAATAACAGGTGCCACAGTAAACACTGGAGAATGAGTTTTATCATATGAAAGAGAAGGTGCTTGTCTGAAATCATCTTATGCATCCTGATAAAGACAACCCAGAAAGCTATGTCAGGAGAAGAGTAAAAAAGGAATATTCTGTGGTCTTACCCATACACAGCCATCCTCCTAATGGATCTCCTAAACCCACTGGTGATGGCCATTCAGGGTGAATCTTGTTGTGAATGCTGAGTAAATATGTCCCTGTGATCACATACTTCTTTCACTTATCCTCTCCTAGCAACCTGCTAGGATATTCATTCTACCAAATTTCCATAACCCTTTACCATTTTACCCTCCCTAAATTTAGAATAGATCACTTTTTCATTTCCTAATACTAACTCTCCTCATTATACTCCAATACCCCTCGATATATCCCATTTTAATATATGCTTCTGTTCCTTAGGAATTGTTTTATTTACTATGTAATAATTTGGGTACATTTGTATCTCCCTTTTTAATGCTTGTAACAGAACTTCTGCCACTTATGTTATTTCTACACTTGGCATTGAAGTTGTTGAAAGACAGTGTCTCATTACAGAAGTAGTATTTGATTTAGAACTTAGAGGATGAAGAGGTTACTTCATGTGTTGATGAGGAATTAAAAGAAGAACATTTTAGGTGGAAGAGAAGGTGTGTGCCAAATGACAGGTGAAAAATCTCAGGGTATTTATGTAGTACCATGAATCATTATATTTTCCTGGATCACAGGAGCTTAAGGACAAGTGATGATGTTACAAAGATAGTCTGAGACAGTGGTATGTTGGTAAATATATACTAACTGGCATTAGGGTTTAGTGGTGGGACAGGAATTTCTGATTTGTAGCATTTGCCATTTTCCACCATGATCAATTTTAAACTATCAATGTGGCCATGAATGAATGCAGAGTTGGGAAGAGATGTGCACAACCAGCTCTTGTAAACTGGTGTGAGCCATTCCAACCATGTCGCTCATTGGTATCACATCAAGAAGACCTTCCCATCAGAACCAGTAACAGTCTCAGTACCTAAAATAAGGGGTTCTTGTTTCCTAACACATAACTAACAGCCTCACTCTAACCCTCAATGAATGCTTTAGGAACACCTCTGAGATGTAATCACTTCCAGAATTTTTTAATAGTCTCAATTCAATTTATTCTGACTAATGAATGCATGTATTCACTATGGACAATGTCTGTCAAAAATCAGCAGTTTATTCTGAACCTTCTTTTAGATAAGGATTCCACCAAAGGCTGAATCATTTAACAAGAGAAAGAAAATTCTAGGTGTCAGAATTTACATAAACCCAAAGCAAATGTTTTTTGCATATTTCAATAAAAGGATTTAGGAACAACTCTGATGAGAAAAACTAATTACCTGAGTTAAGACGAAGCAGTTTCTAAAATTACTGAAAGTAACTCAGTATTTATAGTATTACTAGACTTTAATGACTTTCAATAATTGTTCTACTCAGTAATGATGATCACTTCTTAAAACTGTTTGGCATAGGGGCATTTCATATAGAATTGTTTTATTAAGAATGCTGATGAGTTGGTACTTACTTAACCTTCTACAATAGGGCCTGTGGTATCACTTGAAACCACTGCTAGACTTTAGAATGTATCTCTCAGAAATAAAACTCACTCCATGGCAACTGAATCTGTCCATGCTAAAACCTGGCCCTGCATGCAGAGGGTCTATGATAGAGATCTTATTACTACTTCCAAATCTTAGTAGAGACTGCTCATAGTGTGCTTCCCATAATTGGGGGGATTGTTTGGAACCAAAAGTAGATCTTTCTCCCTGAAACCTTATAGTCATGAAAGGCTTCTGAAGGAAGGATAGTGTTATGGGTTGAATTGTGTCCCCCAAAAGATATATTGAAGTCATAACTCCCCATATATGTGAGTATGGCCTTGTTTGGAAATAGACTCTTTGCAGATATAATCAAGTTAAGATGAGGTCAGTAGGGTGGCCTTAATCCAACATGACTGTTGTTATTATAAGAAGAGGAAAAGAGATACAGACAATGAGACACAGGGCGACTGTCATGTGATGGTGGAGGCAGAGATTGGCATGATGTTGCTTCAAGCCAAGGAACACCTGGGGCTTCCAGAAGCTAGAAGAAGCAAAGAAGGATTTTCCCCTAGAGACTTCAAAGGGAGCATGGCGTTGACAATACCTTAATTTTAGATTTCTAGCCTCCAGCTCTGACAGAATAAATCTCTGTTGTTCACTAAAATTTAATGACTTTCACTAAAGCCGCTAAATTTGCAGTATCTTGTTACAGAAGCCTTAGGAAACTAATACACGTAGCAAAGTCTATTTATACCTTAATGGAGTTCAATTTTGGAACTCTGGTGACTACAGTATCTAACTCTCCCCTCCCATGCACAAAACTGTATCTATTGAAAGATGTCTCTGGAGGCTTTGCTTGTTTAGGGCTGCCAATGGGATGTCAGGATTCTTTCCCCAAACTTACAAACTTACAGACAAGTGGGAACAAGAATAGTGACTGCAGGATGAGGAATCTGATAGAGATACACCCCAATATTTAGAGAGTGAATAAACCATTGAGTGGGGCTTCCTGGTGTTTTAATCTGCTAGGAATATTGCTCAATCCTGGCTGGCTCTTTCTAACATCTTCACTGTCTAGCAAGAGCACCGAGGTCCGAGGTCTGGAATGGCTCTATACCTTTCATAGTTTGTAACTTCTAATTGCATTTTCCATTCCATTGATTAGAATCTTGTAATATCAACATGGCGGCCATAATTAAATAGGATTCAAAGATGGTTACTTTACTTCCCCATAAAACATCTAGAATACAGTGTCTTTTTGTGTGTTTTCTGGAGCTAATTAGAACTGTTGTGATATTTTAAAGTTTAGAGTTTCTAACTTTCCTAACAATTGCTTTAAGATGGATTCCCACTGTTCAATTTGCTATATTTTTTCTTTTTCTTGGCCAGAACCCAAACTTTCCTTGACCTCATTTCTTTCTTTTTACTTCCTTTCTGTGCATGTCTATGTTCTTAAGTTATTTTTGTATCTTTCCTTCCACACACCAAGGCAGAGAACACACCAAATGACTCAACCTCTGATGGTGACCCTCTCCACCTCCTCTACCCTATAGGTGCATCTGTGTTCACTACACTAATCACTTCCATTGTGTTAGTTTTCTTCTTCTGAGAAAACTGACAATACCGACAGTCATTTCTAAATAAGATCCAGGAAATTTTAAGAAACAGGGAAAACTGGGAATGCGTACTACTAACATCCAGTCATGGGACAACACAATGATCAGGCTACTTTGGCATTCATATAATAATGATGACCAGATAGTTGTGCCATCTGTTTATGTGTAATAGCTGGCTGCACTTGATGGCCTTATTCTTTAGAGACATATTTTTTTATGTGAATTTCTTTTTTTACTGTTAGAAACAAAGAAAAACTATTAATAGAAGGAAATCAGAGAATTAGACATGGGATTATATAATTTGTAATTTTTATATAAATATATGAAAGAAATGTTGGATTTATTTTTACAAAATGGTTCTATCTCTGGTAGGCATTGCTGTGTTGTATACAGTCTATTAGTCATCTCCCTTAACTCGAGGTAATTTTTTTTTAATAATTAAGTAAATGTTGTCCCAGTATAGCCAAAATACTATTGTGGTTTAAGTTATTATTTTTGAAAGTGAAAGTCAAGAATTCATAACAGATTGGCACATTTCCCTGAGGTGTTATTTAATTACATGTTACCTTTAATTATAGGCACTTGTGTCTTTGTCCAGGCTGTTATAATAAAATACCAAAAACTGGGTGTCTTATAAGAAACAAACATTTATTTCTAACAGTTCGGGAGGCTAGAGCTCCAAAATCATGGTGCCATCATGGTCATGTTCTAGTGAAGGCCCTCTTCTGTGTTTCAGCCTACCTATTACTTGCTGGGTCCTCATATGGTGGAAGTGGAGTCACCTTTATAAGAACAATAATCACATTCATGAGGGCTCCACCTTCATGACGTTAGCACCTCCCTGAGGCCCCTCCTCCCAATACCAGTATCTTTAGAGGTTAGGATTTCAACATATGAATTTTAGGTGGACACAAACATTCAGATCATAGCAACATGACACCTGTCTCCTGTTCTTATCCCAAAAGACCATACCCTTTGAGAGCTGCTGGTCTTTGCTTATGCTGACCCTTCACTTTGGAATATCTTTTCCCAACTATAGAAATACTACTACCCTCTAAAGGCTTCTGCATATTCATATTGTCATCTTCAGTAAAGAAGGACAGAGATCTTATCACTATACTAGAGATGTTTATAATAAATAAATTCATGGATTCTCATAAAAACTCTGTGAGCTGTTATTTCTGCACTTTACATAAAAAGAAACTGAGTCTCTAATAGGTTAAATACCTTGCCCAAGAGTTCACTGTTAATTCATGTTGGCATCAGTAGCCACCATGCCCAATCCTCTCACTCCAAAGCTTGTGTTCTTTCCATTCTTCACAATGTTGTCTCTAAAGCACCATACTCACACTGAGAAAAATGAGCTCGCTTTCACTCTCTGTAATGTTAAGTGGAATCAAGCAACTAGTTCTTGAGTGCCCACGCCCACGCTTTGTGCAATGGTAAGATAAAGTTAAAAGCAAAATGTGTTTATCACCATCTTCCACAAAACATGTAAAGCAAGTTATTTATCCAGTAGATCTTGAATCCATAGCTATGTTCACCAACTGCCCCAGTTTGAGTGAGACTGTCCAGTTTTAGCACTGAAAATCCCCCATCTCATGAAAATATTCAGTCCTGGGCAAACTGCAAGGGTTGGTTGTCATAATCCACCTGCAGAGTAGAAACATCTTAAAATACTTTCAGTACTTATAACATGACCAAGTAAATATGGAAGTGGGGCCCAAACATCAGTATTTTTAAAGGCTACTGGAGTTAGGAAACACTGTCGAAAAGCAGTGGGTTTTTTGAACCAACATCATACACATCACCTAGACACTTGCTAGAAATGCAAATACTATGACCCCACCCCAGACCTACTAAATCAGTCTCTGGGGGTGTGGCCCTGAAATCCATGTTTTAACAAGCTCTCCAAATGATTCTGATGTTCACTCAAGTTTGAGAATCACTGCTCTAAAGAAATGACAGGAATGCACCTGTCCCCTCACAGGTTCTGAGTGCAATCTCCTGCGACCTCTGCTGTGGTCAGCCTGCTGTCACACTGCTGCTTGCCTTTGTCAGCTCCTACATGCCATTTCGGTCCCCTTTTGCACTTCTTTCCCTCTCCCTTGAATATAAATACTAACAACATTGTGCAAGCTTATAGAGTAGGAAAAATTTCACAGATTTTATTGCATCTCAGATTTTTTTCCCACTGAAACATCCATAAAGAAGTCAAGGTGAGTGAAAGCACAGCCTCCCAGGTTTCCCGGAAGTGTAACTGGAAGCAGCCCATTACAGAAACAGAATGTGATTGAAGCTTCATATAATCCTAAAAATTCATGTAGACTTTTGTTTCTACTTCTTAATATATTCATGTTTGTTTTATTGTAAAATGATTTCCTCCAATTTTCAAATAAGCTTGACTCTGCAAGAGGACACTTGTCCCCAGTTTGTTGTCCTTTGGCTTCTTGCTTCATGCCCATAGGATGCACATATTTCTGTTTGCAAAACACAGGAGAGATTACCCCGTTTGATTTGCACGATGACCTGGAGAAGTGTTTAAGCCTTATCATTACTAAAGAGGACACAAAGGCTCTCAAAGGTTAAGTAGTATGCCCAAGGTCACAGAGTGGAGAAATCCCTCAATCAGGCCTGTATGACCAAAGGTCTGCTGTCTTTCCTAGGTCATGTATTTATCTGACATTTTACACTGTAAACTCCTGAATGACAAGGACAAGTATATTATTTTATATTCTATACTTAAAATAATACTTCATTCAATGACATACATATACATATATGTATTACATGAATGAATAAAAGTATATTAATAATTTAAGAAATTTTATGTTTTCTTTTTTCTTTTTATTCCCCTACACACTGCAAATGATGGAAATATTTGGAAGGACTTTTTAAGCTCCAGAGATATGGATTAAAATGCAAAATAAAGTCATGAAAAAGATTATGGGTTTTGACTATTAGAATAAGGACCTATGACTGTTAGAATTCAATATCCCACCCCAGCCACCCCCTACCACAGGCTCCCTGAGAGAAACATATATATAAGGTCCAATGGCAAAGGACAGTCAACTACCAGTATAATGTGAGCCTGGCTTATATCCAAACGTAAATTCAGCAAATGTGGGCACATGGTTTAGGTCCAAACTCAAATTCTAGGATCTTACCAAACTCTAGAACAGCTAAGAAAGAAGAAACAATAAGATAGCCAGGGTGGTCCAATCGGAGAGAAGACTCTAGTTCACTATAGCACTTTAGACATAAGGAAGAAGGATCTAGAAGAGAATAGGGAAGCATGTGCATCACCTTTAATGTACTATCCCTGCTAACTGGTAAAGAATTCAATTCTCTACCCATGAATCTAAGTGAAGGTTTGTATTCATTGAGGAAGGAATTTGAGAATGAGAGAGAGGTACTGAACTTTCTCCATCACCTAACCTCAACTCTCATTCAGGAAACTGTAGTTAAAATTAATGTTTGTTCTATTTAGGCAGGTATCTCAGCATAAAATAGCATCTCTCAAAATGTCTTCTTTGGAATAAAGGAATCTATTGTCAATTAAGTTTGGGAAACTCTGAGCTGTATTTCCTTACTGAAAGTCTTATTCAGGGCCTTTAAAATACTATGAGAATCAGGAACCTTTAAAAAAAAGATCATAATATGCAACATTTTCAAAACCTATTTGGCCAATAAACATTTTCCCCTTTGAAATTCAGTTTTACTGAATACACTGTAGGGATGCCAATATAGAGGAAAGAGGATGGGATTTGGCATTGGAGAAACTTCATTTCACTTAATACTACAGCACCTACTAGCTGCATAAACATGATCTGATCATGTCATGCATCAGTTTCTTGTTTTCTCATATGTGATGAAAGGATAATAATCCCAACCATGAAAATTCATGAGGGTCATACGAGTTGACAGACAAATTGTCCAGAGGATTGTGCTTGGTTTTAGAAGTTGCTCAGCAAGTGGTACTTCCTTCCCCATTCTGTTATTTTCATATGCCCTTGCTTTGGCAAGTGTCTGCAAGCATCAAGTCACTGAAGATCGTAGTCAATTAAGTTAAAAAAAATCAATAAAATCTTGAACAAGGTTTGGAGAGAGCTAACTCTTTGGATGATGGAATCCTCAGTTGTGTGTAATGCTGTGATATTGTATACAACCTTTTCTCAGTTATTACCACTGGTTTGGAAGAGCTTTCAAAGGTTGAGACTCTGTACCTGTCAGTCTATTTCAGTTTTGTTATATACACTCGTTTCTATTATTTTTTAGATTTCACATATAAGTGATAATGGAGTATTAGTCTGTTTTCTCTGACTTATTTCACTAAGCAATATACTCTGTAGGTCCATTCACATTGTTGAAAATGGAAGAATTTAATTCTTTTTATCCCTGTGTAATATTCTAATGTATATATGTTATATATACCACATCTTCTTTATCCATTCATCTGTTGATGGACACTTAGGTTGTTTCCATATACTGGCTGCTATAAATAGTGCTGCTATGAACATTAGGGTGCATGTATCTTTTCAAATTACCAGGCTCACAGACATAGAGAACAAACTTGTGTTTACCAGTGGGGAGAGGGAAGGAGGTAGGTGCAAGACAGAGGCATGGGATTAAGAGATACAAACTATGTATAACATAAGTAAGCAATAAGGGTATTTTGTACAGCACAGGGAAATGTAGCCATTATTTTGTAAAGCTTTAAATGGAACGTAATCTATAAAAATATTGAATCACTATGTTGTACACCTAAAACGAATACAATATTGTAAATCAACTATACTTTGATAAGAAAAAAAAGGTTGAAACTCAGAAAAGTAGTATATAAGTCAGTGAAAAAAAAAAGGCTTTTATTTTTACTCTGCCAATGTTTATGGGTATATTAGGAAGTGCCTCCCTTGATTTATACAAAATAAGTTTTTATCTACTATATTATATCCCGGAGCCAGACACCAACAATTTACTGTTTGCAAAAAAGTGTTACTTCAAAGCAAGTCAGAGTTTGACCAATTTAGAGTTTGCATTAAGTAGGTAGTTTAGGTCATGTGTTAGAAGCAAAGAAATCATATCCAACTGAAATAGGACCCCTCCAATTTGGGGAAGGTTTAGGTTTGTAAAGAGTTAATTCCTCCAGCCAGCTCTCCTGTCCCAAAGACCCAGCAGTACTTTCTTTCATCAAACAATGAAAGGCCAATATTCTAGTAAAGAATCTTGAAGCTTTCCCTTCCTCCATCTTGAATGAGTGAATGATCTAGCAATTTTAAAGCTAAAGCTCAGGACTGGCCATATTTAGGGACAGTTTTGGATTGCAATGCCTAGGGACTAGAAGGATGATATAAGTTGATGTTACTCAAGGTGTTGTCCCTGGAACAGTAGCCTCAGCAATAGCCTCTTGGACTTGTTAGAAATGTACTTTCTTGGGATTTATTCCAGGTCTATTATATCAGAAAATCTGGAGATGGGGATGATAAGCAAAAATCTGGGTTTTTTTTTAACAGGTCTTCTAATTCTGCTGCATGGTAAAATTGGAGACATACTGATTTAAATATTGCACCTCTGTGTGTGTATGTATATATATATATATACATACAAGATGCTCATAAAAAATAAGGTTCTTGGAATGACATAAGCAAGATGGTGGAATAGGAGGTCCCCCAACCATATCCTCCATATCAACAATAATTTGGCAGTCATCCACAGATAAAAGTGTCTTTGTGGAAGCTTTAGGAACCAGGTAGCGGGTTATAAAACGCCAGTGGAGCCCAAGACTGAGCAGGACCTGAATCAATAAAAATGTAAGAAAAAAAAAAAAAGACTGAGCAGGACCATTTTGAGAAGGCAGGACCATACCCAGGTAGCAAGCTCACCAATCATATTGAAACAGCCCTGTTTCCCTTTGGACTTAACTATAACCATGTTTGGCCTTGGCCCTGCTATCCACCAGGGAACTTGGAAGGAGTCACATTTGACTATGCCTCCAGTAACAGGCCTGACAACTTTGATTTGACTGTGGATATTGAATCAACTTTGATTTGACTGTGAACCAGACCTGTATTTCAGTTCCAGCCTCATTTCAGCCCCATTTCAGCCACGGTTCAGGAGCAGTCCTATCAGCCCAGGGACCCACAAGGAGAAACATTATCTGTGTCTCCAGAGGCAGGCCTGCCAAACTCGGTCCAACTGCAGATCTTGAAGTGTCCCTGTAACTCAGAGCTAGCCCCTCCCAACTGTGGTCCAGGAAATGGCTTGTCTACACAAGGAGTCAGCAACCTTGTCCTTGGAGGCAGGCCCACCAACCTTAACCCAACTGAGGATCCTGTTTACTGAGAGACCCACCCAGTGGCCCACCAGGAGCTCTCCCAGGGGAACTGAAAGGAGTCAAACACTTCTGCACACCTGGTAATGGGCCTGGCATGTACAGACCCCATAGAAGATCTTGAAGTAGAGCTTTTGTCATGATGTCAGCCTTACTGACCAAAGTATTGGAGGCAGTCCTCTTCACCCAGGGACCAGATAGGGTCCATGCCCACCCAAGCCCCTGGTAACAGACCTGACAAACACATACCCCATTGTATACCCAGCAGTATCCATATTATCCAGCCCAAACTCTGCTCAACTGTGATCCTATAGGCAATCTCATCAGTCCAGGAACCTTACATGAGAAGGTCTCTACCTGCTGAAACCAGTATGTAAAGACTGAAAGAGGTATTTATCCATCAAGTGATCAGATCCCAACACAAGGCTACAGAGATCACAAAGGCACAGGCAAACATGACACCACCAAAGGAAACTAATAAAGCCACAGCAACCAACCCTAGAAAGTGGAGATCAATGAAATGCCTGACACAGAATTCAAACTAATCAACTCAAGGGAGCTCAGTGAGATGTAAGAGAACACACATTGTTCTGTCACAGAAAAGAGGAAAATCCTGCCATTTGTGACTCGTATCAACAGGGAGAATATTATGCCAAGTCAAACCAGACTCAGAAAAGCACATATTTCAGGCTATCACTTCTTTGTGGAATCTACAATAGTCAAACTCACAGAAGCAGAGTGCAACGGTGATCAACAGGGGCCAGGTAAGGGAAATGAGATGTCCATCAAAGAACACAAACTTTAGTTATAATATTGATAATTTCTGGGAATCTATGTTCAGCATGGTGCCTGAAGTTAATAATATTGTATTATATAATTAAGATTTTCTAAATTAGTAGATATTAAGTATTCTCAACACAGGAGCAAAAAAAAAAAGGTAATGATGCAACATGATGGATGTGTTAATTAGCTTGATTGTGATAAGCATTTCACAATGTATAGGTTTATCGTATCATCAATTTGTATACCTTAAAAATATATACATTTTTGCCAAATATTCCTCAATAAAGCTGGAAAAAAAGAATAAATTTCTTGCTCAAGGAGCTCTCTATTCATAGTCAGGGTGACATATCTGTATAACTGGTTATAATACAGGGCAGAATTGAACAAACTCTAAAATGTCATCATATACATATTCTCAGTTCTGACCAAGAGAGTTAGGGAATGCTCCTTAAAGGAAGTGGTATAAGAGCTAAGTTCTGAAAGCTGGTTACAAGTTTGACAGTTGAACAATACCTGAAGGAAAATGTAACTTAGGACCCTGGGTATTATGAACGTTAGTATAGGCTAACATAGTGGTTTAGATTTGTCTAATATGACTTTTTGTGATAATGGGAAATTTCCATGTCTGTGCTGTCCAATATGGCAGCTGAATCCTGATGTGGCTACTGAGAAATTGAAATGGGGCTAGTGGACAGAGGAAAATTTTTACTTTATTGAAATTTAAATAGCCATATGTTTCTAGTGGCTACCATATTGGATAGCACAGTTTTAGGAATTATCATAAGAATGAGTTGCCCTCTACATCTCCCCACTGCCCCCCCCACCCCCGCCATACAAAGACAACCTCAGGACTTTTCTAACTCCCTAATTACACAGCTGAATTTGTGAAGGACATTCCTGGGCTTTGTGCTTTTACTTTCAACTCTTAGAGAAAATTATTTATGTGGATAAGGCTCCCTTGAATTTTTCAAGTTCCAGAATGCCTTGATACAGCAATACATTTCGGAGCCAGCTTGGGCTGGGAAATTCAGAATGACAGTATGATTTAAACACCATTGTGTTTGTAGGCCCTCAGGTCATAATGCCAGGTTATTTCTTAGTTTTTGTCTTAATGAGCAGGACTATCCTTTAATGGGTAGTCCCTTTTACACCCTCCCTTTTGTGTGCATCTGTGCATATAATACCAAAGGATAAGTAAAGGAGATAATTAAATGGAGCCAGAATCTGTCTTTTGATCATCTCATTGAACTTTACAAGATTCCCTTTCAAGATTTGTGGGGGGTTTAGAAACTGATTGGGAAATGGGTTCAGAGACCTGCATTGCTTCCTGTCTCTAAAAGACAGGTATGGTTTGTACAGCTAGATTCTCCCCTTAATGGAGATGGTGTTTGATCACACTAAAATCACAGATATTCAACAACCAGTTGATTCTACCTTCACCCTTTCACAAAGCTTGATGAGCTATGTTAATAAATAGACAGAAATGAGAAATTAGGTGTTCTCAATGATGTTAACATCTGAAGTAGTTTGTCCCAAGTTCTTTCTCAGAAACTTTGTGAAAAAATGAGACAATCAAGTTCAGATTGCTGAAATGACATGGCAGATTTAGAATTCCAACTTTTCTGAGTCTGACTCCAAGTCAACTGCACATAACTATATAACACAATTGTACGCATTGATCCTTAAGGGTAAAATCCTGTTGGGTTTAGTTCCTAAATCTCCATAAAGGCAACTTGTGTAATTGTGCCCTAACATAATAGCTGTTGATTAGATATATACTTGCCACCCCTTTTCCTTTCTCTGTATCTATGTATCTCATCTTCCCCTCAACTCCCAGAGCTGCATTATACCAGAATAAACCATTCTCTCTCATCTCCTGTCCCCCAACCAGGGAACATATTTTTGTGCAGGTAACTATGGTTAACATGGACATAAAAGGCAGTCTTTGAGAAGTAAGTTATCACCAGCAGATAGAGCCAAGCAGGATGATCCTTGGCAACGGGAGTATGAAGGGAACATTCTAGGCAACTGGCCTTAGTTTATCAGTAATAGCACCTAAGCAAGATTTCTTTGCACATTTCTAAGTTCTAACACACTCCACATTACCCTTCATTTCATGCTATAAATGCATTCATCCTTGGTAATCCTTTAGCAGTTAGCCAACTGATATTTATGAAACACTAAGCAGTATGTACCCTGTTAAGTGCCATGGCATTTCATAAATATGACCAATGAATGTGATTGTAGTACCAAAGGGATGAAAGAAAAAAAACAGTATAGGTTTAATATGTTTTACCTTTGATTCAGAAGGGTGTTTCTGGCTAGGGAGAGACGGAATTAGGACCAATTCTAAATTCTGCTTTAAGGGCTGGTGGGTAAGAGATGGAACTAAGAGTCACTATGTGTTGGAAACTGGCAAGCACTTAAAAATATAGTGTCCTGTAAGCTTCACAACAGCCTTATGAGGTAAACACCATCACTGTCTTCATTTTACAGATGAAGAAACTTAGGCTTAGAAAAATTGACACTTGTCCCGGATCACAGAGCTGGTAAAGGGATGAAGCTGATTCCAGCACATGTGCTTTCAACTTCTGTACTTCACTGTCTGCTTAGGAGCTCCTGTCATCTCTTCTCCTTTTCAAAGTTCTCTACCTCTGAAAATTTAGAAGAGTTGTGCTCAGAATCAGCAGAAATACTTCTGACCTGACAAGGGCTAGGAATATTTTTTTCCAGATTTCACCAATAATGAAACATGATCTTAACAGCAAAGAGAGGATCTATTAAGGCTGGTTTGAACACAAGTCCAGAGGTGAGGCTTTGGGAGATGACTGAACACTCAAGGAGGAGGAGGAGGAGGAGAAGAACCATCATCATGTATTGAAACTTAGTATGTTCCAGAACCTTTACATATATTTTCATTTGAAATCCTCATAATGAACCTGTGAAAGGTGTATTATTTGTGTACCCATTCTACAGATGAGAACAGAGAAACATCCAAAAAATTGCTAAGGATTAAGAACTAAGAAATTTCACATTGATTGTGATTTGCTATTTAGTTTTTTGTCTTCTGCCTTAGAATGGGAGCTTTCATTCCTTATTCTTTCTACTATTAGCAGCACTAGCACTGAGCCTAGGATTTAACACAAAATAAGCATGCAATAAATGATAATCCCCATTATCATTACTGTAGTGCTAAGTCCAAGAATATAAATATAAGGCTGAACACACCTAAAAGTGTGGTATGAAATCCTTTGCTAATATTTGCCTAAAGGATTTATTATCTATAACCTATTCATTGCTATTCTAGACAGTAAAGGGAAAGCTATTTTCTTTTTTGGAAGATGGGAGAGGAATATATACAGCTGTAGCTTAAGTTTATGATAACTTCCTCCTAAATTTTGCCACCTAAAATAACATGTTAATAGGCCTTGCTAAACTGTCATCCTAGGCATCAGACTACTATGTTTATCATAAACACATTGATGGAGAAAACATGCTATGATTTTTATCTTACTGAGAGTCCAGAAAGTCACAGAAATGACCTGAGTATAGAGTAACAAAACTTGGATACAAACATATGTATATAAATTATGAAAACAGTATTGGGTACCCTAAAGTTCAGAGTACATACTGTTTATGTTTGATTATTTAATTCATCTTAAGAAAAATTTGGGCTTTGGTAAAAATATGTCTTAACTATGTTATAGTAAATGCAATAGATGCCTTTTGCTAGAGCTGGGAGGTTTTTTGTCCTCTTTTATTTTTTTGAAACTTAAAAAAATTCAAAAGAAGTTTGAAAAATAGTAGAGAGTTCCTACATGCCCTTTATCCAACTTCTCCCCAAAATAATATTAACTAAACATAATATAGTATCAGAACCAGGAAATTAATTATAGCACAAAACCATTAACTCAGTTACTTAGCTTATTCATACCTCACCCATGTTTATCTGTGCTTTGTGTATGTGTGTGTGTAGTTCTATGAAATATTATCACATGTGTAGATGCAAGTAACCATCATCAAAATCAAGATTCCAAATTGTCCTATCACCACAAAGAAACTTCCTCAAGTTACTTCCTTGTGATGGTTCATTGCATGTGTTAACTTGACTGGGTCATGGGATGCCCAGATGTCTGGTTAGGCATTATTTCTGGATCTGTGCATGTTTTTCTGGAAGAGATTAACATATGAATCTGTAGAATGAGAGCTCTGCCCTCACCAGTGTGGGTGGGCATTTACTGATCCACTGAAAGCTCGAGAAAAAAACTTGAAGAGAGGATCCCTTCCCTTTCTGCCTGACTGCTCCAGCTTGGACATTGATATTCTCCTGCCCTTGGACTGGGATTTACACAACTGGTTCACCCAGTTCTCAGGTCTTCAGACTCAGACTGGAATTACACCACTGGCTTTTCTGGGTCTCCAACGTGCAGGTGTAAGAGCATAAGAATTCTCAGCCTCCATAATCACAATTCCTCATAATAAATATTATGTTAGTTATGTGTAGATATACATATACACACACATATACACACACATACACACACACTATGTGTGTGTGTTTGTGTGTGTGTGTGTTTATATCCTTTTGGTAATGTTCTTCTGGAGAACCCTGACTTATATATTCCTTAATGGTTACACCCTTCCCCCACTCCAACACCTGGCTACAACTAGCTTTGTTCTCCATCTCTATAACTTTACCATTTAAAAAATGCTATATAAATGGGATCATACAGTATCGTAACCTTTGGGATTGGCTTTTTTTTCACTCAGCATAATGCCCTTGAGAGCCATTCAAGGCATTGCCTGCACCAATAATTTGTTCTTTTTCATTGCTGAATAGAATTTTATTGTACAGATGTGCTATTTGTTTATTCATTCACCAGTTGAAGGACATTTGGACTGTTTCCAATTCTTGGCTATAACAATTAGGGCTTCTATGAACAATAGTGTACAGGATTTTTTGCAGACATTTGTTTTTATTTCTGTGTGATAAATGCCCAGGAGTATAATTATTGGGTTGTATTTTAGTTGCAAGTTTAGTTTCTTTTTCTTTTTTAAAGAAACCATCATATTCTTTTTCAGCATGGTTGTACGATCTTACTCCCACCAATCAGCAACATGAGAGACCCAGTTTCTCTGCATCCTTACCACCATTTTGTACTATCATTATTTTTAAATTCCAGCTGTTTTAATAGGCATGTAGTGATACCACATTGTGGTTTAATTTGCTTTTCTTTGATAGCCTATGACATTGAACACCTTTTCATGTGATTTTTCATCTATATATTTCCTGCAGTGAAGTGTTTTTTCATATTTCTACCCCATTTTCAAATTGGATTGTTCATTTTCTTTTGTTGAGTTTAAAGGTTTTAATAATATATACTATAGATACAAGTCCTTTGTCAGATACACAGTTTGCAAAATATGTCCTTCCAGTTTATAGCTTGTCTTTTATCCTTTTAACAGGGTCTTTTGTGGAGCAAAAATTTTGAGGTCTAATATATCATTTTTTTCTTTGATGGACCATGCCTTTGTTTTCACATCCATGAAAAATCCTCCTAACCATAGGTCATGACAATTTTCTCCTATGTGGTCTTCAATTTTTTAAATTCACATTTAGATCTATAATCCATCTTGAGTTAACTTTTGTATAAATTTGGGGTTAGGTAGAGGTTAATTTATTTGCCTATAGATTTTGTTTTTATTGAAGTATAGTCAATTTACAATGTGTCAATTTCTGGTGTACAGCATAATAGTTCAGTCATACATATACATACATATATTCGTTTTCATACTCTTTTTCATTATAGGTTACTACAAGATACTGAATACAGTTCCCTGTGATATATAGTAGGTCTTTATTGTTCATCTATTTTATATACAGCAGTTTGTATCTGCTAATCCTGAACTCCTAATTTATCTCTTCCCCACCCTTTCCCCTTTGGTAACCATAGTTTGTTTTCTATGTCTGTGAGTCTGTTTCTGTTTTGTAAATAAGTTCATTTGTGCCATTCTTTTAGATTGTATATATAAGTGATATCATATGATATTTGTCTTCCTCTGTCTGACTTACTTCACTTAGCATGATCATCTATCTCTGTGTTAATCCATGTTGCTGCAAATGGCAATAATTCATTCTTTTCTATGGCCAAGTAATATTCCATTGTATATCTATATGACATCTTTATCCAATCATCTGTCAATGGACATTTAGGCTGCTTCCATGTCTTGGTTATTGTAAATAGTGCTGATATAAACAGTGAGGTTCAGGTTATCTTTTAGAATTAGAGTATTCTCCAGATACATGCTCAGGAGTGGGAGTGCTTGATCATAGGGTAACTCTATTTATAGTTTTTTAAGGAATCTTCATACTGTTCTGCTTATGGATTTCTTGGATCTAGGAGTTTAAATATGCTTAATACATACACAGGTTTTGAATAAAGAAAAAGTGACAGAAAAAAGCTGTAGGAGAATAAGCTAGGTAAGCAGGACCAAAAGGAAAGGGTTCTTTTAAAAGCAATTTACCTAGAGGAGTGTTTGTGTGTTAGCAATGGCTAATAATTCTGTAGATAATGTCCATGAGATTGAGCAAAATTGCATATTGTGCTTTGACCAATACTTTCTTTTGTGCACTCAGGACTGAATCCACAGATGTACAACCGATGTAGTCACACAGGGCCTCATGCTCAGAAGGTACCTCACACTTGGGGTTTAATGCTCTGCAGTCAACTTTCTGAAGCTCTTAATAATTTGATATTTGAATTTACATTTTGTAAATGGAGTCTGATAGGACAAGGAACATGTTCCTAGGGTTGAAGTCTCAGCCTATGTCTGGTTCTATCACCTCACCCACACAGGATAGGTTCCCTAGTGTTGGCTCCCCTACTCCACACAGCAACTGCTACCACCCTTTGCCCTTGAGAGAAGGCTAGGCATGAGAGGGTTAGGTTTGGGTGCACGTGTCCTGTGCATCAAGTCACAGACACCTGTAAGAGTCTGTTTACATCTCTGGAGAATCATAGTACCTGAGGCATCACATTATCAAGTGCCAAAAACAATCACCATGACAAGCAGAAAGAGATAACAAAAGAAAAGCTTTCTCCTGCTTTCTGAACAAGGGACCCTACATTTTTATTTTACATTAGGCCCCTCAAAATGTGCAGTTAGTCTAATGTCAAAAAAGCAACTTATTTAATTGTATTTTACAGGAATTCTCAGGACATCAGAATTATGGTCAATAAATATATATACGTCTATGGCAAGCTCAAATATAACCCCCAATTGAGAGACTTCCCGATTTAATACTGCAGATAAAATTTGAATGACCTTCCTTATTTCAAAAATCACCCAAGAGCTAAGCTAGAAAAGAGAAATAGCAATATAAAAGTGTACATTCAAAAACATGACATTTTTGAAGCCTCAAAATACAAAATAGAAGGCAAAACTGCCAAGAGTAGTGAAGGTCGAACAGTATACAGGGAGAGGCAGACAGAGTAAGCCCATGAATGCAGATCCCAAAGAAATATGCAAAGCACACTACTCTTGGATGTGGTACACCCAGATGTAGAAAATCTACCCACATTCTTGTTTAGAAAACTAGAATGAATTCAAAAGCTGGCAAACAATAGTTTCTCTAGACTTTATTAGGTTCTACAAAGTAGAAATAGGGATATATGAGAAATCAAACAGGAAAAATTATATTAACAGAAAACAGTGAGGTAGTAAAATAATAGACAAAGGGGAGACTGTGTTGCTAGATGCCCTTCAGTGCAAATTGTGAGAAGTAAAAACTTAGGTCAGAAGAAAAAACTGAGAAAGAAAAAAATCTTTCCTAATATGAATAGAACCCTAGAACCCTACTTCTCCTTCTGTATAAATTTCCTACATATAATTCGTCCAAAATGCAACCATGTATCTGGACAAAAAAGATGACATAAAAGGAGGAGGGGAGAAGAGGCAAGATGGCGGAGTAGAAGGAAGCTCGTAAGTCACCCTCTCCCACAAATACACCAAGACCCACATCTACAGACCCACTCAGCCAACCAGAGCACCTGCGGAACTCCGACAGAACATCGTCCTCTTCGAAAGATAAAGACGCCAAAAATCTGGTAGGAGAAAAGGAAAAGAGAAAGAACAAAAGGCAAAGCAGCGCGGGACGGGTCCCGCGGGGAGGGAGCGGCAAAGGAGGGCTGGCGCTCGCTCGCTGGGTCTCCCCTCTCCAACTGAGAGGCCAGCGGGACGGAGGGGGAGCCTCCGAGGCTCTGATCTGTACAGAGCAGCCCTTGTCTGACAGAACTAAGTTAAACAGGCACAGAGCGTCCCCCCGACACCCAGCCTGAGACGCGGGCCGGCAGCGGTGGGCAGGGCCAGGCTGCACAAGCCGGGCGGAGGACGGGGGCGGCTGCACGGAGGCAGCTCCGGGGGACGGCAAGGGGCTGGGCGCCGTGGCTGTGGGTGCACAGGACAGAACAACCTGAGCCCTCCATAAAACAGCAAGGTTGATGTGCTCTCGGGGGAAGGGTGCATAACCCCATCTCTGAAAACCCGCGGAAACTTTTCAGGGGAAGAGAGTTGGGGCCCAGGCACAGCCGCCATATTCTCAGGCGCTGAGCACCCAGGCGGGGGCAGGGGCGAAACCTGCATCCACACCGAAGGGCTCAGCAGCCTCAAGGGCCAGACTGAGACGGGACTACAGCCCGGGGCAGGTGGGATCCTTCCATCCTGGTCCCTCGGAGAACTTGCTCCACAAAGACAAACAAGGAGCTGGGTCTTGGCTCGGAGCAGGGACGAGGCTGCCCCTCGGTCTTCCCCGAGCCCACCCGTGGAGTGCGGCCAGGACAGAGCGCCGACCAGGGCAGAGCGCGCAGCCGCACAGAGCAGCAGAGCTACCTGCGGCGCAGGTAGAGGGAGAGCGGGCCCCCCCCCCCCGCCTGTCTGGCAGGAACACAGCCCCTGACCGAGGTGCTGGAAGGGGGCACAACCCGCCCTCCTGCCTGGCCAGTCTGCAACATCTGACTGTGGCATCCGGAGGGGCAGTGACCCGCCCGCCTGCAGCAGAGGAGAGCTGCACCTGACCCCATGTTAGGAGGAGGCGCGATCTGCTTGCCGACAGGTGCTGGGAGCAGCACAGAGGAGGGCGCCAACGGAGGGCCTATGAAAACAAGCTGAGCTTCCAAAACAGGACGAAGACAGAAGGACTTCACATTAAAAGCACACACACTCCAGGAGAACACCGACAACCCTTTTTTTTTGGTTTTGTTTTTGTTTTTTGTTTTTGTTTGTTTTGTTCTTAAATCTGTTTTTACCTGTTCTATTTTCAATTACTCTCTTAATTTTTACTTCTTAATTCATTTCTATTTCTCTTGGGTTTTGATGTCCTGTTATTGATTAGACACAGGCTTCAAATACATCTATTCATCTCCCCACCCCTTTTTTTTTCTTTAAAGGTTTTAAAAGGACGTCTCAACCCGATTAATACTCTGCTTCAACTCACTCTTCTATTATTCATTATACACTGTTTTCAAACCCTCTTTCTCCCTTCTTTTAAAAATCTTTCTCTCTCTCTTAGTTTTTTCTCTTTTTTTTCTTTCTTTCTTTTTTTTTCCTAAGTTCTATCCTAAACAGGCATTAGATAGATAAAATCCTTAAGATCCAAAATAGACAACTGATACTCCATAAACCACAGTGCCAGAGAGGTATGAGCAAGATGAAGACACACAGAAACCTTTCCCAATTAAAAGAACAAGAGGAATCCCCTGAAAGAAAGATCAATGAAATTGACATCGATAGCCTACTAGATCAAGATTTCAAAAAAGGAGTGATCAAATTGCTGAAGGAATTGAAAGAGATAGTGCTTAGAGAGATAAAATATGTCAAAAATGAAATTGAAGCTATAAAGAAGAGCCAAGCAGAATGGGTAAACTCATTGACAGAGATGAGGAATGATCTAATAGCTGTGCAAAGCCGACTAGTTAATGCAGAGGAACGAATTAGTGATCTAGAAGACAGGGCAACAGAAAGCACCCATTCAGAAGAACTACAAGATAAGCAAATAAAAAATAATGATAATAGCATAAGGGACCTATGGGATAATATAAAGCATCCCAATCTTCGCATAATAGGGGTCCCAGAACGGGAAGAAGGATCAAAGGGGATTGAAAAGGTTTTTGAAGAAATCATGACTGAAAACTTCCCAAACTTAAAGAAGGAATCAGATATCCAAGTACAGGAAGCTCAGAGGGTCCCAAACAGGAAGAACCCAAATAGACCCACACCAAGACATATCATAATCAAGATGGCCAGAGTCAAGGATAAAGAAATGATTCTAAAGGCAGCAAGAGAAAAGCAAAGAGTGAATTACAAGGGAACCCCCATATGGCTCTCAGCTGATTTCTCTACACAAACACTACAGGCCAGAAGGGAGTGGCAAGATATTCAAAGCCCTGAATGAAAAAAAGATGCAGCCTAGGATACTTTATCCAGCAAGGCTATCCTTTAGGATAGAAGGAGAAATAAAGAGTTTCACAGACAAAAAAAAGCTGCAGGAGTTTGGCAACACTAAACCCATGCTAAAAGAAATATTGAAAGGGCTATTCTAAATAGAAAAGCAGCAGGATGCTACAGAAATGAGAAACTCACAACTGGAAAGGTGATAACTCATGAATTACAAATAAAGAAAACACGAAATTATAAAAGAAGACATACAAATCACTGAGAGTGGGAGAGGGAGGCAGGGAAATAGAGAATTTTTTTTTCTTTCTTTTTTAAATTTTTTTTAACAGTAGGATGGGTTTGAGATCATGTTATTATCAGTTTAATAAAAACAGGTATAGGTTAATAGATTTACAAAAAAGGGTAACCACAAGTCAAAAATTTACAAGGGAGTCACAAAAATTAAATAAAATCCATGATAATACAAAGGAAAATTACCAAACCACAAAAGGAAGAAGAAAGGAACAAAGAGGATATATCAATTCAACTGCAAAGATAAGTTCAAAATGGCAATAAACACACATCTATCATTAATTACTATAAATGTTAATGGACTAAATGCTCCAGTCAAAAGACATAGAGTGGCAGACTGGATAATAAAGCAAGAACCTTCAATATGCTGCATACAAGAGACCCACTTTAGGGAGAAGGAAACATATAGATTGAGACTGAAAGGATGGAAAAGGATATTCCATGCAAATGGAAAAGCCAAAAAAGCAGGTGTTGCAGTACTGATTTCAGACAAAATAGACTTTAAAACAAAGGCCATAAAGAAAGATAAAGAGGGACATTTTATAATGATTAAAGGAGTGATACAAGATGAAGATATTACACTCGTTAATATATATGCACCCAATATAGGAGCACCTTTGTACATACAAGAATTACTAACAGAGATAAAGGGCGATATTGATGGGAATACAATCATAGTTGGAGATTTTAACACTGCATCAACATCACTAGACAGATCTTCCAGACAGAAAATAAACAAGGCAACAGAGAAATTAAATACTACAATAGAAAAACTAGATTTGGTGGATATTTTCAGAGCATTACACCCCCCAAAAATAGAATATACATTCTTTTCAAGTGCACATGGAACATTTTCCAGGATCGATCATGTACTTGGACACAAAAGAAACCTCAACAAATTTAAGAAGATAGAAATTATCTCAAGCATCTTTACTGACCACAGTGCCATGAAACTGGAAAGCAACAACAGAGAAACAAAGGAGAAAAAAAGAAAAGCATGGAGATTAAACAATATGTTATTGAAAAAACAATGGATCAATGAGGAAATCAAAGCTGAAATTAAAAAATACCTTGAGACAAATGATAATGAAAGCACAACCACTCAAAACCTATGGGACATAGCAAAGGCAGTGCTAAGAGGGAAGTTTATAGCGATACAGGCCTTCCTCAAAAAAGAAGAATAATCTCAAATAAACAAGTTAACCCACCACCTGAATCAATTAGAAAAAGAACAACAAAAAGCCCCAAAAAGCAGCAGAAGGAAGGAAATAATAAAGATCAGAGAGGAATTAAATACAATAGAGATTAACAAGACCATAGAAAAAATCAACCAAACCAAAATCTGCTTTTTTGAAAAAGTAAATAAAATCGACAAACCTCTGGCCAAACTCACAAAGAAGAACAAAGAGAGAGCACAAATTAGCAAAATAAGAAAGACAAATGGAGAAATTACAACAAACAAAATAGAAATACAGAATATCATACGCGAATATTATGAAAAACTATATGGAACAAAACTGGATAACCTAGAGGAGATGGACAAGATTCTGGAAACATACTGTCTACCAAAACTGAGTCAAGAAGAAACTGAACACTTGAACAACCCGATCACTAGAAAGGAAATAGAAATAGCAATTAAAAACCTCCCTACAAATAAAAGTCCAGGACCGGACGGCTTCACCGGGGAATTCTACCAAACATACAAAGAAGAACTTATACCAGTCCTTCTCAAACTCTTCCAGATGATTGAAAAGGAGGGAATACACCCAAACTCATTCTATGAAGCCACCATCACCCTGATACCAAAACCAGGCAAAGACACTACAAAAAAAGAGAATTATAGGCCAATATCACTGATGAACATAGACGCCAAAATCCTCACCAAAATTTTAGCAAATAGAATCCAACAACACATAAAAAAGATTATACATCATGATCAAGTTGGATTCATCCCAGGGACACAAGGATGTTTCAACATATGCAAATCAATCAATGTAATACATCACATCAACAAGAGAAAAGACAGAAATCACATGATCATCTCAATAGATGCAGAAAAAGCATTTGGTAAAATTCAACACCCATTTATGATAAAAACTCTCGCCAGAGTGGGTATAGAGGGAACATATCTCAACATAATAAAAGCTATATATGACAAACCTACAGCCAGCATAGTTCTCAACGGTGAAAAACTCAAAAGCTTCCCACTAAAATCTGGGACAAGACAAGGATGCCCACTATCACCACTCCTATTCAACATAGTCCTGGAAGTCCTAGCCACAGCAATCAGACAAGAGAGAGAAATAAAAGGGATCCAAATTGGAAAAGAAGAGGTAAATGTGTCATTATATGCTGATGACATGTTACTATATATAGAAAACCCTAAAAGGTCCACAAAAAAAGCTACTAGAGCTGATTGAAGAATTCAGCAAGGTAGCAGTTTACAAAATTAATGTTCAAAAATCAGTTGCCTTTCTTTACACTAACGATAAATCAACAGAAAAAGAAAGTAAAGAAACAATCCCCTTTAAAATAGCACCCAAAGTAATAAAATATCTGGGAATAAATCTAACCAAGGAGGTGAAAGAATTATACACAGAAAACTATAGACCATTGATGAAGGAAATTAAAGAAGACTTTAAAAAATGGAAACATATTCCATGCTCTTGGATTGGAAGAATCAATATTGTTAAAATGGTCACACTGCCCAAGGCAATCTACAGATTTAATGCAATCCCTATCCAATTACCCAGGACATATTTCACAGAACTAGAACAAATCATAAGAAAATTTATATGGAACCATCAAAGACCTAGAATTGCCAAAGCATTACTGAAGAGAAAGAAAGAGGCTAGAGGAATAACTCTCCCAGACTTCAGACAATACTACAGAGCTACAGTCATCAAGACAGCATGGCACTGATACAAAAACAGACATATAGACCAATGGAACAGAATAGAGAGCCCAGAAATGAACCTACAAACTTTTGGTCAACTAATCTTCAACAAAGGAGGCAAGAATAGACAATGGAATAAAGACAGTCTCTTCAGCAAATGGTGTTGGGAAAACTGAACAGCAGCATGTAAAACAATGAAGCTAGAACACTCCCTTACACCATATACAAAAATCAACTCAAAATGGATCAAAGACTTAAACATAAGACAAGATACAATAAACCTCCTAGAGGAAAACATAGGCAAAACATTATCTGACATACATTTCAAAAATTTTCTCCTAGAAGAAATAAAAGCAAGAATAAACAAATGGGACCTAATGAAACTTACAAGCTTCTGCACAGCAAAGGAAACCAGAAATAAAACAAGAAGAAAACCTATGGAATGGGAGAAAATTTTTACAAGTGAAACCAACAAAGGCTTGATCTCCAGAATATATAAGCAGCTCATAAAACTCAATAAGAAAAAAATAAACAACCCAATCCAAAAATGGGCAGAAGACCTAAACAAGCAATTCTCCAATGTAGACATACAAATGGCCAATAGGCACATGAAAAAATGCTCAGTATCACTAATTACCAGAGAAATACAAATCAAAATTACAGTGAGGTATCACCTCACACCAGTCAGAATGGCCATCATTCAAAAGTCCACAAATGACAAATGCTGGAGAGGCTGTGGAGAAAGTGGAACCCTCCTACACTGCTGGTGGGAATGCAGTTTGGTGCAGCCACTATGGAAAACAGTGTGGAGATTCCTCAAAAGACTAGGAATAGACTTACCATATGACCCAGGAATCCCACTCCTGGGCTTGTATCCAGAAGGAAATCTACTTCAGGATGACACCTGCACTCCAATGTTCATAGCAGCACTATTTACAATAGCCAAAACATGGAAACAGCCTAAATGTCCATCAATAGGTGACTGGATAAAGAAGATGTGGTAGATTTATACAATGGAATACTATTCAGCCATAAAACCCGACAACATAATGCCATTTGCAGCAACATGGATGCTCCTAGAGAATGTCATTCTAAGTGAAGTAAGCCAGAAAGAGAAAGAAAAATACCATATGAGATCGCTCATATGTGGAATCTAAAGACTCATGGACAGAGAATACAGACTTGTGGTTACCAGGTGGGTAGAGGGTGGGAAGGGATAGACTGGGATTTCAAAATTGTAGAATAGATAAACAAGATTACACTGTATAGCACAGGGAAATATACACAAAATGTTATGATAAATCACAGAGAAAAAAAATGTGACAATGAGTGTGTATATGTCCATGAATGACTGAAAAATTGTGCTGAACACTGGAATTTGACACAACATTGTAAAATGATTATAAATCAATAAAAAATGTCAAAAAAAGGAGGAAATAAAGATTTTAAGAAAACACAAAAACACAGATAGTAGGCAAAGAACACTCAACAAAAGAACGTTGTCATGGAGCCAATAGAAATGTAAACAATCATACTGCCAAGAACTTTTTAAAAATGCTAGTATAATTATCTCTATTAAAATATGGCTCAAAGAAAATATACAAAAATCCAAAAAAATATGGTGAGGCAACAACAAAAACAACAACAAACAAAATATAAAGTGCAGAATTCAGGAAGGAAATTGAAGAAAAATAGTAAATATTAAAATTAATATTAAATGTAAAACATGGAGATTTTTGCCATTATGTGGTGAAGAGTGTGAGGGTCATCAAAAAATACAAATTTCTCATTATAAGACAAGTCCTGGGGAACGTCATGTACAATGTAGTTACTATACTTACCGATACTGTATTGTATATTTGAAAATTGCTAAGAGAGAAGATCTTAAAAGTTCTCATCACAAGAAAAAAAATCTGAACTACATGTAGTGATAGACATTAATTAGACTTATTGTGGTGACTGTTTTTCCATACACATATATGAACTCACAAAATTGTACAACTAGAGCTATTACAGTCCATTATATCTCAATTAAAAAGTAAAATTATAAAATTAGAAGCAACATAAGATAATAGATACTCCTGAAAATAATGTAAGATATATATAAAACGAGGTTAAGAAAAGCTTGTAAAATGGAATGGAAGCAAAAAATTCAGGAGGTATTCTGTGCGAATTGTTCAGTCTGTAGGTATAATTTCTGATGTATTCATGAACAAGGATGAGCTATGTGTCCCTCTACTCTGCCATCTTGGCAGTCCTTCCTAATACATTTTTATCTCTCCTATATTTCCTATAGATTTTTCAGAATGAAATTTAATGTTATGATTTTAGTACATGTATATATGCATAACTTTTATTATCTTCATTATGTTTGCACCTTTTGCAAGTAGAAAATGCCCTTTTTTTTCACTAAACAATTTTGCAATTAATTTAACCTGGTCTAATAGTAAAATCATACTCTTTTGCTTTGACTTTTTCTTTATTTTCTTGTTGTCTTTGCCTATTCTTTCAAAGCTTCTGAATCACTTTATATGTGTGTCTTGTATACAACAAATAGATCAATTTTTGTTTGTGGTCCATTCTGGATTCTAGGAGTTTTATATTTTTACGTGAGTTTAGGTTACATTTATATTTATTGACAAGATAGACATGTATACTTTATCTTCTGTTACCATAATTACATTTATTTTCTATTTTATAATATTTGAAAACTTCACTGTATCATGTCTTTTCTTTACTTAGATATATGTATGTATTTCTTCTGTTAATTTATTGTAATGGTTATCTCCAAATATATAATGTATAATGTTATTTCCTGTGGTTATTTCTTTGTTTTAGGCAGTATCTAGTGATTTTTTTAATATTAACTAATATTTAATATTAAATTTCTGTGAACTATGGCAAAATTGGTAAATATCTACTTTCTCTCCCTTTTATTCACCATCTAAGTATATCTGGTTATATAATTTATACTGATCTATTTTTTTTTATCAGATGTTTGTTTTTCTCTCAATTTTTTGAGATATAAAAGAATGGTAGACAAATATATATTTATATACATAATATATCCTATATGTAATACATATTATACATATATAATATATAAAGACTAAAGAGATCTAATATACATGTTTTTATTTTTTCTTGCTAAAGCAATACTGAAGAAAAAGAATGAAGCTGAAGGAATAACCCTCCCAGATTGCAGACAATACTACAGAGCTACAGTAATCCAAACAGCATGGTATTGGCAAGAAAACAGACATATGGATCAATGGAACAGAATAGAGAGCCCAGAAATAAACCCACAGACTTATGGTCAATTAATCTTTGACAAAGGATGCAAGAATATACAATGGAGAAAAGACAGTCTCTTCAGCAACTGATGGGAAAACTGGACAGCAGCAGCATGTAAATCAGTGAAGTTAGAACACTCCCTCACATTATACACAAAAATAAACTGCAAATGGCTTAAAGACTTAAATATGTGTCAAGGCACTATAAACCTCCTAGAAGAAAATATAGGCAAAACATTTTCTGACATAAATATTAACAACGTTATCCTAGGGCAGTCTACCCAGGCAATGGAAATAAAAGCAAAAATAAACAGATGGGACCTAATTAAACTTATAAGCTTTTGCACAGCAAAGGAAACCATAAATAAAACAAAAAGACAACCTACAAAATGTGAGAAAATATTTGCAACTGATACGACTGGCAAAGGCTTAATTTCCAGCATATATTAACAGTTTATACAACTTAATAACATCAACAAAACAAAAACAACTCAATCCAAAAATGGGCAGAAGACCTAAACAAGCAATTCTCCAATGTAGACATACAAATGGCCAATAGGCACATGAAAAAATGCTCAGTATCACTAATTACCAGAGAAATACAAATCAAAATTACAGTGAGGTATCACCTCACACCAGTCAGAATGGCCAGCATTCAAAAGTCCACAAATGACAAATGCTGGAGAGGCTGTGGAGAAAAGGGAATGCAGTTTGGTGCAGCCACTGTGGAAAACAGTATGGAGATTCCTCAAAAGACTAGGAATAGACTTACTGTATGACCCAGGAATCCCACTCCTGGGCATACATCCAGAAGGAACTCTACTTCAAAATGACACCAGCACCCCAATGTTCATAGCAGCACCATTTACAATAGACAAGACATGGAAACAGCCTAAATGTCCATCAATAGATGACTGGATAAAGAAGTGGTGGTATATTTATACAATGGAATACTATTCAGCCATAAAAACTGACAACATAATGCCGTTTGCAGCAACATGGATGTCCCTGGAGAATGTGATTCTAAGTGAAGTAAACCAGAAAGAGAAAGAAAAATACTGTATGAGATAGCTCATATGTGGAATCTAAAAATAAATAAATAAATAAATACAAAACAGAAATAGACTCATAGACATAGAATACAAACTTATGGTTGCCAAGGGGGCAGGGGGTGGGAAGGGGTAGACTGGGATTTCAAAATTGTAGAATAGATAAACAAGATTATACTGTATAGCACAGGGAAATATATACAAGATCTTGTGGTAGCTCACAGAGAAAAAAATGTGGCAATGAGTATATATATGTTCATGTATAACTGAAAAATTGTGCTCTACACTGGAATTTGACACAACATTGTAAAATGATTATAAGTCAATAAAAAAATGTTAAAAGAAAAAAAAAGACAAAAAAAAACCAAAGCAAGCATGTGCATTTTAAGCAAGCAAGTGTGAATACAATGTTTTAAGCTCATGGAAATCTAAGTGTGGCTTGTTTTCTAGCTGCTTGTTGTCCAGCAGCTTGTTTTCCAGCAATGTGAAGTGAAACAAGTAGAGAGAAAGACAAATACAGTATGATCTCAGTCACAAGTGGAATCTAAAAACATCAAACTCATGGAAAAAGAGAATAAAATCATGGTTGCCAGGGGCTGAGGGGTGGGGGAAATGAGAAGATGTAGATACAAACTTTCAGCTATAAGATGAATAAGTTCTGGGGATATAATGTATAGCATGGTGACTACACTTAACAATACTTTATTGCTTGCTATAAAATGTGCCAGGAGAACAGAGCTTTAATGTTCTCACCTTAACAACAATACCAACAACATCATAATTATGTGAGGTAAAGTGTGTGTTAACCAATCTTACTTTGGTAAACATTTCACAATATGTACGTGTACCAAATCATCACATTGTACATCTTAAACTTTCACCATGTTGTATGTCTATTATATCTCAAAAAATTTGGGAAAATAGTATAGCAAATATCTCCTAGTTTCTAGATATTTTTAAATAATTAAAAAGTATCAGTCAAATTAATAAACAATGCTCAACTTGCAAAATATCTAGAATCAATAGTAATAATAATGCTATATTAATGAACATGTGGAAATATATCTGAAGAAGGGCCAGAGGAAATGCATAGACTTCAATATTAATAAAAAGAATGAGATAGTCTTCTAGTTTCTGATCTGGCATGTATGGAGCTTAGAAACTATCATTTCTATACCTACAACAAGAATAAAACTGAATAAAGTGAAAAACAACAACTCTCCTTAGATTCATCACAGACATGATGTCACAGGGTAAACCAGTGACCCTAAATTAGAAAGACCAGAAGGCAAATTCAGAGAATCACATGTTACCAGAGTATAAGGTCATGGATAGAAGCTTGTGCTGGAGCCAGCCCAGGAAAATGTGAACTATAATTGATGAATTTGTTGGAGGCTCAGTGTGGGAAAAGTCTTTGAGGGGAGAGCCACACTTTTGTGAGTTTTACCTCCAGAAGCCCGACTAGGTTTTCCACTGAAGATGGGAGAAAATCCCCTGTGCTTCAGACAGGAGGAGGAGAAAAGTAGCTACTTTGAAAGATGCCCAAACCATTCTGTTCTTAAAGGCCTCCCCTCAAGGTAAACAAACTACCAGAGCCTAACCAATCTGGGGGAAGGGAAATACCCAATTCCTGCAGCATGCTCTAGCTTTCATGAGGGGAAGGGGAATGACTTACTCAAGCCCCACATAGCCTCCCTGTCTTACCTAGGTGGGAAAGGGAACCTAGAAAGTGCCTCAGTATACACAGTTTAGTGATGGCCATAGCCCAGGGGCACAGGCTTACTAAAAGACTAATACTTAATCATAGGAATATAGAATGTTTCCCTCCCCACCATCTTACCACCACAACAATAGGGCTCTTGTCTAATAACAACAGAACTGAAGAAATGGCATGTCTCAAATTTTATTTACGTTTCTAAGGAAACCTAAAGAAAACAGAGGAGACAAAAACAAGCCTCTGACAGCTACAGCCTTAGCAAATAGTAAACACAGCCTAATTCCTAGTCAGATAAACATAAATCCTCATTCTAAATCCTTATTTATCTCAGTTCCTTTTGCCCAGTGTATCGTGTTTGCCTCTCAAAAATATTACAAGGCACATTAAAGCACAAAAGACATAGTGTGAAGAGACAGAGCAGGCATGAAAATGATACATACGACAGAGATGTTGGTATTATCAGACCATGAATTTTTAAAAAACTATGGTTCTTATGCTAAGGGCTCTAATGGACAAAGTGGACAACATGAAAGAACAGATGGATAATGTAAGCCGAGAGATGAAAACTCTAAGAAACAATCAAAAGGAAATGCTAGAAATAAAAAAATGCTATAAGAGAAATAAAAAATGCCTCTGATGGGCTCACTAATAGACTAGGCATGGCCAAGGAAAGAATTAGTGAGCTTGAATAACAGTCATTAGAAGCTTCCCAAACTTAAATGCACAGAGAAAACAGACTGAAAAAAAGACAGAACAGAATATTCATTAACTGTAGGACAATTACAAAAGATGTAAAATAAAATCAAAGAGATAAGAAGGAATAATGTAAAATGTATAAGGTACTATATAAGTTAAGATAAAATGAAAAACAATCAAAGCAGTAATTAAATAGAAGACTTTCTCTGAAAAAATTCAGTAAAATAATAAATTAACTGACAAACAATAAAGAAAGCACAAACATACAAAATGAGGATTAATAATTGGAAAACAACTGTCATGTGAAATAAATTAAAAGAAACATAAGTGACTACTTTTGTAAATCCCATACAAATACATGTGAACATAAATTTAATGTAGATATCCAAAGAGGAGTAATATCTAAACACATATCAAATGCCACAGAGGAAATAAAACTGTCAAATAACAAATCTCCCTAAACCACATGAGGTACAGATGATTTCACAGGTGAATCTAACTCGAACTTCAAGAAAGAGATAACTATAGCACTATGTAACTTGTTCCAGAACTTAGAAAAAGAAGAAATTTTCCAAGTGATTTTTAGGAACTATCCTTTATCCTTGATTTAAAGTCTAAAATACTGCACAAAAATAAAAATATACATGAATATTACCTGTCAACATCAATATAAAAATTAGTACAAAAATATTAGCAGTTGAATCCACCAACACATTTGTGATGACCAAGTTGAGTTCACTGCCAAAATGCAAGGATGCTTTGGTATTAAGAAATCTTATGTTAACACTTCAATAGATCAAAAGGAGGCAATCCTATTTACATATCTAAAAAGTTTAAAAAGACATTTAATAAAATTCAATTTCCATTATTGATGTAAAAATCTAATAATAATAAAATATATAATCTCTGTGGCAAAAGACTCTAATGTCACCACCCATGATATTCACATCCTAGCGTTGCTTCTAAAGAGCATGCATGGCAAAAGTGAAGGTATGTCATTCCTGTGACTACATTACATCATATAAGACTTCCTAAAAGATTCTTGAATAATTCTCCTTCCTGGCTAGATGAAGTAAGTAGTTCTATTGGGAAGGTCCATGTGGCAAGGAAATGTGGGCAGCCTCTAGGAGCTGAGGGCAGCCTCCAGACCACAGTCAACATAAAGCCAAGGCCCTCCATCCTATGACTGCAAGGGAATGAGTTCTAACAGAAACCTGAGTGAGCCTGAGAGCAGTTCCCCAGTTGAGCTTCCAAATGAGTATACAGACAGCCTGGTCAACAACAACTTGATTTCAAACTCATGAGGCATTAAACAGAAGACCTAGTTAAGTCATATCTAAAATCATGAACTATATAAATTGTGTTAATAAATGTGTGTTTTTTTAAGTCACTAAATTAATGTTAATGTTTTACACAACAGTAGGTAACTAACACAACTCCAAGGCCAGAATCTGATGAAACACTGGGAATTTTCCCATTAAAGAAATGGAAATATATCTCATATTATCTCTTTTATTGAGCATTGGTCTGAAGGCACAATTCAATGAAATTATGGAAGATAAAGTAAAAATACATCACATTTGGGAAGGAAATTGGGAATGGTAACTAGTTGAGTAATTTTTTTAAAGATTACTTATTCCTCTTAATTTCTTCAAAATGTAGTACTGTTTAAAATTACAATATTTTCTTGTGGAGTTTCTTATGTGTGCAGCATAATACCTATGACAACTATAACATAAAGTCATAAAATGGGGGTGGATATAATCCTATACAGTTTAGCTTTCCACATTTTCAGTGATGTTAAAATGTGAACTCTAAGAAATCTGCAAAAAGTTAAGGATGCATATTTGAAACCACAGAGCAAACACTAAAAAATGAAATAAAAAGACATATAATTAAAAAAACCCTTATATAAATAAAAATATAACAAATATTTAAATAATCAAAGATAAGGTCAGAATAACAAATAACAAATAAGAGCATTATTAATTAAACTATATCAATAATTACATTAAAAAGCAATTATTTTAGGCAACATTTGGCTGAATTAATTTAAAAATACTTACTTATATTCTGCCTACAAGAGCTGAATCTTAAATATAAAGATACAAATTGAAAGTAAATGATTGCCCAAAGATATGACATGTGAAAACAGTGCATGTTGGATGGCTGGGGTAGTTATGACTTCAAGAGAAAAATTATTACCAAATATCAACAGGAAGACTTCATATGGATAGAAATATCAATTCATCATGAAGGCATACAATTTATAAAATGTGTTTGCACCTAATAATAGAGCTTCAAAATATAGGAAGTAAAATTGACACAATGTTTACGTGATACACTCCTCAAGATAGACCTTATGTTTTGCCATAAAAGGTCTCAATAAATTTAAAAGGATCAACATAATATATGTAAGTTCTCTAACTACAACTGAAATAAATTAGAAGTAAAAGTAAGATAGCTAAAACAACTCTAAATATTTGGAAATTTAAGAGCATGCTTCCAAATATTCCATGGGTCATAGAAAAAACTCGTGAAGGATATTAGAAAATATTTTGAACTAAATTATAATAAAACTACAACACATCAAAATGTGCAGCATAAATGTTGCATTAGAAGAAAACATACAATTATGATGCTTATATTAGAAAATAATAGCCTGAATTCAATGACCTAAAATCCCATCTTAAAAAGCTAGGATAAAAACAATGTAAAGCCAAAGTAAGTAGATGGAAGGAAATAGTAAAGATAACAGCAGATATAAATGAAATTTATAAGAGGTAACCAATAGAGAAAATTAACAACCATGGCTAAAGCCTCTGCAGTTTCTTTTAGGAGGAAAGGACATATTCTAAAATTAGATAGTGCTTACTGTTGCATACTCCTACAAACATTCTAAAAACATGAATTGTACATTTTTCCTAAGAATTGGAGTCCACTCCTTGACACTGATATCTCTTCATTTACAAGCAAACTTTTTTAAATTATTTTTTAATGGAAGTACAGGGGATTGAACCCAGGACCTCATGCATGCTAAGCATGTACTCTACTACTAAGCTATACCTTCCTCCCTGAATTGTATATTTTAAATAGGTAAAAAGTATGGTATGTGAACTATGTCTCAAAGCTTTTTTTAAAGTTGGTTATGGTTATTTGAAAACATCAAAAATTTTAATAGACCCATAGATTGACCAGTCAAGGAAAGGAGAGAAACGAATTACTAACATCAGCAATGAAAGGGATTATAAATTCAGATCCTATAGACATAAAATAATGGTAAGGGATTTGACAAACAGATTAAATAGACAAGTTCCTTTTAAAAATGCTGCTTATTAAAAGTGCCATTGATGGAACAGAAAATCTGAATAGCCCTCCATCTCTGAAATCAACAATTTCATTATTACAATTTTTCACAAAAGAAATCCAAGGCCTAAATTATTTTAAAAGTTACCCTATTAAACATCTATTGAGGAAATAAAACCCATCTTGCCCAAACCCCTTATAAAAATGAGGAGAAAAGAATGCTTCTTGACATATCAGGAAACCAGAATAATACTAATACCAAAAGCAGATAAAGGTGTTATAATAAAAGAAAATTATTGAGTAATATTCTTTATAAACATAACAGAAACATATACAAAAATATTATCAAGACAAACCCAATAGTATATAAAATAAATTAAAATATACACACTGACCATGTAGTAGTTGGTTCATAAAATCAAGGTATGTATAACTTCTGAAAAATCAATCAAAATCATTCACAATTTAATGGTAATATTTTATATCTTGATAAAAGTTTGGGTTACACAGATGTCTGCATTTGTTGAACACGTACAATATTCGTATTTCCTTTTACATATGTTTTACCTCACATTTCATAAAGTTCCATAGGCAAATATTGAAGTCTAGTTAATGCTATGCATATTGAATTCTTTAAAGTTTACTAATGTCTACAATTTATTTTGAAATGCATTAAATATTTTTAGAATGCTAGAGAGATGTATAAATAGATATTTGATAGCATAAATATAGTAAAATGTAAATGGTAGAATGTATGTAACTTATCTGGGAGCTTATTGTGTAATTCTTACACTTTTAGGTATGTTAGAAATTTTAATAACAATATGTTGGGAAAAAGAATGACATAAATCTTTAAAACTACTATTGAGAAACATAAAATAATATATGAATGATTCAAAAGGCATACCACGTTTTTGACTAGGAAAACACACTGATAAACACATCAGTTCTCTTGAAGTAAGAGATAGAGAGTTCAAGAATTGTAAATACTAACTACTATATATAAAATAGATAAACAACAAGTTTATACTGCATAGCACAGGAAACTATATTCAATACCTTATAGTAACCTATAATGAAAAAATATGAAAATGAATATTGGTGTATATATATGACTGAAACATTATGCTGTATACCAGAAACTGACACATTGTAACGACCATACTTTAATTTAAAAAAAGGAGTAACGGGAAAAGCTGATTCTAAAATCCATAAAGAAAAACAAGCAAAAAAGGAGGAGGACGGAGAGGATGACTAAGCTTAATAAATATTCAAACATTATTATGAGCTTTTAATATTTTAAAGAGTATTTCCCTGGTTCATAAATGGATAGATCAATAGCATAAATTATAGAATTGAGATATGTATGCAAGTACATAGAGGAGACTTTTTTATGATACAATACAATGTTTGTGCATAAAAATCAGTTATTCAATAAGTGATTTGGTATCTGGGAAAAAATTTAGTTGGAGTTCTACCTCACATTTTAAACAAAAATAAACAAATTCCACATGGAACAAATATTTAAAAGTAAATGATCAAACCACAAAATTCTCAGAAGCTATAGAATTTTTTGCCAGTAATTTCAGGGTAGAAAAGGCTTGTAAGAGTAACACAACACCTAGACGTCATCAAAGAAAAGACCATTAAAATACTACCTTAAAAATTCCATGGTAAAGAAGACAGTAAACAAACTCAAAAGAGATTTTTAAGTATTAACAAAAAGCTTTTTTTAAATTTTACCACGTTATAAAATGCTCATTTCCTTACCATAGGCAAAGCGCAAGTAAATAAAACTTAAAAACTCAGTAGAAAATTAGGCAAAGGATTTTAACAGACAAGATAGAAATAGAATTAAAAGAAGAAATGGAACCAAATGATTTTAAGGTGTCCTCAGAGTTTGCTTTGCAATTGACTGCTGGTGCCCAATACCATTAAACTATGCCCGTGCTTCTACTTGAAATTGAGTCTAAATCCAAATGTTGGCCAATACCTAAGAAATTTGCTGTGCAATATGGCAACCAGTAACCATTGGTAAATATTTAAATTTAAATTAATTAAATTTGGACTTCAATTCTTTATCACACCAGCTCCATTTCAAGAATTCAATAGCCACATGTAGCTAGGGGCTTCTGCATTGGATAAAGCAGAAATAGAACATTTCCATTATTGTAGAAAGTTCTTTGGAGCAGCTCTGATATAGAGCCCAGACTGAAGAATCCTTTTTCACTAAACCTGAATATATGTCAGATTCACCAGAGAAGCTTATTAAAATATGTACAACTTCTATCTCAAATATAAATGGCATGCCACTGCTGAAAACTTGCCAGTGGTTCCTTACCACTAATATCACAGGTGGGCAAATTATGGCTCTTGGGTCAAATCTAACCCACTTCCATTTTTGTCAATAACATTCTACTGGAATACAGCCATGACCATTCATTTACATATTATTCATCACTTCTTTTGCCTACAAAGGTAAAACTGAGGCAGAAATGAATAGTTGCAACATGGAAAGTATGGCCATCAAAGCCATATGTATTATCTAGCAAAAAAAAAAAAGTTTCCTAATCTCTGACTTATAGGAAAAGGTCTAAGCTTTGGCCTGGCCTACACAGGCAGTACCTAAGGCCCTCCAAAATCTAGCCTTTGCTTATCTCTCCAGCAACATCTTTCCATGTTACAACCCAGCAATAACGAGCCTGTCTTGGCTTCTTGAGCATGGTATCCTAGTTCCCTCCACTGTGCTTCATCTTACCACATCTTCTTCCCAGGACATCTCCCCTATTTCTTTTGCCTCCTTTCCATCACATGTCCTACTTGTTCTACTTGGTTCTACTTCCTTTGTGAAGCTTTCTAAACCCCAGCACTAGGTGATCAGTACCTCCTATGTACTTTCCAACACTCTTTCCTTCTGTCCTACACCATACTGTATGATAATAAAAAAGGAAAAAAAGGAAAAAGGCAAAAAAAATCACACTCTTCAATCTCCTCATTCTCTGCCAGGAGCTTACCACCATTTTAGGGTCATACCAGTTGGCAAGGACAAAGAAAACAGATTCCTCACCAATACAGATTCAGAATTGAATGTTTTTAGGCATCCCCACTTTTCTATATGTACTTTCCTATCACTAAATCTTTGGTCACTTATTTAGTGTAATATTGCAATTACCTGTTTATATGTCTACTTTCCTCAATAGACTGTGACTCCCTACAGGAAGGAGGCCTGATATTCATCCTGTGACTCCAATACCCAGGACAAGCCCAGCACTGAGTCAGTGCTCAGAGAACACCAGTGAAATAGACCCCCTTCAGCCACAAGAATTCATCTTCTGGAATGAGAGAGAAATCAGAGGGAAGAGGCAGCGGGGCTAGTTGCTGATCATTTTTCCCCATCTCCTGTGAAGCTAAAATCCAATTTCTGGTGCCCTCAAGGCAGCAAAAACTCTTTTGAAATTAGCATATTATTGACTTTCTTTTATCATGGCTGCTTTATCCAGTTTAATATATTTTAATCAATTGTTGTAAAATTCATATCTTGAGGTAACTTTATTATATCAAATACAAGTTTAAAAGTCTAATATACAGGAGAGAGTGCAAGTATTTATATCTCTAATATGTCACCAATGGAATAAAAATAACTAATGTGATTCCAGATTACCTTTGGAGCTGAATTTGGGTCAGACATAGCTGGTAAATGGGTTTTTGTATGAAGATGATTTATTAGGTATTTCCATGTAGTATCTATCCCTGTATTTTTATAAAATTTTCAGGCCTTAATTCTATTCTAAGTATTCAGGACAACAAAGCAGAATAAAGCAATAGCCATCTCTTGTGTGCAAGTAGGAAGTAAATTGTTTTGGGAATCTTTGTCCAATTGAATTGATTGGTGGCTGGCAGGGGAAGTTTTCAGGTTACTAATCCTAGAATCCTAAAGACCTATAAAGCTCCACATTGCTTTCAAAATTTTCACAGAGTTCCCTTCAAGATGTGCTTTTCATATGTATTGTAGAACTGTGAATTTGGCTTAAATCTATAATATTGACTCCCTATTGGAGAATGACACATATAGATTGAGAGTAAAAGGATGGAAAAGGATAGTCCATGCAAATGGAAAAGCCAAGAAAGTAGGTGTTGCAGTACTGATTTCAGACAAAATAGACTTTAAAACAAAGGCCATAAAGAAAGATAAAGAAGGATATTTTATAATGATTAAAGGAGTAATACAAGATGAGGATATTACACTCGTTAATATATATGCACCCAATATAGGAGCACCTAAGTACATAAAGCAATTACTAACATAGATAAATAGGGAAATTCATGGGAATACAATCATTGTTGAAGATTTTAACACGACATTAACATCACTAGACAGATCTTCCAGACAGAAAATAATTAAGGCAACAGAGAAATTAAATGATACAATAGAAAACTTAGACTTGGTGGATATTTCAGAGCATCACACCCCCAAAAATTAGAATATGCATTATTTTCAAGTTCACATGGAACATTTTCTAGGATTGAACATGTACTTGGGCAAAAAAGAAGCCTCAAAAATTTTAAGAAAATAGAAATTATCTCAAGCATCTTTACTGATCACAATGCCATGAAACTAGAAATCAACTACAGAAAAACAAAGGAGAAAAAAAAGTGAAAGCATGGAGATAAAACAACATGCTACTGAAAAACTAATGGGTAAATAATGAAATCAAATTTGAAATAAAAAAATACCTTGAGACAAGTGACAATGAAAACACAACCACACAAAATTTATGGGATGCAGCAAAGGCAGTGCTAAGAGGGAAGCTTATAGCAATACAGACCTTCCTCAGAAAAACACAAAAAACAAAAAAAAAGAACAATCTCAAATAAAAAATCGAACCCACCAGCTAAAATAATTAGAAAAAGAAGAGCAAAAAACCCCAAAAAGTCAGCAGAAGGAAAGAAATAATAAAGATCCGGGAGGAAATAAATAAAATAGATATTAAAAAATAGAAAAACCAATCAAACCCAAAGCTGGTTTTTTGAAAGACTAAATAAAATTGACAAACCTCTGCCCAAACTCACAAAGAACAAAAATGAGAGAGCACAAATAAGCAAACTAAGAAAGACAAATGGAGAAATTACAACAAATAAAATAGAAACACAGAATACCATACAAGAATATTTTGAACGACTATATGGAACCAGCATGGAAAACCTAGAGGAGATGGATAAGTTTCTGGAAACATACAGTCCACCAAGACTGAATCAAGAAGAAACTGACCACTTGAACAAACTGATCACTAGAAATGAAATCGAATTAGCAATAAAAAACTTCCCTACAAATAAAAGTCCAGGACCAGATGGCTTCACCAGGGAATTCTATGAAACATACAAAGAAGAACTCATACCAGTCCTTCTCAAACTCTTCCAGACGATTGAAAAGGAGGGAATACTCCCAAACTCATTCTATGAAGCCACCATCACCCTGATACCAAAACCAGGCAAAGACACTACAAAAAAAGAGAATTATAGGCCAATATCACTGATGAACATAGACGCCAAAATCCTCACCAAAATTTTAGCAAATAGAATCCAACAACACATAAAAAAGATTATACATCATGACCAAGTGGGGTTCATCCCAGGGACACAAGGGTGGTTCAACATACACAAATCAATCAATGTAATACATCACATCAACAAGAGAAAGGACAAAAACTACATGATCATCTCAATTGATGCAGAAAAAGCATTTGATAAAATTCAACACCCATTTATGATAAAAATTCTCGCCAAAGTGGGTATAGAGGGAACATATCTCAACATAATAAAAGCTATATATGACAAACCTACAGCCAGCATAGTTCTCAACGGTGAAAAACTCAAAAGCTTCCCACTAAAATCTGGGACAAGACAAGGATGCCCACTATCACCACTCCTATTCAACATAGTCCTGGAAGTCCTAGCCACAGCAATCAGGCAAGAGAAAGAAATAAAAGGGATCCAAATTGGAAAAGAAGAGGTAAAAGTGTCATTATATGCTGACGACATGTTACTATATATAGAAAACCCTAAAAGGTCCACACAAAAGCTACTAGAGCTGATTGAAGAATTCAGCAAGGTAGCAGGTTACAAAATTAATGTTCAAAAATCAGTTGCATTTCTTTACACTAACGATAAATCAACAGAAAAAGAAAGTAAAGAAACAATCCCCTTTAAAATAGCACCCGAAGTAATAAAATATCTGGGAATAAATCTAACCAAGGAGGCGAAAGAATTATACACAGAAAACTATAAACCATTGATGAAGGAAATTAAAGAAGACTTTAAAAAATGGAAAGATATCCCATGCTCTTGGATTGGAAGAATCAATAGTTTTAAAATGGTCACACTGCCCAAAGCAATCTATGGATTTAATGCAATCCCTATCAAATTACCCAGGACATATTTCACAGAACTAGAACAAATCATAAGAAAATTTATATGGAACCATCAAAGACCTAGAATTGCCAAAGCATTACTGAAGAGAAGGAAAGAGGCTGCAGGAATAACTCTCCCAGACTTCAGACAATACTATAGAGCTACAGTCATCAAGACAGCATGGTATTAGTACCAAAACAGACATATGGACCAATAGAACAGAATAGAGAGCCCAGAAATGAACCTACAAACTTTTGGTCAACTAATCTTCGACAAAGGAGGCAAGAATATACAATGGAATAAAGACAGTCTCTTCAGCAAATGGTGTTGGGAAAACTGGACAGCAGCATGTAAAACAATGAAGCTAGAACACACCCTTACACCATATACAAAAATCAACTCAAAATGGATTAAAGACTTAAACATAAGACAAGACACAATAAACCTAGAGGAAAACATAGGAAAACATTATCTGACATACATTTCAAAAATTTTCTCCTAGAAGAAATAAAAGCAAGAATAAACAAATGGGACCTAATGAAAGTTACAAGCTTCTGCACAGCAAAGGAAACCAGAAGTAAAACAAGAAGAAAACCTACGGAATGGGAGAAAATTTTTGCAAATGAAACTTACAATGGCTTGATCTCCAGAATATATAAGCAGCTCATACAACTCAATAAGAAAAAGATAAACAACCCAATCCAAAAATGGGCAGAAGACCTAAACAAGCAATTCTCCAAGGAAGACATACAAATGATCAAAAGGCACATGAAAAAATGCTCAGTATCACTAATTATCAGAGAAATGCAAATCAAAACTACAATGAGGTATCACCTCACACTAGTCAGAATGGCCATCATTCAAAAATCCACAAATGACAAATGCTGGAGAGGCTGTGGAGAAAGGGGAACCCTCCTACACTGCTGGTGGGAATGCAGTTTGGTGCAGCCACTATGGAAAACAGTGTGGAGATTCCTCAAAAGACTAGGAATAGACTTAGCATATGACCCAGGAATCCCGCTCCTGGGCTTGTAGCCAGAAGGAACCCTACTTCAGGATGACACCTGCACCCCAGTGTTCATAGCAGCACTATTTACAATAGCCAAAACATGGAAACAGCCTAAATGTCCATCAACAGGTGACTGGATAAACAAGACGTGGTATATTTATACAATGGAATACTATTCAGCCATAAAACCCGACAACATAATGCCATTTGCAGCAACATGGATGCTCCTGGAGAATGTCATTCTAAGTGAAGTAAGCCAGAAAGAGAAAGAAAAATACCATATGAGATCGCTCATATGTGGAATCTAAAAAACAAAAACAAAAACAAACAAACAAAAACAAAGCATAAATACAGGACAGAAATAGACTCATGGACAGAGAATACAGACTTGTGGTTACCGGGGAGGGGGGGTAGAGGGTGGGAAATAGACTCATGGACAGAGAATACAGACTCGTGGTTACCAGGGGGGTAGAGGGTGGGAAGGGATAGACTGGGATTTCAAAATTGTTGAATAGATAAACAAGATTACACTGTATAGCACAGGGAAATATACACAAAATGTTATGATAAATCACAGAGAAAAAAATGTGACAATGAGTGTGTATATGTCCATGAATGACTGAAAAATTGTGCTGAACACTGGAATTTGACACAACATTGTAAAATGGTTATAAATCAATAAAAAATGTTAAAAAAAAAAAGAGTCAGAGAATCGTGACCAGTTAAAGGGTCTTTTTTTTTTTTTAATAATACTTCAGTAAAGAGATTTTGAGGTGAAAAGAGGGAAGGTTATACAGATAATAGGTTCACATAAGGTTTCTAAATAACTTAATAGAAATTATTATATACAATGAAATGCATCCTTCAAAGTCATTCACTACACATGATGGCAACAAAAAAAACCTGCAGTCAAAACAATGTAGGGATGATAGGCGCTATTGCAATCACTCCATCCAAACTCCCACTGGATACAGCATCCACAAACAAATCCATACAATAGCCCTGCAAGGTGGATATGATTTTCCCCATTCTACACATGAAAGAACTGAATGTCAAAGAGTTTATATAATTTACTTAAAATTTCACTGAGAAGTTACAGATTCAGGCTTTGAATCAAAATCTGGCTGATCCAGACACCCGTGTTCTTTCTGTGACATCTGGTTGCTGGCCACCTCCATAGCCACTTCCTCTGCCATTGGTCCAGGCCTCGGGATGAAATGAAGCATTTTGTCAAATGCCCCTATGAATTAGCATTTCCCTCTTTAACAAACTCTTAATGTTATCAAAAAGACAGTGTAGTTAATTTGGATGAATTGGCCTTAGTTAGCCCAGGCTGATTTTTAGTGACCATCACTTCCTCCAAGTGCTTTCTCAATATTATAAGAACATTATTACTATTGCGATATGAAAGTACATAGCACTTTCTATACACAAGGCACTATTCTAAGCATTTTATAGTAATTCATTTAATCTTTACAACAACCCTATAAGAGAGATACTATTATTGTCATCATTTTAGAGCAGAGGAAACTGAGGCACTGTGGGATAATTAGCAAGTGCAGGGTCATAGCACTAGCACATGGTAAAGTAGGGATTAGAACCCAGACAGCCTGCAGCATCCATGCTTGTAAGCGCTCTGTCAGACTGCTGCACTTACTCATACATATGTGCAATCATTCGTTCTGAAATCTTGCCACAGATCGCTCTCACACTTATTGATCTGTTTCCCAGATTCCATCATGTTTTCCCTTTTTAATAAAGGGAGCACTGTTTGCTCATCCCCAGTCTCTTGTTTTGTCCTCAAATTTTCTACAGATTCTCAAGGGTAAATTTGGTTACTGTTTTTGGCCTTGATAATGTATCTATATACAGAGCCTTCAACTCCTCTAAAGAGTTTAGACATTCACTCAGAAATATCTAATTTATATGTGAATTCCCTTCTATCCCTGTTTCTTCACTCTATCCAGTTTTAAGATTATTCTTTTAAATTTAGAGCAGCTAAGGTCTTGGGCAGGTCTGCTCTTTTTCCTGTCTGCATATGCCTTTTTCACATAGAATCATTCCCTTGCCATCTGTCTGTGTATTACAAAGTTAGATCAGGATTTTATAATTAGGATAAATAAAAGCTTGGGTTTCGATGGAATTCAGATAATATTATGGTCAGGGATCCAGGAATATCTGAATCCTGCTCTGCAAGGGATCTTCCTCCCTGTGAGGACACACACACACAGAGAGGGAGAGAGAGAGGGAGAGAGAGAGACAGAGAGAGAGAGAATGATAGTAAACCAACAGCAAGGCACTGCCTCATCGGTAGCTTCACAAGTGCCTGACTCTCCTGTGCCTGACTCCTTAGCAAAGTTTTGCTGGAGTAGACAGCCTTGTCGAAACACCCATGAGAGCTTCAAATGCATATAGAGTCAAAATCCAAATCTGTGCCCTTCTCTCCCTGACTGCCACCTGGGACAAGAGGCAGAAGTAATGCTGACTTAACAGACCAGAGAAATGTTTCCTGCCTAATGACTGAACTAGTGAACTAGGAAGGCAATAGGAATGCAGGTGTGGTAAATGGAACAAAAATCCCCTCCTCCAGACAAGGATTTTCTGCATGAGCTAGGTCAGCCTTTTCCAAAGTGGTCTTCATGACTCCTTAATCCATTCTTAATGCAAACACCAAAACGATTTGTTCTAAAGCACATCAGAGTTAGTGAGTCTTTTTCACCAGAAACTTCTAGGGTGCTCCATCCAGTCAGCAGTTTTGTGGATGTGAGAGAGCATTGTTGCAGGACCAGTGATGACAGAGACAACAGCAATGCCTCCTGACCTCTGCATTGCCCTTATGATGCTGTCACCTTGAAATAAATATCCTCATGGCAGATCTTCAACTTCTGTTCCTCATGATCCTACCATAATTCTCAAAGCATGTAGTTCCCCCAATAAATGTATTCCTGCTTCAAATACTAGAATGTTGTCTATTATCTGTACTGACTTAGATACACACATGTATTAAAACAAACCCTGAACTAAGATAAAAGAGGTTCTAAGGGAAACAAAAGTCTCCCACCCTAAACCTCTCTATTCCTTGACCTACTCCAGAGGCAATCTCTGATGGACATTTGTGTTTCGTTCTCATGCTTACTTCCACTGCATTATATGTTATCTCTATGTTAACATCGCCTCATTTTATGAACTTGAGCAAATAAGGACCGTAATCACACCACCTGAACTTTTTCATCAGATCCTTCTCCAAAATGTGGATAGTTTTCTTGTAACGGTCACCTTTCTAACCTTACATCAAATGCACACGCTTCTCTTTCTTGTTCTATCACCTTTCACAGTGGCTCTTGATGCCCTATTATGCAAAACTGTGATATCACTGCCCTCATCCTTCTCTCCACCTTTTCTCCTCTTTCTCATGGCCTCATTTCTATCAGCTATCATTCCAGCTGCTGTAGAATCAACCCCCAGTCTCTCTAGAGAAGTGCATTCCTAGCATTTGTTTAAAAGCGCATTCAATATTGCCTGTTACTCTGTCACTCATCACTCTGCATGGGTAGGGAAGTTGCCACTGAAGGCAATTCTCAAAGTTATTTTGTAAACAATTTCAAAGAATCCCCCTGTTTTCAGCACCACTAATAAACCCTGTTACCTGTAACCACCAACTCCAAGACCAGACCTAGAAAATCAACTGGCATTCACTGCAGTCTTCCCCTGGGCTGTTCTTCTTCCATTCCACTTCATTTGCAAATGTTTCTATTTTCAATCTTCCAGAAATGTGTCGAAATACCTTAATCACTAGAAGTGTCCTTCCCATGCTCTTCCCTTTTATCAATTTATTCCTGTTTCAGTTATCTATCAACTCAATAGCAACACATAACCACAAAACACAAACCCTCAGTGGCATATACCCCTACACACTGATTTAGTTTATTTTTCCCTTGTGCTCAGCTGATCTGAGCTGGGCTCGCTCATGAATCAGTAGTCAGCCTCAGGTATACTAGGTGCTGATCTCAGCTGGGCTGCCCAACGTGTCTGGGGGTAGACTGCTTGTCAGCAGGGGCACTTCTGTTCTGCTTGATGTGTCTCTCACATGTCTCCTGCAGGCCAGCTCAGACACATTCCCATGGAAAAGGCAGAGGTGTGAGAGCAAGTAAACTCAATTTTGCAAGCACCTTTCAAGCCTCTGCTTGCACCATATTTGCTAACCTTCCGTCTGTCAAAAAAAAAAAAAAAGACACTCTGGATAATCTGAGTCTCAGCAGGAAAGTGCCAAGAAGTTGCATGGCAAGAGGTATGGAGGGGTAAAGAATTAATACCATGAATGAAATCAATTGACCACATTTTCTTTTTGCCTTCTTTACTCTCATATTAACAGTGTCTCTGGAGAGGAGGACAGATGGGAATGCTCAGTGCAACAAAGTGAATGGGAAGCCTTGGTGCTCTTTTAGTTCACATACTATTACCCATAGTGTCTCCTGAATCTAGAATGACCCTTTCTCTCCCTTCATCTATTAATATCCTAACCAGCTTTCAAAGCCCAGATAAAATACCATCACTTCATGAAAGCCTCTGTAAATGATAACAATTGTTTTTCCTATTTATCAGCCCTTCTCCATTGTTCTAATCATAGAACTTCAGTTTAATTTTGGAAAACTGATATTTCACATCGATTTTTAGGGTTTCCCTGAGACAGAACTCATTATTCAACTCCAGGGATGAGTATACGATCTGGCCAATTGGCATATTCCAGATCTTAGTGGTAGTGGTTGGTTTAAATATAGGCCCATGGATCAAACTGGTCCGAGCCAAATACAATACTGAGATTTAGGAGGAAATAACAGGAAAGAGATTGATGCATTTCACTGGAATTGCCAAGTTATTAGAATATAACCATAAAGCTTCTGGTGATCATATTTCTCACAACATAGGTAGAGCAGACAATGAGTAAATAGGCAATACTAAGGAAATAGAGCCAAGTGATGGAAAGACAAAGATTCCTGAAGATAGTCTCAACACCTAGATCTAGACCTAGCTGATTTTTTTAATTTTTAGTATTTTTCAAAATTCCTGGATGTTTCCATTACTTGAACCAATAAATTTCATTTATACTTAGGCTCCTCACATATAATCAAAAACATTCTGGCCAATGAAATTCCTCAAAAACCCAAGCCCTGTCTGTGCTTTACTATGACTATTAAGTACATGTATCTTAAGCCTTATTCCCCCACTCCCCATTCTCTACTTTGGAGATTCTTAGTGGAGGCACACATTCAATAGAGTCATACAGAATTACCAGAGAGAAGAGCCTTTTTTGACTACATCCCCTGCTCTGAAAATTCAGATATGCCTTCCAGTTGCCAATTAATTCTACAGTGAACTACTTCTACAGTGATTTTGTTGGGTCCCTAAGGTGTTTTGTGCTTGGGGTAGGTAGAAAGTTTAAGAAGTACTAGCAATTATCTATTTCACAGCCTGTGTCATAAAGTGCTCTTTGTAAATTAGTATTTATTAATAAGTAATACTTTTAAATTAGTATGTATTTCCATGCTTGATAAATATATTTTATGTTGCACTGTAAAGTTTATCGTGGCAGTGCCTAGATGTTTGGTTCATCAATGTATCTTCAGGTCGTAAGACAGTATCTGGTATATATGAGGGACTCAGGAGATATTTGTTGTATGAATACATGTTGAAAATAAATTCTGCGTTTTATTCATCTCTATACCACAACAGCAATTAACCTCATAACTACTTGCTAAATTAAAATGAAAATAAATGACACAATCTGTTCCAAGCCATGAGTTCATTATTTCACAGTCCTCCTCTTCATCTTCATCTCTCTACAAACTTAGCACTTTGATGGAGTCAGAGATTCTTGGAGTTAGTCTTCCTAGAGATTTTCCATGTTCATCCTAGGTTTTGTGCTTTTCCTTGTATCTGTATATAAGACTTTTTAAAATTAGAGATATTTCTGTGAAACTTCCTTCATTCTTGTTTCATGCCTTCTCTTTTGTTTCACACTGGTTAGAATCTGAATAGCCCAAATTGCATTTTCCAGCCTCCTTCCCTCACTATAGCTTTATTTACTTATTTTTAGAGTTTCTGTCCATTGAATTATAACTACCTTTTCTATGGCCATTTTGATCTAAAAGTCAAGGGTAAACACTAACTCAACTCCACCCTGTCTCCAGACCACCATCTTTGGGAGACAAGGGGGAACCTCAGAGCTTCTAATCCCAGAATTAAACCATCTTGCCCCTAGTTTCTTCATATCATGTATTTAATAAGAAGCCCTAAATCCCTGTGTGCTACAGAGAAAACCGTTCTTCCTGTAGCCTCCAAATTTCCATTGAAAGGAGTTAAATAAAAGAGTACCTTCCATCTCTATGCATCTAGTAAGACAACCATCCCTCCCCAACTAGCCATCATTCTGCATTTAGTCCAAGACTAATCTTACTATACTCTTCATTTATTTATGTCGAATTATGACAAGGAGACAGATCTCCTAGAGCATTTTTGTTCTGAGTAGTAAACTTTATATTCCTCATAAAATCCCCTTTTCTGACCCCATTGCTTCTCCCTTTTAACTTCTGAAGACATACTACTGTGCTTCCTGGACCTCATGGTGCATCTTCAGCTAAAATAAAATCCTCCATGTCTTTAACTTCTTCTCTTAAGTTTCCTTAAGCTTCTTGATGTAAAGAAAACTGGCTCTCCCCTTAGGATACCACAGTCCCTACAGTATTCTTTCTGGTGACTGTGTTCTCTCTCACACTCTTAATACATTTAAGCCAGAAACTAAGTTCCCCCTTACCATTTCCAGACCATTAAATTCGACCCTGCATGTACATGGGTTCTGCATCTGCAATTCAACCAACCATGAACGAAAATATTTGAGGAAAAATTTCAGAAAGTTCCAAAAAGCAAAACTTGAAGTTTTCACATGCTGGAAACTATTTACATAGCATTTAATTTGTACTAGTTATTACAAGTAATCTCGAGATGATTTAAATTATATGGGAAGATACTTGTAGGTTATATGCAAAGACTATGCCATTTTTATATAAAGGAATTGAGCATCCACTGATTTTAGCATCTGTAGGCCAGGGTTCCTGGAACCATTCTCCTCCATGTACTTAGGGGTGGCTATATTCCTTTCACTTATCTAAAACCGCTGAACTTTTAATCTCAGCTTGTCAGACTATACCACCTCTGCCCTTCCTTGTAACAGACACCTGCTGATACTCTAGGTCTTTATCTTAGAAGAGTTTAACTCGTGACTCTTGGAAGTTTTCTTCAACACTTCTTCTTTCACAAGTATTGGTGATTTCATATCCACATAAATAATAATCCTAACAAACTATATAAAATTTCTCAACCTTCCCTCCTCATCTCCTCAGCCCTGTTTTAGCCACTTACTTCCATGGTTGTACTCTATATATTGTCATTATTAATCAGTATAATTCCTCTATAATACAAGTTTCAAGCACTGTGCTTTCCAAACAACACTTCCACTTTAAGACCACTCTCCCTAGTTCAGCTCTCTGATGTCAATAATCCTTTGACTCACCAATATCTTTCAATCCAATGATACTAACACCTTTTCACTGCCTTCACCCCTTTGATATCCTCACTTTCCTCCTTACCTACCTTTAAATTCTATGGTCCATTTTTGTCATCACTGTCTTACACAGTCCTACAAGGTACAGTCCTGTAACTTCCTTAGTCTTCTCTTGCTTCATTGTATTCTCGTGGTAAAAATCACAAGCTTGTTAAGTCAGATCACCACCTACTCTATGTCTAAACATGTACAACAGAATGTGGCTATGGAAAAATATCCTATTATGCTGATTTGTCTCACTTTAAATTTGTGACTACTCACCTCAAAGGGGTCCTTAACACTGAATTATAACCATATAACATTTTCTAATCTATTCATTTCTTCACTCTCCTAAACAATCCCTCTAAACCTTCTTGTATCTCTCTTCAAAATTCTAGCACTCGCTCTTCTAGCCTCATAATCAACCAGTGATTGCTTACTTCTTTCTTGAGAGAACTGAATTAGTCAGAAGAGGACTTCCATGATCCTGAGTCACATCTACCCATTAAGCTGCCTCTGAGCACATATATTTTGCTTTCTCTCTTATTAATATGGATAAAATATTTGTGCTCATTTTAAGCCAATTCCAGAATTTGTGCTTTAGATCTTTTCATCCCTCACCTATGTGAGGCTATGGTTCCAATAAATCCCTCCCTCTTCTCCTGAATTATTAATTTTCCCACTTATCAGATTTCCTCCATCAAAACTGTCAAATAATAGTGTTATTTTTCACACCTTTGGAAAATATTTTTTCTTATCCCTCCTCCTCCCTCCAGACATCCCCACATTTTTCTGGCCCATCACTATCTATAATTTCTCTTATCTCATTCTCTTTTTAACTAGTTTCAGTCAGGTTTCCATCTTCACCAATTCATTAAAAAAGCTCATGTCAAAATCATTAATGATGTTCATGTCACTAAACTCAATGGTTAATTATCAATTATCAATTAATTTGACCCATCAGCAACATTTTATTCTTTTTAAAACTGTCCTCACCATGTTTGCCTCTCATGTGTATAGAATTCTAAAAACAAATTAATACTTCCCTCTTTCTCTCAGAAAATGTTTTTTACTCTAACTACAAGTTGTATCAACAAACAACAGTGATATCATTCAAATCATAGTTACTTTCTTATGCTAAAACTATCACATGTTTGCCTGGCCTTTTATTACCTTGATTTTTTGGAATCATGTAAAACAACTGGATATTTTACTATGCAAAACATTTGCATTCTATACACTTCTGGGTTTAATGCTTTCACAAGTTTGAGTTAAACAAAAGAGGAAAAATATCATGATTCCCAAAGGCTAGCAGAGAACTATGGTATCATTATAGTATCAGATATTCATCTGTCTTGTTGAGTCTCATTATAGTATCATTATACTTGTTCTGAGTCTTATAGTAGTACTGGGTTCTCTCTCCTGATCCAATTCCTACATTTCATTAAAGAGTAAAATAGTAAGACTTATGGTTAAAAGTGGTTGATTGAGCTCAAACTTGTACCTTCACCAAGTCTCACTGAGGCAATAAAACAGATGTAAGAAAAATTTACAAGAAAACCCCTCCTCTCTCACACACCTAGAATGGTGCCAGTCGCATGGTAGTGGGCCAATATATATTTGTTGAATAAGTGAGTATGTAAGTGAGTATCTAATAAGTGAGTATATAAGTGAGAAAATTTTTGCAAATGATGAAACTGACAAAGGCTTGATCTCCAGAATATATAAGCAGCTCATACAACTTAATAAGAAAAAAACAAACAACCCAATCCAAAAATGGGCAGAAGACCTAAACAAGCAATTCTCCAAGGAAGACATACAAATGATCAATAGGCACATGAAAAAATGCTCAATATCACTAATTATCAGAGAAATGCAAATCAAAACTACAATGAGGTATCACCTCACACCAGTCAGAATGGCCATCATTCAAAAGTCCACAAATAAATGATGGAGAGGCTGTGGAGAAAGGGAACCCTCCTACACTGCTGATGGGAAGGCAGTTTGGTACAGCCACTGTGGAAAGCAGTATGGAGATTCCTCAAAAGACTAGGAATAGACTTAGCATATGACCCAGGAATCCCACTCCTAGGCTTGTAGCCAGAAGGAACCCTACTTCAAAAAGACTCCTGCACCCCAATGTTCATAGCAGCACTATTTACAATAGCCAAGACATGGAAACAGCCTAAATGTCCATCAACAGATGACTGGATAAAGAAGTGGTGGTATATTTATACAATGGAATGCTATTCAGCCATAAAAACTGACAACATAACGCCATTTGCAGCAACACAGATGTCCCTGGAGAATGTCATTCTAAGTGAAGTAAGCCAGAAAGAGAAAGAAAAATACCATATAAGATCACTCATATGTGGAATCTAAAAAAAAATGAACATAGATAGAAAAGAGAAATAGACTCATAGACATAGAATACAAACTTGTGGTTGCCAAGGGGGTAGGGGGTGGAAAGGGATAAACTGGGATTTCAAAATTGTAGAATAGATAAACAAGATTATACTGTATAGCACAGGGAAATATATAGAAGATCTTATGGTAGCTCACAGAGGAAAAATTGTGACAATGAGTATATATATGTTCATGTATAACTGAAAAATTGTGCTCTACACTGGAATTTGACACAACATTGTAAAATGATTATAAATCAATAAAAAATGATAAAAAAAGAAAACAACAACAAAAAATGTTTAGGAGTAGAATCTTAAAAAATAAAATATAAAACTTTTAAAAGAAAAAAATTTTTCAACAATAAAACTAAACAATAGGGAAGAGACTAACAATTCATGTTTTGCATAATGTATAGAAGAAAGAAAGCATATAGGAATATATCAACAAAGAAAATAGAGTGGAATAAACTAAAAACATCATATATTCTGGGAAAATTTTCTAGAGTTGGATTGTTTTTTTAATTTTCAATAAAAATTCAGAAAAATATCAAGCTTAGAGTTAACCAGCATCAAGAGCTGACTGGCCATGTGAGTTGAAATAGGGGAACTAAATTAAAAGAACTGCATGACCAACAATTCTCACATTATTAGTAAAATTACTGCATGAGATTAGTCAAAAGATTGTCAAATTTAAGTATAAGGAAGAAAGACCGGGCCTACCACATAAAAAAACATACAATAAAACTACAGTAACTAAAACAGTACAGAATTCCCAAGTCATCAAACTTTCTTATGTACTCTATTTCTTCTCCAAATATCCTTCTACCTCCTTATGTGAAATCTGGCTACCCTCTCAGAACATTATTTTTGTTTAGTCCTTACATAACACATGTATTGTTCATACTCTATATCTCTATAATTCAAAAAACGTAAGTTGGTACCTTCCTTGTTGCCCTTTCTTACTTACAGATGGCTCCTTTAAAGCCTTATTGAAAAACTCCAGGGATTAGAATCTATGCCATTTGATACTCTAGCTCCTTCTCCAGGTCACTACTGTTGTTGTTTATCAACCTGTCAGGTATTCTTCCTAACTGTTCAAATACTTTTTCTCTCCATCTTCTGCAAACCTTTGGCTTTCTTTAATAACTGTGAAAACAAATTTCTAAGATTCAGGTTTCTAGGCTTTTTGACCTCACTGGGAATTCTAGCCTGTCATAACTTCTACTCTTTACTCCTTCTATATATGCCTTAAGTTTTCTGGTTATTTGTGTCAATAAGTTATCACCATACTCCAAATTAAAATCTCACTCTGCCCTTTAAATACATATATATAGTGAAAAAAATCCCTGAAGAAATTCAATTATCTGCTTTCTCTGTGAACTCACCCATGAGGCACAATACTACTGAATAAAGTCCAACAAAATATCAGATTGATTCCACTCTATGATCAAAAGCACAGACAATGAATGGGCTCACAACACTAATGGCAACCCTATTTCATTTTGTAAACTCAAGCTCCCTTCACCCACATCAACCATAACAATACTTTACTCACTAAGCATTCATTGTTGTAACTCCCCTCTGGCTCCCAAGATATGATCTTGCTTGTAATTTACAAAGAGAGAGAAAGAACAAAAATACTTTGTCCTCTGCATATATAAAAAAGTATGTATGTGAAGATACACTCCAAGTGTTAATGGAACTTGAACTTCTTGTTCCATATTATTTTACTTTCACTGTTTAAAAACTACCTCTTAATAACTTATCACTAGTATTTTTTAAAAATATGAAGTCTAAAAAGAAACAGAAGTCAGATGTATACTCCCATCTACTGAATCAGGGGTGGAGATTGAGCAAGTCTGTTTTTTTAAAGCTCAAGAGGTGATTCTGATGCACAGCAAGAACTACCATTTGACGCAGCAATTCTACCTCTGGGTATACACCTATAATGAATTGAAAGTTGATACTCGAGCAGGTATTTGTACACCCATGTTCATAACAGCATTATTCACAATAGCCAAGAGATTCAAAAACAAAACAAGCAAAGCAAAAAACAAGTGTCCAGCAGTGGATAAAAGGATAAACAATATATGGTATACAGATACAATGAAATATTATTCAACCTTAAAAGAATGAGATTATAACATCTACAACAATATGGATAAACCCTGAAGACATTACACTAAAGGAAATAAGCCAGAGACCAAAATACAGCTATTGTATGATTCCTCTTATATGAAGTAACTGGAGTACTCAAATTTAGACACAGAAGGTAAAATGGTGGATGCCAGTGTTTGTGGAGGGGCAAATGGGGAGTTATTGTTAAATGGGTACAGAGTTTCACTTTGGGAAATTTCCCAAATGATTTGACCTCATGATCTGAGAATAACATGTCAGACAAAAAATACAGAATCTAAAATTTTGAGTACACATATATAAAAATCTGAGCCCTTTATTGGATGATATCTATGTCAAACATTCTTTACAACTTTTCTGGTTCAATTATGTATTGCCTATATTGTGAGTTGGTGGCTTTAAGGTACAATGACTAATGAACAAAGTCAAGTAATAGGTTAATGTGGTCAGTACAATCATACAAATTCACAGTTTGGGAGATGGGAATGGAATTAGCCAAAATTCTCATAAGTCCCCAAAATACCCTGAATAATTTGTATTAAGGCAAGATGTTTTTGTTTAGCTTGCTGGATAATTTTTTTTTTATGACTAAGCTCAAAGAATCTATTATACATTGTTATCATCAACTGATCTCTTAATATTGCTTTGGTGTGGAAGTTACGTAACTTAATAGATTAGACTTTTAACAGCTGAAAACATCCCAAATGCAAATACTCCACCACTTCTGAAATTTCAGGCTTTTAAATTTTAACCTATTACAGTAAGAGTCAAACACTCATCTTAGCATATAGTCAATAAAAATGCCTTCCTAGCATGTAAAATGCAGAGAATTGAGGGGATTTTTTTAAACGGTTTCCTTAATTCTGCTATATTTGCTCAGAAACAAAATGCAAATCAACATTAGCTAGAGTGTTATATTTATAGTGCCTAAACATAAATTAAAACTTCAATTTGATTAAAACAGGAGTACATGCAGTATTAAAGCTGCCTATCCCCATGGCATCCAGTGCCAATTTCCTTCTGTGCATAAAAATCACCCGATTTACTGTGGCATATATGAAATATTCAGTTTTCCCGATTTATCTTATGTTGTGTATTCTGAGTGACACCTAAAATGTAGAAAGAAAGTAGGGATGCAGATCTCTTGCTGTGCTCTAAGTGTAGCTACTGGGTAAAGGGTGAAGGTCCAGCACTGTTCATGCAGGGATGACAATTTCTTCTTCTGCTCATCCTCAGTAGGTGGTGGCCCAGAAGCAACATAATGTTCTTGAATAGGTCATGTTGACTGACACCAAGGTCCATTAGAGACATATTCTCAAAGGTTTGGTGTATAAAAGGCAATATACTCAGTGTTGGGCTACCTAAGACAAGTGAAGTCTGGGTATCTGCCCTTACAACAAGCATAGAAAGAGCAGTGGTGATGTCTCAGAATTTTCCTAGCCTGCATAGAGGAGAAAGTCCAGACCTGAGATTGTTATGCTCACTTTGGTTTAAAGATACATCAGCACCATTATCTTCTGTCATTACAGCATTTCAGTGATTGGCATCAGCAGTAGTGCATGACTAGATATCATATTAAAGTAGGTGCCCTATTTCCTTTATGAGAGATCCATAACATTTCATAGAGGTTAATGGATTTTCAGGAAAGTAGAATCAGAGCATTACTGTTGGTTGTTAGTAATGACCCCCGTCTTATCTTTCACCTCCCTTCTACACATCCCTTAGGTTCAACCCCATCTGACTTTTCCCTGAATGTGCTCTCATGATGTCATAAAACCACATCTTTGCTCATGAGAAATCTACCTAGAACCATGATAATCCTCAATCCCTATCTATAAAATTGTCAATGATATAATTGTTCTTCACAGTATCTGTCAAATAGGATTCCAACTGTGGTTTATATTTAATTCAACATTTTAATAGTTACCAGGTGCCTTGCCATGTGATGAAGATCCTCTTTCCTTTCTGCACCCATATGAATCATGAGTTGCCGCATGTGACACACTTAATTTATGTAAAAACTTCAGGTATACTTTTCTAATCCTTATTTAACAATAACTACCTAGGAGCAGGGACAAACTCATCCTTCTAACCAGTAAGAATTTAAAGCAGGGTTTAGCACTTTAGTATCTGTTCAATAAATGTTGATTGAATAGAATAGCACAAAAAGATGACTATGAAAATCATAAAAGCATTTTCACTCAAAGTTATATCTACACAGTACTTCCCAATTTTTAAAAGACACTTTGTGAGACTTCTAAAATAATGCATAGTAAAAGTGTATTTATTTATAGCATCTCCTATTTGAAACAGACAGATGGAGGAAAAAGAATAAAGCTGAAAAAATAAAAGTCCAAACTCAAACTAGGAAGAAGCTACTCCCTCAAATATAACATATAAAATATATCAGCCAAATAAAATGGAATTAAAAGGACTTCTGCTTTCCAGTTTCATATGTAAGGAGTTTGGAATTCACCACTCTGTAGTAACAAATAAAAAGCTTAACAGACTGAAAAATCAATAACTCTTCAAAGATCTATAAGAGAAGCAAGAACACAGTGCAAACCACTCTTCCCAAGGCTGGAAAGAGACAGGTGAATACATAAAGTCCTGGCTTCAGAGAGCAGACAGACATGAGTAGAAACCTTCAGAGGAACCAGAGTGAGGGCAGAAAAACCTGAACTCTGACAAATTGTCAGAGACTTAGTGTGGAAATTTTGAGAGTTAAAGACTCCCGGAGGGGACCCAGTCATAAGGGGAGTCCTATAATTTTGTGAGATTTACCCTTGTGGACTTGACCAGATTCCCACAATAAATGTCAGGAAAAAATTATTTCCTGCCTCCAGTAGGGGCAGGAGAAAAGAAACTATTCTGAAATACATCTTCCAAGGTAGCCCTCAGGGGAAACAAGTTAACCAGAGCAGAACCTGCTGTGGATATTAGAAGAGCCTAACTTACCTGGGAGGAAGGGAAGTATTCAACTCAAGCCCACGTTAGCCATCCTCTACCACCTTAGGAGGGAGATAAAAGTGTTACCAAAGGTAAGTTCATGTACCCAATGCACCATGAGGCCAAACAAACTGAAACTTGAATTTGGAGCAGATAAAGGTTTATTGCAGGGCTGAGTAAGGAGGATGGGGTGGCTCATGCCCAAGAAAACCCAAAACTTCCCGAAAGGTTTTAGCAAAGCATATTTAAAGGCCAGGTAAGGGTAGGAGGTCAGGGTACATGATCAGTTGTTGCACAATCCTCCAACTGGTCGATGTGGAGGTAAACAGGGCAGTCAACACTATCAATTCCTAGGTGCCAGAAGGTCCAGGGCCACAATCTCTCAATCATCAAGTAGTTCATTTCTTCCCTTTGGTGGTGGTTCTAAGCATCTGAAAAACTCAGGAAATATATATGAGATACTAGGATCTGGGTGCTTCAGAGATGAGCTACAGCAGTGGATATGGGGGAGTGGTCTGACCCTGGAAGGCTCCACAGTCCACAGGGTCCTGCTCGGTTACAAAAGCTGAGAAACATTTGAGAAGTTCACTGTCCAGAGGCAAATATCCAATATGGGGGAAAGCGAGGGAAAGTCACTCTCATGCACTGATGATAGGAACTTCAACTGATGCTGCCTTTTTGAAGGGCAGTCAGGAAATATCCATGAACACAGAAAATGCTCATACTATTCCATCAAGCCATTCTAAATTTAGTAAATCTTGTATCCCTCAAATGCAAAATTATGTACTCCGATATGTTAAATACTAAATTGTTTGTAATTTAAAAAATGAGAAACCTAAATATTTGCCGGTAGTTACATAGTTAAATGGGTACAGAGTTTCAGTTTGGGAAGATGAAAATGTTCTGAAGACGGATGGTAGTAATGGTCGCACAACAGTGTGAATGTACTTAGTGACACTGAACTGTACATCTAAAATGGTAAATTTTATGTTGTATATTTATTTTTACCACAATAAAAAATTTAATGGAATTAGACCAAGTCAAAGAAGAAAACTAAGACAGATATTTAAATATCTTTACTTCTAGTAGATAGGGCATTCTCTAAAAACAATAAAACTTGGTTCCTAAGAATGTTCATCAACAATTAATCAGAATAATGAGGTCCAGAGGTACAGACAGACTCAACAAGAAACTGAGTATGTGTAGCATGTGTTCTTTCTAAATCACACAGTGGAAAGGAAGATACAGTTAAAAGAGAAACCACAGGGGAATTCTTGCTTTATTCTTTGGCATCTTGTACTGAAATCTGTAGAAAAGTCCTGGAGGTAATACAGGTTGGAGAACATAGTGGAAGGTGAAATCAGATTTGTAAGTGTTAACCAAACTTAACTGAGCAGAAGAAAATTAATAGTGAATCTTCAAATAAAAAACGAGATACAGGGAAAGCCACAATGACATTCACCCTAGTTGGTTTGTTTATTTCAAAAAGACAAATAACCAAAAAAAAAGGAGAAATATATTTCTTGGTGAAGAAAAACATTTATAGACTAGGTCTTCTGGAAACATGTTGTCAAATGAAAGATACCTGCTACCCCAAGTCACTCTCCTCAATTCTCCCCTCACTGGTTTAAGCAGTCAGAAGGCCAAGGAAAACTGACAACAATATAAGAGGAATAACAAAGAATCACTGTAGCTATGAATAGATACCTGCTCCAAAAGGAACAATTCCTGATCAAAGATCATATATAACATAGAACAGAGGAAGGAATACCTCCCTCTTAAAGACCTTTCTCTGGACTCCACAGAGCACTTGATCTGTTATACATGGTTCACCTTTTCTATTGGAAACTTCTAAAAGAAATTATCTTGATTGACTTTTACCAAAATCTCTGCTCCTAGCCTCTCTTAAACCTGAACTACTCAGGCTTGGCCCTACTATACCTCTGAAACTGCACTTACCAAGGTCACCAAGGAAGTTTCTGTTGCCAAATATAATGATCATTTCTCATATTATTCGACCTATCAGAGCATTTGACACAGTTGACTACTCCTTCTTCATTCAAATTCATTTTTCACTTGCCCTTCAGGATTACCATTTTCACCTAGCTGCCAATCTGCAGTCTGTTTGCTCTCTGTTCATTTCCTGGATTTCTAAAGATTGCAATATCCCAGGCCTCAGTCACTTTACTATCTAGTCTCACCACTTTGGTTAGCTCATCCTGAACACCATCTGTACACAGATGACTCACAAGTGTATACCTCCAGCCCAAACCTCTTTGTGGAAATCTAGCTTCCTTTATCACATTTTTCACTTAACATCTTCATTCACATAGTTGATGGAAATACTAAACCTCACAAGTCCAAAACTGAGCTACAAAACCTTCATTTTAAAATCTGTTATTGCTTAAGTATTCCCTATCTTAGTTGATAACAACTCCTTTCTTTCAGTTACTCATACCAAATACCTGGGTATCCCTGCTCGTTTCCCCTCTCTTTATCATTCTACATCAGATCAGTATATAAATCCTATTAGCTCCTCCTCCAAAATAGAGCCAGAAAACAACCACTTCTCACCATCTCCACCACAACCACCCTGGTCTTCACCATCATATTATCTTACTTGCATTATTGTAAAGGCTCCTTACTTGTCATTCTGTGTTTAACCTTGCCTGACATTAGCCAGTTTTCCATACAGCAGCCAGAACAACCCTGTTGAATATAAGTTCGATTGTATCCCTTCTATTATAACATTAATCAAACTCATCAAAATTTCAATCTTTCTCTTCACATTCCCCACATTTTCACAATGATCTACAAATCCCACATAATCTGCTCCCTACTCTTGCCTTTCAGACATCAGACTCTCACACAAATCACTCCACTCTGGTTATCGTAGCTGTGTTTTATGCACATACCAAGCAAACGTCCACCTAGAACCCTGGCATTGAGTTTTCCCTCTCTCTGGGACACTTTCCCCTTCATTATCAGCATTCCATACTCCCTCACATTTTTCATGTCTTTTCACATCAACACTTCATCAACACATTCACTGACCATCAATCTAAAAATGCAACTGTCACTCTCAATATCTTATCTTCTGTTTCACCTGCTTTATTTAGACATCTAACATTTAATATGTTTTACTTATGTAATCTATTTCTTGTCTGTCTCCTCACATTGGCATACAAACTGAATGAAGGCAGATAATTTTTTGTTTATGTACTACTCTACCCACAACACCTAAGACCGTGTCTGGCACATTGTAGGCTCTCAACAAATATTTATTAACTAAGCAATTGACTATTCAGGGAAATAACAGAACATTTTAAAACATGGGCATTTTTCATTAAAGAAAAACAAAGGTTATGAAAAGTGAGCTAAAAGCATTGAAGAGGCACATCAAATAGAACAGTAAATTTGTCAATAGGAATGAAAAAAAATAATACAAACTAAACAGAGTAAAAAAGATATTAGTCATGGAAGCCAGGGTTGAAAATCATTGCACAAACACAAAAACCTGCAAAAACACATAGAGACCACATACCCAGAATAAAGTGACAGAAGTGAGAAGAGTTATGTGCTACATAGGGTTCAGCATTCATGTAACTGGTGTTCCTAAGGGAGTGATGAGAACAAAAGGGAACAAAAAACACTGTTAAAAGTTCTAAGAACAGAGAAGTCTCCTGAAATAAGGGAAAATATAAACCTGAATGCTAAAATGACACACAGTGTCCCAGGGGAATGATATGAAATAATCAACCCCAAAACATATCCTGGGAAAGTCACTAAACGCTAATAACAAAGAATCCCATAGATGTCGAGGCAGGAAGAAAAGTAAATTGCTTATATAAAGAGGAAAATTAGTCTAGTATCAGAGTTTTCCACAGGAACATTGAATACTAGAATCCATTGGAGCAAAGTGTACAAACACATTTGGAAAAAGAAGTGAGAAGTGTTAACTCCAGAATTTTATAATTCATCGAAGTAAAAAAGTGCTTGAAAAATATTCTCAAATAGAGATGGAGCTCAAGAATCAACTTGTGACAAAATCAAGCCAATTAAGAAATTAATTTTAAAAAGCATATTACTTAGTAATAGAGAAGTTAGGGTTATGGAGGAGAAGCTTGAAGGATTTAGTCCATTGAACTATTTGATAGAGGATAAACAGTAATGGAAAATATAATAAAACATGATGCAATGACAAATTTAAATATTAGTAATATTAAAAATAATAATGAAACAGCAACGATCAGAATACTAGTAGAGAAGAGCAGAGGAGAGGTAGAACTGTGTCAACTTTTTCAACTTGTATAGAAGAGTCAGTCAGCTGTGTAAAGTTGTCAAAGGTAAATCCTACAATCAATAAGAACAAGCTATACAAGATCTTACGGTAGCTCACAGAGAAAAAAAAGTGACAATGAATATATATATGTTCATGTATAACTGGAAAATTGTGCTCTACACTGGAATTTGACACAACATTGTAAAATGATTATAAATCAATAAAAAATGTTAAAAAAAGAACAAACTAACATATGAATTATCAAAAGACACACAAAAGAACAAAATAAAAATCACATAGACAAAAAATAGTATTAAAAGTAAAATGCAAAACAAAATGACAAAAACAAAAACACATGTGCTATACTGATTATAAGTAAAATATCTCAAATTGGATCAAAAAATAAAATCCTACCTATATCAAAGAAAGCAGATTGAATCAGATACTTTACCAATAAAGGTAGTATATATGTATATGCACATACATATACGCCCATATACAAATATGTGTGTATAAAGCAAACAGGACCATATCATTAATATCAATGATAAATTCAAGAGAAAGAATTTAATGAGATTTTAAAAAGAGATATTTTATATTGAAAATGGGTATACTCTACAGTGAAGAGTTTGCTGTCCTGAAACTTCATGTACAGATAACACAGCATCATAGACCAAACTCTCAGGAATATTAAGTGGAGAAACGGAAACATAATAGTTAAAGAGACTTTAAGTGATGTGTTTTAGTTCATAACAAATCAGTAGGTAGAAACCAATAAGAATGCAGAAAATTGTTTAAATAGCTAATACAGTTAACTCTTTAGATAAAATCAACAACATACTATGTAATTAGAGAATAAGTTCAAGTATCCATATACCTCATAGTAAGATACTTGAAAAAGTTCCCAAAATAGAAAATATGTAGATCAGATTATTCAAGCACACAGCTATGAAACTAGAAGGTTTTAATAAAAGTAAAGACAAATGGACAAAATATATTGATATAGAAATTACAAGGAACAAGAAGACACAAATTCTTTGTTATGTACTTTTTATGTTCCATAGAAAACTAAAATTAATCTTGCAAATTGACACAACATTGTAAACTGACTATACCTCAATAAAAAACAAACAAAAAACTTGCAGAACATCTGGAAAAAGCAGATAATGAAAGGAACATGTATCACAGGATTTGATCAAACCCATGTCAGAAGAAGTTACATTGTTATAACAAAGTTACACCATTAAGTACGAAAGAATAAATAAATAAATAAATGCAATACCTAAACAACCACAAAGTTAACAGAAATAAAGGCGAAATAAATTATTAACAATTAGAAATTAGAAGTTAATAATTTTGAACACTGAAAAAATGGCATAGCAATTAAATACTCCCAAGAATTTGTTGTGTGAAAAATCAATAAGATATATAAGTCATTAGCTAACATAATCAGCAAGGAATTGAGAAATCATGAATATAGAAAATTACAAATTACCTGGGGAAAATAATTTTAGATAAAATAGTTTTAAATATAACATAATACTTGGCACAAATTTTATGCAAATAAACTTTAAAATCTGGATTAAATGACTTTCTAGAAAAAGATGAATTACTAACATTGATTCATGATGCTAAATAAGGCCTAAGCAATCCACTATCCACTATTATTGGAAGAAATTGAAAATATTTTATAAAGAATAAATATTCCCAATCATTTCCTACCCATATAATTTCACAGAGGAGTTTTGGAAAATAGAGAACACACAGATAATTCCAAGGCTAATCAGGTACTGAATACAGAAAAATATTTCAAACTTCCATGTTTTTAATAAACAGCATTATACAGATAGCAAAATTTGACAAACTTAACACAATGAAAACTACAGAACAATCTCATTGCATATTACTGACATCAAAAGCTTAAATAAAATATTGGATACACCTCCCTGCAGCATATTCAGAGAGTAATATCAACTACTTTATACATCAGTTTCCTCATCTAAACAATGGGGAAATTAAACCACCTCATAGAGATTTTATGATGGTCAAATGAGTCAATTCAAGTAAGGGGCTTGGAGAATAGCCCCTGGTTCATAGTACATGGATGGATGAGTGGACAAATGGACAGACAGATGGATAAAGGTAGGAAGATATAGGTTTGTAACTTTGTAGCATTTTAGATAATGTTGTATTTGTACTTTGTTGTGTAGATACACACTTATTTAGATTCATATTTAAGGTTTATGATTAAAGTTTTTACACACACATATATGTCATACCATGTTGGTCATATCATCCTGTGTTCCTACGTTTCCATCCCAAAGAGGTGTTACTATCAAAAGAATATACATTTTCAGTCAAAAATCAATTTAATGAAAGTGAGTATTTTACTTGTGTCTTAAAACACTGCCAAGGACAGAGTCCCAAGAAATATTTCCTCCAATTATTTTTCTTTCCTCTCTTATCCATTTCCCTCATATTCAAAAGCTGTTTCCTCAGAAAACCCTGAAAAATGAACAAAGCTCATCAGTCTTTACATTTTTTCCTTCCTTATCATCACTCCCCTTCAATACTTTAGTGTTGGCTTAATCAACTGCACTTAAATCTCTCACTTATCCCCTAGCCTCTCCAACCATGTTTCTCTCTTCACATACTTAAAATTTTAATCATAAAAGCTAACAACATCCTCTTGCCAGATATATCATCTCTTATAGGTCCAGGGAATGTAAGAAAGTCTAGAGGTAGAACTAAATTTTCGTAATTCAGCAGAATCAGTGCAAATGCCAAGAAAACCTAATGAAGAGTAACTTTCAACTTGTTTCCATGTATATGCACTTGTATACGTGCGCACGCGCGCGCACACACACACACACACACACACGGAGCCTATACACACTGCAATAGAGTTGTTACAGGCCACTTGTCACTAAAAATCAATAATTGAGAGAGGGAATGTTATTAGAAAGGAAAGCTTCTGTTAATCAGAATGCCAGCCATCTGGAGAGACAGTGGACTCATGTCCCCCAAAGACCATCTCTGAAGATACTGCTCAGCCATGAAAGTTTCAAAGGGAAAAGGGGAAGTGACCTCAGTTAATCATTGAGATATGGGGTCAGAGTCATCACCATCCCTCACTGCATGCAGGCTTGTCGACTTCTCATGATCTTTTCTTTAGATGCTATCTCGTTCACACAGTTTATTCATGAGATTATTGAAGGGGAAGCTAGGGATGAGATCTCGTCATCAGTTCATTTCTTATTCTTCATTCCTACTCCTTTGATCTAAGGAGAAAACCAACAGGTGAGATAAGGTATTGTGTGATCAAAAGATGGGAAAAGCATAGGGTGCCTGATTTAAAAGTTAGTTACCATGTAGCTTTGCTAAAGTGACAAGGAGTAAGGGGTTTCGCATTGTGGGCAGTTTCCTGCAAAGAGATGCTTACAGAGCTAGGGATCATACTACAGCAGTGTAAACAGAATCATTGCCTTCTTTTCAAAGGGTATATAATATCTCGCTGACTGAAACATTATTTGACTTCTCTTCTATTAATGAATATTTAAGTCATTTATAGTTGATTTTTTTGTTTGGGTATACTCCACTGACTATTCTTACAAACCTTCAAATACCTTTGTGAATTCTTGAAAATGTGTGTGTTTGTATGTGAATATATGTGTATATTTATCATATATATTTACTTAGGATAAATCACTGAAGTAGAATTGTTGGGTCAAACAATATGTGAATTTAACATGCTTATAATGCTGGACTGATTTACCATCACACAGAAAGTGCTCAAGAACCCCCATTTCTGCCTATCTTCACCCACTTTAAAATACTTTCCTATTTTATAGGTGGTAAATGTACTTTTCATAGTTATTTTAATTTATTGTAACTCAATCATGACTGAGATTAATCATATTTTCATGTGTTTATTGGTCATTTGTATATCATTTTTCTATGTCCTGCTTATTCAAATTCATGGTCCATTTTCCTACTGTATTAATTTTTGTTGTTCCTAACATGTTAAGTAACTTCATACATCAAAAAAATCATACACAGGTACTTTGTCACCTGTGAGTCAGTGTTTTCCAGTTTGTCATTTTCCTTTTGCCTTTTTTTGGGAACACAGGTTTGAAAACGTTTACAACATAATTAATTGCTCTTTAATGTCTTTTAGGTTTTCTGTCATTCTGAGAAAGGTTGTCCCGCACAAAGGTTATTTTCAAAAGTCATAATTTTGTCTTGATTTTTTTCTTCTCCTTTTTAAACTACTGAGGCAGTGTTTTCCTAGTTAGTTAGTCAGTTATCCCAACAAAACTTTTTTTTAAATATATCTTTCCCTCTAGATTTGACATGTCAAATTTATGCTAGTTTAGACCCCACAGATATTTGGGTCTATTTCTTGATTCTCTATTCTGTTGCTACTTCCTGCACTATTATAAAGCTCTATTGGTTACTAAAAATTTACAAAATGTAGACCTAGATACTCCTTATTAATCTTTTTTTCATAATTTTCTAGTAACCCTCCAGCTCCTGCCCTTTTTTTCTCTACTTCCTCACAAACTCCTCAGCAATACTGCCTATAGTCTTATTTTGATCTCCTCTCCTCCAATGCATTCTTAAACCCAGTGGCTTCCTATTACTCTAAGATTCATTTCACAAGCCCAAATCGTTTCTCCCAAATTCCAGCACAATATGTAGAGCATAATCCCATTTGTGTGTGTGTATGCATGAAGTAAGAAAATAAATGATTAATGTATGAATGCAGGACCAACCCCTGTTTCCTCAATACTTAGCACTAATATGTATTTTTGTTTATATATTCATTGACTGTCTTACTTTCTATAATGTGAGATCCATATGCCAAGGGCTTTGTCTTGTCCCATGCTGCATGCATATTTGTTCCTAAAGGATATTTTCACTGGATATGGGATGGAATTATTTCTTAAGCTTATAAAATCATTGACTTCCAATAACAGAAGTTCTATAAACCAACTCGTAGAGAAACAAACCTTGCTGCTAGCTCCAGCAGATCCCTATGAACCTTTGGATCACTTTAGCTTAAGAAGGGTTTCTTACATGGAAACCACCTCTTTAGGGGAACATTAGCTTATTTTGGCAAGTGTAGCACCATTTCCTCAGAATGCTCCTAGGACTTGAGGGTGGGAAAAATGTTATATTTCCCAGGCTTCCCTCACCTCAAGCCCTTCAGTGAGTACTAGAGGGTACTAGGGTACTATTTTCTCACCTGACAGGATCTAACCCACTTTCTCAGAACCACATTGGCTGGGTTAGTAAATCTCCTCCTGGGTATGCCTGTGCTTCATTGAAATCCATTGGAGCCACTCATCAGAGGACTTAATTGCCTGTCCCTGTGAGGCTGTCAGCTGTAAGAACTGTGTCACTGATTTTAAAGGCAAAAAGTGTCTGAAGTTGTTCCATTCTTAATGGATGGGGTGGATATGTCATCAGCGACATTACTAAAAGCCATGTCTGTGTAGGGAGCATAGAGTGTCCTACTTATAAATATAGAATTTCATTAAGGCATCCACTCACCGGTATCTCACTTTTATTTGCAAAATGCTTTCTGCCATTTCTCATCATCAGTCCTATATGTCTGACTTTGACAAGCCTAAGCTATCTGCAGGGTAGATTATGCTTCAGAAGAAAAAAGTCAATCAAGAAAACATCATAGTTAAAAGACACCTTTAAGATCACCTACTCCACTTCAACATTTTGCAGATAAAAAGAGAATGAGAGCCTGGAAAGGCAATGCATCTTCCCCAGCATGTCACCACACTTCCATGCCAATCTGGAGTAAATGCGTGTGGAAAATAAACATAAAATGAAGATGTATTTGATAACTGGTTCCAGCTGAGTGACACCAAAGAAGAAGCCTCGTTTATGAAGGATGTGTCACATGTAAACCATCAGGAGAACTTCTGATTTGAAATGGCATATAAAATATATGGAATGGTAGGGTAAGGAATTCAAAAAAATCTATTCTTCCAGGAAAGCAAGAGAAATACTAGCAAAAAATTGACAAAATCAACTCTTTCAGAATAACAGTAGAAATTAACAAAAGGCTTCCAACAATCCAAAGAGTGTTTGTTGGAGAAAAATGGCTGAATTTCGGTAAGAACAGTACACTTTATTGTGTTTCAGTTGTCCTATTTCCACCCTACCCCCCATCATGCTCCACAGTACACTTAAATACTAAACCATCTCACTATCACAACAGTTCATAAAATCATCATCCTAGCAGCCACTACAGGGGGCAGAATGTGTTTGAAACTCCCCATATCACCCACTCCCTAAAGAATTGTTACTATTTAACCTCCTTCACAGTTCCCTGGAAAAACTCCATTCAAAGTGCTTTTCTTTATTTAATCTGATTCATAGTTCCCTCTGGTTGAAAAGCCCTATCCCCAGGGTGTTTGTCAAAAACAACCAGCAGCAATTGTTTGATACTGCAGCTATATGAAGTAGTGATATCAGTTGGGACAAACAAGAGACTGGCCAAAAGTTAAAACAAAATACTTAGGGAGTGAGATATCCATTAAGGGCTCGGAAAAATGACATATTTTCTAAAAATCTAGAAGTTGATTCACATGTGCAGGGTTGGGTGAGGGCCCAAAGAATACCTGAAAAGACTCAAAGCTTTTATCTCAGACTGATCTTAGGGTTCCACAGAAGTAGAAAGTGAAAGCTAAGACAGAATTGTCAAATACCTGCCTGAGAGTTGAAGGCATGCCTAAGTACCCATATACAGATTCTTGAAAAAAATCAGGGAGAAATATTCATTCAAGCATTTAAGTAAACTTCTATTCAATCACTAACTGTTTACTTTGGTTGGTTGGATAATCAGAGACTCTAACTCTGAAGTAGCGGGAAAATAGCAGATCGGTATAGCAGATACACATTCAATGAAAGACACTGTGAAAAGGATTAGACTGAGACCTGTATGTATAGATCATATTTTGACATGGCATTTCATTTTTAAAGTCACTATAAGTGGCTTATATAGTTATTGGATATAGTCGTTCTTAGTCACCAGAATGCCATGAGTCAGTACAGAACAGGAATGTAAATACACCTCTAGAGGGCAATCTACACAATGGTCAACACCAAAGGAGCTCTAACTGTTCCTTTCTGTTACCTGAGATTTCTCTATAGTATTCCATTCACCACAGCAATCACCATGGACGCTAAGGCATTACCACCAAATTGAAAGCAGTAAGTGAGGCTTATGTTTGGTTCAATATGCTGCAATTATATTTTTTAATTGAATATCCACTCTATACACATTTATCTAACCCTATTCCAGCAGTTTTTAAGCACAAAAAAGGAGGATTACATGACTACATCAGCTGCAAAACCCAAGGTCTTATTCAGTTTAATTGATCCTTTATACCTCTCCAGAGAACAGTGACAGGTACACAATTCAGGGCCTGATTTTTTAAAATTTTCCTCAATATTAATTCTTTTTCTCCATGAGGGAAAAGAAAATTACTAGAAACTTTAGAGGGGAAATCACCACTTCAAAACTTTAGTAAAAATTAAATGAAGAAGAAAAATAATGCCTATATGTATATGTATTTCATTACATTAATGCACTCATAATATCTCTCTCTCTCACACACACACTCACACATTCACACACAGTTAACTAACCCTCAAGGACTGTATAAGAAGATTAGTAGAATGCTATTTTGTATGCAAGGACTCTTAGACTTTCTTACGGAAAATTCTCCAAATCTCACGCACCTCCATTTAAACCAGGAGGCTCTAGTGAAACCTTCTGTTCTTTCAAATCCCTTTCTACTCAATCATGTTCAATTGGCACAGCTGACCAAAGTGGGGAAACTCTTAATGCCCTTAATGTGCAACTACATGTAATTGATTCAGTTAGGAACATGGTTAGAACTTAGCCAAAAAGAATCCCAGCTTGATCTTTTTCTTTATTTTTCAAAATGCAGCAGAGGAAAACAATGCAACCCCCTTCTGAGTATGATGCAGAAATGTGAAGTATGAGAACTGCTGATGAATGTGTTTTCTACAGTGTTAATAAAACCAACACAGAGAGAGAAGTAGAAATAAGAGAGAGAGAATGAATTCAGGTGATACTGGAGTTCATTGCTCCACTTGTCTTTGAGGCCATTTGAGCCACTGCCATTTGCATGGTTACATGAGCCTTAGGATAAATCCACTTTCTTACTTTAGCTGGTTAGAAATGAGTTTCTGTCACTAGCAACCAAAAAAGTCCTCTCTAATATGCAAAGAAATTTAACCATAGCCAAACTGGACAGAGAAGAAGGAAAGCATTAGTAAAGGGAACTTTAGAAAGAAGATGTTACCTGGATTTTGAAGATAAGTAGACCATCACTTGTCAGAGAAGAAAAGAAAATAATATTATAGTCAGAATATCAGTAGCCAACATAGTTGGGAGGAGAGCCAGATTTGCTCAGTTTTGTGTGACATACAGGCAGAGAAGTCCAGAATAAACTTCAGGTGTTTATCAGGGGAGAAAACTGGCCTGCAGATATGACTCTAATAGTTCAAACATCTAGTTGTTATTTGAAGCCATGAGAGAGAAGACATCACCCAAGGAGAGAGTGAAATATGAAAAAGAAAGGCTTCAGACAGAACACTGAGGAGTACTGCATTTAATTGATGAAGAGACTGAAGGGAGCTAAGAAGAAAAAAATCAAAGATGGTAGAATAACCAAAGAGGAATAGTATCTCAAAAGTCAAGGGAGAGAAAAGGCACTAAATATGTTACCAGACAGAACATTAATATAAGAATTAAATGATGAAGGCAGAGAGATGTTAGAAGACTATTGGACTGACCTTGTAAAATAAGGATGGTGACTGTACATATGTAGAGGGCAGGAAATATCAGGTAAGTATTTAGGAGGTAATATTGTCAGGACTTAGCAATTACCTGGATGCAAAAGGTCAGAAAGAAAAAGTCATGGACATTGCACAGATTTCTATTGAGTACATAACTAGTGCCATTCTCTGAGCCAAGAAATAAAGATGGTGGAGCTGTTTGGTAGAGATAATGATAAGTTAAGTTCGGAGTGTGCTGACTTTTAAGGGCCTATTTTCTATATTTAAGTATATATAGTAAGTAGACAGTTGAATACAGTCAGCTCTCTGTATCCACAGTTTACACATCCAAGGATTCAATCAACTATGGATCAAATTCCATTGGTTGAATCCTTGGTAATGGAACCCACGGATACAGAGTGCCAACTTACGACAGAATTTCATGTAAGGGACTTGAGCATCCATGAATTTTGGTATCTGCGGGGCATCCTATAACCAGTCCCCAGCGGATATCAAGGGATGACTGTATACAGTTGTGGAGTTCAGAGAAAAGATCTGTGTTAGAGATGTAATATTGTGAGTCATCTGCTTATAATTGAACTCAGAGAGTTTATGAAATTACCTAAAGCAAAAGTGAGAAGAAGGACAAAGAGAGGTCCCTGAGGAATTCCAACATGTAAGGACCAGCTAACAGATAGTGAGTCTCCGAAGGAGAATTTTAAAAGAATAACTAGAAGTAGCAGGAGAACCAGAAATAAATGGTTTCTCAGAATCCAAAGAAGTGCTCATGAGAATAGTCACTTCTGTCACATGTAATAGAGCTATCTAGAGAAAAGAAGAATAAAATTGTTAATTGGACAAATACGGAGGTCATTGGTAACCACAGAATAAGATATTTTGTGGAAAGATTAATAGTGGAGAAATAGGAGGGAGTTGATGCCACACTGGAGGGGTTCAAGAAGTAAACAGATCATGAGGTAATGAAGTTAGTAAATACAGGAAACTGTAGAGAAGTTTGCCTCTAAAAAGAAAAAGAAACAAAGAAGTAGTTGAAGAGGAAATCTTTTAGGGTAATTGTGAATGTATTTATCTATTTTTTCACACATATTCTTATTGATACTAGTGTGAGGCTGGGGTCAGATTATGAGGTGTCTTAAATGTCATCCTAAGGAGTTTGATTTTTTTTTCCCTGTAGGCAATGTGGGAACATTGGGAGTGGCATGAACACATCTAGATTTTAGCAAGAGTAAGAGTGTTTTAAAGGACAAGATTAATAAAAAGAGATAAACTAGGTGACTATCGTAACAGTCCAGGTGAGAGATAATAAATGTCTAAAATAAAGTAGTATTAGTGTATTTAGGAATATTAATGAGATGTAATTAACAGCATATGGATGCAAAACTGAGGAAAATATAAGGATTTTACATTCTTGAGTAAATGGCTCAATAGTGGTGTCACAAAAGTGGGAACACAGGAGGGACAAGTTTATGGGTAAGGTAATGGTTGGATTTGAAAACATTGTACTTATGAAATGGCCAAGTGGAAATGTGTAGTAGAAGTATGGGAGATGGGGTGAAAGGATTATTTGAGAGAATGACTACATTTGAGGTGTTTCATTGCATAGAAGCCTGGTGTAAACTCTCAATCTCAAATGAGGAAATATTTTTTTGTTTGAAGCTATATTTATGTTTTCATTTTCCTAGACTGAATATATATAATCATAAAGTGTGCAGTTTCATTAGTTGAACAGGTTTTCCATCTCTAGTAAACTGCGTATATCAAGAGCTTTAGAAAATAGTTGTATAATTCAATAAAATCCCAGGGGATACTTCACGGGAGAAATAACTACCAAAGAAACCAACACATTTGGACTGACAACTTTAAATGATATATTTTTGTTTTCACTTAAAAAAGAAACAATTCTTTGCCTGAGTTTATTATTAATATGGTCTCTCTCAGATATTCTTGAAAATTACCCACCAAGATATGCAACCACCTTGAACATGTAGTACCCTATGTTTATCTTGATGGGTTGAGGTTGGTTGCCTGTATGGAGCACTGAAATGTGCAAACCTTTCAAATTAACATCAGCTCATTTTATTTGGAAAGGGAGCTTGTTAACACTTTAAATGAAATTTGGGGAAAATATTAATGTCATATTTGTTTACTGAGTCAAAGCGCCATGTAAGTCTGTAAATGAATTTCACTCTGCCACCTCCAAAGTCAAGGAACCCCAAGTTGGAAACTTGATTCTTTGTACACACTCTGATAAATTTTGACACCCGGCACAGATATAGTTTAACATATAACCATTTCCCCCATGAATACGGTAGATATGGACTCTTCTCATCTTACAAATATTTTTCAAGTTTCTTAGTTATTTATCCTGCAGATATTTGCTCTTAAATATATTATGTTATAGAAAGACTCTGCTGTAGTTGTGGTTTCATTAACTCTAGGCAATGATATGTATGGTGTGAGGAGGACAGTAACTCTTAATAGAGTTAGACAGAGTGACACGAAATGCAAGTCTATGGATGCCAAGCAAACTGTCTCCATGTGTAGCCTTGAGCAAGTTATTGATCCACTCCAAGCCACAAGCTGGAGCTATTTGGAAATATCCAGATAATTAACCACATTCAGAAACTCTTACCATATGTCCCTACCCTGGGTTAAATTCGCCTTCTCCATCCTCCCCTGAGTAGTCTGAGAAACTCTGTTGCTGGCCTTACTACATTATTAGTAAAGGTTCTTGTATAGGCCTGGACCATGAGATTTTTCACCATTACTTACCTGTTTATCTTCCACACATAGCCTTGCTATATGTGGACACAGAGCTATGGTAAGTGCTCAGTAAAGCTTTATTACACTGAATTGAGTATTTTCCCATTTTCATCCCAATTATCTCACTTGTATGGGATTAATCACTGGTCTTTGCAGCTTCACTAGCAAGGAAGATGTGTCATTATGTATCCAGTAAAAATAGCAACTGCTCTAAAAGGTCAAAAGAGTTCTCATGACAGTCAGATTTTGTTGAATTATAAAATGTTGAATATAATTTGCAGTACAAAGATGATGATGATGATGATGATTATTATTATCAACTCTGGCTGATTTTATAGCTGAAGTCATACCATGCATAATGAATTTGGTTTCTGATGTAGGATCTATGAAGTATATAAGTGACGGGAAGGAAGGGTCAAAGCGCTCCAGTATCAAGACAATCAGAAACTCACTTAAAACCAATCTTAGTTAGCAATTGCAGGATAATTTTATATGAAAATAAGTATACATGTATTTCTGTAAGTCAAAGAAAAAGTCAGAAAACTTCAAAAATGAGTACATGCCCTAGAGCAGTTTTGCAGGAGTGAACACAGACCATTGATGCAATATGCTGAAATGGGAAATATTAATTATACAAATTAATTTCAAGTTAATAATTTAGCAAGAATATATTGTAGGTATGGCAGAGTCCTTGGTACTCTGCGGACAATGCAAAGCTATAACCAATTCAGTACCTAACCTCACAACACTAGTTACCAAGGGAAATAAAGATATAAATTCAGGTCATTACAATTCCAAACAGACTATAATGGATGCTAGAGCTGCAGTTCAAAATACTGTAGGAACACAGATAGCAGGAGAAATTCATTTGACCAAAGATCGACAAAAGGATTGACAAAGAAAAGAACATTTCAACTGGATATTCCCTGAAAGGACAGATACTATTTTGGCAGAAGACATGAGGAGGATGGCAGAAGCAATGGCTCAAAAGTGGAAAGAAGCACATTGGAAAATTACAAGCAGTTGACTTAAGTGGGGCTAAAGCACAGTGTACTGGATATATTTGGTACATATCATTTCTGGCTTGCCAGCATCTCTTATCTTTTACTTTTAGTAATGGAACCCCAAATCTTTTGGAGTTAAGGCTCTATTTTCTGTTCCTTTAGTTCAGTTGGAAATGAACTGACTCCAGGGATGGAGCAGAAGACCCAGGCCTGGCCAGTTGAGTCACAGACTCTTCTTAGCCACAGTGATTCATCCACAAGTTGTCATGAGCCCTCAGCTAGTCCAATTAGAGTGAATGCTTGGACTGGTCCATAATTTACCGGGAAAATATATACTCTTTTTCCACTGTGCTTGAATTTGGGAAGTCAGCCTTAAGATTCTGCAGGTTGCCATATGGAGCCTGATAATGAAGGCAACTCAGGTGAAAGCAGAGGTAAGAATGGAGATAAATTAAGCCAAAGTAACACTGTCCGGGCTCCTAGCTCAGGTCTCACTTGGGAATTTCTTATATAAGCTAACAAAATCTCCTTTCACAAAGCCTGTTTGTGTTAGGTTTTCTGTACCCAAGGGGTCTTGTCTAATATTCACAGGATGAGAGAATGAATAAGAGAAGAAATGTCTGGAAAATTAGGGTATAACTTGCATCAGGTATTTGTCATGCCTGTGTCTTTTTTATACCCCACCCTCAACCTCCCAAACACACAGGCTGCTTTCTTGAATATTCGAACATTAACAATGGGCCAGTAAGCAAGGTATAAAAGGTATGTGCCTGGGGCCTCAGCTGTCTTCTGATGGGGCTCCTCATTTTTCCTATCTTTGCAGCAACCAGTTAACAAGCAACCATTCTGCTGGATCCCAAGTGCCTCACTAATTTATTTCAAAAACTAGCAGAGCTGATGCCACAACCATCTAGAATCTCTGCAGGATATGATTTGCAAGACCAGCTTTGAATATAATTTTCTATCTCAGGAAAGTGTACCACTTTATAGGTGTACATACAGAAGAATATGACCTCGCTTAAAATAGGTTGCCCTCAGTTATATTCAAACATATAAAAGGTCTTAAAAAGAAAGGTGAGGTTGATGGAAATGATGAAAAGTTCCTTTTAGCAGAGGATTCCAAGAGACTTTAAAATGCTAATAACAATAATCCTCACTGATTTTATAACATTCCATTTATTACTTCTTAAAACAGTCACTGACTGCCTACTGTGCTCAATGTTTTGCCAATATACATGAATCTCTTGTTCTAGCCCTTAAGGAACTCAGAGTTCCAGTAGGACAGATAAGACCATCTTTCCTTCCTTTATTCATTCAGCCAAAATGCCTCCTACATGCCAGACATTGCTAGGTATTGTGGATTGAATGAGAGAAAATGTTAAAGGCAGAAATCTGACCTGATTTGGGAAGACTAGGCATTGACAAAATGCCAGTCAAAGAGCTGAGTGAAGTGGTATGTGGTAGCCAAGATGCAGGTAAAATCAGACAATGCCAGCTCTGGAAGGAAGAGGCTCCACACTGCTTGAGGTTATTGCTCTCTAAGGGACAGTGACCCTGATGAGGAGTTTTCTATTTAACTTCTTATTTGGAAATAATCATAGGTTCACAGAAAGGAGCAAAGATGGTACAGACAGGTTTCTTGTATCCTTCCCCCAGTTGCCTTCAATCACTACATCTGATACATAATATAACATCAAAGCCAGGAAATTGATATTGATACCACATGGGAGTACTGTTCTATGTCATCTGATCACATACGTAGCTTGTGATCAGATACCACCTATTCCAATACCACAAAGATCTCCCTTTATAGTCTTAATCACTCCCCTGCCCCTGTCCACCATCTCTAACCTCTGGCCACCACCAATCTGTTTTCCATCTCTGTGGTTTCTAACAAGGACATTTAAAAATCTTCTGGACCTTCAAATCCAGTCATGAATCCAGATTAGCACATGGCCCCTGATATCTGTGAAGGAAGCAAAGGATGTGCTTAATAGAACACAACATAATAGAAACAATAGAGAAGACTCCAGTGGAGTATGCACCTCTTATGTTGGCAGTGTTATTTTAACATGTGAATTTTTAGTCATCATTCAATTTAATTTAAGATTATTGGTAAGATGTTTTAATACTGTATTTATTTTTTTAAAGATGTAGACTAATTATCTCTGTATCCACCACTAATGATTGTCTGGAGAGAGGTTACTTAATCCTTAGAGTTGGCACCAAGTAAGGGAACATCTAGTGACAAAACCAGTGAACAGGAGAAAAAAGTAAGTAGACATCCAGTAAAAAGTCTGGAAAGAGGAGATTTGCCAGTTCAACTTACCTAAATGGATATCTTTCATATAATGAAGCACTACTTTTGGGAATACCATCAATGGATGTTTGTTTTTTACCCAGTATTCTATGTGGTCAGTCATCTGGGTCATACTGTGTGTATTTATTTTTTTTTTCAGTTTATTTTTTTAACATTTTTTATTGATTTATAATCATTTTACAATGTTGTGTCAAATTCCAGTATTCAGCACGATTTTTCAGTCATTCATGGACATATACACACTCATTGTCACATTTTTTTCTCTGTGATTTATCATAACATTTTGTGTATATTTCCCTGTGCTATACAGTGTAATCTTGTTTATCTATTCTACAATTTTGAAATCCCAGTCTATCCCTTCCCACCCTCTACCCCCCTGGTAACCACAAGTCTGTATTCTCTGTCCATGAGTCTATTTCTGTCCCGTATTTATGCTTTGTTTTTGTTTGTTTGTTTGTTTTTGTTTTTGTTTTTTAGATTCCACATATGAGCGATCTCATATGGTATTTTTCTTTCTCTTTCTGGCTTACTTCACTTAGAATGACATTCTCTAGGAGCATCCATGTTGCTGCAAATGGCATTATGTTGTCGGTTTTTATGGCTGAGTAGCATTCCATTGTATAAATATACCACCTCTTTTTTATCCAGTCACCTGTTGATGGACATTTAGGCTGTTTCCATGTTTTGGCTATTGTAAATAGTGCTGCTATGAACATTGGGGTGTGTGGAAAACAGTGTGGAGATTCCTCAAAAGACTAGGAATAGACTTACCATATGACCCAGGAATCCCACTCCTGGGCTTGTATCCAGAAGGAAATCTACTTCAGGATGACACATATTGTGTGTATTTATACATGTGGGGTCCTCACAGGGTTTTTAGTAAGTTAGAACAAAATTCTGGCCACTTCTCAAGGCAAATGGTTTAATCTTCAGGATGCAGTTCTGCAGAAAACCATTGTCTTGGACATCTGCTGAGTAACTAATATAATCATTTTTGTATATGAAAAGCTGGACTATATAGAGGACATCTTTCTGTGCCAGAAAAAGCACATGTTAAACATAAAAGAAATCATTATGAACTGGATTAATAGATGTATAGAAAAAGAGGTTGAGAAACTGCCATTAGTAAGATTTGGCAACAGGTGCAGGATATTCAAACCCTAATTTCTCATGAATGAGGAAAGAACATCTGCTCAAAATAGCAATGGAAGAGAATATTCAGATCTCTACTAAATACACTTGCAAAAACAGGAACCATGGGACCATAACCAAGACATTTTTTTCTGTACCCATTTATATGCTAGTTAATACTTCACTAACTCTACATTGAGCAGTATTCTACAGCAAAAGTTCTAGTTTTGGTTGTGCATTCTGATCACCATTGGAGCTTATTTAAAATGCTGATACTTATTTCACACTGCAGGAGTACTGAGTCAGAAAATCCAAGATTGATGCTCTAGGATATGTATTGTTACACAGCTCTTGCACTGATTCCAATGTGCAACCAGGTTTGGAAACTACTGCTCTAAGTGCTATTCAGTTAAAAAATACCCAGAACTAAATTTACCATTGCCCTCCTTGATTCTCAATGAGCCATCCAACCCATTCCATCTTCTATATATATTTCTTAAGTCTATTTCCTCCTCTTAGTCCTCACTGCTACTGCCTTAGTTCCAAGCATATGAACTTGGACCATAGCAGTAGTTAGATAAATTGCCTCTCTAGCTTCAGTCTTGCACATCTCCCATTCTATCCTCCACAGCTACAGAGTGCATCATTCATTACATCTCCAACATCTACCCACCAATGGATAGGCTTCACAAGAACCTTCCTTAGAGGACAATTATAGGTACCCCCCACTTTTCAAAAGTTCACTTTACACCACTTTTGCTTTCACAAAAGACCTATATTAGTACCTATTTTCTCTAACCAAAAGAAATCTGAAGAGGATTTTTGCTTTTAGGGAAAAAAGAAGATAAAAAATGAAAATAGTGTTCAGCAAGCCATTATAGTGTCAGCATCCACCCCAAACAGTGAGAGTGGCACGACCAAACTCCTTCCCCAGAAACTACACTCAGCATCCAGTTGCCAGAGCTTTGAATTGTGTCTGTGAGCATTTCCGCTTTATCTCAATTTATTTTCTGGCTCTGTTATCAAGATGTGTTCAAAGGTTCTTCACTCTACACCGTTTTGGATGAGAAATGATTTCATAGGAACACTCTACTTTTGGATAGTGGGGAAACCTGTATATTAGAGATCCTGCAGGGGAGAAGAAGCTGGTGTAAATGAGGCAGTTGGTGAAGAAGAACTAGTGTGTTTTGGAAAAATGGTCAAGAGTAAAGAATATGTCAAATTGGGTATTTAATTTTATGTCCACGACACTTTCCCCAAGAAATATTTATTTCCTTGCAAAGCATGGAGATGTTAGGTTTATATTTAAATCTGAGTTGCCATGCCCTACTGAAAATGTTTCACCAACCCCACCCTCCCTTGACCTTGTTATAAATTCTAGTTCTTTGTATGACACTTTATGAACTGTGTGATCTGGCCCCTACCTACCTCCCTTTCCTCATCTTCACATATTTTATACTTCATGCGCTAGTAATCATGAATTTTCTGAAGTTTCATCAATATACCATGCTATTCTAAACTGTCTATATTGGCATGTCTTGTTTCTTTTGCCTGAACATTTCCTATTCTACCTTCTTATTCAGATGTCATCTCCTCTGAGAGACTGCCCCCAAACACTTTAACCCTAAACAGATTTAAGCACTTACTCTTCTGTTTCTGTTCTCTGTAGATACTTATACTATGAGCTTAATCATTAAATCTGAATTATTTATGTGCATATATACCTACTATATGATCAGCTCCCTGAATTTATGACCTGTTTAATTTTTCTCATATCCTTAAATATTTTTGAAACATTAATTAAAACTTACTTGCTGCCAAATATTTCATGGTTTATATAACCATTCCCCAGTTTCTGGGATTTTAGGATTATTCCCATATTGTCTTTTATAAACAATGCCACAAAGTCCATCTTTATTGTAAGAAATACACAAATGCTGGTAGATTTCAGGTAACAAATATTAGTTGCTTGTCTGTATGTTCTGTTTCATGACCCTGTTAATTGTCATATCAACATCAAAACATTTTGAATAATGTAAACCACTCTGTATTCCTTAATATCTTGTACACTGAGTGCCACTTTGTTACTCCTCTTTCCTATAAATATCTTTAGTTGTTTTTCCAAGTGGATTTTGGAATCATTTTTCAAATCAAAAGAATTACAAAGGATTTTTGATTGGATTGTTAAACTAATTAATTAAATTAGGGATAATTAATATATTTACTTTATTCATTTTCTAGTGTATTAAGCTGTTTATATCCACTTAATATGATTCTTCAAAATAAATATCGATGTATGCTGTTATTAATCTCATTCTAATGTTTTTGTTAATTTTGTAATGTTTTGTAATTACTCTAAGATTATTTTCTTACATGTTCTAAAAGATTATTGCCCACATAGAATTACCAATAATAAATATGTAAAATCACATGTGTAGCAAAAGTTGCTAGTTGTCCATCAAAATTCCCAGCTGCCTATCCAGTTATGTGTGGCCATGGGACCAAGTCGTCTCCAGAGGAACACAAGTGGAAGTGATATATGTCTCCAAAACACATATACATATCTCCAAAATACAGATAGAGAGAGAGAGAGAGAGATACCCATGTTATGGATGTGTGTGTGTTTGTGTATGTGTATGAGTTGACGATATTAGTATTTGCTATTTCTACTCTTTTATATAGTATTTTGGTTTTTCTTTGGTTATCTTAGCTTCACTAAATAGTTACATGATCTGTCAATAATAATTTCTCTTCTTTTCCTATATTTCTATGTTCTATTTCTGTAATGACTAAAATTTATAGAATACTAAATATTAAAATTGATAAATGACACTGATTTATTAATCCTGATTCTAATGTAAACACGTCTATGGTTTCTTTATGATGCTGGCTTTTTGTTTAAAATTCATATATTTTAAGTCTTATTAGGAATTGATTTATGTTTTCTAGTTTTCTATCTAGGATGCTGCTCTAAGAGTGGTCTTTAGTTTTAGTTTTTTGTGCTTATTTTTAAAAGAATTTGATACCAAGATTGTATTATCATTTTAAAACAAATTGAGAAATTTCATGTATTTTCTATGAGTTGAAACATTTTATAGAGCAAAGCACAAACTCATAAAACTATCTATTCTAGAGCTTTTTGGTTTCAGGTTTTTGATGACTTTCTTTAAACTTTCTTTCATAGTTGATGATGTATTAGTGTTTTCTACATTTTGAGAATTTCAGTCACTTATATTTTCTGAGAAAATTATCCATTTCCGTTAGATTTTATAATTTGTAAGCATACAATTGAACACAGCATTCACTCCAATGTTCTCCCCCTAGTCTTCCTTCCTCCCCATCGCTCGCTCTCTCCCTATTTTCATTTCTGTAACTATATGCCATAAAACTACTTTCCACATATTTTATGTCTTTTTATATTCACCATTATATTTTGTAGAGTTTTTTTAATTGAGTTATAGTCATTTTACAATGTTGTATCTAATTCCAGTGTAGAGCACAATTTTTCAGTTATAAATGAACATACATATATTGTGATTTTTTTTTTGCTGTGAGCTAACACAAGATCTTGTATATTTCCTTGTGCTATACAGTATAATTTTTGTTTATCTATTCTGCATATGCCTGTCAGTATCGACAAATTTTGAACTCCCAGAGAAAGAAAAATACCATATGAGATCGCTCATATGTGAAATCTAAAAAAAAAAAAAAGCATAAATATAATACAGAAACAGACTCATAGACATGGAATACAAACTTGTGGTTGCCAAGGGGGAGGAGGGTGGGAAGGGACTGACCAGAGTTTTTTTTATTTATTTATTTTACTGCCCTCCACCCAAACTATCTTGATTATTCATTCACTAAATTTTTAATTATTTCTTTCTGCTTCTGTATGATTTACTTCCTCAAAATTTTTGAGGAAATAATTTAGGGAAGACTAGTTTCCTTCACTCACCTCACTAGGTTGTAAGCAATTGAGAAATATTACAAGAATACAAATATGGATGGAGTCATAATATTGGAACTTGAATGCAGCTAGAGATGTATCAGATAGTGTTTCAAAGTCTCCTATCATTTTCCTAATATGAACTTACATAGCTAGTCATATACATGCACAAATGTAGTTTGGTGCAGCCGCTGTGGAAAACAGTATGGAGATTCCTCAAAAGACTAGGAATAGACTTACCATATGACCCAGGAATCCCACTCCTGGGCTTATAGCCAGAAGGAGCCCTACTTCAGGATGACATGTGCACCCCAATGTTCATAGTAGCACTGTTTACAATAGCCAAGACATGGAAACAGCCTAAATGTCCATCAACAGGTGACTGGATAAAGAAGTGGTGGTATATTTATACAATAGAATACTACTCAGCCATAAAAATGACAACATAACGCCATTTGCAGCAACATGGATGCTCCTGGAGAATTTCTCTAAGTGAAGTAAGCCAGAAAGAGAAAGAAAAATACCCTATGAGATCACTCATATGTGTAATCTAAAAAACAAAAACAAAAACAAACAAACAAAAACAAAGCATAAATACAGGACAGAAATAGATTCATAGACAGAGAATACAGACTTGTGGTTGCCAGGGGGGCGGAGAGTGGGAAGGGATAGACTGGGATTTCAAAATTGTGAAATAGATAAACAAGATTACACTGTATAGCACAGGGAAATATACACAAAATGTTATGATAACTCACAGAAAAAAAAAGTGACAATGAGTGTGTATATGTCCATGAATGACTGAAAAATTGTGCTGAACACTGGAATTTGACACAACATTGTAAAATGATTATAAATCAATAAAAAATGTTTAAAAAATAAAATAAAATAGTGTGGATGTAAAGATATAAAGATACCCAGCTACCTTGCCTCAATATGGGATAAATATGGAGTGCTATCCCAACTCCAGACCTCCTTGTGGCAGAGACCTCTGATATAACCGCTGAAGTTCAACTTTGCCTGCCCAGTCCTACTTTGTTCACAGGTGTTGTTGCTGAGTACTTTTCCCAATAAACTTTCTCTATTCAGATCTCTGTCACAGAGTCAGTTTCCTAGGTAACTCAACTCAAGAAAAACATACACTGGAAATACTCAGGAGCTTTTTAATAACACTAGACCCCAACCCTAGAGATTCTGATTTAATTGGTCTAGGGTAAGGCTTAAGTATTTTAAACACTCCCCAGATAACTCTAATGTTTAGCTAGGGATGAAAACCACTGTATTAGCCCATTGAGCTTAATAAAGAAGCATTTGGTGTGGCCATTCCCCTTGGGAAAGTAAATTAGTAATATTTCAGAGCAGTACTGTTCCAACCCTGATGAGGTAGCTCACCTTTGCGTCTCTAGTATCAACCACTCCCATTTTATATATCCTCCAGGGACTAGCTTTGGAAACAGTTCAAATTTTTGTCCCCAATAAAGTAGGTCAAAATAAGACATTAATAAAATTACTTCTATGCTGCATTGTACCCTAGGCAAAGTATTTTATCTTTATTCTATTTTCCATCTCAAATTATGCCCATCTGCATTGTTTAACATAGCTCACCAGAGATTATGCAATTAGCCCAAACAATTACAACATGAAGGATGCCCCAAATGTGAACACTCTGAATCCCCCTCAATTATTTCTTTCCCAGGGAGAAATTAAAGAACAAAAATGAAATCTCCTCCAATTAAAATCCAAAGAAATTAAAGTTAAAAATGTTTGCCCTGCCGAATTTTATATTCCTCTAGTTCTCAGAAGGCTCTAGCGCAAGAACATGCGTAAAAGATAGGTTTCCTTCTTCAGTATCTGTAGCTAACCCACTGGAATTGTGTAAGTTCTTACTAACACCTCAAAGTTTGAAATAATCCAGCTTTCAATTTCTCACGTGTCTACCTTTTCCAAAGCATCACAGCACCAGGCTCACATCCACAAAATCTGGGAATTAGGAATGAAAATCCAGCTGCACATAAGTTCTCCACAGCAGTATTACATTCCTAGAATCTGGTATTTTGTATGCTACAAGTGCTTGTTTTTGTTAGCAGCCAGATAATAGCAGACACAGTAGACAGAAAAAGCATGAGAGATGAAAAGGGTAATGGAATTATCATTTTAATTTTTATGTTTTGTTATTTGATTACTGGTGATGTTGAATGATTTTTCATGTTAATTATCTGAAATATTTATTGTGTGACTGCCTGTCCAAGACTTGAAGTACATAATTTACACATATAGTATATTTAGGTTTCTTATAAACCTGAGGCAATGAGAAAATCATAATAATCTTGCAAATTGCTTGGTTGTTGATTAAACAATTAGTACTGTTTTTCAATATGAAATTAACCAGATTTCAGGACTTTATGCCCAAGAAACATTTGGTGATGTATGGACTAGCCCAGAAGCCTTGTTAACCATCCATAGTATTAGAAGTTGAATACAAACATGCTACAAAAAAGAGATTCCTCAAAAGACTAGGAATACACTTACCATATGACCCAGGAATCCCACTCCTGGGCATATATCCAGACAGAACCCTACTTCAAAATGACTCCTGCACCCCAATGTTCATAGCAGCACTATTTACAATAGCCAAGACATGGAAACAGCCTAAATGTCCATCGACAGATGACTGGATAAAGAAGTGGTGGTATATTTATACAATGAAATACTATTCAGCCATAAAAACTGACAACACAATGCCGTTTACAGCAGCATGGATGTCCCTGGAGAATGTCATTCTAAGTGAAGTAAGCCAGAAAGAGAAAGAAAAATACCATATGAGATCGCTCATATGTGGAGTCTAAAACAGAAAAATGAACATAAATACAAAACAGAAACAGACTAATAGTCATAGAATACAAATTTGTGCTTGCCAGGGGGGTGGGGGGTGGGGACAGACGGGGATTTCAAAATTTATAGATACTGACAGGCATATGCAGAACAGATAAAACAATATTATACTGTATAGCACAGGGAAATATATACAAGATTTTGTGGTAGCTCACAGCAAAAAAGAATGTGACAATGAATACATGTATGTTCATGTATGGCTGAAAAATTGTGCTCTACACTAGAATTTGACACAACATTGTAAAATGACTATAACTCAATAAAAAAAAAGTTTAAAAAGAAAGAAAATGTATACAATTTTCCTAAGGAATTGAAAACTCAAATACAAATATCTTTTAAATGCAAATAGTCAGGGCCTACTGTTGGAACAATAGGAAGCTATAGTTGCAAGTTATTTACCAGTACTAAAGAAACAGGTCATAGAGTTAGTCATCAATTCATCCACTTCTTTGTATCTAGTTAATTATCTCCTCAGCTTTGCTCAACCTCACCCTATTCTCGTATTGTTTTATTCTAGTTATCTTAAGCATGTTCCCCAGATAGTCTTAGTTGAGGGTCTCCTGAAATCAATCTGTCTAAATGGGAAACATTAGAAACCTACACCAAAATAACAGGTAGAATTTGAAATGTGTGCATCAGTATAGACTATCATCTAATATTCCCAGAAGGAGCCCTCAACAATTCTGGGTACAACGAAAGTAACGTGTACTTGTCCTTACCAAGCTAATCTGGTTTCTACCCCTACCTTATTTGCTGACTGTCAGTCCTATTCCTTGTGGTTTATGTTGGCAGGTTCTTAAGGAAAATTTAGAAATACTGCTTTGAGCTTAGCTATCTAAGTTCTAGGATTCAGATCCTTTAATTTGTCTCAAATCTCTAAACTGTTAAGAGTCAAATAACCGATTTGTGTTCCTTGTGCTTATATGAGATTCCTTATATGTAAAAAATAAATCTCAGAGATCTCAACACAACCACTGACCTTACTAACTGTAATGTCTATCAAACAGAATGAATAGGAATCAATTCATAAATACTTTTAGTAAAAATGGATATGAAAAGATAGACCCAAACATTTTTCTTCATGATTAGAAATTCAAATAAAATGTTTCAAAAAAGTTACTTTTCACCAAGAAACACAAACAAGGAAAATGGGTACCTAACTTCAACTAGTCTTTGTTATAAGCAAGTTAATATTTAATAAGTGATATGTCAAATAGTTGTGTATAAATTATTATTGGCCGCTTAGTTTGTGATCAATTGTATAGTCTTCCCATGATAGTTATACAATCACTACAGCTATAGAAGTAAGAATGTAATGAAGGTTCCTTGTATTTGGTTAATCATTAAAGACTTTAAACTATAATCCATCCGTGTATTCATTCACTCAACAAACATTTATTGATCCCTTACTATGAGATGGGATAGAGCAGTAAAAAAAAAAAAAACTCTTCTCTCCCTGTCTTACATGGCAAGAACTGTATTTGAGGAAAATAATTTCTCTTTTCTTATTAGTGAGTGGTATTTTCCTAGCAGCTTCCTGAGAAAAGTATTGTTATGAATACATACAAAGCAAATTTCATTAGTCTTGGCCAGTAGTTAGTAGACTCTCTGAAAGTGTCAAGATAGTAAATATTTTCATCTTTGTAGACTATATATTCTCTGTTGCAAATATTCAACTTTGTCCTTGCAGCATCAAAGTTGCCATAAATAATATGCAAATGGGTGAATATGACTATGTTCCAATATAACTTTATTTATAAAATCAGGTGGTTGGCTGAATTTGGCCCATGGGCCTAGTTTTTTGAATCCTTATATTGACCATTTTCAAGTTAAAAGAAAAACAACTTATTTGCTAGAAATGGATTTTCAGATAAAGTTAGTTAATTTTACAGTTGAATATAGATAGGTGGCCTACATAAAGACACAAGACTGTAAATTTACCATCTACGTGTTTATGGGTCATAAATGGATTAAAATAATGACAAAAATATTGATAGCATAAAGCTGTTTATTGCCAAAAACCTATGGAAAATGTCTTTAAATCAAGCTCATATTGGTTGTGACTTTTCCCACCAATATAAAAATCTGCCTTTGATTGCAAAAACCCAAAGAACCCTGTTCACACAGAACAATGGACCCACCAAAAAGTACGAGTATGATTACATAATATTCTGGTTTGAAATATAGAATACAGCAGCATAGTTACACAGATGGAATTAAGCCTTTTGTACAATTGATAAAAACTCAAATTCTAAGAACTCTGATCTGAGCCAGTATATAAGCAAAAACTCAGTCTTCCCAACAGTATCCCTGAAACCTTATTACTAAGTATTAGTGGGACAAAAGCATTAGGATACACAAACTGGAGCCCATATGAAACCATAACCCTTCCCTTGACCATACTAATTAAGGGTTATCAGAAATTCCTTTCTGAGGAACAACCAGGGAATGAGAAAGAGAATCCCCTTGACTTCCTGTTTCTCATTCCAGATCACAACATTAGCCATTCTCAACTGATACTTTTATTTACTTTTTTTAATTGAAGTATTTATTCAGTTACAATATGTCAATTTCTTGAGTACAGCATAATGTTCCAGTCATGCATATATATACATATATTCTTTTTCATATTCTTTTTCATGAAAGGTTATTACAAGATATTGAATATAGTTATTCAACTGATACTTTTATAATCTTCATAAAGTCATGGGCCAAAAAGGCACCATGAGTGCAGTTAAATATTGATACCTAAATTTTTCAGACCTACTTGCTTATTAAAGTTAAGTCTCTATTGCCCACAAAAGCCAACTCTAATGGGTTTCCACTGATCCTGGATAGTACAATTTGATTATCAAGTAAAATAAGTGCATTGGATTGAAATATAGCAAATACACAAACATCTTCTGAGTTAATAATAATGCTAAACAATAACTCATTGGACAACACTGGAGGTTGTAGACACCCACCAGCTCATTACTATGAAAAATGAAGGGAAAGAAGTTAACATTTACCTTACCTGTTTTATACAACTATACCTCAGGGTATCCAAATATTTGAGGAGGGACAAATGTACTGTGCAAGGATTCTAACTAGTAAAGCCAGAAAGAAGGATAATTTTAGGAAAAAATACTTTTGCAACCCTGAATATCATTAATAGAGCAAAGCCATTATCATCCTGGTTGTTAAATCCATTAGATGAAATATTGATGGGAACTTCACTTTGGAGGGATCAGGTTGATATATCTGAAGGCTCTGACCAATCTTGACATCACTAAAAAATGTGACTATATATTATATATCTTAAGATTCCTTGCAAGAGAAAGTACCTAAAAACCACATATGAAATACTTTTATATAAAATACAATTTAAACAACATTGTAAATTGACCATACTTTAATAAAAAATAATTTTTAAAATGCAATTTAACCTGAATCTAATCATGCCTTCAGATCTAACTCATAGTTTGCAGGAAATACAAGTTGGACATACCACAAAATACCAGCCAAAACTAGAGTGTGAGCCATTCTACAGGACAAAGGACCTATATTCTCTAAGAAATCAACTGCATCATAAAGAGGGATTTGGAGATAATTTCAGAACAAATGAGACTTGGGCAACCAATTGAAGCCAAACCAACTGTAAAAAGACATTTTGAGACAATCATGGGACTCTAAACATGGGCTGAGCATTAGATGATTTTAAGAAATTTTAAGAAATTATTCATTGTTCATTGTGATAATGATGTAGTAGGTATGCCGTAAAAATGTCCTTATAAGTTAGAGATACATACAGAAGTATTTAGGTTAAATGATACATGTGTGGGATTAATTTAAAATACTCCAACAAAAAAAGTGGGGAGACTCAGTCACACAACAAGGTAAAATGTTGGTAATTGTTAAAGCTTGTTAATGGATACATGGGAGTTCATTAAAGTAATATTATTTATTCTAATTTTGCATGTTTGACAGTTTGAGGGATAAAGTGTTAAAAATTGCTGGTACCCAGTCTGGCAAAATCAAGTAAGCCACACTCAATATAGAAAGTTAACAAAATGAGACTGGTTTTGATTTGGATAAGCTTGTATGCTGTGTTCACATACAATCAAGTATGCTATTTTTAAATTTGAAATTACCCACTATTTTGGCTCATTTACTAGTCATTAATTACTAAATAGACAATAAGCTAGACTTACATTCCGTAAAGTCATTTCCTGCTCTCCCATTATAAAGAAAAGGATCTGTGTTTCATTGTGTGTGTGGATGTTCATGTTAATCAAGTTATTCATTATCTGTTCAAATCTCAAATACTAAACATCATATAAAGACAAAAAGCTGTTGAGTATCAAGAAGTCAGAGACAGGTCAATGCAGTGAAGAGTGTGTTTGTGCAGACATAGAGTGAATCAAGTTTTCATTAGCAAAGCCTAAATACGTTAGAAATGTCAATGGCATTGTTAAACAGAAGCATAGTAGACAGAGGGTAGTGATAACATGGGAGTCCAATCTGGACGCAACTCAAAAGATGAGATGAGAAAATACACCACATGACAAGAGTATTATCTCTTCATGGAGTAGTATGCATTTATAGTGAAACAATAGACACATGGTATGTTCTTCTTTGATTTCCTTTGCATCTTTAAATGTCTTCAACAAAGATATATCATTTGAGAAATCAAAGTTAATTGTAAGACAATAAATGCAAAAATATATGGGGAGATGTATATCTGGCTGATGTCATGAATGTGAGTTTAGACTATATACATGACATGCAAAGAAAAGGTGATCACGGTCAGAAAAAAGTCAAGACAATGAGGTCTGTAAAGATTCTATTTTTAAAAATAATTAAGGTGTAAGATTATGTAGCTATAGACAACCTTTCTAGGAGGCAACAAGACAGCTTTGTTTGTTGAAATTGTACTATGGACCAAGTTATGTGCAAAGAATATAGAGTCAGAGTCTTTGCCTGTTTTTGTTTATTGCATCATCCCTGGTAGTCAGAGGAGTACCTAGTGCATAGTCGGTATTTAAATATTTGTTGAATGAAGGAATAAATGCATGTATTTTCTTAATCTTCCAAATAATTCTTTGAAATAGGTGATGATAAAGGTATGGTAGAGAGGTCAAGTAATTCAACAAGATCACATGGGCAATATAGACTGGACACCAGAGGTATCTGACTCCAAAAATGTTTGTACTGTCCATACAAATTCACCAAAACTGTGTCTCATAATATTATTTATGGGGTACTAGTAAAATTAAGATGCACCAGTATCTCTCACTTGAAATCAGTCAACCTACAATGCAACCAATAAACACTATAAAGTTTAGTCTCACTCTTGTAAATTGTAGCATATTACAAGATTAAGTGGCAATGGAGAAGCTTAAAATTGTGATAGAAAGTGTAACCAAAGAAAACAGTCAACAGAAGATCTAGGAAATAAATCTATGTAACATGTCTCTGTAGGTGTGCTAAAATTGTGTGAGACAAAGTTTAAGGCTTCCAAAACTGCAGAGGAGGGAAAGGAGATCCCGTAATGCTGAAGGGACTGACCTTTAAAGTCATAGTGAAGAATATAAAATAAATTTCAGGTGAGGGGAACAAAATGAGTAAATGCAGGCAGGACGAGCGAGAAGAGACCACTCAGCTCCACTCTATCATCTTAATGAATTCCTGTCCTTCTGTAGATCCCAATTTTCTCACATCTAAACAGGTGGCTCTATTAGTACAGTGGACACAATTTATCTACTAAACCATTTCCCAAATGTACTGTTTTCTGAAAATTTCCCCTTCTCCCTGCACCTCACTCCCTTCTCTAGTATACAAGATTACAGAGGGAGCAGCCATGTTTCCATGATAGCACCCCTTCTTTTTTCACAAATTTTTGTACCAGAATTGGGGGTGCCTAAACCAAAAATGAGAATCCCTCCACCATCAATTTCAACTAGAATTATGAAATTCCACTCAGTATGATTGGATTCTGGAAGCCAGGGGATGTAAAACCCAAGAGCTGGGTGAAAACAAAAGAGCTAGTCTGTATCAAGATTGATGAATCAAGCAGGCAAGCAATGAAGCAAAAAGACAAGAGGATGAAAAAGAAAGTCGCTAGTTCTGTAAGATGTCCCACTATCCCTGCAACAAATCTTTCTTACTTTTCTTAAGCCAGCTAAAGCAGAACTTAGTTATCTACTGCAAAATTCCTGTCCCATACAACCAGAAACTTTTAAAGTCATTTTTGGCTTTCCTATTCTTCAACCTCAGATTATTATGGTATACCTTTGGAGCAGTATGCACATCCAACTGACTCAAGCGTGGTTAGAATGCAAGCCCTCTGAGAACAGAGATCTTTTTTTGCTCACTGATGTCCCCTAAGTGCCTAGAATAGTCCCTGGCACACAGTGAGTGTTCAATGTGTGGTGAACGAAGATAAAGGCATATAGGAGACCAGTGAGCCATCTATTTCCATATGGCAATGGAGCCAAATCATAGATAATTGGAAAATGAACCCTAAGTATAAATGTTCTCTAGAAAGATTTAGGTAGTCTATACTGAACCATCAATGTAACAAAAGTCAGGTTTAAGCACAATATTTCCAAGAACTCTCCATTGGTTTTGAGATAAATAGAAAAATCCTTGGAATTGGCTATAAAAGCCTACATGGACTGGACCCTCACCATGTCATCCACAAAATGATCAGCAAGCTCCTGTAAATCAATGTTTGAGCCACACAGCTTTCCTTTTTTTTTTTTATAATATGCCAGGTGCACTTATACCACAGAGAATTATATATGTTATTCCACCTACCTGGAAAAGTTTTCCCTCTGCAACTTTCCTGAGTAGTAAACCTTACTCATCCTTCAAATTTTATCTCAGTTATCCCTCCCTCAGAAATATTTCCCTTGTCATCATCTAGGTTGAAATTGACTATTTGTTCATGAGATTTGAAAAAATTAGCAGCCATCTTTTCTACTGGGTTGTATGAGAAAGAGAATGAGTCTTTCTTTACTCACCAGAGGACCCTCTGCTTCCAGAATAATACCCAGTATATACTAGCTGCTCAATAACAAGATTTTAATTAATAAGTGTATATATATATATGTGTATATTTTTATATATACATGTGTGTATATATTTATATATATATATATATATATATATATATATATATATATATATATATAACTGAATCACTGTGCTGCACACCAGAAATTAACACAAAATTGTAAACCGACTATACTAAAAAATGGGTGACTAAGTAAACACAATTCTGGCAGCCATATTCAAGACTAATTAGAAAAAGTAAACTAAGATGGAAGTGCCAGATGAGAGACAAAGTTAATAGCTGTGTTGCAATGACATGAACTTCTAGACTTGGGCCATGGCACTGATAATGAAGAGAATGATCTAACTATGGGGCTACTTTTTATTAGTTTTTTTTTTACTATAAAAGCAATAGTTATTATTTTTTTTAAAGCCTCACACAGCCAAGAAGGGTAAGCTATGGAAAGTAAAGATTCCCAATCTTAGTTACTTGAATTCCATGCTCCGCTATATAGTCATTGTCAAGTGTTCTTTATTTCCCTCCAGAACAATGTAAATATGCATGTACACAAACATGCATGTTTTCTTTTCATTGTCAATATACAAGATATCTTCTTTTGCCCCTATATATCCATATTTCATTCTCCTCCACCCTGCTCTTTTCCTAAGCAGACTGAAATGTATGGATTACATCACCCTTGGTCTCTTCCCTCTGGCTTCCAACTGGGTTCAGCCAATGGGAATCTCTGGCAGCAGATTAGAGAAGGGGAGGCAAGTTACAAAGGAATAGTTATCTCCCTGCTCCCATCTCACAAGGGCACTTTGCACTCGCTGTGTCCCTCCACTAAAGAAATTTCTCCTCTCAGTAGAAATTGCTTCACATAGTTCACACATCCTCATCACAATCCTGCTAATTTTTTCCTTTGCTCATCACTGTGGCCCTAGGAGTAGAATGAGCTCTGCTGCTGCTAGATGCAGATTTCTACACTTCCACTATGACCCACTTGCATCTTTGTAATTAACTGCTTTATAAATAAATTCTCTTTACATTATCCTGATTTTGGTGGTTCATCAATTTCCTGCTGGGATCTGATTGATATAGTATCATGCTCTATATAGTGTAGTGTCCTTGTTTTTTCCACTTGTCTCATTTTACTGATTCTGTGATGCAGATTTTTCACATTTTAAGATCTCTGTAATTGGGATGCATTTTACAATTAATGTTGCACCACAGCTTAATTCTCAGTGTTTTTACTTCCTTAATGGCATATAATGGTATATAAAATAGTGGTGCCTCTCAGAATTGATGAAACAATCATATATCTTGGCTCTCTATGCCTATCAGTAAAAAGATGTAGAATGCAGAACATTTGAAGAAGAAAATTAGTTGTGGGGGCTTCTGAGAGATGAGGCAAACATGATCACGTATTCAACCTCAGATACCTGAGAGAAAAGTGATATCATTGACAGAAATAGGGCCATGAGCAGGGCTATATGGTTTGTATAGCAGATATCACTGAGTTTAAAAAAGTCGACAGGGTACTTGGAGGTAAAGCATTAAGGCTTAGATGAAAGGACATCACCAGAGATCTAGATGAACTTTTGAGAAAAAGTCAATGTCTTTGGTGTGGACTTGTCCTAATTAGTTCAAGCTGCCACAACAAAATACCATAGACTTTTTAAAAAGGAAATTTATTTTCTCACAGTTCTGGAGGCTAGAAGTCTAAGATCAACTGCTAGCAGGGTCAGGTTCCAGTGAGGGGTGTCTTCCTGGCTTGCAGATGTTCACCTTCTCACTGTATGCTTACAAGGCCTTTCCTTCTCTCTTATAGAGCCACCATTCCTATCAGCTTAGGACCCCACCCTTATGATCTCATCTAAACCTAATCAGTTCCCAAAGACCTAATCTCCAAATACCATCACATTGAGGACGAGGGCCTCAACATATGAATTAAGGGGGGTATCCCCAGTCCATAACATTTTGTCTCTGCAGTGTACTACCCCATCAAGTCAAAGGAAAAACAAGTTTCAGGTCCTAAACAAGTCCAAACCCTAGTAAGACAAATGCCATTAGATCTTAAATCTTGAGAATAATCCTCTTTGGCTCAATGTCCCACCTTCCGGGCCCACTGGGGTGATAGCATTACTCCCATTGCTCTAGGTGGGGAGTTCTATCCCCACGGCTCTGCTGGGCTGGGGTCTTATTGGGTGTTCCAGTCCCCAGGGCTTCACTAGGCTTACTCACCTCTTTTATGTGAAAGTATTTTGCCACAGCGGCAAGAAAAATAGCTTTCTAAATTACCAAATAATCTGTAAATTAGACACCATTAATTTCTAATTCTTATACTATTTCCTGTCTTGACACTGTGGTGAGAAATGAGGACATATGGAAATCAGAAATTAAGAAAAGAAAATAGATGGATCAAGAGTCAGCTATGAGGGACACTCAGGGATGTCTGTTAACCACTTTGCCTAGTACGTCTGAAGTGATTTTATATGTTGAAATTTGATGTCTTATCACAATGATTGTGACAAATCAGCACAAGTAATTGTTGTGATTCAATCTTGGCTGACCACTTGGCCTAGCTGAGACATTCTTTCATCCATTCAATTCATTCAATCATCAATTCAACAAGTATATATTGACCATCATTTTTGTGCCAAATAAAAGTCTAGATTTTTTGGATACATTGAGGAACAAGACAGGTGCTGTCCTCATGGAGCTTAGTCACTAGTGGAACATACAGACAAGTAAACAGGAACATTATCATAAAGTGATAAGTGTGATTCGTATGAGATGGGAAATGATCTGGGTGCTATGGGACCACTGAGGAGCATCTACCCTAGAGTGAGAGTGTTGGGATGGGAGATGTTGGGTGATGCAATCAAGGAAGGACTGGCATGTTTTAGGCAGAGGGAACAGTGTGTACACAGGTTTTGAGTTCACAAAAAGAATGTGGCATGCTTGAGGAAATTAAGGATATCTGACTGCTAAATCAATCAGTCAATTAATTGCAATTGAATAGTGATTGTCAACTAGGAATAATTTTTGCCCCCCAAAGGACATTTGGCAATATCTGGAGAGATTTTTGATGGTCACAGCTGGGTAGGAGGTGCTACAGATATTTAGTGAGTAGAGGCTACGGATGCTGCTAAACATCCTACAATGCACTGGGCTGCCCCCTACAACAAAGAATGATTTCACGCAAAATGTCAATAGTGCCAAGGTAAACCCGGGGCTAGATTCTCCCATGCCTCAATAGTCACTTGTTATAAGTTTAAGTATTTATGTTATTAATACTAGAATTCTTTGCTTAATGGCTATCTCCTCTGCTACACTGAAAGTCCATGAGGGCCAAGATTATGTCCTGTTCATTAACATGTCCTTAATGTCTAGAATAATTTTTAGTAGATAGTGGGTATTCAAAAAGCACCCATTGACTGGCTTAAATGGTAATTAATAACTGACCAGGGATGAGGGTGGCCAAAGGTGAAATGAATTTGAAGGAGATGTCAATTATGTAGGGTCATGTCTTGGGGGACAGATCCAAGGGGTGGTTTGGAATAAGGGAGGCCTCTTCCCCAATATATTATGGAAAGCTGCCATTTTCTCAAAGTGTTGAAAAGTGCTATGCAAAATCAGTTTTAAGATAAGTTCACTAAGTCCTAATTATGAGCATATTATCACCATAACCCCCTCCTATAACTGCAAAAGCATTTGTTTTCTGTGTGTAATCTCTGGAGGTGCCACTGTTGCTTTATTAAGGGGCTTAGAGTTTTTCATGGTGAGAATGGTCAGTGACACAAACATTCATTTTAGAACATTAACTCTTGCTAGAGTGTTAAAATGGTTTGAAGGGAGAAAGATTGACTACGAGGAGGGCAGTTAACAGACTCTGCACTAATCTGATGGGAGATTATGGAAGCTGAGACTAAAACAGAGGCAGTAGAGCTGGAATGAAGTGGATATAATTTTAGATCTATTTAAAAGGATTAGGAGGAGGTAAAAAAAAGAAGTCAAAATTGATCCCAGAATTTTGCCCTGGGAAATTAGGTGGCTGTGAAAGAGGAGAAAATGGAAGAGGAGCAGAATTGAAGGTGAAAATGATTTCTATTTTAAACATGTTGAGATTAAGGCATACATAAAACATCTGAGTAGAGATCCCTGGTATCCTGTTGCACATGTTACCCTGAGGGTCAAAGGCTGATCTGGGCTGGAAGTAAAACTTTGTATTTCATGAGAACATTGCTGGGAGTGTCTAAGGCCACCCATGCAGTGGGGTGTATATTGAGACAAGAAGAGAGCCTAGGAGAGAATCCCAAAAATATACTGAGATATAAATAAATATTAGAGTGGAGGAGACCAAGGAAGAGTTTGGAACAGTCTACAACACACAAGGAAAACTGAGAATGTGTTGACAGAGAATCCAAGGAAAGACAGATTTTCAAAACTAAGTCAACTGTGTAAGGTAAGTACAGGCTGAAGAAGGGGTTCTGAATTCGCTGGTTACTGGAGAACTATCAAGAACATTTTCATACAAATGATGAGCCAGACAGGAGTGGGTTGAGAAGTGAATAATGAGAGGAAATTCAAAAAGTTGCTCAAACTTTAACAAGTTTCACTTTAAAGGTGAGGAGTCAGATAGGGCCAAGGTTGGAAGGAATCTGTTGTTGAGAAGGGGATTTTGTGGGGAAAGAGTTTTTTTTAAAGATGAGATTGTCTAAATGCTAAGAAAAGAATTCAGGAGATTCAATGGAGCTGGAGCATTCCACGGCAGCAAATGGAAATGAGACTCTTCAAACTGGGCCTGGTGGAGACTGTCAGCTGTGAGGCGCAGCCTAAATGCGGGGGCATCCACAGCAGCCATTTCAAATATCCTCCACGTTCCTCCAACCTCTTCCATTATTACCTGCCCTTTCACTCTCAACAGATGGTGTTCTTTCCTGTTTCACAGCAAAAAAAAAAAAAAAAAAAAACTTTTCTCAGCAAAGCATAACACCTGAACCAGAAACCAGAAAGGAAAAGCTCTGGCTACAAAATAATTCCAATGTTTGTGGAGAAGAGGTTGGTTTAGCAGTTAAGAGCAGGGCCTCAAAGGCAAACAGATCTGGTTTAACATCGTGTGTCTGCGACTTACCACCTACCTGAGCTTGAACAAATTGCATAACCTCATGTTTGTCATCTCATCTACAAAACTGTGAATTACAGTAATGCCTACTTACCCCCTGGTGTTCTTTTTCAGTTTTAAATTAGATAAATAAAAGTGTTTGCACAGTGTCTGGTACATAGTAAGCACGCAATCAATGTTAGACAAGAAGATAAATATGATATAGAAAAATGGACAAAGGCCAAAAGAGGAACTACAGTGGCCAGTGTGTTTAGTAAAATTTGTTTCACCTTGCCAGTAATCAAATAAATGCATATGAAAACAGCCATGAGAGTTTTTTCCTGTGAGATGGAGAGTTTCAGGAAAAAACACTTAGGGTTGGCAAGGATGTGCAGAAATCAACACACTCACTTTTCATTGGAGCAAAAACTGATACAACATATCTGAAGGGCAATCTAATATTCAAAGCCCTTAACTGAGGTCCTTTGAGCCACAAATTCCTCTTCTAGGAATTTATCCTAAGGAAAAAGTCATCTCCTAACCAGATAATTGCACACAGATGTACGAAAATGCTATTTATCATAATGCTGTTTATGATAGAAGAAAAACTCAACCAATCTAATAACCTTCAATGGAGGATTGTTCAAATAAACCATGGTATATCCCTTCCATATAATACTGTGGAACTGTTATAAATGATGATGTAATGCATGTATTGAAATGTGTTTATGATGTATTGAAATATTAAAAAAAAAGCAGGTTACTAAAGTGTATGTGTCCATCATATGAGATAATTTTCTCTAAAAGTAAAAGCACATTTGTGAGTGTGTTTGAATATTTTGTTAAAAGTCTTAAAGAACCAAAACATTAATGGAAGATGGCTCTTGGTGATGAGATTACAAATTATATTTTTATGACTTTTCTGAATCTTCTTCATAGAAAATATATTTTCTGATAGAAAAATAGGAAAAATACATGGACAGAAAATTTACAAGACAAATGTAGAACTGACATTTACCATCTGAAGTGATGTTTCACCTCACTAAAGAGAAATTCAAGTTAAAACAAGATATGGAGGTGTGGAGATATGGAGACCAACTCAGAACTGACCCAAGTATTTGAGTTAATAGCCAAGGACATTTAAACAGTTACTGTAACTATTCTATGTGTTCAAAATGTCAAATACAAACATAGAAGACATAAAGGGTCATATAGAACTTCAAAAGAAAAAAACTACAATATCTGAGATGATATATTCACTGGATGGGATTAATGACAGTTTAGACATGACATTAAGAAAGATTTGTGTGTTTGAAGGCATAACAAATGAAGCCATTCAGAACAAGGCAGGGAGAGTGAATCGGTACATAAAATGGATAATATACTATTGACATTTAGGGTTTCCCCAAGGATGCAGTCTTGGTTAAATAGTCAAATATCATCTACACCTGAAACTAACATAATATTATAAATAACTATGTTTCAATAAAAAACAAATATCAATATAATGCATATTAATAAATTTTTAAAACATAATTACAAGTTCAATCATATAATCAATAAATGCAGAAAATGTATCTGACCAAATCCAACACTTACTCATGATAGAACCATGTAGAAAACTTAATAGAAAGTAACTTCCTCAGTCTGATAATGTGCATCTACGAAAAAGTGGTAGCTAACAGTATAGGTTAAAGTGAAAGACTAAATTGTTTCCTTCTTATATTAGTAACAAGACAAGGATTTCCACTTTCTCCACTTCTATTCAACATTGTATTGGCACGTCTAACCAGTGCAAAAAATCATGAAAAAGAAATAAATGACACTTACTTAAGGAAAAAAGGAATAACGCTGCCTTTATTTACAGACGACAAGATCATCTATGTAGAAAATCCAGTGGAATCACTAGAACTAATAAGTTCACTTAGGAAAGTTGCAGAATAAAATGTTAATATGAAAATATCAGTTACATTTCTATATATCAATGAAGAATAATTGGCAACTGAATATACATACAATTTACCATAGCATCAAAATTGAAAATGAAATGCCTAATGAGAAATCTGACAAAGATGTGAGATCCTGTACACTGAGCTACATTGCTGGGATTTATTAAAGTAGGTCTAAATAAAATAGAGAGACATATCATATGCATGGATGAGACGATTCCATGTGGTTAACATGTCAATTCTCCCCAAATTGATTTACAGATTCAATGAAGTCACATTCCAAATTCCAGCAGGCTTTACTTTCAAAATTAACAAGCTGATTCTATAATTTATATGGAAATTTAAAGCAACTTTAAGAAAGAAGAATAAAGTGGGAAGATTGTCATTACTTGGTTTTAAATCTTATTTTAAAAAGTACAGTATTCAGGACAGGGTTGTACTGTGTAAATATAGAAAAATACATGAATGAAACAGAACATAGATTCCAGAAACAGACCCACACATATATGGTCGTATGATTTTTGACAAAGTGACAAAAGAAATTTAGCAGAGATATGAGGGAGAGCTAGAGCAGGAAAGGACTACAAAAGGACACAAACAAACTTTTGTAGGTGATGACTATGTTCACTTTCTTGATTGTGGTGAGAGTTTTATATGTTTATTCACATGTCATAACTTACAAAATTATATAACTTTAATCCAAGTGGTTTATTGTATATCAATTATACCTCAGTGAAAGTTTTTGTTTTAAGATATAGGGTTTAAAGTAGACACTTCTTTATTGAATCTTGTTTTTGTTACTTAACTATCTGCATGACTCTGGAGAACTGAGTATCTCTAATCCTCTAAAATGGGGGTAATAACTTTACCTACTCATAAAACACATTATATTATTAAATGAAATAATATACCTAAATTACACAGAAAATGTTCAGTAAATGGCAAATAATTGTAGTGTCTACATCTTGTTTAATGTTATGTAAAATATGTAACAAAATATCTTTAACCCACCCTGATTATCAGCTTGAAATTCTTCAGCATTAAATACTGCAATGGCCATCCTTACGCATCTTTTACACACATACACAATTATCCACTTACAATAAATTTATGCAAGGGAAATGTTTATTTCCAAGAATATGCACATTTTAAAAGTTTTTTGATACATGTTGCCAAGTTTACTTCCAGAAAGTTTTGTATTAATTTGCATTCCAAGCAGCTCTACATAAGAGTGCTGGCTTTTCTTCTTCACATGCTAGCTGGCACTGAGTATTCTTTTTCTTCATTAATCTTTCTTATCTGGTAGGTGAAAAAAGAATGTACTTTTTTCATCTTCCACAAAGTCCTTCAAACTTTTAAAAGAAGACTGGAGATATGATAACAAAAATGTAGATGCTTTCGTGAAGCTATGGAGATCATTTTATAAAAGGGTAGGGACCTGTTAGTTTTAGATTTTGCTAGGCTCTGTTGGTCACCTGCCCCAAATCTGCTATCATCTCTTCTTCCTTATTGATAGAAACTTACTTTGATTCAGCTAATCTCATCCACCATGCAGCCATTTGACCTAAGGTGTAATCAAACAAAGGGGAAGAGAATAAGTCAAGGGATAAGAACAAGTCAAAAGAAATATGAAAGTTTTTAAGAATCTGCCCCACACAGCATATTGAAAGTACACACAGCTCAATTTAGCCCTCCACAGAAACATTCCAGTGAGAGGGAAGTTAACATAATCCTGAGAAACTTTATAACCTACCCCTAATTGAGAGTATAGCTGAAGAGGAGAAATAAGTAAATCTGGTCAAAGATGGAGACAGTTCCATTACTTAAAAACCCCAACCTTGAACCTCTCCCTCTAACCATGGTCTGATTAAACTGCAAGAATTTGCTATGATTTTCAATTCCCTTCTGGGTGTAGAGTTGAAGAAGAAACAGAAGGATCACAAAAGCTAGGAACTAGTTAGCACCAGCAATAAACAGAAATTGAGTCAAAGAGAAGACCGAGAAGAAAATAAGACCTGAGGGAGTGAGAGATGGGAGAAGTGACATCTGAAAACACTGAATATCTCCTCCCAATGCTATGACGCCTTAACCCAAAGCTGCCTTCTACTTGGCCTTTTACTCTTCTTCTTGGGGTGGTGGAAATATTCCTTGAGAGCAAAATGGAAAAAGGGAAAATAAACCTCGCTGGCTATCTCTGACATAATCTAAGTCTTAATGTTCCACCACAAACAGGGTAACCTATGTGATGTGCTAAGTTATCTCTCATAGGACATTTCACAAGATCATAGAAGACAAGACAAAGCACAAGTCTGGCAACCAGTTCTGTTTCTAGACCCAAATGATGTCTTTTTTACCACATGCACTACTGTGGTCTAGAGAAAACTTAGCTCTCAAATTACGCCTCTCTAGGAATGAAGATAATTTCCCAACAAGATGGAACGAGACTCAAGTTAACCCAAAATATATCAAAGAAATAAATGGACTGCTTAGAATTGTTCATTTTTAATATAATTAAGATTTTTAAACAGTGTTATGGTATCTATGTAAATATTCTATGGAAGAGGATAGAAGAAGAATGAAAAACAGCAAGCAAAATAGATAAAGATTTTGTTCAAAACAAAATAAGAACAATGTATTTGGAAAAATATTGATTATTTTGTAACTTGATAAAACTGGAGCTTAAAATGAGATGATAAAACGTCAAAATGAAACTTAAAAGGAATGGAACAAAGCCAAGGAAATTGAGGACTAAAACATCATTATTAAACTAATATATAGCACAGAAATAGCAAGTAGCTGAGTAGTCACAGATGAAAACCAAATGTAACCATTATCCTTGAAGTAGAATTCCCAACAACCAGAAATGGAAGCCTAATGAAAGACATTATTAAAATAAAGTCAGAATCTGCAGATGAAAATGATATGCTGCACTTTTAAAAATGGGTATGAAATTATCAACATTTAGTTGTTCTGGCTGTGTTATTTAATTTCAAGGACTAAAAGGTAATTCTTTAGTCTTCTAGGCAGAAAAAGTAAGGGAGGGAGGATCAGACAAGCCTCAAAGTTGTGCACAGCAACATTCATCTGACAAAAGAGCAATGTCTACAAAATGTTAGATTAAAAAAGTATAACCCCCAAATAGTTATTTAACTGTGATAAAGATTGCTAGTTTTCCATGAATACCTATTCTCCCCTTCCTCCATAGTAATAGATTTAGTAATTGAACCTATAGGCATAAAGCTAAACTATACCATGCCAACAATCTCTCTTACAGTTGACTGTGACTATAAAAGTAAGATTAAGTACTGGCCAAAGGGGCATGACCAAAGTGCTTTGTTTTGTTCTATATTATGCTCTTCAAGGGATGGAACATGGCCCTCTCTTTTTACTCTTTCCCCTTCTCAATGGCTCAGATGTATTCAAGATATTGAGGTCACGGTTTGGGTTGAACTGTGCCTCTCCAAGAAGAAATGGTTTTAGAGGGAAACATAGGGATAAATTTTTACAGCTTTGGATTCAGTCAGGAGTTCTTATACATGACACAAAAATCATGAGCAATACAAGAAAAAAAGTAGATCAATTGGATGTCACCAAAAGGAAAACATGTTGTGCAAAGAATGTTATCAAGAAAGTGAATATACCACCTACAAAATGAGAGAAAATATTTGCCAATCATATCTGATAAGCTTCTAGTATTCAGAATATACAAAGCACTCTTACAACTCAACAAGAAAAAGATAAACAACCAAATTTTTTAAATTGGCCAAGGATCTAAACTGACATTTATCCATAGAGGATATACAGATTGCCAAGAGATACATGTAAAGATGCTCAACATCATGTCATAGTCATTAGGGAAATGCAAATAAAATATGAAGTACTACTCCACACCCACTAGCATGGCTATAAAAAAACAGAAAATAGCAAGTGTTGACAAGGACATAGAGAAATGGGGACCCTAGTTCATTGCTGGTGAGAATGTAAATTCTGCTGCTGAAGAAAACAGTTTGGCAGTTTCTCAAAAAGTTAAACATAGACTATGTTATATGACCCTGAAACCCACTTAAAAGAATTGAAAACAGGAACTCAAGTATATGTACATACATGCTCATAGCAGCACTGTTCTTAATAGCCAAGAAGTGGAATCAGCCCTAATGTCCATCAACAGATGAATAAACAAAACATGCTAAATATACCTGTATGATGGATACCACTCAGCCACAAAATGAAAGTATTGGATATGTCATATAAGGTAGATGCACCTTGAAAATATTATGCTAAGTGAAAGAAGCCAGATGAAAAGATCACATGTTTTATTATTCCATTTTTATGAAATATCCAGAATAAATACATCCATAGAGACAGAATGCAGATTGGTGGTTGCCAGGAGCTAGGGGGAGTTGGAAGAAACTGCTTAATGGATAAGCGGCTTTATTTTGGTATACAGAAGGCTGTGTTACAAGGGAAGCAGAGATGGGAGTGGCTGTAGCAGCAAGCCAAGAAATGCCAAGGGTTGCTGATAACCAGCCGAAGCTAGGCAGAAGCAGGACAGGATTCTTCTCTAGAGCATTCAGAGGAAGCACAGTGCTGCAGACACTTTGATTGCAGGCTTCTAGCCTCTGGGACTGTGAGAGGATAAATTTCTATAATTTAAGCCACTTTAAACCTTAAGCAGTTTGTGGTCATTTATTATACAAGCCCTAAGAAATGAATACAGACCTGGAGCAGCCATCATAGACCACAAGATATAAGCCTCACGCTGAGAATGGCAGAATAAGCTCTAAGGAGCCTGGGCATAAGCATTTACTATGCAAATAAGGCAGATCTGTGTTGAAAGAATATGGCTTAAGACATCAGCAGAAACAAACCATTGTAAGAAATATTATGGGTGTACAGAAAAGATGCATGATGGAAAACTTAGTGAACTGGAAAAAGGGACTGCAATTTCAACTTTTTTTAAAAAATGAAACTAAAATAAATAATGCCACTGTGAAATGCTGTTAAGTGAAAAAATAAAATCACAGACATCAAAACATACAGATGGCAAGTTTACAAAGAGTGCCTATCAAGCATAGCAGAAATTATGTCTTCAACAAAAATAAGCTGTCGCAAATTTTAGTTTCACCAGTAACACTGCTGCTCACCATGCTAAACAACATGACTGAGAACTTACAGGAAAGGTATATGAAATGTTCAATGGTTTGTGATGTCCTCTAGTTCCAGATATAAATGTGGATGTGAAGACTAAACTTTGTTTAAAATTTTCTAATTTCAACAAAGTGGTTACCAGGAAGGAAAGCATAGGGGAGGAATAGATTGGGATTTTGGGACTGATGGATACACATTACTATATGTGAGGTGGATAGGCAGCAAGGACCCACTCACTGTATAGCAGAGGGAACTATATTCAGTTTCTTGTAATGAGCATAATGGAAAAAAACTGAAAAAAATATGTACATGTGTATAACTTAATTGCTTTGCTGTACACCTAAAACTAACATTGTAAATCAACTATACTTCAATAAAAAATAAGAATAATAATAAAAATTATGAGATGCAAAGCATCTTTTAGATTTGTCAATTTCAAAAATTACATGTTATATACTACCTGTGAAATTTGAAAATTAATAAATATGCTATCTTAAAATGAAAGCAAAAATTTCTCTAATTGCAAACTTCATGAAAATGAATTTATATTGTTCAGCTTAATATTTTCAATACATATTGATAGTATGAATCAGTAGATACATAAGTTGAAGTGTATTATAATACTACCCTGTAAATTTCAAGAATTCAACAAATATCTCAGAACTAGTAACCCCAAATATAAAAAAATGCAGATTCTATCCACATTTGGAAGAATTTACACATTTGTAAATGAATGAGGTCAATGTCATCAAGCTGCCACGTGTCTGTGTTTTCCTCTGGGGTAAAACACCCAGGCCTCTAGATCACACTTAATGGGCTCCAAAGTTGCCTTTTTTCCCAATTCTTCCTTTATATCAACTCAACGCACTGACTTCTGTTAGAGCAGGGGTTCTTTACCTGGTGTTTATAAATTTAGATAGGAACAATTCCATCTTTATTTTCACTATACTTTAACTGAAATTTGGCCTTTCTTTACATTAGGAATGGTAGCCAACTATATTAGGGGCAGGTGTGACTCTGTAACCAATTGGAATCACAGATAGATATTTACAGTCATGGAAGATGGCCTCAAATGTTTTTCAAATTTAGACAAGCTGTTAGATCTCATAATACAATTCACAGTTAAAACACACACACACACACACACACACACACACACACACACACACACACACACACACACACACTTAGAGTGCTCTATCAAGCATTTGTTTTCTCTGCTTAGATATTGCAGGGCTGGTACCCCATAAATTCCCTCAGTAGCTATTTTGCTTACTGTGAAATTTTAAAAAAATCTGTTTCTATCCAAATAGTATTTTTCCATATGTCTCATAAAATTTGCCATTTCCTTCAACATAGTAGGTCAATATCAATAATATGGTAATCACTATATAAGCGACAATATCGAGTAAAATAAGCTCTCCAGTGAAAAATGACACTGCTTCAACAAATTTCTTTCACAGCTATTCAGTCTGTAACTCTAGGATGTCTTGCAGGCTAGCTGTGATAATTAAGTGAGATAACATACACCCAGGATGGTATTTGGTGTAGAGTCCAAATATGGCAGCTACTATTGAGTATTGTTATATCACGCATGTGCTACAAATGCACAGTAATTCATGACTTCGACGTTTCTTTAAATTTATAACTAAACTACATTTCTTTAAATTTACCAACACATGAATTTCTAACACATGAATGGTCCCATCTCTAATATTTCAGTTTAGTTAATGATTAAACTGCCAATATTTTGGAAGAAAAGTTACCAAGATTTTATAAGGACAAAATTGGAGAGAGACACATTTGCTTTGTAATAATTAAAATTCTGATTCTCTAAAATTTTGATTTTGAATTACTCCCCAGTGGAAGAAATGCCCACAATCTTGTTTGAGAAAGAAAAATTGTTCCAAAACTTTTGAGTACAAGATTTTCATGGTTATACATGAAAAGAAACTTTTAAGTGAAGCTGTAAAACTAAGATTTTGGTGATGCTAATTGTGAAAAAATAAATGCTGGCTTCCAAAGACAGTATTGGAAAGGAATTTATTTAAAGTTTCACAAAACCCAGCTCCCCATTGGCAGGTTTCCAGTTTATTCATTTAAGTATTCTTGGCACGTACAATAATAGAGGCACACAGTACTTAATAAATGTGCACTGAACAAATACTGTTGATTGCTACAGTACAGGGATGATGTTTGTGAATTCCCTCAAGAAAATAATATTCAAAACACACAGATACAGCAAAATGGGTAAAGAAAAATCTAGTCATGGCAAGAGATCTCCAAGCGAAAATGTATTTCAGTTCAGATATATCGTACCCTTGTTGCAATCTTTCTCCACATCAGCCTGGGAATGAAGAGGCAGGAATGAAGCAAGAGGAGGCATTGAGGCACTGCTAGATGGCAAGTGAAGGGAGGTAGAGAAGTGAAGAGAAAGAAAACTAACAATTTTGAGTTCTTTCTTTGCAAGAGGTATTACACATTGAACGCTGTCTTATGGACTCTTCAAATAATTCCACTGGCACAAAGAAAGAAAAAAAAAGGAAGGTGTGGGAAGGGAGAGAGAAGTAAAATCTGGAAATGGCGAAGTAGCACATTACATGTATCCTTCAATTCTGTCTGCACGAGGACCATGCAGAAGTGGTAGGAGGAGGCTCAAATGAGTACCAGAAGCTCTGTGATACCTCTTTCCCATTTTCTGCCACCTTACGGATTGATTTCCCTACATTTTGTACAACAAGTTAAAGTCCCCATTCTAGTAACCTGATGCAAATATTTGCCTCCCCCACCCCCCGACACACACTATTTCAACAGTCACAGGACTTTCTGAATTTTTCTTTTAAAAAATGTTAATAGGCTTAAGTTTCAGAACAGCTTTAGGCTCACAGCAATATTAAGCAGGTACAGATATTTTCCATATAGTCTCCACCTCCACACATGAATAGCTTTCCCCATTATCAACATCTCCTACTAGAGTGGTATGTTTATTGCAACTAATGGACCTACACTGACACATCATAATGGCCTAAGTCCATGGTTTACTTAGGGTTCACCTTTGGCGTTGTACATTCTATGTGTTTAGATAAATATATAAGGCCATGTATCCATCATAGTACATCCAGAGTAGTTTCACCACCCTAAAATCTTCTGTATGCCACCTATTCACCCTTCTCTCCCCTTTAAACTGCAGACAACCACTAAACATTTTACTGTCTACATAGTTTATCTTTTCCAGAGAAATCCTATAGTTGGAATCATACAGTATAGAGCCTTTTCATATTGGCTTATTTCACTTAGCAATATGCATTAAAGGTCCCTACATGTCTTTTCGCTGCTAGATAATTCATTTCTTTATAATGCTAAGTAACGTTCTATTCTCTGGAGGCACCACAGTTTGTTTATCCATTCACCTACCGAGAGACATCTTGATTGCTTCTAAGTTTTGGCGATTATAACTATTATAAACATTCAAGTGCAGGTTTTTTCTGTGGACATAATTTCTCAAATCTTTTGAGTAGATACAGAGGAACACAATTGCTGGATTATATGGTAAAGTATGTCTTGTTGCACCACATCCTTACCAGTGCTGGTGTTGTCAGTGTTCTGGATTTTAGCCATTCAAATAAATGTGGTATGGTATCTCACTGTTGTTTTAGTTTGCATTTCCCTGATGACATATGCTGTGGAACATCTTATCATATGTTTATTTGCCCTCTGTATATCTTCTCTGTGAGGGGTCTGTTAGGATCTTTAGCCCATTTTAAGTGGATTGTTTGTTTTCCTATTGCTGAGTTTTAAGAGTTATTTGTGTATTTTGGATAACAGTCCTTTATCACATATGTCTTCTGCAATATTTTCTCCCAATCTGTGGTTTGCCTTCTCATTCTTTTCACAGCATCTTTCACATATAAGAAGTTTCTTAATTTTAATAAAGTCCAGTTTATCAGTTCTTTCATGGATCATGGCTTTGCTGTTGTATCTAAAAAGTCACTGTCAAACCCAAAGTCATCTGGATTTTCTCCCATGTTATATATTAGAAGTTTTATAGTTTTTGTGTTTGATACTTAGGTCTGTGATCCATTTTGAGTTATTTTCCATGAAGGGTTTAAGCTCTGTTTATAGATTCTGGGGTTTTTTCCTCTCTTTTGTATGTGGGTGTCCTATTATTACAGCACCATTTGTTGAAAGGATTATTTTTGCTCCATTATATTGCTTTTGCTCCTTTGTCAAAGATCAGTTAACTATTCTTATGTGTGTCTATTTCTGGGCTCTCTATTCTGTTGCATGCATCTATTTGTCTATTCTTTTGACAACACCGTACTGTCTTGATTACTATAGCTTTATAGTGAATCTTGAAGTTGGGTAGTGTCTGACTTTCTCATTTTCTTATTTTTCAATATTGTGTTGGCTATTTTGTGTTTTTGCCTTTCTATATAAACTTTAGAATCAGTTTGTCAATATCCACAAAATAATGTGCTGGAATTTTGGTTGGGATTGCATTGAATCTATAGATCAAGTTGGGAAGAACTGACATCTTGATTAGCCTTCTAATCCATGAACATGGGATATCTTTCCATTTATTTAGTTCTTCTTTACTTTTTTATTAAAGTTTTGTAGTTTCCCTAATATAGGTCTTGTGCATATTTTGGTAGATTTATACCTATATATTTTTATATACCAATGTAAATGGTATTGTGTTTTTAATTTCAAATTCTACTTGTTCATTGCTTGTATAACAGAAAGTGATTGACTTTTGTATATTAACCTTGTCTCCTGCAACCTCTGAACTGCTTTTTGCTGCAACTAGCAGCACTCTATATTCCAGCCCTCATGAAACAGTTTTTTGATTCCCTTACCCATAGTTTTCTAGCCACCTATTCACCATTCATGTAATTGAAAGGGTAGAATCAGAGTGCTTTGGAAATACCTCCTCCTGGTCCTAGTCTAGGTACTTTCTGTAGGACCATGACATTTTCCACCAAATCCATCACAGGTAGCAGGATAAGAGGACCCTTGCCTTGGCAAAGCTGGTCTATTTCTCAGTTCATTTCTTATTGTTTGATGACATTTGACTTTTTCACCACTTCTCCCTAGGCAAATGGCTAGAATCTTTTTTATGGCATTTTCCAGCCCCATCTGTGCAGCTTTTAGTCTCTGTAAAACAAAGGGGAGGGTCTCCTTTCTGATGAGAACATTCAACTATGAAATAGCTATTATTATAACAATCTCAGAATGGCGACCCATGGAATTTACTTTGAGTCCCCAAGCTGTGATAAAGAGCAGTGGTAAAGGTTTTGATAAAGAGTTGTGAGTGCTATCATTTACACAACTCAATCTTTCTGTTTTAATTATTTGGATTCTGCTTAAACTGATGAATTCCTGGTTAAACTGACAGCTACATTTCTGTTTCTTTTCAGGTTTCACCCCACATATACTACAATTCCCTGGGAGCCAGAAGAGTTTCCTTAGAAGTTACTGCTATCCTGCTTTTATCTGTTCCATTCATTAATTTCATGTGTCAACTTGAGTAGGCCAAAAAGTGCTCAGATATTTGGTGAAACATTTCTGGTTGTGTCTATGAGGGGTTGTTTTGGATGAAATTAACACTTAAATCAAAAAACTGAGTAAAGCAGATTGCCCTCCTCAATCTGGGTAGGCCTCACCCAATCAGTTGATGGACTGAATAGAACAATAAGGTTGACACTTCCCCCAAGTACATGAGAATTCCTTCTGTGTGACTGCTTTTGAACTGAGATGTCTACTCTTTCCTACCTTTGACTCAAACTGAAATGTTGGTGCTTCTTGGTTCTCAGCAAGCCTTCTGACTGGAAATACATCACCGGCTCTTCTGTTTCTCGAGCATTCAGACTTGGAATGGATCTGCATCATTGGTTTTCTAGGGTCTCCAGCTTGCCAACTCATTCTGCAGATGTCAGGACTTGTCAGCCTTTATAATCATATGAGTCATGATAAATACATGTATCTCCTCTCAGTTCTGTTTCTCTGGAAACCTGACTAATACACCTGTCTTCTCCACACTTTGACAGTGGGTGTGTTAGCCTACAAATATCCTGGTCTTTTCCCTAGCTTCCATCAGACTATTAAGATCTCTAGTTTCTCCCATCCCTGGAGGCCTTCAATGTCAGGGACCTGACATATATTGTCTGAATAAAATAGTAGCATTTCAGTATAAATACATCCTTCATTCCCTTATTTCAATAAAGCTGGGTTTTTCAGCTTCTGTGTCACTACCTTTTTCCTGCACAGGCCCTGAAACAGTAGAGGTCACATTATTGTGAAAAGAAAAGTTATAATTCAGTGGCAAAGCACCAAATAAGCCAGGATATTAATGAAAAGGTAAAAATCATGAATCTTTACACAGTTGAATTTGATTGCACTGAAATATAGAAGATAAGATTATGTCAAAAACATAAGGGGAAATTAACAAAAACCTAACTATGGTATAAGAGTTTAACCTATCTATCCTGGTCATTTTCCGACCAATTAGGCAAAAAAAAAAAATTACAGAAGATGCAAGTAATAAAGTTAATAAGGTTAATTTAATAGCTGCATAGAATACTATGTGCCAAATAAATAGAAAATAGAGCTTCTTTCTCAAACCCTCATGGATCATTTACAAAAATAGATCAATATTAAGTTAGAAAAATACCTCACTTCAATAAATACGTAAATTAAGAAATTATATAGGCTATATTATCTGACCACCATATAATATAAGAAAAATAGAAATTAATAAGATTCAAGCAAATGAACAACTTCCTGGATTTTAAAAATACTATTGAAAATATATTATGTCAGAGTTAATGAAGGCTACAATTACATAGTATTTAGAATGTGAAAATATTTTGTATTAAAATTGACAGGATTTAATGCTTTTCTCATTAACTAAGAGAAACTGAGTGAAGATAAGTCAACATTTAACTGAGGTGGGAAAAAAAGAGACTACATCTATGACAAGAATGAGTAAATAATAAAAGACCAAAATTAGTGGATATGAAAATATAAAGTTGAAGAATTAATAAATCAATGCTAAAGCTATTTTACTGAAAACCACAACAATAGAACAGAACAATTTCTATCTAGTCTAATCATGAAAGGAAAGGGAGAAAAGCACAGATACCTGCTCTTAAGTCTTATCTTCATGAGCTATTTATGTTGCTTTCAGTTTTAATGAGTTATGTTTTCTGAACACATACACATAAATACATACACATTCAATGACTTATGAAAAGAATTCACCCTTGGAAAAAAAAAACAAATGTAATCTAAAAACATGTATGTCAAAGCAATTTTCCCTTATGAAAATAACTGTAAAGGACATTATCACATCGTTTCCAGAGGCTAGCAGTTACAGGCTATTATGATTGCTTGCTCGGGTGTTCACATAAGGAGCTGCTCAGGCCTGCCCTCCTCTGCCCCACTAATGAGGAGTAACTGTTATTTAACGGGTAAAGAAACCAAATGTCTCTGTTTGTCACCTTTCTCTGGCTTGAAGTCAATAAAAAATCACCTACATTATACCCCAAAACAGAGTGGCCAAAGAAAGTTTAAGAACAGCAATGTTTAAATACACCATGTTAGGTTGTTTGCTTTCTTACAAAATAAACATCCTGTGACTTCCCCAGACGTCCGAGAAAATCTGCTAAACACACAAAAGCTTTGTGTGGAAAGTACAAGACTAAATTCCACATCTGGGATGTCCCAGTGCAGATCAAAGACAGCACCAGGGGTGTGGTGAGATGGTCTTGAAGCAGGACCAACTCAGTAAGTAGGGATACAAAGTCAGAGGGAAGCATGTAAAAGGAAGCCACAGACATCTTTAGGAAACCATAGCTCTTTTCACCACGTGTGGAATGTGCTTCATGCCTATCCTGAGATGATTGTAAGGAGCAAGGGTAACTAATTAATCCTTGGACTGGCTATTCATCTATCTGTCTGTCTGTCTATCTATCGATCATCATCATCCATCTATTTATTTGCATCCTGAATCACAAGTTTTACATCACAGATGGTAGTATACCCAAAGTGCTTCAGGGGAATTAATCTCCTTAATATTATACTTACTCACCAAACTCATATTCTAAAGACAATATCCCAGCTACCTATTCTGAAAATTATTGATATTAGATGAAGAGAGTTCCTTAGTTGTATACAAATTAAGTCAAGTGTGCCCAAATTGTTCTTATCAATGTATTAAAACCCAAGCCTACAGCTTCATTTAAAAATGAGAATTTATATTTCCCCTCTCCACCATGTGGCTCATCGTATAGAGGATATTTTACAACTATTTTGAACAATGTCAAGATTGAGCATACATCTGCCATTTCCCACCAGTTTCTCCATTTACTTTCTTTCTGTTAAGGTACTTTCATGACATTCAAAGTGCCAGAGATTATTTATTTACATTAGGATTTTATTTAAAAATCCCAATCATAACTACCTTAATATTTTACAGAGGAATAATAATCTACCTTCTTATGCAGCACTTCCAGGTTACAATAATTTTTCCCATTAAATTTACACACTCAAAAATTAACAATGCAAGTTTCTTTTAGGAGACATCTTTCCTAAATTGTCACCATTATCTTAGAGCCCAGGGTATGAGCATTACTTTTGTGGAGACTGATGATGTTTGCTAGTGGCTTAAACTCTAAATGGTGTTTAATTGCTTGACATAACCTTGACTATCTAAGAGCTATGGACTTAAATATTTTCAATTATATTCAGTTTCTTAAAATGAAGAAAACTAGGTGGCCTTCTATACTCTATGTCTTGCATGGTTGACTTTGACAATGATGCATCACATAGAGACAAGTTGCAAAAGAAGAAAAAGAACAAATAATTGTTCTTTGGTTAGAGCTAGTTCAAAATTCACACTAGCATTAGCATACAAGATATATTTCAGTGAATTATTCAGTAGCTTAAATACATTCAGCATTCAGTATTTCCATGAGACATAGCTTATAGTGATTTATCAAAATTTGCTGGACAATCGATTTGTAACAACTGAATATGCTGTCTTTGTTTGCCTACTGCAGTGGTACTAAATCACTTCACACATTGAGTGGGGATGCCAAGTGAGGTAAAGTTCAAATAGCCTTTTTCCTTCCAAATTAATGTGCATTACCTGTATTCATCAGCTCAAGGGTAATGGGTAAGGATAGTAGTCTGCTATTTGAACGAGCTTCTCAAAATAATCCAATCCTCCTACCCAGCACTCTTAGATGTTTTAAAACCTTTTGATATGGGGTGCTACCAAAATAAGAGAGTGAGAAGAAACAAATATTTGAATTTGTTGAAAAATGAGGGGCAATCATAGCTAATGTACTGTGTCAAGTTGACATCACTACATTTGTGCTGTTTATATTCCAAACAGATTATGACAAGAGAACAGTGTCCTCGCTCCTAGGCATTTAGTATTTATTGGAAACTCAGAAAGCGGATGGTACGAAAAGAAGAGATCAACTGCTGGAGATGGTTATAAAATGTTAAATAACTTTGCCTCAGAGAGTCAATGTTATCGGAAGTGTTAAGGTCACAAAGCAGATACTCAAGTGAGACAAGATGCAAAACTCTATTTTCCATGAATAAGATTAAAACAGAATGTTAATGGCAACAGGGAACTTCAGAGTTCTAGTCTAAGCCTTGTGCCAACACCATACACACACACACACATATTGTCTTCTTTACTTGTTGTTAAAGAGGAAGAAAATAGAGGCTTGGAGGGATTAAGTGTGCTAGTTGAAGAGCAATGATTCCTTATCATGTCCTTTTTCCTTTTGCTGCCTTCAGACAACCAAAGTTACATGTGGACTTGATTCCAAGCAGTACCATTTATCCTTGCTTATTACACATATGTAAACTCAGTAGTATTTACTATAGCACAGAGTAGCTTCCTCCAAGGGGAAAAAAAGTCAATGTATTTGCAATTTTCTGGGGAAATAATGAATATATTAATGAGTGAGAAAATAAAATAATAATTTTTTCCATGATTATCAGGATAAAAGTGACATTTCACTTAATCAAAAAGACAGTGAACACTTAATATGTGTTTTTATTTTTACTTGGGGGACAGTCATTTAAATTTCACAATACTTGATTGCATGCCAAACATGACTGTATCAAAGGCTAGTTCTGAAATGCACAGATGTGTTTGACTTGGCTACTGTCCTCTACTAAGTCTCAAATTGTCAGAGTACATAGCCCACACACAAAACACTGAGAACTTTGAAGTAAATGCTATATGAGATATTTAAACAAATTGCTATAGAATGAAGATAAATTTTGATGGGGAGATCTACAAGGATTCTCAGAACAAATATGATCAAATTTGGTATAGAACGGGTGAATAGAATTCAATAAGTAGAAATGGGGACCAATGTGGTACTTCAGATAGAGAATTTTAGCAAAGCCCAGGGATGGCAGAATGAAGGATTGGAAGGTAGAGCCTACCCCAATTTGGTATGCTATATTCAGATGATAATTTTCTAGGGACTTACAGCAAAGATGGATCAGTGATTGGCTGTGAGCAGTGAGGAAAAGGCAGAGATCAAAGGAAACTGCTAACAGAGGAACAAGAAGATATAATGATACCAATGTATTGTAAACCAATTTTTACTACTGTGGCTCCCATATTATTAAGTGCCATCAACATCAACCTAGTTGCCCAAGACAGAACCTAGTAGTTATACTTTATTCCCCTTTACCTCTCCTCTACATCTAAGTCACCAGCAAGTCTTGCCCATTCTACCTTTAAAATATTTCTCCTTCTATCCATTTTTTTCAGCTTCCATCACCACTACTCTAGTCTCACTCACCTTCAACTCTCAGTTGGGCTGCTTCAACAGCTTTCCCTGTATGTCATTACCCCACTTCCATGCCACTCTCTGCACTGTAGAGATACTTTTCTAAAATGAAAGATCTTTATTTATTTAAGTCATTTCTCTGCTTAAAACCTATTCTTAATTTTTCCATTTCCCCTAAGGATCAAAGCAAAACTCCTCAACATGGCTTTAAAAGCCTTTCTTGATCTAGTCCCCACCTACCTTTCCAACTTCATCTCACGTTTCTCCCTCACTGTGCATTCTACACTTCAATTACACCCATCCATTTACTGTTTTGTAGACAGGCCTTGTTGATTTTTGTCTCTGCAGCTTTTCTGTTCCTTCTGCCTGGATTCCCTTCCTACCATGGGTTGTCATAAGAATTCTCTGAGATGAAACCGAAGTCTTTGCCGCTGCTCCTGTTACTGTGTTTTCCATCTGTGAAGGACCTCACTACCCACAATTCTCAAAAGCCAGAAGTTAATGATTCATCTTAAAATGCTCCCTCTTCCTCACCCTCCCACTTTCAAAAGGTTTCCATATCTGATGGATTTTAAAAATTTGGAATCCATCATACTCCCCCCACCTTTGTTTTCATATCCACTTCCTCTGCCCTAGTTCCAACTCTCATCAAATGTCACACCTGGTTCTAACAACAGCCACTTAACTGGTCCCATAAAATCCCTGTACCCTTCTAGCACTCCCCATATCCTGCAAACAGGGAACTGGAGACTTCTTCACTTCAAAGCAGCCTGGCAGGATCAGCTACAGAGCAGCTGGGATCAAAGCAGTTGTACTTCAAAGGTCTTAAGCTTCATCAGCTGCAATTGCAACCAAGGAACCAAACAAGCCTTTTTCATGCCTTCATTATGGGGAGTCCTGCCCTATTCACTGCAGGTAGGCTGCAAATTTACGCATCTTGCAATCACTATGATATGATTGCATTCCTTAGCAGTTGGGATTGACAGGAAAGAATGAGAGGTCGGCAGAGTATAATCCATTATCCTGACAATAGAGAGAGGCTTTCTGATGTGTGGTAGACTAGAGAAGTAGAGGGAATGGGATGGTAAGAGAATATAGGAGAAGTCACTGGATAAGCAGAAATTCAATCTGCTAAGTGTGTGAGGGTTAGAACATAACTAGGAGTATTGCTTAGCTTTTCTCGCCATCTCTGCCACTAAATAGTTCTACATCCAAAGGAAAGTAATTCAACCCCTCTGAGCCTATTTCCTTATTCATAAAATTGGGATAACACTAAAATCTACCATGAGTGACACACCTAAGTTGGCCCATGGTCAGTGTTTAATAAATGCTGCCTCAGCATTCACAAGTCCCTTGCCACCACTCTTCCTAGGTTTAATTCTCATTTTGTTTCTTCTCCTCTGGCAAATTAGAGTCATCAGTGAGAGATGACCAGGTCATCAGACACAACATACTTCTAATTTGTGCTTGGCTTAAACAGTGGCAATGCATCAATCTATCAGCTGGAAAACTAGTTTAATTGGCTTCCCTGTGCTGTTCCTGCTGAAGTAGGTGAACATTTCTTAGGACACCAGTATCCATGGGTAAGCAATCAGGCACTTTGTCCAGGAACAGGGCAGATAGTAGCTTCTGTGGCCATGAGAGGATAGGCATGCTTTAGTCAGGCCCTAGAGATTCCAGGAGCCCTCCATACAGTCCTTGAATCTCCCCACATACCTGCAGATGGTTAACAAATCTCTGGTTTCTGAAAAATTGTCCCAGGGATAGAAGATCTATGGTGCAGTATTACATGGTGCCAAGAGCTTGGTGTAAAGATCTTATGCTGGCTGTCACTGTGCTGTATGCAATGGCCATGAGGTTCCTCCCAGCCTGATTTGCAAAATGATTTCCATGATTAATGAGTGGTTATGACAAGATAGCCACAAGGAGAAATGGGAAAGAAAAGAGAGCTGGTGGAGTGGAAACTCCCAGGAGGTGTGTGGAGATGAGTGGTAAATTTGAAGTGAAAGCTGTAGGGAATAGTAAATTGACTGGAAAAGAAGAATGAAGGGCTAGTTTTCAAAACAAAAACAAAAACAGAAACCTAAGCACATCAGCCAGTGGTTCTATAGAGCTGCTCGGCTCCTTTTACTCAGAAGAAATGTCAGAAGTTAAGATGAGGCTCTCAATAGAATTTCTTTAACCAAAGAAGATCTATTTTCCTAAGACCTCATTTTGTATAAGAGACAAGGTGTATCAGTAAGGATACTCCAGACAAACAGAACCAATAAGAAATACAATACAGTTGACCCCTCAACAACACAGAGTGTAAGAAGCACCAGCTTTCCACTCTAAAAAAAATTGAAATCCCCATATAATTTAGAGTTGGCCCTCCATATCTGCAGTTCCTCTGTATCCACAGATTCAACCAAGCATAGATTGTGTAGTACTCTAGTATTTACTATTGAAAAAATCCATGTATAAGTAGACCTGTGCAGTTCAAACCTGTGTTGTTCAAGGGTCAACTGTATTATACATCATATTATATAATATATTTAGAGATTTGCATTAAGGAATTTGCTCATGAATTTGTGGTATGGGGGTTGGCAAGTCCAATATCTCTAGGGCAGGCTGGTAGGCTGAAAACTCATGCAAGATAATGTTGCAGTCTTGAGTCTGAATTCCATAGAGTAGGCCAGGAGGCTGGAAACTGAGGCAGGATTTCTATGTTATAGTCTTAAGGCAGAATTCCTTTGTCTGCAGGAAGCCTCAGTTTTTGCTTTTAAGGCCTTCAGTTGATTGGATGAGGTCTGCCTACATCACTGAGAGTAATCTCCTTCATGTCAACTGATTGCAGATGTTAATCAGTCATACCTCAAATTACCTTCACAGTAACACCTAGACTAGTATTTGATCAATCAACTAGGCACCAAAACCTAGACAAGGCGACACATAAATTTAACCATCACACAAGGTAAAAATTACAGAGATTTTTAAAATCATCTAACAGAAGAATGGGCTATGCCAAGTTAACAAAGGTGATGCATGTGTGGTCATGTTCAGAGATCGATGGGGAAAAAAAGAAAAACCTAAGGTCTATTAGAAGAAAGACTAAATAAAAACAATCACAATAGCTATGTTTTAGAAAATGTCTACACTGTGTTGTATGCTTACATAAAGTATCTCAGTTAATCCTCACAAATCCTCTCTTACAGAGGAGGAAATCAAGACTTGGAAGGTCTCAGTGCCTTTCCCACTGTTAACACAATTCATAGGTGACAGACCTCTGTGTAGAACTCACGTCTTTCTGACTACAGGACCTTTGCTTTAAGTCACTGAAGATTCCCAGAAGAACAAATTGAAAAGATTCATATTTCAGAGTTAAAAATAAGTTCAGCTCTAAGGGCTATTATTTTATACTTACTATATTCCAGCCACTGGTCTAAGACCTTTGCATTTATTAACTCCTTAGATCCTACCAATAATTCTATGACATAGGAACTGTTATTATGCCCACTTTGCACGTAAGGAAACAAGCTTATGCCTTGCCTACACAGCAAGTAACAAGAGTATTCAGAATAAAGTGATAAAACAGAAAATATTTCTTTTGTTTCCCAGGCACTTACATCTGCCTCTGATGCCCAGTACTTTTGGGGGAGCATTAAGCAGTGGAAAACCTCATCCTGGTCCTGTACAGCCCTAATGGTAAGAGAGCAAGGCTGAACGTCAAAAATCCTCAGCACTAGCCTCTGCTCTACCACTAAATAACTTCTCTCTGGGCCCCAATTTCCCAGTCCTTAAATCATAGGTGTTGACTGCTTATTATCCTGGATTCCAAGCACTTTGTCCCTGAGGAGCTGATGGTTAAGACCAAGGACAGGATGGTAACTATTAAAAATATACAAGATGAAAAAAGTATGAGCAGAGCTTTGTGTCAAGGGAATCTCACCAGAAAATATGTGCTGAATAAGTGTCTGGAAGTTTGAATCCTAACATATCAGTTGAGATTGAGTTCTCTGTAACAGAAACCAGACTATAGTGACTTAAGCAAACAGTGACTTTTTAAATGCAACTAAGAGTCTGGAAATTCATATTCCAGGGCTGGTACAGGTAGCTTCTCCACAAGGCTTCTTCCAGCTTTCATCTCTGACTTCTGTCATCTTTAGCATGTGGGTTTTTTTCTTTCTGGTATCAAGATGGTTGCAAAGATGGCTGTTCCACCTCTAGGTGTGATTTGCATGGCTAAGCCTGAAGAAGGGTACATTTCAACTTGAATCTGGCCCTTTTTATCAGGATGACAGCTTTATTGAAAACCCTACCTAGTACATTCCTGATTACGTTACATTAGACAGAACTGTATCACATACATAAACAAAGCTCCAGGAAATTCATGAAGTTTAACTTTTAGCTGACTACATTTCTACTTCGCCGGGAGAGGGGAATGACTCCTTAGTAAGAAGTCAAGGAGAATGTTGGGTTTGGGGGGGGGGTGCGTTGGTGAGGAAGAAATTATTTATCTAACTGACGTATTTTTCTTTTTTATTAAAGTATAGTCAATTTACAATTTGTCAGTTTCTGTGTACAGCATAATAGTTCAGTCATACACATACATACATATATTCCTTTTCATACTCTTTTTCATTATAGGTTACTACAAGATATTGAATATAGTTCCCTGTGCTACACAGTAGGACCTTGCTGTTTATCTATTTTATATATAGTAGTTAGTATCTGCAAATCTCTAACTCCCAATTTATCCCTTCCCACCCCCTACCCCCTGGTAACCATAAGTTTGTTATCTATGTATGTGAGTCTGAGTGTTTTTCTGTTTTGTAAATAAGTTCATTTGTCTTTTTTTTTTTTTAGATTCCACATATAATTGATATCATATGGTATTTTTCTTTCTGGCTTACTTCACTTAGAATGATATCTCCAGAACCATCCATGTTGCTGCAAATGGCGTTATTTTATTCTTTTTATGGCTGAGTAGTATCCCATTGTATAAATATACCACAGCTTCTTTATCCAGTCATCTGTCAATGGACATTTAGGCTGTTTCCATGTCTTGGCTATTGTATATAGTGCTGCTATGAATATTGGGGTACATGTATCTTTTTGCATTAGAGTTCCCTCCGGATATATGCCCAGGAGTGGGATTGCTGGATCATATAGTGAGTCTATTTTTAGTTTTTTGAGGAATCTTCATACTGTTTTCCATAATGGCTGCACCAATACACTACATTCCCACCAGCAGTGTAGGAGGGTTCCAGTAGCTGAATGCCAGTGTCTGCCACACCCAATTTCATTGCCAGGTAGCTCTGCAGTCTTAGGTCACTTCTGTGAACATAGGCCTAAAGTCAGCCAGCCCTGGCTCAAACATATCTAGTTCTATGAACCGAGACAAATTGCTAATCTTCTCACATATAATAATTATAGATGTAGAAGCCATCATTACCCTTATTTTACAGAAAAGGGAACTGAGTGAGCCTCAGAGGCCATAGGAAAATTCTCAGGGCCACACAGTTTATCAGTAGTGGAATCAGGATTCAAATCAAGGTCTGCGTTATTGCCAAACTTTTGATTGAAAACACCACCTATAATGCACCAATGCCAGGTCAAATCACAAAGGAAGGGCGCCCAAAGAGTACATTGCCACCTTTTCCCTGTTCACTGAATCCTTGGCAAAGCTAGGTTAACCAGTTGAACAGGTAAGGCAAAGAGCCCACACAAGCACATGATTTAGGAACTGAACAGATATGCCCAGAGTCAGTGGTAGAAGAAACAGATCTAAAGGATCCCTGAAAGTCTCACACACAGTTATGCAACAACCTTCTTGTCCTTTTTCTTTTGACTCCACCCAGTTTCCCAGGCAGTTAGTGCAGTATTCAGGACAGTTCCACAACGTTGCTTCTCTTAAACCAGAGTAGGCTTGTACAGACCCCTCCTTTTGCCATTATGCCATAACACTATGGCTTACGGTTGGGCATCCTAAAGCCACCTTGTTTGGGAGTCCACTACAATCCTCATGCAAGTTGGCTTTCAACCAAGGAGTGCTACAAACCGTATTTTGTTTCTGTGATCAAAAGTATGCAAATGACCAGATGTTTATTTTTCCTTACATCTCATAGACACCAGTTGGGGTTAAACTGACTTATTTTTTTCACTGTCATTGTATTTTTAGCTCTGTTTTTTGGTGCAAGCCTGTATTTTTTCAGATTTTTCTTTCAAATGCACTATTTGGCCTTGTGCACCATATACTTCATTTTTTCCTGATTTTTTTCTGTCATTTTCCTCTCTGATACAGACAAGTAAAGTGACTCACTCAAGCTAACACAGCTTACTAGTGGCAGAGGTGGGGCTAGAAAGCATTCTTCATATTCCCAGGGCTCTTTGCACTATTTTGCACTAAATTCTTAGTGTAAAATCCAATTAATACTTAGCTTATTAATCATTAACAGATGTCTTAATTTAAGATTTCTCTCATACCAGCACCTTAAGAATTCCTCAGTGCCTTCTGTGTTTTAATGTTACCATGTTAAAAAATTAACAAGAAACCTCAAATATGTTTAAGATTGTTAATCTCATTTGCCCTTGACTGAAATCTTACATAAGCAACACAGTTTCCTAGGTCTATTGGACAAACAAAAATGGAGCCTTTGATTATACAACTTTTAAGTTACCAGGTTAGAAAAGTCAAAGGACTAACCTGCACTAAGGCTTCTGCAAGTGCCAGGAAAGTGGACTGAACCAGATGAAATGGCCACTTCCAATGTGCTGACACAAAAGGATGCTGAGAGGATGGAGAACTTGGCCTTGATTTGGTCTCATGTCTAACTTAGTAGCTTGTTTTCATTAGCAGGAGAGGCTAATGAAAAGGGGTTTCTTTTTCCCCTTCAGCAATAGACCCAAAAGACTAGGAAAATCACACAAGATTTCAATTTGGCACCAAGATGGATGCCATGCTGACAACTATTAATGCAATCACCTTTTTTTGCCCCTAGAGTAACCCCATGTATATTTACCATATAGTGAATGTTTTTCAGTGCTAAGACTCAGTTGTGCTATTACCACACTCTGATTTACCCCTTGAGAGAGTATTTTCAGCAATTTATGACTGAATTGAAAATGAAAATAAAATATTTCTCCGTGATGACAAGTGGAATTCAGTCAAATTCAAATCCAGGAGAAAAATGGCACTATACCATGACCATAAACTTTTAGAGAAAGACAATTTCCAAAAATGTGATTTATGTTCATAACGTTCTAGAAGTCTGTCTTCTCCAACAAAGCTTTGCAATCATTTGAAGATGGCAGGCCTAGAATGAATATTATTCTCTAAGCATGGCATTGCCCACTTGCATGTCACTGTAAATAAAGGAGCTACTGCACAGCCTGACATGTGGGGTACCAGAGGGCAAGTTGCCTCAAAATTAACTTCTGTCTAATATGATTAGCAGTCAGTACCTGCAGGTGACTCAAAGCCTCTGACACTCCAGGAAGACCTAACTGCTTCTCTTCCAGAATAACACACAGAGACTTTGAGCATGAAGTTTTCTTTTTTTTTTTTTTTTGGACTCTTCTTAGGATTTCTGACTCTCCCAGTTCTCTTAAAGGAAAATAATTTAACAAAAGCAATCTCATTACAATAAGTTGGCCATAGGGGAACAGATGTATCCTACAATGCTGAGTGGAAAAAAAGCATGATATTAAATTGCATATACAGGATGAGCTCAAATAGCCAGGATACACACGCATTGTCAAGACATAAAGGGTAATAAATCAAAATGTTAGCTGTAGCTTATCTTCAGTCAGTGAAATTATGGGAAATTGTTGTTTTCGTCTTTGCATCTTTTTGTGTTTTCAAATTTCATTTTAGTTTTAGCATGTGCTACATTTTTGAGCAGAAAAAAGTCATCATATAAAAAGATCAATCAATTGGGAACATTTCTCCATAAATTTTACCCTGTAATTTCCAGTTGTTAATTGAAAATCAATTTCCTTAGCCTAACTGAAAAAAAGAAATTTTCTTTTTTATATTTTCCTGGTTTGAAGTTGCCACAGTGAACTCCTCTGAGATATTCTTTCTGTATTTGTTGGTTAGGTGTGGTATGGGCCACAGTATCACCAGGCTTCTATCTCTGACATGCTGTATCAGAACCTCTAGAGGTTAAACTGGAGATAGCCAGCCAACAGTTGGATAAAGTGGCCTAGAATTCTAAAAGAGGCATCTAAGATGTTGGGTATCTAAATTCAGGACTCATCAGTATTTAGATGGTAAATGAAATGCACTGGCATATATGTGATAACCTAGAGAAGACGTATAAAGTAAGGACAAAAAGATGGCTTAGTAGAGAAGTCTGAGAAACTTCAAATTAAATGTTTTGAAAAAGGGTATAATAAACTGAACTTAAAGCTCTAGAGGTATCACGTATAATAAGGTCTAAGAGAGGTCCACTGGGTATATCAACATGCATGTCATCGATCATCTTAACACAAACTTTTCTTGGTAAAGTGTTGGAGGTAGAAGACAGACTATAGCAAGCCACAGAGCATAGAAGAAGGGAGGGAAAAGAGTCAGCAAGTGTCCAGCAGTCTGAAGAAATCTAACTGAGAAAAGTCATAATAAAAATGACCATAGCTAGAGGAGGTCATGGAATGGAGATTTTTACAAATTGAGTTTAGGTGCTAATGAGCTGGGGCCAGTAGTGAAGTTGAAGATAAAAGAGAGATAGAGGATGGCTGAATAATGATCCCAAGAAATAAGGAGGGAGGGGAATCTAGAATTTTAGTGCAAGATTAGTCTCAAACTGTATAAGAACTTAAAAAAGGATGCATGCAAATGTCAATGTCTCTTGATGAGGTGACCAAATATTGAGGAAATTACCTCCGAATAGTGCCTATGTTTACTGAGAAGTAGCAAGTCACTGAATCTGCTGAGAGTAAGGACAGAGGTGGTAGCATTTTGAGGAGAGTAGAATAGTGTGAATTAGCCACATTGTAGAATTTGTATAAAAGGATAAATACCTTATCAGAAAAATGAAAGGATTGATGGGAAATGTGAAGGCCTAACATCTATAGCATCTGATAGTCCAGAAGCCAAATCCCAGCAATTTCTCTGATTATCATGAGACCACTAGCATGCTCGCTGGCTTGTATGAGTCTGTTTCCTTGTCTGTAAAATTAATGAAAATATCCATCTCACACGGCTGTCACAAACATTAGATTAATCAATGATATAATGGATATCTGGGCTTGTGCCCTCCCTCTATCCCTTTTCCCTCTTCTTATAACAGAACACTTCATTGCCATTGGGAATACATTTCGTGAAATTTGAGAGGGACATAACCTGCCCATCTTTAAGCATGTGATCCAGACCTGGCTAACAAGAATATTAACACCCCATCACCACTACAGTGATTGTTTCAGTATCTATGTCTATGTCTATCTCTAATCCAAGCAGAGCCAATCACTTTTCTTTGAGATTCCTATTTATACAGAGCTATACAGCAATACACACATGAAGCTTCTAGGGGCCATCTTTGCCAATAAAAGCTTCAACCTTCCCTGATATTGAAAGTAATAGAGTAGAAAACTCACTTGTGAAGTAGAGAAAGGCATAAATCTGTTTCTTTCATTTGAACATGCAGATGAAGCCATGCCTACAGAAAGATCAACTTTTGGGCTTTTCAACTTCATGATCCAGTAAATTTTTTTCTTACTCTAATTAAGGTTAGTTTTCTGTCACAAACTAAAGAACCCCAGCTACACAACAATAAAAAGTGTTTAGAAGTTGTGTCTGAGACAAAGGTTGGATGAACTATAGGTATTATTGCTGGAGTTGTAATGGTTATAGTACAAAAAACAAAATGTTTTCTCCTGCGTTTTTTTCATATTGCCACAGAGAAGCTTCCTTGTGATAATGGGAAAGAAGATACAGAGAAAGGGTTGAAGATGTCTCCCTGCTGTTCTGGCCAGATTTCAATGACACTGGAAGGTGTGAGTCATCTTGCTGGTGGGAGAGATATAAAGGTATACTATTTATGGACAAAGAAACCCCTTTCAGGCTATCATGACCCTTAAAATAAGCCAATATAATGAACATAAATTAAAGAAAGACTACATTCCCTTGATATTATCAGACAAATGTCAAGGTTAAAAAAGATAATTGAAACAGACAACGTCCTATGAGTAAATAAGAAACTCAACCAGTGCTGGTAAAGGTTGATTGGCACAATATGAATCATCCCAGAGAGAGGCTAAATACAATAGTGAAATGGAGCAGCAGGAGTTCCAAGAGCTCTGAATAGGAAGGAAACAGGTACATCTGGCAGACAGTATCAAAGAGAAATGGCTGATGGAGCAGCGGGTCTATGTGTGCTTGCTATTTATCAACGTTGGTCTTGGCAGGATCCAGGCGCAAGCTGAGTCACATAATAAAAGTCTAATAGTTGTCTGACACTCTCTCAAAACATTGTAGAGCTCACACTGTTAGCTCCCTTCCATTGGCTGGTTGTCATTACAATGATTTTTATATAGTTTGTCCATTCTCAATTCACCTAAGAAGCTCATGAAGAATTAGAATGTTATTTCACTATTGCAGTAACTAAACTGAATTGACATGAATGCTGATTAATAGGATATTGTAATTTCTCTACATTCACCACGTTATTTTTCCTATCAAATTTTCTTCTTTTGACTGTTTGACTCCTATTGGTTCAATTTAAGCAATGAGTAATCCTCAAGAAACTTATTTTGTGTTTATTCTTTAAATATGTTAGATTGTTCTAGATCTCTGTTTTGAGCTAAAAATCAAGATATGTTGAACTAAAAAGTTTCTGAGAACACCTAGGGACAGTTGCATGCATGTTCTACTGCAGGACAGGAAACCAGGAACTCAGTCCTATAGAAAGTCATTCCCTTTGTTCCTTATTAATTAATAAAAAGCTCCTGTGTTTGATAACACTGTAAAAGCACTGCTGAATCAAACAGAATCCCTCCACCTCAGCCTCCCCTTGTGTGATGCTGATGCCTTCCAAACATCATTGTTGATATTGTCAAAAATCATCTGCCTATTTGACACAACATTGTAAAATGATTATAAATCAATAAAAAATGTTAAAAAAATCATCTGCCCAGTTCCTAAATGGGGAGGGAACTATGGTGCACCTAAGAATAGCTGTCTTCACTTCAAAAATGCTTTTCTTAGTAAAGGTGGAAGACAGCACAAACTGTAAGTTCTCCTCATTCTCTTTCAGATTTAACAGAAATTAATTATATGCCTAGTGATATGTGACAAGTGCAAATTAAAGGAGTGAAAAGTTACCAAATACAAAGATAACAAGAACAGGGATAATGATGTTAACTGAAAACTAAGTCAATTTCATGTCAAAAGAGAACTGGGATAAAGAGGGTCATTTTAACTGATAGAAGACAGGAGACAGACTACTTTGTATCCTTAAAAAAAAAGGAGTTGGTATGCTTCTTCTAGTAGGTAGGTGCCTATGCAATGGACATCTTCAAGTATCAACAGATGGTCATCAAGCTTCATAAGGAAAATGGGCTCAAAAGGCTGCAAGACTTCCATTTAGATGAGTGGGTTATGCCATTTGGGGATCATGGCATTCTTACTAGGAATAATAATCAGCCAGCAGATAATATCTTTTACCCTTCCCACTGCTCCACTAATAAATGTTGAAGACACACAATATCAGTATTAAGGGGTTAAAAAGGCATTAACCCACAAAGTGTCCCTCCTTATCTCTCTTTGGTTTTGCCTACAGCCCATCTTAAAATACTTTTTCAGTAGTTCTGCAATAATTGATAGTAATACATGGTTTTAACAAGCTTGTCAAAGGTTTATGATGGACAGCAAGTGTTGGAAATCACTGCTATGTACAGGTATTCATTGCAGCCCCTGAAGAACCACTTCTCTGGGACTTAGTAGAATAGTTCTCACTTGGTAATTAGTTGGAATAGAAGGGTTTCATAATTCCTTCCGAATTAAATGTTCATTGATTTCTGTAATTCACTAACCCAAAGAAAACATGTGCTTCAGGCAGGTTGGTGCTATTCCCCAGGTGTATTATATGCATTCTTACCTTTGTGCTTTTCATCTGTTATCAGTCTTTAAATTTCCACCCTCCTGCCTCATTCCCTTTACCCCCAACCAAGACTAATGTCTACTTCCACCTTGCCTTTCAGTTAACAGCTCAATTCTCACTGATTTCTGACTATACATACACACACACACACACACACACACACACACACACATAATGATACATATACATATATATATAATAATACATATGTACTCTTTATCTACATAATTTATAGAAACCTTAGCCTACAGTAGCTCATATTATTATACTTTTATTTATATCTCTATCTTGTTACATCGACTAGTTGGTGGATCCTCTTAGGGAACAGTAATGTTTCTGACAGTGTCCTGGGTTGGGTAAGTGCCTGATGAATGTATAGCTCTTTGTTGATTATGTAAAGGTAGATCAGTATCACCTGCCATACTAAGTTGTTTTTAGGGGAAAAGAAAAGTGGAAGTAAGAATATTTACCTCACATAATGATTGTGGTACATATGTGAAAAAACAATACCTTATACATAGCAGTTGACCAATAAATGGAAGGTCTTTTCTTTCATGTCTTAAAGGCTTAGTTTCAATAGCAGCTTTCTTTTGAGGTTTTGTTTGTTTGTTTTTTGTTTTGACAGATTTGGAAGCTCTTGGGTGACCATAGACACTGAGGGGCAAACAGAACAGAAGTTATTCTATTTTACTATAAACTACATAATTTATCTACAACTTGCTCTGGGTTGGTCATGAGAAATTAGTAATCACAACCTGAGAACCTGATACCCACTAACATTTAATCTTCTTTAACTTGCCTGGGGAGGCCTTAAGGCTTACATAAGCTTCTTCTTAGAGCCATATCTATTGAAAGCTCAATCCAAACCAATGTAAAATTTTTATGTCAAGTGTCAGCTGATTTCACCCATATTCCTTATCATTTGATAATTATTTTCTATTTCTTCTGTGCTACTCTCTCAACAAGCTGGCAAAACATTCAAGGGATCTTTTATTATATTATTGGAATATATACCAGACAGGATGGGCTAGGTTGTGCAGCAGTAACAAAGAACCTGTAAATCTCAGTGGGTAAAAGAACAAAGGCCTACTTCTGGTTCATACACCATGTTCTCTTTGGATTGGCCAGGGGTAGGATGTTGGGAGGATCTGTTCTACATTAGTCTCACATAGCAACATAGAGTGAAAAAGGTTCTGTATCCTCTCTTCCACCGTGATAAAGGAATATAGTGAAACATGTATTAGCTTACAGAGATTCTGCATGGAAGCTCATATTTCATGGACTAGAGCAGGTCACTTGACTATGCCCATTTTCAAAAGGGATGGACTGACCATGAGCCTAGGAGAAAGAAAAATGAAATCATTATGAACAGTTTCAATGACTATTATAGAAAAGAATTTTGTTCTGCATGACTGAAACACTCTCACCCAATGCTATGCAGAAACATATTCATAAAACATTTGCAAAATTCAAGATAATGATATCTCCCTCTAATTCACAAATCAGGGCTTTAAATCTGATTCAGATTCTGTGAGTTTGAAAATTTTAATATGGAAAAAATAACTCCATTGTAAGTATATGTCAACCTCTACCTCTTTACTTAACTCTGAGAATAACTTTACACATGTGGTATACATGTTTTCCCAGTACTTAAATGATATTGACTCTTGGATATGGACATGTAGATCAATATAATGCCATGCAGAATGAGAGGAAGTATTTGGACTCACCATTTTTGAGCCTTTTCTTTTATATTTTCACATTTGTGTGAATAATTGCTCTCAAATTCTGAAGTATAGAAAAGTAGAAATTTCATAGGATGAAAAACAGTGATTTCTGCTTCTATGTCATGGTTATGTGATACTAATTTGTGAGATATTATATCTAAAAACATCAAGAAGCCAAATACAAGGAGTTACTGAAATGAGAAATAAGGACTGGGAGTGCCATCAAATAACATGGATAAACTTAAGGAAATAGCCTAACCATTATAGAACAAGTTTTGGAAGACAATTTAAAGTTCTTATCATAATAAAACAGAATATATCGCAGGATGCTATATTTATCAGATTTTTGGGGGGAACAGATGTTTTTCCCACAAACATTTCTAGAGCAACAGCTGTGTACCAGCCACTTGCAAAAGGCTAGGAATATCATAGAACTTCACCTCAAAAAATGCATCTTTTTGTCAGAAAAAAATGCATCTTTTTGTCAGAAAGGAATAAAGGAAAAAAATAAGACTATAAATTGATTATATTCTAATTGAAGTTCTTATAAATACGTTTTGGGAAAATAGATATGATTTTTAGCCATAGTACTGGCTTACTGCAGGAATGGGAAATGCTACACTGAAGAACAAGTTCTTGAAGAACAAAGAGGAGTCTTCTCAGGGAGAAGAGGGTACAGGGAACAGAGAAGCAAGCTCAAATTATGGAATCCCAAAAGAGCATGGTTTGAAAAGAAAATGGCAAGAAATTTGGTGTAACTGCAGCAGAGTGATGGAGATGGGAGGGGCAGAAAGAATGGCTCAAATTAAGATTGAATCCAGGTCTTATATAGAATACATTTGAGGCTACGGTTTTTCCATAGTAGCTCATGGAAGATTTATAAACAGGGGAATGGTAGTGACCTTATTCATATTTTGGAAAGCACCCTATATGAGAAGCCCTTGTATTAATCACATTGCTAAAAAAAAAAATCAGTCTCATCATGATTTTTTCTAAGGTTAAATTTTTTCCTGATTATTCCAAATAAAGAGATCACCCTCAATAATGTGGATGTATTTTATCAGTTGAAGGTATTAGGAACAAAAACTGAGTTCTCCCGGAGAAGAGATTCTGCCTCAGAACTGCATCATCAACTCCTATATGAGTTTCTGACCCACTGTCTGCCCTGTGGATTTCAGAATTGCCAGCCCCTATAATCACATGAAACAATTCCTTAAATACACACACACACACACACACACACACACACATGCACACACACTTGACATGTTCTGATTAGCTAATATTTTTCTTCTAATTATACAAATTTTGAACTTTTCTAATCATTTACAGTACAATCAAAAACAAAATTGATCCTTTTAAAGGTAACCCCTTTTCCTATTATTCTATTAGACTTGGAATTGATCTCCATCTGTAGGAGAGCAGGAAAATTCATGAACTTCCAGATTCAGAGCTATTAGTTGGAGCTTGGTAAGATACCTTCATTACTAATTAATAGGATTGGTCATATGGACCAGCTTTCTAGAAGCAAAGTCATCCATTCTTTTTTCATTATTGAGAATTTCTTGGAATAAGGATCATTTGCCTTGATTTATTAGTCAGCATGGGCTAGGATATGATGCAATAATCAACAATTCACACCCTTCTTGGCTTAATAGAAAACACATACATACACACACACACACACAGTTCCTTGTTCTTGCTATTTGACCATTGTAGGTTGCTGGCAGGGGGCTCTCTTCATTGTAGTCAATTATGGAGCCAATTTGATGGAGCAGCCAGCACCTCAAAAGTTGCAGACAACTTTCCACAGGGCAAAGACATCTGGAGAGGCTGGCCCAGCAATTAAACTCCTCAGTAGCAGTTTCATGCCTCTACCCAACCACATGTGGGCCAGGAAGAACAATCCCACCATGCACAGAGAAGATGGAGAATTGGTGAACAGTCCTAATGCCAACCATACTCACTAAAACATTCTTCCATCCTCCAATCACTTCATCCTGAAATAGGAGCATGGCAGTGGTCACATATCACTGATGGTTGGCCATGTAGATGTAAAAGCTGAAAAAAATGGTTTCTGGTCTGGGTCACTATTCTTCTTTCAATTCTTGTGTACAATATGAAAAGTGGATCCACCCACATTTCACAAAATATAATTCTAAAATTCCAGGAGTGTTTCTGGTTTGAGACAATTTATCACCACTATAAACAAGTAGTTCAGTACCTATGTTTGTGGGACTGGATTCCCAGTATTAGACCGTTGGTTTAACTTTTGCACATTTTGGGTTATTGGGTTTTTTTTTCAAATCCCATTGCCATGATTTTTTAAATCATGTCTTTTATAGTGCTGAGCTACCAGGTTAACTGTGTTCTAACATGTAACAGGGTTGATGTTAGGCCCTTGCAACAGAGTATTGATTTCCCAAAATGGAATAGACATAGATGTAATGACCTGTGATATTGAATCTTGCAGGGTTATTCATTTGTACATTTTGAGCTTTTAGTTTGTCAGTCTGTTTAACCATGACTGCTAGGAAATACCTATCCACCTGGGCTGCTATTTGGCTTTGGGATCTGAGTTGAGATTGCTCATAACATTAAGCAGAATTTTTACATCTCTAGTCCACTTTTCCAATGGCACACTACCTAACCATAGAGAAGCAACACCGAGTAACCAATCATAACATTGCTGCACTTTTATAGCAGTTGTAGACAGACTAAGACCCAACATGGAAGTATACACTTTCTCTAAGCTTAGTGCCTACTCAGTATCAGAATACAGTTCAGTTTATATATTCCACTGCTTCTCAAACTTTAATATGTACATAAACATCTTGAGGATCCAGTTACCATATAGATTTTGATTTATTAAGTCTGGATTGGGCCCCAATAGTCTGCATTACTGCAAGCTCTCAGGTGATGCTGGTGTTACTGGTCCATGGACCACACTTAGGATTGTAAAGGTCTCACCCGCCTAATATCTTCTACTTTACAATGCTATTCCTGAATTCTGGATGGGCCTCCAAATTTCTCAGGCAGATCAAGCTTTATAAGGAATTCATTTCTCAACAAGTTTTCTTCTGAGTATAGGCTGCATGATGCCTAACAGCCACCCACCTTTCATAAATGGTCACTTTGAAAAAAAAAAAAAGGAGTTACTTTTCTTGAGCACTTGCTTTGTGCCAGTGCTAAATGTATTGCATACAAATTCTAATTTAGTGTGACAGTATGTATCAACCTGAGACAGTCTTATTTTCCACCTTTTATAGGAAAGGAGAGTAAGGCTGAGGGAGATGAAATGACTTGCCTAGGGTCCAACAATTACCTATTGCATTGGACTCAAAAGTTTGCCCTGCAATAATCCATAGCCTAGGTTATTTATGCTGTGCCATAGTCTCTAAATGGGAATTTCATTTTCCTATCTACAGAAACCCCCTAACAAATCATCCTTTCAAGTCTGAAAAGTCACCATGAAAGAAATGCAAGAATGCCATTAGCCTATCAGAAAAAGTTACTTCTTCTGCAAGCAAAATATTCAAATTGGTTTTTATTATTTACCTCTTGCTCCAATGTCCCATTTTTAATAAAAGAATCACTAGTATAGTAGTGACTAGAAATAGTCACCAGTATGATTATATTTCTTATGGTCTTACAGAACTTAAATCAGTTTTAGTAAATTTAAATTCTGAGACTGTCTTCTCCTCTGTCTACTAATATTGGCAAAGTTAAATATATCCGGAGAGTGAGAAGTGTTTGGAAATGCGCCTGGTAAATTGTTGCTGCAGAAATGTTGTGAAACATTGTTAGAAGCAACATTGAGTTTTAGGAAACAAAGTTTTCATTCACTCACACATCAATGCCCAATCAATATTCTACTTTTAATATTGATTTTAATATTTAAGAACATATATGGGCCAACTGTGAAATTTAGAATAAAATTGACTTTCTTCCTTCATTTTCTAGAATTTTCTACAATGAAGAACTTGGTGTTGCTATCAAAAGACTCTGCAGATTCTTAGCATCAATAATGTATTTTCATGATCATAAGCTATGTTTTCTTCAAATAACTTTAAAAATCCTTTGGTGCATTTCAGATAATTGTGTGTGTAGATTTTCCTGCATAGTTGTCCTTATAATTTTGAAAAACACTATAACAGATTAGTACTGAGTAAATAAATTTAAAACTAGATATTTTCAAAAGTATGCTTTTGGTTTATAATCTAGAATTATATCAGTATTAATAAAATCAAAAGTGTCTAAAAAATTACTGCATATAGCCTGTAATTGAAGTTTTAGTGGCATGATGGTATCATCTTTGTTTTCCCATTGAGTATTTGACAAAAGATTCAAATATATATAATTGCACTCTTGGAATAATAACATATAGAGATGTAATATATTTTTGACAATAGCACAAAAGAGGTCTTTGGGAGCAAAGTTGTATTATGATAAGGAAGTGACACCAGATAATAATTTGAATTGACAAAAATAAATGGAGAGTCAACAATGGTAAATAAGATTAATAAAAAATTCTATAAATATATACATGCCCTCCTTTCTTCAGCTTTCTAACATAAAATTGTATACAGTAATAATTATAACAATGCATTGTTGGGTTTGTAACATACATAGATGTAATAGGTATGACAAAACAAAAAAAAAGGAAGAGTGAATAGAGCTATCAAAAATAATGTTTATATATATATATATATCTCACTGGAATTAAGTTAATATAAATCTGAAATTGATCCTGGTAAGATTTGTAAACAAGAACTTAGAAATAATGACAAAGAAAGTGACTAAAAATATACAGTGGAAAAATTAAAAGAATTAAATTATTACACTAGAAAATATTTACCTAATACAAAAGAAAGAAGTAAAGAGGAATAGAGGAGGAAATATATGAGACAAAAATCACAACAGTAAAATGGGAGACATATAGCTGAGTATATTAATAATAATAATGTGAATAAGCAATCCAGTCAAAAGGCAGAGATTATCAGACAGGATCAAAACAAACCAAAAAAATCTCAACTAAATGCAACTGTGTGCTATCCACAAGAGAAATATTTTTGTTTCAAAAAACACAAACAGGTAGAAATTACAAGGATATAAAAATATATATCATGCAAATGGTAACCTTAAGAAACTGAAGCAACTATACTAATATCAGATGAAATAGACTAACAATGTGATACTGAAGGTAAGAGGAGGGTTTTATACTAATACATCAGTAGGATATAACAATTTTAAACATATGTGTGCTTAATAACAGAGGCCAAAAATATCAAGTAAATCTGACAGAATTAAAGGAGAAATAAATATTTCACCAATAATAGTTGAAGTTTCCAACATCTGAAACTCTGTAATGGATAGAACTAGGCAGAAAATCAACCAGGAAATAGAAGTCTTAAACAAATAAATCAACTAGACATAGCAGACATCTAGAAAACATTCCATCCCAAAACAGCAGAATACACACTTTTCCAGTGCACATGGATCATTCTCCAGGATAGATTATATTCTACCTCATAAAGTAAGCCTTAATAAATTTAGAAGGAGTCAAACTGTACAATGGATTGGCATTAGGGTTTAACAACAAAATAAATTTGGGCAATTTACAAGTATGTGGAAATTGAATGAAAAATTTTAATAGTCAAAGAGTCAGATAAGAAATCAAAAATTAGTAAACATATTGAAATGAATGAAAATAAAGACAACATAACAAAACAAAACTAGAGCAGTGCTTAAAGGAATCTTATAGCTGTAAAAGCTTACATTATAAAAGAAGAAAGATCAAGTCAACAATCCAATATTTATATTAAAACACTGAAAAAAGTCACTAAACCTAAAGCAAGGAAAAGGAAGAAGGTCAGTAGGTACAAACTTCCAATTATATAGTAACATACATCATGGTGACTACAGTAAATAATAGTCTATTGTATATTTGAAAGTTGCTTTTAAAAAGTAGAAATTTAAAAGTTCTCATCACAAGAAAGAAAATTTGTAAGTATATGTGGTGATGCATGTTAACTAGATTTTCTGTGGTGATCATTTCACAATATGTACATATATTGAATAATTATGATATACACATGAAACTAATATAATGCTATATGCCCACTATAACCCAATTTTTCAAAAATCAAATATAAAATTTTTATTTATTTTTTATTCATTTTGATTAAAATCACAGATTAATCAGCAATCTCAGCAGAAGCCAGCAATAGAGTTGGGGTTAAACCAGGAGACACACTGCTTATTTGGACCAAGGGGAATAGGGCAACAGGATAGAATGACAGAGCTGTTCAGGTAAGAACATGCTTTACTTTAAAAAAAAAAAAAAGCAGTGAAGGAGGAAAAATGACTCTTCAGGCAATCCATAGATCACGGCTGCCCTCACACCACAGACTGTTTCCTTCTCTGTCTCAGAAATTTCAGAGGGTGAGACCCCTTTCTTAGTTTCAGAGAGCCAGGCCACCACTACACTATGGCTTATGTAGCCACCCCACAGAGCTGAAGGAAAAGGGCTTCTCTGCAGAGCCACACTGGTAACTCTAGCATTCCAATGGGTCCAGAGGGAAGAACATGGAACCAAAGATTATTCTATTCCTGAAGATCTAATGGAATAGGCCTTGCTAAATTGTGGACTTGCTTGGGATCTGTCACCCCTTTTTCACTTTGATCTCTCCCTCTTGGAATGGAAATATTTATCCCATGCTTGTCCCACCACTGTATTTTAGAAGCAGAAAACTTGTCTGGTTTTACAGGTTTACAGCTGCACAGGAATTTTGTCTCAGAATAAATTTTACCTTGAGTCTCACCCATATCTGATTAAGATTAAGATATTTAGATGAGACTTTGGACTTTAGAGTTGGTGCTGGAATGAGTTAAAATTTGGGAGACTGTTGGGTTGGAATGAATGCATTTCATATGTGAAAAAGACATGCATTTTGAGGGACTAGGGAACAATATTATAGCCTGAATGTTTGTGTCTCCCCCACATCCACTTGTTGGAACTCACCACCAGTGTGGCTGTATTTACAAATGGGGCCTCTAAGGAAGTAGTTAAGGCCTTATTTATGACCTCATTTATATGATGTCATAAGGGTAGGGTCCTTATCTATTAGAATTAGAATCCTTATAAGAAGAGACACCAGAGTGTGTCCCTGTGTCCCTCTCACTCCACCCCATCTCTTTCCTTCTCCCCATGCTCACACATCTGGGAAAGGTCTTGTGAGGACACATTGTGGAAGAAGCCATCTGTAAGCCAGGCAGAGAGTTCTCATGAGAAACTAAATTGACCAGAACCTTGATCTAGGACTTCTAGCCTCCAGAAATGTAAGAGAATATATTTCTATTGTTTAAGCCACCCAGTTGTTGGTATTTCATTGTGGCAGCCTGTACAGACTAATACAGTTTCTTAAATCGAGGGTAGGTATTATGTGAAATGGTGAGTGACTGAGAATGAGTGCAGGATTTCTCTTTGGGGGTGATAAAAATGTTCAAAATTTGACTGTGTAATGGTTGTACAACTCTACAAATATACCAAAACCACTGTACTATATAATTCAAATGCATGAGTTGTATGGTATGTGAATTATTTTAATAAAACTCCATAGAAAAGTTAAATCACATGTTATATTCTCAGCGAAGTGAATACTGAGTCCTAGTATTGGTGTGCACTTTATTTTGTTTACGTTTTCTAAAAATATGCACCCAATTATCTTCAGTTGATTTTTTCAAACCACAAAGTGTGAAATATAGAGAAAAATATTAAATCCTTCAAAGTAGAATAAATTAACCAGGATCTCATCATGTTTTGCCCTCTATCATCTGGAAGAACTCATGTAAATGTTTCTGGAAACTTCCTATCCTTTTCAAAGTTACATTTCCTATCTGAGGTGGATAACTTGTCACAAGGGTGTCCCATCATTTAATAATCAAATTACATAGCCATGTTCCTGAATTGGTAGAAATTGCATATTGTTTTACGAATGATTTAGGTTTTTCTTGCCCAGTTTTTTTCTTGAAATTCATCAGGTATGCTTTACATATATGTAGAAGGTGTATTTATAAACTGCTCCCTCTGGGACTTACCTGTTCTATATTCTGTTGGAAGTCATAGCTCTGATTGAATTTCTATTTTTTCCCCTGGCATTTTATCTGTTTTCCCCAGCATTTTATCCAGTGATCCAAAATAACTTCCTTTTTATCTTTCTCAATGCCTTTTTGTATATGTATTTTTTATTGAAGTATAGTCAATTTACAATGTTGTCTCAATTTCTAGTGTACAGCATAATGCTTCAATCATACATGAACATACATATATTCATTTTCATATTTTTTCACCATAAGTTATTGCAAGATATTGAATATAGTTACCTGTGCTATACAATATAAACTTGTTTATTTTATCTATATTAGTTAGTATCTTTCTCAATGCCTTTTTGAGTCTTCTTTCTGATATATACTTTTAAAATTTTTCTTCCTAATTTATGGAGATAAACATAATATTTTAGTATTTTTACTTAAAATTTATAATATTTTAAAACATATGGAAAAAGATACTACATTGTAGTAATATCTGAATATTATATTAAGTAATTTTAATAACATTTCCATAATATAGATTATTAAAAAGAATCTCTAACTTAATATATGTATGTAGTATAGTTTATTAACAGTAATACATTCTATTTATGAAAAAGTAACTCATAATGAATTTACTTTTTGATTTAAATTGGGGGCACAGCAATACCTGGTACAGTACATAATTAGACAGTGATATGAACTGGAATATAAGTCAAATTCTGATTAAATACAAGTGAAGCTCAGAAATTCATATTTTAATATACTTTATAGGCCATTCTGATATGCAGCCACGGTTGCCTACCACTCAACCAGGCTGGTGATACTAAATCATCCTATCTGTTCTGGATCTGTACGAACTTACAAATGAAAATTAGAGTTTGGGTAGCCTATGAAGCTCTCAGTTTTAGGAGTATAGACACCAAAATTTTTAAGTTTAGTCACCAAATATTACCTTTATACTTTATAGCTATCCTATATTTTTATTTTTTAGCTCATCAGCTGGGTAAATTTAGAATGGTTAACAGTGGACCAGGGCAGGATAAAGAAGGGCTGGCCTGTGAAACCAGGAAACCCAGCTGTAGATACCAGGAACTAGTGAGATGGTTTTAGTAGAGTTGAATACTTAAAAACTATCTACTATGTGCAAGGAACTAGGTATTTACAATGGAAAATGCACTAGACATGGAGTTAGAAGTCCTGGGCTTAAATCTAAATTCCTATTCCAACTTGCTCTGAAACAATGGGTATAACACTGTGATGATTAAGAGAAGGATCTGGAACAGACCACTTAAATTTCAAATGCTGGCTTAATAAATTTCTACTTTAGCAAGCTGCAAGACTGCTGTGTGCCTCAATTGCCCCATCTCTAAAATGAGAATGAGATAGTAGTACCTTCTTTATACAACTGTTATGAAGATTAGCTGAGACAACAGGCATAAAACATAGATCCATGTTTAGTACATTCATATCAATGTTAGCTATAATTATTATTGCCATTTATTTAAAATCAAAATAAGCTCTTCCCTATTCCCAGATTGTTGTCAGAATTAAATGATTTGATGTTTATGCATTCACTTGTCAGCATCCATTATGTACATACTGTATGGCAGGCATCATTCAAGACACAATATTTCTCTATTAAGATGATACAGAAACACCCTCAAGAAGCTGATTACCTGGTAAGTTATATAAGATAAGCACACAAAATAAACTGGTAAAATTCATAGTACAAAATGACCATCTGCTAAAACAGGTACAGATGACACTTCAAGAGTTCAGGAAAAGAAATGATCACTTCCCACTGGAGCCATCAACAGGGGCTTGATGGATGTGCTAACATTTACTTCAGGGCCTAAAGGGGAACTAGGATTTGGAGATGAAAAACCTGGGAGGCAAAGACAAAGCCATTTGTGGTGGTCAGGAAATGTGAGGAAAAGTGTGAAGGTAGTTAATAAGACTAGCCGTGTACATAAAACCATCAGAAACTGTAAAGCATTCATCGTCATGTTTTAAGTCTTGAACCTCTTGGCTGTCACAGAAGAACATTCATATACATGATTGCTTTCGAAGACAAATAGGGAACCAGGGAAACTTGCACAATGATTTTTGCAAGAGAACTTAGACTTGTTGTTCATGAAGTACACTCAAATAGTAACAGTATGTCGTCAGCCCAGACCTAACCCAGTTTGCCTTTGCTAACTGGGCCAATTCCCACAGTAGTGAATGGGGTGAGAATCTGCTGACCTGCATGCTCCCCGTCACCCACTCCAGCACATTAAAGTCTGGGCATCCATTTTCAGTATTCCTAGCTGAGCCACAGTTCACATTAGAGAGGAGAGAAAACTGCAGCCACTGTATTTCTTGGCAAGCTGCTTGAATAAAAATAGAGATCTGCTGACTAAGTATTCACTATATCTGCAGACATTTCCCAGCTGGGAAAATAGACTTTTTCCCCTAATTTTCCCCCTTTTGGATGTTTACTTAAATTAGCCCTTCCACTGTAGCTCCTCCATAAAAAAGACAAATAACTTTTCTGTATTAGTATTTTTAAAATACATTCTACTTATATTTTTAAATTTCTATGTCTGTTCCAACTATTCTTAACTGTTAAGCCTAAAATATCTGTTTTTCTTTTGGAGATAAAAGAAGGTCTCCACGTATTAGTCTTTGCATCTACACATCAAATTGGTTGGTTTGGTTTTTTTTTTAATTAAAGAAAACAAACCCGAGCCCATGATGTCATTATTTAAAAAATACATTCTGGAAGCACTGAATTTATAACTACCTAGGGATATTTTAGAGAGCATGTATGAATTTTATTCATTCAAACCCTCTTATACCCTGTTCTAAGCACTTCGCATGCATTAAATTCCTTAATCCTTAAGGTAACCCTATGAGATTGGTACTATTATTATCCACATTTTGCAGTTAAGGAAATTGAAGCACAGAGAGATTATATAACTTGTCCAAGGTCACTCAGCCAGAGTATAGGAGTCACACCCAGGCAGTCAGTGTCCAGGGGCCACCATCTTAAACATTGCACTGTGCTACTTTTCTGTACGTATGATGATTTTAAGAACTGATATATTTTTACATCTGAAAAAAAAATCCAGTTCCAAACTGGACTATAATTTCAGGTGTTCTTTTTCTCTTGTCCTAATTCATGACAAAACCACTGACCTTTCTGTTTAGTGATAATATCAGGTCCCATAGGAGAGATATGAAAGAGTCCTGCCTCCATGTGACAGTACAGACTCCAGGATAATCTCAAACTGTCAGCCCTTTTGTAGCTCAGGATGGAGTTGTTGCATAAATTCAATGAGATAACACAAGTGGATGTTCTCTCCATACAGAAGGCAATTCATTCACATTAGCTGAATTGAAAGGGACAGCAATACATGGTTTTCTTAGTCTCTTTCATCAAAAATATTCTTCTGTTGCCCCCAAAAATGTCTTTGTTTACCCAAACATTTATACTTGGATGCAGTATGTTGACAGTCCCTTTTAATCAGAATGATGACTCCGGGACATACTAAGCTCATAGAATTATATTTCATTCTGTTGATCAGTGAAGATTTTTATGATTATGGCTAGAAAGAAAGTTTAATAATATGGACTCCAAAATTCAGTGCCCTGGGTTCAAATCCAAGTTGTATACACTGTGTGATGTGACACGTTATGGGTCTGCCTCAGTTGCCTTGCCTGTAAAACGGGGCTGATAACAGCACCACCTTCATTGGTTTATCATGAGAATTAAGTGTAGTGATTCACGTAGAATGCTTAGACCATTGCCTGGTACACAGTAACTGCTACAGATATGTTTCATATTATTCGAAATAAATGCAAAAGGCATGGGTCTATAAAGCATCTTAAGCATATACAGTCTATTCAAAGAAGAAAATTTTGTTATGTGCTGCTATATGGCAGACAGGGTGCTAAGTACACAGACTTAAAGAACAATGGAATAAAAGTTCTGTTTTTTATGAGTGCACAGCCTCTGGGGGAGGAGAAGACTGACGACAGTTATTTTCAAGGAGGCCAGGTCTCTTAAATGCAGACCCTTCTATTGAAGGTCATTAATGAGATCTACCATCTGGGCTGGTAGAGTTTGTGTCTGAGGATGAGAAAAACATTCTTGTGCAGTATTCTAGAGTGAAAAGAGTGTATGAATCCAAACAAGAGGAACAGAAAGAGAAAAGGCAGAACTCAAGTCATAGAAGGGGTGATTCCTTTTAATAAGAAGATGGATAACTAATACTCTAAGATTTATCGCTACACTTGAAAGCTAAGTATCTGCACCTCCTGTAACGTTTGGTGAAGTCTAATATACACACACAGAACTGCCATGTGCATGTGTATTTTCTTGGTTTATCGTGAAGAAGTCATGGAAAGGGCTGCATCCCACATCCAGGATGATTTGCCACTGAATTGCAACAATACACATAGGACAATGAAGCAATCCCTGGCTTGAACTAACTCAGTGGAAACAAGATATCAAAGCCACAGTTGACCAAGAAAGGTCCCATGAATCTGTATGACTGTCAGGAGGGTATTTTGGACTTTCTCTCAGCAGTGGAAGCATACTCTATCTACTCCCATCCACCCTTGGAGCTGGTTATATTGCTAGTTTTATTTTATACGTGAGTACACCGATGCAAAGAGAAGTTAAACAACTAGCCCAATTTTATCTAATTGATCATTCAACCTCCACATTTTACAGCTGAGGAAAACAACAGTCAGAGAAATTAGGAGTAAAACAGCTAGAGCATGTTAGTTGAGTTAGTAGACTGACTAGAATTGTGTTTGACCTCCAGCTCCAAACACCTGCTACTGCGCCACACTCCATCCGCTTGAAGAAAACGCTTCTCATTAGTACTAACTCTCCAAAAAACAGTTTGGGGGGTCAATACGGAACCCTGTGAAATGCATGAGACTGGTAGTAGGCAGCTTAAAATAGACAAGAGAAAAAGGGAGAAGAGAGAAATCACCTCATTTCTAGCCCATGGAACTTTCTCAAATGCACAGCTGGCTAAGCTGGAGAGAAGTTCAACAATACACAAAATATGTATTTCTTCGCTGTGTTTGCCAAGAACAGAGATCCATATACCAGAAGTGTCCAAGATAACCAGCCAGCCAGATAACTCCACTTTTATTTTTATTTATTTTTGGACACACACACACACACACAGTTGTTTCTTAAAACTCAAGTAGGTAATATGTTGCTGGATATAAAAAAAAACACTAAAGTTGCCTGCTGGGTTTGTATATGAGAAATTATACCTCATTAGCTCACTTCAGAGATTCCTTCATGAATCACGAGGACATGTTTCTTGCGGTATTAGAGCAATAAAGCCATTGCTTCCAGACTACATTTTGCATGTAGATTCTTGAAGAAAACATCATCTATTATTTTAGATATCTATATAAGATACCTTATACAAGATATTTAGAGGCCTTGATTCAGAAATATGACTCAAGAACTGATACGGATGTGAACTCTGCAATAGCTTCAAGAAACATTTGATGATTAACACAAAAAATATCTTATCATCAGTTTATATTTTAATAAATAAAATATTTCCAGGTAGTTTATAAAGTCCAATAGTCTCTTAGGAATTGATACAAAACAAGGCAGTGAAGCTGAAACACATTTTATCAAGTCATCATTTTGGGGTTATCTATCCTTGTATCATTCCAAACTGATAGAGAACAGTAAATTACTTAGATCAGGCCACAGAGGCAAAATTTAACAGAAGACTGAAATGGTAGTTTATGAATTTGACTACTAGAGAAAACCAATTTAGGTAAGTCTAGAGCTGAATGTGACTTTTGCTCTGAATTTATGAAAGTAGGCTAGGTCAATACAAATTCCAAACTGGTCAAGTAATTGAATAATAAATCAGGCAATCAACCAGGATGTTTTATTAAACTACTAAAATTTGTCAAAATATGAGTTCCCTGGAGACATAGGCCACATAGTAGCAGAAGAGGCACTGTGATTGAAGTAGTCAAATCAGAGGTGAGGTCCTAGCTCTGCCCCCTACTGGCTGCATGACCTCAGGTAAGAAGCTCAACCACTTTTTCCTTCATTACTTTCATGGGAAAAACTGAGACTATTTCACAAATACATCCCAGGGTTGTTATCATGCTTCTATCTTGCTCTGCTTTACCATTTGACAATGTAAAGAAAAGGGTATATATATATATACATACACACACACACACGACATGCAAATACTATTTGAGAAAAGGGTTAGTGGATTGATACAGGAATTGAGCCTTTAATACATATATGAATATTTTGTATTTTAAAAAATCTGTGTTAATTGTCTACCACACAGAAGCAGTGGAACAATTTTGATTCTGGGCTCATATGACTTATATGTGAAACCTCAAGCATACTGTCAATTGATCCCATTAAAGTCCAATGAAAGGCAGACATTAGCCAAAGTTTACTTTATCCACCTGAGGCAAAAATTATAAGCACTCCAGAAACAGCTGAAATGTTTATTTATAATTTAGAGCCCACCATTTTCCAAACTCTGATTTGTTTGACCTCCTTTTCAAATTTCTGTTTTGTCTTCCCAATTAAATAATCAAAATCATGTCCTACATGCTACAGTTGAATATAAGTTTAAATCAGCTCTGGGAACTGTATGAAAATTCATATATTCATTTCTTACGTATTCATTCCTCTAATTCAGTTAAATATTTGGAATCGCTATGTGAAATGCTTTTAGTTTTGATGGTTTTTGATTCAGATACTGATTAATCAAATACCATGAGATGAAAAAATTATTATGTAATTAGGTAGCATGTATGTTGTGGACCTTATATGTGGATGTACTAACTTAAGGCCTCTGGTTTCTAGCAAGGACACCAGATGCTGTAAGTCTATTTGCCATCTGGCTTTATAAGGAAATCATCCTTTTCTCTATCTCTTCCCTCAGAATGCAACTAATATAACTAGAACCATTCTCATTACATATTAAACTACAAAGACTGGCACATCATACCTTTGATAACTTATACAAGACATCACCACAGCAAGGTTATAAAAGTTAAAATGCTAATGTAATATTTTATATATATTTAAAGTATACAGAATATATTTGGATTCCATCTTTTATTATAATTCACAATGAAAGCTTGTCCATACTCAAATATTCCATAACAATGATAGCAGAGAAGGAAAGAATCTAAGAGATCTATTTCAATCCCTTAATTTTACTAGTCAGAAAAACTATGGCCTGGAGCTACAACTGGCCTTCTGTTTCTCAAAGCGCCCTCCACTGCTCCTTGCCACAATGATTTATAGAGAAAATGCTCAACAAAGAATTGGGATAGTAAGAGTTTTTCAATGCAACATTGAGCTTTCAAATATAAGAAAAAAGGAACAGTCACTAAAACGAGAAGTTCCCTCCATGTTTACAAGACACTGTTTGAGGCCCTCCTTGTCATGCCTTTCTGTGTCTGACCAGGAATGTTGGTCCAGAGTAGCAAATAAAGACCTGAGAACAAATTAGTTCTTTCAGTGAAATGCATAAAACAGTGAAAGGAAGGTCTACACCATGAAAGTATTTTATTAGTGTGATATCCAACAGTCAAAGACATGTTTTTTCCAAAGAATATTCAACAATTTCCCTACATCTTTCTGCCCCAAGTCAGCCAGCCTCAGCTGCAGTCATACAAATTCCACACTCATGTCCAATATCACCATTCCTATAGTGAGAGCCAATCTGTGGCTGACTGTGGGTCAGCATCAATAAGCAAAAGAGGAAATCTACATAGAAGATTTTATAGATGAGAAGTTTAGAGGTTGGGGAAAATTCCACTGAGGGAGTATCAGGTCTAAAACTAATTATTAAATCCTAAATTGTTAGCAGCACTTTTAAGTTCTGTTAATTTCACTAAATTTTGTCTGCAGTTGGTCTAATCCACACGGTAACCCAGTTGATGATTATAGCTGCTGTGGGTGATGTTAGCCCATTGCCACCATAAACAGCTGTTGAGCTGCCTGAGTATGTTGTCATCTCACTGAAAACAAATATCTCATTACAAAGCAAGGAAGAAAACAGGTTTTGCTCTATTCAGCCTCTGGTAGTGAAAGAATCACACTCCCCAGAGCAGCAATAAGAGAACAGCCAGCACGGGAGCAACTGCAGTACCTCTGCACAGAAATATTACAATCCATCGGAAGTGGGAGAACGATAACCCACCAAGCTTGAGATACACTCATAATGGCTGAAGAAAATGTACTGCCAGTGTGTGGCAGGAAGTATAAAATTGTTGATCCTACTCATAAGTTTGGAGTTCACAGATAGCAAGTCACTAGCTTAACAGGGATGGATGCAAAGTATGATACAGTTTTTCAGCTTGAGATTGGTTTTTTGTTTGTTTTTTGCCTTGGAGAATGTTGTGATCTAGAAATAAATAAATACTGAAAAGTAACAGAAATTAAGTTTCCAGTGAGGCAAACTAGAGAGAGACCAGTTGGGAAAGGTTAGATTCCGCAAAAGGTTAGGTTCATCAGGGGGAAATCTAGAGGAGCTGCTACTTTAAGCACTGCTAGGATTTCCGCAGGCCAGGCCAGACAGTGAAGAGTTCAAGGCAGGAAAAGTAGCATCAACAAACACAGTGAAGATAAGTGGACATTGAGATACAGAGACTAGAGCTGTTATCAGGAGTGGGTCATTCATGTATGGAAGGAGCAGGAGCCAAGTAGGAGCAGAAGCTTCATGCTGGATGTTGTAAGGCTGGGCCTGCTGGGCTTGGTTTGAAAAAGTAATTGTCCAAATACAGCTTAAGTCTGGGGGCTCTGTATCTCTGTATGCCTAGGGTTTGTTTAGGTCAGTCTGGTAGTTGCCAAAGAATGGATTAGAACTGAAGACAAATAGAACACCTATAAATGCAGACGTTATATTTGATTTATATAGAGAGGTTCTTAATAGCTTTTAAAAAGTGATTTGCCTCAATGATGATGATATTTAGAATTATAAACATACATGTGTGCTGGTGTATACATAAGTGTACTTGTTATATATTTATAGAATATATATGTACTTCTTGAGAATTAATTTCTCCAAATTACGTAAAATTTTTTTTCTCCAAATACTCTAATGAAACATCACTTAATTTTCAGACACCAACTGAAATACAAACAGTGAAGGAAAAGCCTATATGCATTGGTTAGGATTCTAAGTAAAACCATATTGAAATTATTTAGGGCCTACCATCTGATAGTGGAAAGTTAGTGATTTAAACAATGTTTTGGGAACTATTTGGCAAAAATTTAAATGTTTATGATATAATTTTAAATGAAAATGTAGCATAGAAAATGATACATATATATCTATGTTAAATATTGACATATGGACAAGTACTAGCAAGAAATGTGCACATTTAGCATTATGGAATTATGGGAGATCACTGTATTTAAAAATAAGGATTAATTGTAATTCTTTCTATAATTTCAAATGGTAAATCAAGACAAATATGTTGACAACTTCAATCATGTTGGAAATGAACAAAAGCCCTAGGCTGGCTTAAGGGTCTAGGTACTAGCTTGACATGACAGTTGTCTACCCTACATACCACTATTCTTCAACCTGCACCCATGACAGACATAATTAAACCTGGCCTTCTTTCCTTATTTAGACAGAATCCCAGGTGCCACTATCAATAATTCAGAATACAAGATGAAATCTCTATGCCATCTACAGCCAATAAACAGCTTTCTATAGTAGATACTCAATGGAGAAAATCTTCTACAAAATAATAGATAGATAGATGAATGAATGCAGAAGATAACCACAATCCCAATTCTCTCTGAACACACAGCATCATTTCCTTCAGGCAAAGATGTGTCCCAAGCAGATTTGTCAAATTGCTATCTGGGCATAATCAAACTGAACAAGATTTTGGTGAGTATTAGTCTATTTGCATTTTAAGCATTTTGGAGAAAATGTAAAACAAATGTAAGGCTACTTGATAAATTCTGTATATTTCCTTTGTCTACAAAATTTCTAGTACTTCAGTGAACAATTCATTCAGATAAAATATGCATTTGCAGACACCATTTGCAAAATATGTAAGGAGCATTTGAAAATTGCTTCCAATGTGGAAACATCTGCTAATGTACTTTCTGTCAACGTTAGGCTAGAAAAAACTCTTTTATTGTTGTTCTGTTTTTTAACTTTAAAAACAGCTGTGGTACATGGAACATTTTCTTTTGCTTAAGTCTCTCGAGTTGGTTTGCCATCCCTGAGCTGAAAACCTCATCTTGAATGATAAGAGGAAAAAGTCTGTGCCTTGGCCAGGATATACCTTTTTGAGAAAAACACCTTATTCTGTCCTCATCATTGCCACCTCCACTCCCACCCTACTGCTGCCATAGTGTCCTCTCTGCCCATGCTCTAGAAACATAGTGGGATGTTCTAACCTAAGACAAGGTCTACATACAGCTGAGGAAGAAGACAACAAGCCTAGGCAATAATCCTTGGTTAAATTAAGTCTCTTTTTCACTGTATGAGAGAAACACCAATTTGGCTGCAAGAACCAAATGCAGCCAGCACTGAATAACAGCAACTCTTTAAAACATAATCCTGCCTTCATACCTGTGTATATACTCTTTGAAAGGCTTGAACTGGCTGGCCATTCTTTGAGTGTTGGAGCAATACTTACTCATCTCTCATGACTCAGCATATTTGCTATCTCCTCTATACTACCTTGAAGGAACCCCAAACACAGTCAATTCTTTTTCTCTTGCGAGCTGTCAACCTACCTCTGATACAGAACTTACCCCAATTCATTAATCACTGGTATGTAAATTCCTTGAAGGTAGGGAATAACTTTAGTAACTTTTGTAACCCCAACAGAGTGTGCAGTGCTTAGCATGTAGTAGACAATCAAGGTTTTGCATATTGACTAAGCAAACATATGTCTGGGTCATATATAAAAGTAAGGGGGGGAGGTCCTCCAATGAGATAGACAACCCAGGATACATCATTCAGTGTTCATCAAAATGATTGTACTCAAGTGAAATCAGAGCTATGGGAGAATATCAAGGGCAACCTTGAGTAGTACATACTATAAAAGAAGATATTCTTCAAATGAACATTTGACTACCTGGAGGTGTGGGATAGAGGAGAAGTGATGATATATGTGATAGTCCAAGATCATGTTAGAATTACACTAAATGAGCTACCCCTTTTTCCAACACATGCTACCTCCCTGATTACCTGGTTCTTACAGGTGTGTGTGTGTGTATGTGTAAGTGTGTGTGTACAAGTGTCTATAAGGTTCAGGACAAAGAGCAAATGTGCATATCATCCTAAGGAATTTGGACTTAATTTCATAAGCAATGAAAAGGTTGTGAAAATTTTTGAGCTGGAGAATAATAAACTCAGGCTATACTTTAGACCATTAGTACTTTGACCAGGAATGATTTAGATGCCGCCTCACTCCAAGGACATTTGAGAATATCTGGAGACATTTTTGGTTGTCACAAATGGGGGTGCTGGTGCTACTGGGACCTAGTAGGTAGAGAGCAACAGGCTGCTAAACATCCTGCAATGTACAGGATAGGCTCCCTGCCATAAAAATTTACCTGGCCATAGATAGATAGATAGATAGATAGATAGATAGATAGATAGATAGATAGATAGATAGATAGAATGGAATACTACTCAGCCATCAAAAAGAACAACATTCTGCCATTTGCAGCAACATGGGTGGACCTAGAAATTATCATACTAAGTGAAGTAAGTCAGACAGAGAAAGATAAATACTGTATGATATCACTTAAATGTAGGATCTAAAAAATACAACAAACTAGTGAATATAACATAAAAGAAACAGTCTCTCAGATAGAATAAAGTAGTGGTTACCAGTGGGGGGAGGGGCATTATAGGGGAAGAGGGTCATGAGGTACAAACTATTGGGTGTCAGATAGGCTCAGGGATGTATTGTACAGCATGGGGAATATAGCCAATATTTTGTAATAACTAAGTGGAAAGTAACTTTTAAAAATTGTATAAATTTTTTTTAGTTTTAAAAAGAGAATCACCTGGCCCAAATTTCATTAGTGCCAAGGTTAAGAAACCCTACTTTAGAGCCATGTTTCAGAGAAAATATTTCATAGACATTGCTTCTTTAAGATGTAACTGGATTAAAATAGTTTTATATTCATATTGAAGTGGATAATACTATTTACAATATATCCATCTTTCATTCTTTTATTAACACAAATTTTATTTACTGAGGGTCAACTATTTGATGGGCACCATAAGAGTCTTCTGAAAATATATCAATGAAAAGGCAAACAAATCCTTGCCCCCATGGGATTAAATATTATATTGAAGATTCATAATGTAAATTAATATGCTAAAGGCTCTGAAAAGTCCTGTAATAAACATATTCTACTTTGTTTAGCCCAACATTTCCTAGTAATGTTCAGCAACTCTTCTCAAAAAAAAAAGCATGTTCCCTATTAATGTGCATCAGAATTATTATCTGAAGCAGTTTAAGACAGACAGCCCCAAGCCAATGAAGTGAGTGCCAGTGGACAGGATTATTGGATAGCTTGAAGTCTGGATTCAGAGAGGCCAGCTACATTATTGTAATAGTCATTAAATAATAATGTCAACAGAATGAAACAGAACATTAGTGGTGGAAACAGAGAGGAGAAGATGGATGGAAAAGATATTTCAGAAGTAGAAGCAACAGAGTTGAATAGGGTGGGCAGTAAGTTAGGGGGATGAATAAAAAATGACTGACACTTTTAGCCTGGAAAGATGAGTTCTGATTTCAACATTTTGAGATCAAAAATACACAGGCAGTAAAAAAAATAATGGGCTTAGATATTAGAACTAGAAATTCTGAAAATATATATCACATAAACCTTGGCTTTAAATTTGATTTTCAAGGGTAAGTGTGTAGAGGGTTAGATACAAGGAAAGCATAATCAGAATTTTGAGGGACATCCACACTGAGGGAGTGGGTCAATAAAAATAAAAGTCATTGAGGAGGTGAAGAAATGGAGATAGAGGAAGAGGTCCAAGGAATGGTCTTATCATAGGAGTCAAAGGATCCTGTCAGTGGATTCCCTTCCAGAGTGATGACATAACCAGAGCAAGTCTCCTATCTCTGATATTGTCTCAACTGTACAGAGTGGATCCACTCTTGGGCCTGCTGTTGTGCGCGCCTGTTCTCATAGTGTACGATTAAGTCCTCCAAAGTTCCTCACCATGGTGTTTGTCTATGTCTTGTTCTCTGGACCTTGGTATACACTGACTTGCATCTTTCTTAGGTCTAGAATGAATATGTGCCCAGGCACTCAGAGCAGTTTTCCCAGTTGGGCTACACTTTTCTTTGACATTCCTGTTTCATGCCTGTTTTCACTTTCTGCAATTTTGAATCTTCAATTTTCCCCTAGTCGGTTCAGCTCTAAAGGGACGATCTCTGGCTTATCAACTTAATGCATATTCTATCTTCACAGCCTAAGCCTAGGGGAAAAAAATTAAGCACAACTGTTAGCTTTGGCCTCTGTTGAAAAGGTTATAATTATCTGGGCCTTCCTGGGATTCTCAAAGCTACTCATTTGATTTAAAAAAAAAATCTTTGGAAATTCTCTTCACTGCTTAGGTCCCAAGTCACATCCACTCTTCTTTTAAATTAGGTTGTTGTTGTTGCTGTTTTTTTTAAATAGCAAACCTAAATTTGTATTTGACCATCTATGAACTCCAATGATCTATAAAATGGAAATTGGGGATTGATGCTAGCACCTACTTCCAAGGGTTATAGAGGAGATCAAATGAAACAACATATGTAAGAGTGCTTTACAAAACAGAAAAGCATTGTAAAGTATTACTTGCAGATAACATCTTTATTATTATTATCACCATAATTCTCTATCCTGACTGTGATCTACTTCATATTGATCATAGCCAAATAATCTTTCAATGGGAAAGAATTTAATGTTCACCCAGCACTAAGTGTAAACCCAAGATCCAGCAAACCCGATTCCTGGGTTCACTCCCACTGTATAAACTTTGCCCCAAAACTTCTCTATATTAAAAAAAAAATCACTCTGTTGTAGTACAGACTTAGTCCTCTATAGCCAGGAACTGCCAGATGTCTACCAACTAGTCCTGGCTTCTTTGGAACCTTAGAAAGGATGTTTTCTTTCCTCTCAACCCATAAACTTGTGATCTTCTCAAATACAAGGGTAGCTTGCTCTTTACCCCTCTGTCCCACTGAAAAGCACAGGTTTGGAGGACCAGAGACCGTGACCAGAAGTGAAAAAGAATCAGAATACTCTACAGTATACTAGTTGAGTGACTCTAAACAAGTAACTTAAGCTCTCAAAGCTTCAATGTCCTCATCTGTACCATGAGCATGGTGACAATACCCACCTCATTGGGTAACTGCGAATGTCAGAAGGATTCTCTATCAGGTATGTCACACAATTTCCACATAATGTAGACATTTTATATTTTAGAACAGCAGTGATTATTTTAAAAAAATATTTGACTACAGAACCTCCTCTCTTGTTACCTGCTCAAACAAAACAGTAAAATATACCACATTACCTTTTCCCTCCTTCCTACCACTTAGCAACTCCTTCCAGGCTGAGTCTCTGTCATACACTAGACTTGAGTTTACATATGAATATATACATACATGTACTTAACTCATGTCTGGCCCAAAGCTTATGTCCCTAACTTGTAAATAAGTATGGCACCATTCTTGGGTAATGAAATCAAAACATTTTAGTCTCTAGTATGCAACTTTTCCCAATAGTTTGCTTCTCTCACACGTAGTTAAATTTATCTATCTTCTCTGTACTCTCAGCAATGTATTGGTGCCCATCATGGGAAGGCCATATTTTACACAATGATATATGCCAAAGGCAACTTCAGTATATAAAAGGAACCCATATATTTGCCCACTAACTTTAAGTATTATCACATGAGACCAATTAGTAACACTTATTTAGAAACTGTCACTGTATGAACTAGAAGCACATTTTACACTTTCAGAAATATTAGCCACTGGGAACTGAAGGGGGTATATCCAAGAGGAGAAATTTTGTGTGTTTTAAATGTTCTCTTAAAGGTGGAGAGAAAGATTCTTTTTGGATTTCGTTTTTATACAAAGGGATATATAGCCAAAGACATTCAATGTACCTTAGATAAAAGTCAAATGTTAAACTAGGAACAGTGGATAAAATACTGAAGCACATCATTGCATAATAGTCAACCATGCAATTCTGATGTATTTTTCCAAAATAAGGAAAAGGATTTAAGACTATAAAATAGCATTTCTGAATTCTATGGGCATCCTCTGGACTATCAGTGGTAAGCTCAGTACTAAAATCAAGTTAATTTCTCTGTTTAATGAATCAGTCACCTGTTACATATATTGATGTCATTTTATTACTTGGGGATAACTGTGTTTAAGATTTGCATATTTGAATAGTTAGATCAATTATGATAGAGTAATACAATGCCTAAATATTTTAAAGGATATGAAGGTGGATAGTAGACTATATGTATTTATATATGAATTAGTGTCCTGTTATGGAAGCAACATGTAACAATGCACAGATACTATATACACAGTCTGAAATATATTCATATTACTAAAGATTGAAAGATGATGCTGGAAAAGTTTTGTATCTGACTTTCATAATTCCTTTTATAGATCACTGCTTAGCTGCACAATTTATAAGTGAAAAACAATTTTTAATCTTTGCATAAAATTGGAAAGGTCAGAGTTTAAAGGAAGCTTTAAGGCCTTCTAGTAAAATATCTCCTTATGCACCTCCAGTCATTGTTATCCACTTTAATTCCTTAAGTGGTGTAGGTATACATGCACATAAGCACTGAGACACATACATTACATGAAAAAAAAATTCAGACCCCATAACAGGAGAAAGAAATTTTATGTTCTACTCTCAGGAAGAAATAGATACAGGCCCATGTGAGGAAAAATGCAGGAAAAAAATCTCTAACACCATAGACATTGAGTAGCTATAGGAACTTAAGAGAAAAGATCAAAGAAGAAATAATAGGTGCATTTGACTAAATAATGTCTAAGGGTTGCTGTCTACAGGTATTTGAAAATCCTAATAAGATGGAAATTATAGAGACAATTTGAAGAGTATAATTTAAAATAATGGGATTAAATTGAGAAAAGGCAAATGTACTTGAAATAGAAAATAAGCCCCTAATTTTCAATGGAGGAAATCTATTAGACCAAGAAGTAATCTTCAAAGTGAGGCAGCAGAATCTTTCAATGCTCAGCACATGGCAGCATTATACAGGTCAAAGCCCCCAAAACAGAAGCATTGCCCAGGACCAAGGGTAGATAAAATGGCCTGGGATGTGTCTGATCTTTTTCTGATTCCCTCTTTAGTAACTTCATTTGCCCAAAGTGATGACGGCTATCTTTTCATCTCATCTTTTATTTCTCAACCTATCTGGTAAGGGCTGATGCCCCTCTGTGAACAAACAAGAGAAAACAGGAGTAAAGAAGTCATAAAAACCAAAAAGTAATTTAACTAAAACTTTTTATTTTCCCTAAATCTGATTTTCTTTGCTATAAAATTTTTAACCTGTCATCTCAAAGGAGGATATCTATTTGCCATATAAATTATATTTGCATATTGTTATTACTACATCATCATTACCATTAAGAGTACATGGATATAATAATCAAGCAAGTACAGAAACATACAAAATTAAAAGGTATAGTTCTTCCCACTCCTTTTCCTCAGAGGCAATCACATTTGTACACCATTTTTGCTTTTAAATTGTCTGTGGTTGACTCTATTAACTCTAAATAATTTTAGTATCTGTATTTTTAAAAATGTAAACAGAATAGCAGTGACTGCTAACTATGCCCCATATCTATTCTCCTTTTCTTCCACATTAAAAGCATCTTTAGTGGAATACATATCTGCCCCACTATAATTTTCCAATTTTTCTTGCAGATAGTGAGGTCATGTGACTAGTTGAGGTTATGTGACTAGTTCTGTGATTAACAGGATGAGAGAACAAGGGATGTAAGTAAGTATGCAATCAAAGTGCAGGAATGTATCTACCCCTTCAGGATTTCCTTAATTTGGAACTTGAAATAAAATTATGATGGTTGAGCTAAGGCATTCATGTGGATAGCAAGATGAAGACTGTGTGTTGAAGATGTGTTGTAGCACAGCAACATAATAAAAAGAGCCTAGATCCCAGATCATGTCAAACCAACATACCAGCCAGAACCAACTACTTAAACTATTACATGAGAGAGGAAAAAAACATTTTGGTATTTCTTTGCTCTGGCAGCCTAGCTTGTATTGTGAACAATAAAAAAGTATCTATTTCTTATTTACTATGAAAGTTGAGAGAATTAACTTACTCCCACTACTAAGTGACACTCTTTCTCTTCTAATTTTTAGAAATTATATGTTTTGAGTTGTTCTCCTGCCTCATTGTCTAAGATATGTTACCATTTTATACTTCCCCCTACTTCTCATTCTACTGTTAAGCTGTATTATAGTCTGCTTTCAATCATAATTGTTTTCTGTACCTTGTTTATAGATTGATTTTAAAAATTGAAAACCAAGAAAATTAAAGACCAGTATATCTTATGAAAATAGATACAAATATCAACACAACATTAGCAAACTGAATCCAACAATGATACACACACACCGCAACCAACTAGGATTTATCCAAGATATGCCAGGCTGGTTCAACATTCAAAAGTCAATTAATGTAATCCATCACATCAACAGGTTAAAAGAGAAAAAAAATCACACAATCACATCAATAGATAATAAAAAAGCATATGACAAATTCCAACACCCATTCATGATATAAGTTCTCAGTAAACTAGGAATACATGGGAACTTACTTGATAAAGGATATACACAAAAAACCTATAGCTAACATTGTACTTAATGGTGAGAAACGAACTTTCCCACTAAGAACTAGTAAAAGCAAAGATGTCCCTTCTCACCACTCCTTTTCAATATTACATTGAAGTTCTAGCTAACCCTCCAGGTTCAAAGTCAAAGTGGTTCTCTTTTCATTGACTATATATACTCCCTAAAATTGTGGCACATATTCAAGTTATTTTATTTGTTTTATTTGTGGGCCATGACTCTTGTGCATAATTTTTTTCTTCCTGAAATTGCTAAAGGTCTTTCTATGTCTTATTTATAAAATAAATACAAGCCTTCTCCACCATGAAATGTCACTGAGTATCACAGTTATACTATTTGTCAAATGTAATAAAATGCTTTCAAGTCATGTCAGATTGCTAGTTGTCCACCTTAAAATCTGTTCTCCCCTGGTCCTATCTGGATACAATCTCCTTTGCAACTGGGTTTGGCCAATGGTGTTTAAGTAGAAGTTGGAGGGTAGGGCTTCCAAGAACTGACTTTACTGGGAGGTACTTGCCCCCTCTCCTTTCCCCTATTTACCTGTTTTATCCTAGAATATCAATGAGATGGCTGGAACAGCAACAAGCATTTGGGAACTGTGAAGTTGTACTGTTGATACAATGCCAGAAAACAACTACCTCAACATTGTTTCATTCACGTGAGAAAAATAAATTCTTGTGGATTTTAATCATTACAGTCAGGACTGTCACCAATAGCCAAACACAATTTCCAACTATTATACTAGGACTACTACACAGTTATCCTGGGAATTATTTCTATTGCACTTAGTTTCATGTTTCTTAGATCCTATTTTTACTCTTTTCACTTTTATTGGTGCATAACCACAAAAACTTTGAAATCTCTTTTTTAAGAAAATAATTCATGACTTCTGGGCAAGATGGCGGAGTAGAAGGACGCTTGTAAGTCACCCTCTCCCACAAATACACCAAGACCCACATCTACAGACCCACTCAGCCAACCAGAGCACCTGCGGAACTCCAACAGATCATCGCCCTCTTCAAAAGATAAAGACGCCAAAAATCTGGTAGGAGAAAAGGAAAAAAGAGAGAACAAAAGGCAAAGCAGCGCGGGACGGGTCCCGCGGGGAGGGAGCGGCAAAGGAGGACTGGCGCTCGCTCGCTGGGTCTCCCCTCTCCACTGAGAGGCCAGCGGGACGGAGGGGGAGCCTCCGAGGCTCGGATCTGTACAGAGCAGCCCTTGACCGACAGAACTAAGTTAAACGGGCACAGAGCGTCCCCCCGACACCCAGCCTGAGACGCGGGCCGGCAGCAGCGGGCAGGGCCAGGCTGCACAAGCCGGGCAGAGGACGGGGGCGGCTGCACGGAGGCAGCTCCAGGGGACTGCAAGGGGCTGGGCGCCGGGGCTGTGGGTGTACAGGACAGAACAACCTGGGCCCTCCATAAAACAGCAAGGTTGATGTGCTCTGGGGGGAAGGGTGCATACCCCCATCTCTGAAAACCCACGGAAACTTTTCAGGGGAAGACGGGCGGGGCCCAGGCACAGCCGCCATATTCTCCGGCGCTGAGCACCCAGGCGGGGGCAGGGGCGAAACCTGCATCCGTACCGAAGGGCTCAGCAGCCTCAAGGGCCAGACTGAGACGGGCCTACAGCCCTGGGCAGATAGGATCCTTCCATTCTGGTCCCCCAGAGAACTTGCTCCACAAAGACAAACAAGCAGCGGGATCTTGGCTCGGAGCAGGGACGAGGCTGCCCCTCGGTCTTCCCCGAGCCCACCCGCGGAGCGCGGCCAGGGCGGAGCGAGACCAGAGCGGAGCGCGCAGCCGCACAGAGCAGTGGAGCTACCGGCGGCGCAGGCAGAGGGAGAGCGGCCCCCCCGCCTGTCGGGCAGGAACACAGCCCCTGACCGAGGTGCTGGGAGAGGGCACGACCTGCCCTCCTGCCTGGCCAGTCTGCAACATCTGACTGCCGCATCCGGAGGGGCAGTGACCCGCCCGCCCGCAGCAGAGGAGAGCTGCATCTGACCCCGTGTTAGGAGGAGGCGCGATCGGCTTGCCTTGCCGACAGGTGCTGGGAGCAGCACGGAAGAGGGCGCCAACGGAGGGCCTATGAAAACAAGCTGAGCTTCCAAAACAGGACGAAGACAGAAGGACATCACATTAAAAGCACACACACTCCAGGAGAACACCGACAACCCCTTTTTTTTTTTTCCTTTTGGTTTTTGTTTTGCTTTGTTTAGTTTTTTTGTTTTCTGTTTTTGTTTTTGTTTTGTTTTGTTTTAATCTGTTTTTACCTGTTCTATTTTCAATTACTCTTTTAATTTTTACTTCTCAATTCATTTCGATTTCTCTTGGGTTTTGATGTCCTGTTATTGATTAGACACAGGCTTCAAACACATATATTCATCTCCCCACCCCTTTTTTTTTTTAAGGTTTTAAAAGGACGTCTCCACCCAATTAATACTCTGCTTCAACCCGCTCTTCTATTATTCATTATACATTGTTTTCAAACCCTCTTTCTCCCTTCTTTTAAAAATCTCTCTCTCTCTCTTATTCTTTTCTCTTTTTTTTCTTTTTTCTTTTTTCTCCTAAGTTCTATTCCTAAACAGGCATTAGATAGATAAAATCCTTAAGATCCAAAATAGACAACTGATACTCCATAAACCACAGTGCCAGAGAGGTATGAGCAAGATGAAGAAGCAGAGAAACCTTTCCCAATTAAAAGAACAAGAGGAATCCCCTGAAAGAAAGCTCAATGAAATAGACATCGATAGCCTACTAGATCAAGATTTCAAAAAAGGAGTGATCAAATTGCTGAAGGAATTAAAAGAGATAATGCTTAGACAAATAAAATATGTCAAAAATGAAATTGAAGCTATAAAGAAGAGCCAAGCAAAATGGGAAAACTCAATGACAGAGATGAGGAATGATCTAATAGCTGTGCAAAGCCGACTAGTTAATGCAGAGGAACGAATTAGTGATCTAGAAGACAGGGCAACAGAAAGCACCCATTCAGAAGAACTACAAGATAAGCAAATAAAAAATAATGATAATAGCATAAGGGACCTATGGGATAATATAAAGCATCCCAATCTTCGCATAATAGGGGTCCCAGAAGGGGAAGAAGGATCAAAGGGGATTGAAAAGGTTTTTGAAGAAATCATGACTGAAAACTTCCCAAACTTAAAGAAGGAATCAGATATACAAGTACAGGAAGCTCAGAGGGTCCCAAACAGGAAGAACCCAAATAGACCCACACCAAGACATATCATAATCAAGATGGCCAGAGTCAAGGATAAAGAAATGATTCTAAAGGCAACAAGAGAAAAGCAAAGAGTGAACTACAAGGGAACCCCTATAAGGCTCTCAGCTGATTTCTCTACACAAACACTACAGGCCAGAAGGGAGTGGCAAGATATATTCAAAGCCCTGAATGAAAAAAAGATGCAGCCTAGGATACTTTATCCAGCAAGGCTATCCTTTAGGATAGAAGGAGAAATAAAGAGTTTCACAGAAAAAAAAAAGTGGCAGGAGTTTAGCAACACTAAACCCATGCTAAAAGAAATATTGAAAGGGCTATTCTAAATAGAAAAGCAGCAGGATGCTACAGAAATGAGAAACGTACAACTGGAAAGGTGATAACTCATGAATTACAAATAAAGAAAAGACGAAATTATAAAAGAAGACATACAAATCACTGAGAGTGGGAGAGGGAGGCAGGGAAATATAGAATTCTTTTTCTTTCTTTTTTAAATTTTTTTAACAGTAGGATGGGTTTGACATCATGTTATTATCAGTTTATTAAAAACGGGTATAGGTTAATAGATTTACAAAAAAGGGTAACCACAAGTCAAAAATTTACAAGGTAGTCACAAAAATTAAATAAAATCTATGATAATACAAAGGAAAATTACCAAACCACAAAAGGAAGAAGAAAGGAACAAAGAGGATATACCAATTCAACTGCAAAGATAAGTTCAAAATGGCAATAAACACACATCTATCATTAATTACTGTAAATGTTAATGGACTAAATGCTCCAGTCAAAAGACATAGGGTGGCAGAGTGGATAATAAAGCAAGAACCTTCAATATGCTGCATACAAGAGACCCACTTTAGGGAGAAGGACACATATAGATTGAGAGTGAAAGGATGGAAAAGGATATTCCATGCAAATGGAACAGCCAAAAAAGCAGGTGTTGCAGTACTGATTTCAGACAAAATAGACTTTAAAACAAAGGCCATAAAGAAAGATAAAGAAGGACATTTTATAATGATTAAAGGAGTGATACAAGATGAAGATATTACACTCGTTAATATATATGCACCCAATATAGGAGCACCTAAGTACATACAAGAATTACTAACAGAGATAAAGGGCGATATTGATGGGAATACAATCATAGTTGGAGATTTTAACACTGCATTAACATCACTAGACAGATCTTCCAGACAGAAAATAAACAAGGCAACAGAGAAATTAAATACTACAATAGAAAAACTAGATTTGGTGGATATTTTCAGAGCTTTACACCCCCAAAAAATAGAATATACATTCTTTTCAAGTGCACATGGAACATTTTCCAGGATCGATCATGTACTTGGACACAAAAGAAACCTCAACAAATTTAAGAAGATAGAAATTATCTCAAGCATCTTTACTGACCACAATGCCATGAAACTGGAAATCAACAACAGAGAAACAAAGGAGAAAAAAAGAAAAGCATGGAGATTAAACAATATGTTATTGAAAAAACAATGGATCAATGAGGAAATCAAAGCTGAAATTAAAAAATACCTTGAGACAAATGATAATGAAAGCACAACCACTCAAAACCTATGGGACACAGCAAAGGCAGTGCTAAGAGGGAAGTTTATAGCGATACAGGCCTTTCTCAAAAAAGAAGAACAATCTCAAATAAACAAGTTAACCTACCACCTAAATCAATTAGAAAAAGAAGAACAAAAAGCCCCAAAAAGCAGCAGAAGGAAGGAAATAATAAAGATCAGAGAGGAATTAAATACAATAGAGATTAACAAGACCATAGAAAAAATCAACCAAACCAAAAACTGCTTTTTTGAAAAAGTAAATAAAATCGACAAACCTCTGGCCAAACTCACAAAGAAGAAAAAAGAGAGAGCACAAATTAGCAAAATAAGAAAGGAAAATGGAGAAATTACAACAAACAAAATAGAAATACAGAATATCATACGAGAATATTATGAAAAACTATATGGAACCAAACTGGATAACCTAGAGGAGATGGACAAGTTTCTGGAAACATACTGTCCACCAAAACTGAATCAAGAAGAAACTGAACACTTGAACAATCCGATCACTAGAAAGGAAATAGAAATAGCAATTAAAAACCTCCCTACAAATAAAAGTCCAGGACCGGACGGCTTCACCGGGGAATTCTACCAAACATACAAAGAAGAACTCATACCAGTCCTTCTCAAACTCTTCCAGACGATTGAAAAGGAGGGAATACTCCCAAACTCATTCTATGAAGCCACCATCACCCTGATACCAAAACCAGGCAAAGACACTACAAAAAAAGAGAATTATAGGCCAATATCACTGATGAACATAGACGCCAAAATCCTCACCAAAATTTTAGCAAATAGAATCCAACAACACATAAAAAAGATTATACATCATGACCAAGTGGGGTTCATCCCAGGGACACAAGGCTGATTCAGCATACGCAAATCAATCAATGTAATACATCACATCAACAAGAGAAAGGACAAAAACCACATGATCATCTCAATCGATGCAGAAAAAGCATTTGATAAAATTCAACACCCATTTATGATAAAAACTCTCGCCAAAGTGGGTATAGAGGGAACATATCTGAACATAATAAAAGCTATATATGACAAACCTATAGCCAGCATAGTTCTCAATGGTGAAAAACTCAAAAGCTTCCCACTAAAATCTGGGACAAGACAAGGATGCCCACTATCACCACTCCTATTCAATATAGTCCTGGAAGTCCTAGCCACAGCAATCAGGCAAGAGAGAGAAAATAAAGGGATCCAAATTGGAAAAGAAGAGGTAAAAGTGTCATTATATGCTGACGACATGTTACTATATTTAGAAAACCCTAAAAGGTCCACAAAAAAGCTACTAGAGCTGATCGAAGAATTCAGCAAGGTAGCAGGTTACAAAATTAATGTTCAAAAATCAGTTGCCTTTCTTTACACTAACGATAAATCAACAGAAAAAGAAAGTAAAGAAACAATCCCCTTTAAAATAGCACCCAAAGTAATAAAATATCTGGGAATAAATCTAACCAAGGAGGCGAAAGAATTATACACAGAAAACTATAAACCATTGATGAAGGAAATTAAAGAAGACTTTAAAAAATGGAAACATATTCCATGCTCTTGGATTGGAAGAATCAATATTGTTAAAATGGTCACACTGCCCAAGGCAATCTACAGATTTAATGCAATCCCTATCAAATTACCCAGGACATATTTCACAGAACTAGAACAAATCATAATAAAATTTATATGGAACCATCAAAGACCTAGAATTGCTAAAGCATTACTGAAGAGAAAGAATGAGGCTGGAGGAATAACTCTCACAGACTTCAGACAATACTATAGAGCTACAGTCATCAAGACAGCATGGTATTGGTACCAAAACAGACATATAGACCAATGGAACAGAATAGAGAGCCCAGAAATGAACCCACAAACTTTTGGTCAACTCATCTTCGACAAAGGAGGCAAGAATATACAATGGAATAAAGACAGTCTCTTCAGCAAATGGTGTTGGGAAAACTGGACAGCAGCATGTAAAACAATGAAGCTAGAACACACCCTTACACCATATACAAAAATCAACTCAAAGTGGATTAAAGACTTAAACATAAGACAAGATACAATAAACCTCCTAGAGGAAAACATAGGCAAAACATTATCTGACATACATTTCAAAAATTTTCTCCTAGAAGAAATAAAAGCAAGAATAAACAAATGGGACCTAATGAAACTTACAAGCTTCTGCAGAGCAAAGGAAACCAGAAATAAAACAAGAAGAAAACCTACGGAATGGGAGAAAATTTTTGCAAGTGAAACCGACAAAGGCTTGATCTCCAAAATATATAAGCAGCTCATACGACTCAATAAGAAAAAAATAAACAACCCAATCCAAAAATGGGCAGAAGACCTAAACAAGCAATTCTCCAAGGAAGACATACAAATGATCAAAAAACACATGAAAAAATGTTCAATATCACTAATTATCAGAGAAATGCAAATCAAAACTACAATGAGGTATCACCTCACACCAGTCAGAATGGCCGTCATTCAAAAATCCAAAAATGACAAATGCTGGAGAGGCTGTGGAGAAAGGGGAACCCTCCTACACTGCTGGTGGGAATGCAGTTTGGTGCAGCCACTATGGAAAACAGTGTGGCGATTCCTCAAAAGACTAGGAATAGACTTACCATATGACCCAGGAATCCCACTCCTGGGCTTGTACCCAGAAGGAAATCTACTTCAGGATGACACCTGCACCCCAATGTTCATAGCAGCACTATTTACAATAGCCAAAACATGGAAACAACCTAAATGTCCATCAACAGGTGACTGGATAAAGAAGAAGTGGTATATTTATACAATGGAATACTACTCAGCCATAAAACCCGACAACATAATGCCATTTGCAGCAACATGGATGCTCCTAGAGAATGTCATTCTAAGTGAAGTAAGCCAGAAAGAGAAAGAAAAATACCATATGAGATCGCTCATATGTGGAATCTAAAAAACAAAAACAAACAAACAAAAACAAAGCATAAATACAGGACAGAAATAGACTCATGGACAGAGAATACAGACTTGTGGTTACCGGGGGGGGGGGCGGGGTAGAGGGTGGGAAGGGATAGACTGGGATTTCAAAATTGTAGAACAGATAAACAAGATTACACTGTATAGCACAGGGAAATATACACAAAATGTTATGATAAATCACAGAGAAAAAAATGTGACAATGAGTGTGTATATGTCCATGTATGACTGAAAAATTGTACTGAACACTGGAATTTGACACAACACTGTAAAATGATTATGAATCAATAAAAATGTAAAAAAAAAAAGAAAATAATTCATGACTAAGTCTTTGCAGTTAAAAAATTTTTGCTCTCATTCTTATTTAATGTGGATGGGTATTGACTTTCTACAACACTGGTGAATTTCCTTTTATTTCTTTGCTACTTCTGTTCTTCCCTCACCTTCCCTGTTCTTTCTGAAACTCCTAATTAGGTGGCTGTTTGTCCTTGTACATTGGTCCTTAATGTCTTCTAACTTTCCTCCCGTCATTCTATTTCATTTTCTTTTTTCTCTTTCTTTTTTTAACATTTTTATTGAGTTATAGTCATTTTACAATGTTGTGTCAAATTCCAGTGTACAGCATGATTTTTCAGTTATACATGAACATACGTATATTCATTGTCATGTTTTTTTCTGCTGTGAGCTACCACAAGATCTTGTATATATTCCCCTGTGCTATACAGTATAATCTTGTTCATCTATTCTGCATATTCCTGTCAGTATCTACAAATTTTGAAATCCCAGTCTGTCTTTTTTCTCTTTTTTCTATCTTCTGAAAGTAATTTTTCAAATATTTTGTTCCAACCATTATATGGAATTTCTTATTTTGGTAATCTTATATTTTTAATTTTTCTACACTCTTGTCTCTGATTGTTCTTTTAACTGAGAAGTCTGTTCTTATTTTACAGATGTATTGTCTTAAAAATCTAGTTTGTTCTTTCAGAGACATTTCATAAGTTCTCTCTTCTTTAAATAATGCATGCTTCTTCTCCAATCAGACAGGGTTTACTTATCTTGATCCCTCTGGTCTGTTAATTTTCCTAAAATTTTTGATGATTTCTTATAATTTTTTGAAAGACTAGTTGATTAGATGGTTGATAATTCCCTCCACTGTTAACAGTCCCTATTATCAATGAGTGGGCCAAACTACCCAGCTTTCTGCAAGCAGATCTTTATTCAAAACCCTTAACTTACATACTTATATTTCTCATCTCACTTTCAGTCTCCATACCTGCTGACTCTGGAAAATTGCACTGAAAACAAGAGTTCTTTCCTCTACTTGAACCTTCTTTTGTAGATGCTCTAAGCTTTGTTTCACTTTGATCAGGATCATCTGTTAATATGACCCCCTGGCCTTTCCATTCTCCTAAAATTCAAGACAATATTTATCTACTAATTCCTGATCTCTGTCAGAATATTCACCTGATTTGTATTATTTTTCCCATTCTCCTATTTATTTAATGGATTGGGAGAGGGAGAGAGGAGGTGAAAATGTCTTCTATTTCAAATCAGAAATCACAGATCTCATTTTAAGAAATTTTCTTACAATAACCATGCTTTTATATCCAGTTACATAATCTAGTGTCTTCTAATATATCAGAAAAAATTTTTGAAGGATATACTTATTAATTCTATTAAAGAAAAGCAATTGTTATCTGAAGCTCTTTTACTATAGATTAGATGATATTTATTAATATATTTGTATAAACCTTGGTATTATACAATGTATTTTTATACTTGATGTCATTTAAATATTTCATCTTCATGTCAATCTTTTGAAATAGCTTTCTAAGAGCAAACAACAAATTCTCTATATAGCACCCTACACAAAATCTCCAAAATAGAAGTACAAGCTAGAAATCAGACCAAACACTAAAATTGACAGAGGCATTTTCCGTAACATTTACCTCATTAATTCTGAACTTCATTGAGGAATAAATCAATCTGGAAACCTTAGTAAGTAACTATTAAAGCTGCTTCTCTAGACACAGTAATTGGTAAGGTTAGACCTCTGAACTGAAATGTCAACAGAAAGAGAGGAATTTTTAAATGAAACTACCATATATTTGGTGAAGGAGGGAGCAGGCAATTTGTTGTCTCTGTTTCTTAGACTCTAGTAAGACAAAAGAGTAAAACTAGCCCACTCTTCCACACTTGAAGAATTCTTTCAAATGACAAGTGATTTTTAAAAGCCCCTGGTTGAATTCAGTCAAATATCCATGTGTGAGTCTTTATACCACTTTTACCTTGAGTGATGATTATCATACCTTGTATAGGTTAAGTTTAGTTCCTGGCCTAAAATCCAATTATCTGGAGAATGATGTTTTAACAATTTGCATATTAAGAAGGAAGAAAGACACAAAAATCACATAAATCACCAAAAATTACTGAAATATAACTTTTACTTTAATGTATTAGTGGAGGAAGGAAGATGGATCTTTGAAAATGTCATAGTTCAAGTGAACATAGTTAAATTCTAAGAATAGGAGGAGTGACACTGAACCACTTGAAAGTACAGGGAAAGAGCTAAAATATGAACATCTCAAGGAGCAATTTTAAGAACATCTGGGTGTGCTGAAAGCACTCTATTCTTATCTAACAAATGGGGAGGGAGTCTAAAGATTAGCCACTTTAACCTTTGCTGCAAGCAAACTTATTGCTTTGATTTGTATCTCACTGTGATGTTTCCTGGCTCTGGGTGATGGTCTTAAAGTTTTAACATATCAGCACACCTACAGGAAGAGGATATTGTTTTTAGTCATCTTATTTCTCATAAATGTGTAGCAATTACCAGTAAAGTGAATCAATTCATCACACTTTTACATTGAATTAATTAGACACTATAGAAAGACTACAGATCCATTTCCATTATTGAAAGAAAATCTAATTTTATCTGATATATTCCAATCATTTTCTCTTTGGGGGTCTACTGAGTAATACCTAGCGAGACAGCAATTATTTTTGATGTTAATGGCTAAAGCAATTCCAATAGCCACTCAAGATAGCAAAATGCATCAACGTATATGGTATGTGGAGAATTTCCTGCTGAAGATTACTATAGCTCCATTAATTACCCACTATGTAAATAAGGTTGATGAGAAAAAGCAAAGGGGGATTATTTATCCCAGACAAACAGAGCTCTGTGAAATAAGGCAACAAGCATTAAATATCAGTTCTCAGGTAGAGGAAAGAATTTCATTTGTCGAATCACATTCTCCTTACATTGTAGATGAAACAAAATGCAATGTCTTGAAACATAAGAAAACATTTAGGTGAGATACAATTCAATTGCACTGGTATTTAGTAAGGCTATATAGGATACAGAAGATAACCCTATAGTCAAGGTGCTTTGTAATTTAAGTGTAGAAGAACAGAACAAAGCACCATTGACACAGTTAAATAACAAAAGAAGGGTGAGGGTATGAGGGGGTGTGTGTGTATTTACTAACAAGTTGTCAGAACAAGATTATACAGTTAGCCGGGCATAAGGGATAAATAGAATTTATATTAGTGAAGAGGAAGAGAATGAACAATTGGAAAGAATGAACAGAACTATGAGATAAAGTCCAGATGTAGGATTGATATCAACCTAAATGGGGTATTTCTTGGGATGTAACGGAATACATGAAATTGTAATAAAATTCCCTATAATTTCTAAGGATCTTTATCATGTCTGAAAATATATTCATATATGTAATTTCATGTTGTTATGCCCACTTGGTAAATGAGGAAAAGACATTTCAAACAAGAGAAATTATTTGGCTGGGTCCTCATTATTAGAATGTGCAGAACTAAGATTCAATCTTCTTATTTTCTAATATTATATGACCTTACTATGAAAGCTTTGAAACCTAGGGGATTTGATCCTACCACCATGGATGTTTTGTCACACATATAATATGGTTAGATGGTAAAATAAACATTTTACTAATATCTGTAATTGTATCTCATCTCTTTCCCTGAAAATATTTAACCATTAATCAACTTTTTTAATTGACCTAACTTTTGGAAGTCAGATTATTGGAAAACTAAACGTTTTGGGAATTGAACTTCTTATCTTTTCTCTAAAATCTTACTCTTCCTATTTAAATCAATCCAGTCAAATCCATAATACCACTATCTTGTTAGTCAGGTACCCAGACTCAGCCTTATATTCTCTTTTCTTCACCCAATTCATCTATTCCAATGTAGAATCTCATTGTTTATCATATCATAGTTTACACGTATCTCTCTACCTTCAGATCTGTAGCTATTACAATAGTTCAAGCTCTTACAAATGTGTCTTTGGAATATTCTACCAGTTCCTAGTTCTTTTTTACTTACAGTCTATCTTTTCTCCAGCTGTTAAAGCTAGTGGGAAGGAACTGTTCCTTACAGAATAATTATATCCTCTAGTTGCCCCTATTTTATAGTAAATAATAGTAATGATAATAAAATCCTATAACTCAAAATTACTTTTACATTTCCAATGGGGAAATCATTTATTATGGCAGTGAACCGCATGGTTGTGTAGTCAGAAATATCTGTGATAAAGTATTGGCACTGTCATTTACTAGCTCTATAATCCTGGTAAAGTTACTTAAATCTTCTGAAATGCACCTTTATCATTAATGAAATGAAAGTATTAGTATTTTACCTGCTGGGTGGATTAACTGAGATGATGTAGGTAGAGCATCTACCCTAATACTATTGTATTAAACTTTAAGAGGGCACAATCTAATCTGATCCTCAGAAACCTATGAAATAGGCTGCTTATTATCATCATATCAGTTTGACAAATGAAGAAGTAGAAAGGCAGAGATGTTTAGTGTCTTACCGAAAGCCTTCAATAACAGGGTAGGACTAAAAAGCAGCCTTGTGTGAAAACACTCAAATGTCTGAATGGGGAAGAGGGTAAACTGTAAAGAACTTCATACAAAGCCGTTTTGAGAATGTCAATTCTCATTGAGCACTTAGTATATGCCGGCATTTGTCTCGAAGCATACTTCATTCAATTCTCTCAGGGACTCTAGGTTTGGTACTATTAGTTTCTCCCACTTAATGGATGAGAAACAGGCTCAGAAACACAAAATATCTTTGGCCAATGGCACACAACTATTATTTGTCAGAGAGGAGACTTGAACCCAGGTCTATCTTAGCTATTAACCACTAACAAATGCCACAGGAGGAAGTGTTTTTGTATCTTGTGTTACCACACGCTTGGAACATAAATCTCACATGCAGAATTGTTTCCTCAATATTACCTCTGATTTCTGAGATGAATAATCCAAAGTAAGAACATACTAGTGAACTGTGGCTATAAGCATTTATGAAGAAGCCCCTGAAAGAAGTTGTCTTTATTCAAAATGCCCTTATACCAAAGGACAAATCTGCAAATCAGGAATTCTTTATCCTTCAATTGTTCCTGAACACAAGGACTAAAGACAAATTAATAAGATATTGACCATCTACCACCCTTAGATACTTAGAAAAATTCAAATAATTAGTTGCTTCACCCAAAGGCAAAAACACCAAGTAAGGAGTCACTTGCCATTCTCCAAAATGCCCCTAACATGTGGATAAAGCACTCCTTCCACACTACTGCTTCAATCTTAGAGACCCACACAGAGGTACAACCCATTCACTGTCCTTAAATACCCTTACTTATTAGGAAAAAGGAAACTTAATTAAGATGGTACCCCATTTAATTGTCCCTCCACAGTTGCACAATAAAAATGGGATAAGTGTTTTATTCCTTAAGTTTCTGACCATGTATGACTTTATAAGAGTTTTTTCTGTACTAACTGTTCCTATATTCTTGGACAAAACATCCTGAACAATAAGATATTATTTGCCACCAAAAATCCCTGATGACTTGGATAAATAACCCTATCTCAAGTGGTGCTTGTCCCCACAATGTCATCATGAAAAATTACAAGCAAGGAGTAGGGGGCAATTTGTCCCCAAACTGTACTCATACAATGATGTGACTTGAAATTCTAAATGAGGACTTATTTCTATTTAGACTTGTTGTGTAAAATGGTAAAGTAACCACAAATAACACCCAGTTTGTCCTCATGTTAGCTCAATCTTTGGAAAACCACTTGAAATCTGGAACTGAGTCCCAATCATGTGGCCATAGTCTGCCACAAACACTACCAACTAAAGCCACATTTCCCCCCCCCAGGACATTCCCATTCAAGTGGAGAAATATTTTAAATAAAGATATATGTACCTTATATCAGTAAGCCCTCAGTCAATTAATCCCAAACAAGGAGTTCTCTGTCCACAATCAGTATCTACACACACGGAGAAACAATTTAAAAATAAAGAAATGTTTGTCTTCTAAATGTTACCATAAAGAGGGTGAGTATAGCTCAGCAGTAGAGAACATGCTTAGCATGCCCCGGGTGCTGGGTTCATTCCCCAGTACCTCCATTTTTTTTAAAAAGTCACCATACACATGGCCAGGGAACCCTGTATGAGAAATATTTTATTTCCTAAGTTTGCTTTCAAAGAGACTAAGAGGCAAAGAGACTAAGGAGTTATTGATCTCTAGTTTGTCAATGAATGCCACATCAGCAAAACACCATTTGAATTTACTCATTCTTAATTTGTCCCTGAATACATAGGAAAATATTACTTCATAAGGCTGTTCTTGAATGGAGGAGGTAGGTGTTCAAACTATCCTTATATTCTCGAGAAATGAGCCCTATGTAAAAAGCTACTTGTCTCCAAACAACCCCTGTGTTCAATAAAGTGCCAAAGGTTCACTTTTCACAAAACAATAAGATCCAAAGTAAAACACATATGTACATACATATAACCAAACTCACTTTGTATTGGTTGACGAACATCCACTCATTTGTTTTCCCTGTCAAATATAAATATTTATTCCCAAAGATTTGTTTTCCCTTCAGGCCAAAATGCCACTTTTCTCCATAGTCGCAAGGCACCTGGAGAGCCTATTTCAATCCTTTGAAGTCAGATGTTTGCTCCTGAAGCCAGGGGTAAAGGATCAAGATCTTCCCTCAAAATTTTTACTACAAAGTCTACCTTTAATAGATTACCGTTAATGAAACTTCTTTGCCTGATGAGTCTCTTGGAGAACAAGGGCCAACTCTTCAACTCCCGGAAATTAATGTTATACATACTCTACTTACATAATATGTCACGATACAGAAAGTCATTTCTTTAAACCTTAATCAGCATTTGTTCCAATTAATGTAATATCTGATATCAATTAATTTAAATTGCCTCCCTCCAAAAGTCCCACTCCAATGAGCAAAACAACATACCAAACTCAGGAAAAAAAATACGCATCGTCTCTGCAAACTTTTGTCTAGGTACAACTAGCTAAGGGAAGGGCAACATTCAAAACAAACACCTGCCTGGGGGATTAAGTGAAAGAAAACTAGCAAAAGCCCACCGTCACCTCTGATTGGCAGGTACTAGAGCCAAACATAAGGTGAGGGACAGTTGTTGCTGTATAAATCTTAAACCTATAAGCGTATCAGAATGTGCGTATAGACTGGTGTTGAGAAAAGCAAGCCACAGAACTCACTTACATCTTGGAATTTGTGTCAGGGGTGCCATAATTAAAACTGGGGACACTTTCATAGCTGGCCCATACGCAGGAGAGTGTGGCAAGGATATAAAGGAATGAAAAAAGCTGAAAGCAAATTAAAGAGGAAAATCCATCACCACCACCCTTTCGCACCCCAATAGCTCATTTTAGATCCCACAGAAGGGTTTAAGAAGGTGCAGTATAATGAGGAATCATGACTGTGGAATAGATTTGCTTTATATTTCTATGTCACAAATTACCACAATCTTAGAGGTTTAAAAAAAAACAATTTATCAACTTACAGTTTCCATGGGTCATGGGTCCAGAACTTGTTAACTGGGTTCTCTGCACAGGGCTTTGTAAGTCAGCAATGGAGTGTTAACCAGGTATGTCTTCTGGACGCTGGGTTGGGGAAAGAACAGCTTCCAAGCTCCTTCAGCTCATCGGCAGAATTCATTTCCAGTGTGGTTGTGAGACTGAGGTCCTGGGTTTCTAGGTTGTGGACTGCGTTTAAGTCCTAGCACATGCTCAGATCCTTGTTCTGTGACTCCCTACACAAACCCTCCCACACTTCAAATCCCTCTCACGATGAAGCCCCGCCCAGAACCCTTTTAAGGAGGCTTGTGATTAGATCAGGTCCACCTGGGTAGTCTCCCTATTTTAAGTCAAGTGATTTAGGACTCCAATGACCTCTGCACAATCCCTTTACAGCAGTACCTGTCTGATTAAATAAGTGGGAGAAGGTGTGTTTACAACGGACGTGAGCATTTTGGGGGCCTTGTCAGAATCCTTCCGAATACATTGAAGTAAGTAAAACTATGACAACCAAGAAAACCATGATCACCTGTTGCTAATGAGTGGCTCAAACTAAGGTACCTCTCCTTTCATTAGTGGTTGAGCACTCTTCATTTCACCTTAAATACGCATTCTCAATGGAGGCAACATTGCCCCCAAAGGGGTGAAAATTAGTTTCGGTAAAGAGGAGAAATCTCAAATGGTATAATGGTTTGGGGACCTCTAAAGCTCTACTTGATAAAGTTTTATTCATTGGTATTTAAATTCTCTCATTAGGGTGAAATTAAATTAAAATTAATTTAATTCATTCATTGGATTTAAATTAATGAATTAAATTGAGTAATTTATATTGAATTTAAATTTAATTTATTTTTTCTCCTTAGGGGGACAATAATAAAAGAAAGGTTGAGTAGCTCAGCTTTTAGGGATCCCCCTAAGCCTGCATTTTAGACAACTCTCTGTTCTGATTTCTGAAGCTGTCACACTTGCCTATGCAGCGTATCTCCTTTTACAATGGGAGGAAATGTACTTGCTGCCACCAGTACAAAGTACAGGTGTCATGATAATTTAAACTTCCTTAAACATTGGTCAATTAGGTTTCTCATCAGCTAGAATCTTCAATTACATCTCTCAGTAGAAGAGTTCAAGAAGACACATCAATATCACTAGATGCCAAAGGAGTCTAATCTATCTTTCAGTAGTCCATAAAGCAAAAACAAATATCACCTTAGCTTTAAGTAATAAATGTGTTTGGCCAGGGATACTAAAATTTAGGTACCATCTACAAATGCGTCCGGAGATTTAAAATTGGTCATATCTTTGATTCAAAAATTTAAATTCTAGGAACCCATTCTAAGCAAATTTTCAAAGATCTGGACAAAAATTTATGTAGAATTATCTTCATTTCAATATTGTTTACATTAGGAAAATACATATATTGATAGTGAAATGGTTCAGTAAATTATACCATCTCCATAGGATGACATATTAATCTAACATTTAAAGTGATGTTTGCAAAGATATATAAAGATATGGGGAAATGCTTAAGATATGATGCTGAGGAAAAAATGAGGATGTAAAAATGTTAACTGCTGTTTATCTTAATGTTTTGTGTGCATATACATGAGAATAAAAACAAAATACCAGCAGCAATGGGATTATGTATAATTTTTAATTTAATTTCTTATTATATTTGTATTTTCCAAATTTCCTGTAATGAAAGTGTCTTACTTTTATAGTTAGAAAAAGAAAACTTAAAACAATGAGGAGTCCTAAGCTGAGAAACAGTATAATTTCAGCATGCTCATTGATACAGAGACTCATGTTATACAGTTAAACACCTTCTGCTCTTCACTGCTATCATCCACCAACCCCTATTTGTTCACGAAAACTGTATAGCACTAGATCACTGTCTTCCTCTTCACTCCAACACTTATTAGCATGTGAAGGATATTCAGTATCCAAGATGATGACCCATGCAACAGCTTGGACTCTCAGGTCCTTTGCCACCTTTCAGGGTGAGGGTTACATGTTGGTCCTTAGGGAGGCTTTCACTGCCCGTAATTTCTAAATAAGATCTCTTCTCATCTGCACCCCACCTCTGTTATTCTACGTCACAACCTCTTTCTCGCTGGCACTCATCACGATTTTAAATTTTTATTGTTCACTCATTTGCTGTCTCCACCACTGAACTGTAAGCTCCGTGATGGTAAGAAGCATACCTCTGTTCAGCCTGTGTCCGCAGTGCCTTGATCAGTGGCTGAAAGAATTCAATGAATATTTCCTGAATGAATATATTAATGAATAAATGGCCACACGATGCAGTTCACCATCATGATTAGCTGGACTTGCTGGTTTAAGTGTCCAATATATTGAGGTAAATCTAATCTATGCCTAACCAATAGAAATCACAAATATAGTCTAAATGTCAGCGAGTGCCCATGATAGGAAATAATGAAAATAAAAACATGAGCTATGACAGTTCTCCCTTTTCAAGTGATATAAAATGCCATTTATATGAGTGCCTAAGAGTGTTGATTCTTTCTCCCACCCCTTTGCTTGACAAGCAAGACATATCAAATCCAAATGTCTTAAAAATCTGAATTCTAATATCCTAGAATCTTAGACCTGGATGGTACCCTTAACATCATGCAGCCCAATGCTGTCACTTTGCAGGAGAGAGAGTATTAAGTCCTAAAGAGGTAAAATGAAGTGTCCAAAATAACACAACTAGAATTGGAACTCAATCCTTCTGAACACTTATCCAATTTCAGAAATGTTCTCATCACCATCTCTGGGTAAATTTCCCTTGTATAATGCTCACTAAAATCAATTATCAAGGTCACATTGTCTTGATTATTGTAACCTTATAATAAGTCTTTTTTTTTAATAGGTCTTGAAATTAAATAGTGTGAGTGCCCCCCAAAAAAAAGGAGACGCACTTATTTGAACAAATATATTTTGGAACAGATGCTGAGACAGAAACAAAAATAATTGATTTGATCATTGACCAGCCCTGCTGTGGAAGTTGAGCTTTTGCACACAGACCTAAAATATCATAATTCCAGATATGCATTTCGAGAAAGCTAAGAATTACCCTGGTGGTATGAAATATGGGCATCATATACAAGTAAAGTTTCGTGGGGTAAATGAATTTTAGCTTGTCAGTTCTTTTAAATGGCAAATAATCAGACAATAACTGAAATATACTTCTTTTAGAAATAAATGCATTATTAGATCTGTATTAGAGTTTGTGCATCGAATCAATAGATATTTTATAAATAAACAGTCTTCAAGATAACTGCATGAATCTTCAAAGAAGAAAAAAAGTTGTACCTTCTTTCTCAGTAAGATAGGATCTCAGTACAGAAAAGGCCACACCAGCACTGATTATTGAAAACTAAAAGAGATTAACATTCTGTGAATCTTTGAGTTAATCTGTTAGTGAAAGACGCTTCTCTGTATCTGTATAAATTGGCTTCATATATTTTAGTCTGGTGATAGTTCTTGATTATATATATATTTTCATTCCTTTATCTTTAAGAGTAATTACAATGAAGAAAGTATACGTAAAAAATACATTAAAAACACTGGACCTTAAAAGCTCAAGAAGAACCATAGTATAGCATTATTGGTATTGGGAATGCTAATGCTTTCTGTTCTTATCTACTTTTTATTATTTTTTGACTCTATTCTATTTGACTTTATGCCATATTTTTGTCCTTTATGGAAAGGTCTATGATTGTTAAATCACAATTCCACACTTTGGGCAACCTCTTTTAAAGTCTCAGTTTTTTTTCACCTGGAAAATGGGATAATGATAGTATTGCTTGCATTCAAAATAGCTTTTATAAAGATTTAGTGAGACAATATACATAAAACTTTTGAGCACAAGGCATCTACAAGGCTTGGCATGTAAAAAGCATCCAATAAATGTTAACTGTTACCACCACTGGTAGTAGTAGTAGTGGTAGTGGTAGTAGTAGTAGTAAATTGTCAGCTATTTAGTCAAAGTGCACCTCTTCTTCTCTGTATGGGCTGAGCATAGTTCTGTGTATTCAGGTACAGAAAGGTAGACAAAGAAAACTTGCCTGTGCCCTGATCATTGATAGGGTATGTAGAGGGCAGAAGATAATCATATTTTGACTGTTTCAAGACAGATCAAAGGCAAATCTCCTTTTCTTTTTCTTTATAACAAATCAATAGAACCGAATTCATTAAAAAAATTTATGTGATAAGAAGATATCAGATTCTCCTACTAATTCAGTTTCACTTCATCTTTTATCTGGAAGATTGAAGCTAAAAATTATTTTCTGGGTCTAGTAGCTGGGCAAAGCTAATGTTGAGTGAGCACAATGTATGGCCCTCTGCCAGATTTCCAGAGTAGATATCAAATGAGGGGAAAAGCACCTCTCTTCTGTGACCGAGAAAAAATTCTTTTTAAAAGGATGAAGGTGAGAAATTCTCAAAGCTACTGCTGTGTCTCAAGTTTTTGATGCTGAGAGCCTTGAATTAATACAGTAAGACACGGGGTATAAACAGCTTTATTGAGCACACCCTATTGAGCGAAATGTCTACATAGGACTAAGTCAAACTCTCCCCTAAGACTTTTATCAAGTGATGAAGTATTAGGTGTGTACAGAATCTGGTGTAGATTCCAGATGATGTCTTATCCTTGGGTACAAGCCTTATATAGGACGGAAGAAGGGGGCTTGTAGACAGTGTTGAGGACACAAGAGGAAAGCATTGTAACTGGACAGCCAGGGTGTGAGGGAGTGGCAGGGAAGGGGAGGAATGTGAAGACACTGAAGGAAAAGTGCAGGAAAGGCCTAAGAGAGTGATCTTTTCTCATCCCAGCATAGAAAAATCTGGAAGTACATGTCACTTCATAGCACTTCCTACAAAAATACAACAATGATTTTATCAAATCTGTTAGTTCACCCTCTCCAATAAGAGGCAAATTGGAGGGGGAAATAATGATGGTGCTTACCAGGCAAATATGGGTGCTGCTGGTGGGATTGTGCTCAGCCAGGAATTTTGCCTTTTCAATATCCTTCATTCTAGAAAAGGTCAGCGGGAGTCTGGGCCCTACTTTGGACTTGGAGGGATTTGAATAAGATAGAGGTGCATATTTTCCAGGAGAAGAAATGGCCAAACATTATTTTTAAAGGAAATAAGTCCCATCTGCTTCTTGACAACATATGACTTCAAAAACCTATTTGTTTTCCTGAATTACTTCATTGAAAATTAACTAAACCAGTTTATAGGAAGGTAAACCTTATCCCAATAGAAGTTGATATCAATTCCGTTATAAATATTGTAAATATGTAGACTGACAAAGGAAAAAAAGAGAGCATTTCTTTGGTATTATATTTCTTTCAGTGGCTTTCCATATGATTCATTAAAGATATTTTTAACTTTTTTCCCTCAGTTGAAAAATTACATATATAAATCCTGACTTTGGAATTGCATACACATGCACAGCTGCTGCTTTAAACTTATAAAAACACCAAACAAAACAAAACACATCTTGGCATAGAGCCATGGTTAAACCTTTTGTAACTGAATTTGAGGGGGAGGGAGGTAGAAATCCATTTCACATAGAAAAAAATAATTTTATTCTAGTTCTATAGAAACAATATAAATTATTTTCCATGTCATGCTGAGAGGGCACATTATTCTTTATCTCATACAACAGGAAGGAAGATTGATGTATTTTTGAGAGCGCTTTGCCTTGATGTAAGTATTTTACTACCCATAAGAAATTATAGCCATCTCATTGTTTAGTGATAATTTGGGGGACTCTTTGCTGATTTGTATTCTGGGCCATCTCCAAATTTGTTTCCATTAATTTGCTTTTTGTTAATCTCTGCGATAATCAAGAAACAGCCAGTCCTCTCATAAAAGGCCTACTGGCTAGGTTGAACTCAGGAAGGACAAAAAAGTTTGCCTAAGATTCTGGGTGGAGAGAAGTGGAAACTTCAAGTTTCTAAATTCTAAGTTGATAATAGGCTACAGCCTATCATGCTCATCCATCATGGCTCAGGCACCAACATTCAGTTTTCTTTTCAATTAGATTTGCTGAAGCAATCCAGCTCCTTGTGCCCATCTACCATGTTGCAAGGTCTATGGTCCAAATAGCCCAAATATATCTGAATAAAGAGGTCCAAGGTTTTCTTTTGTGTGGGATGAGGGTAGACAGGTAGGTGTCTGGAAGACAAGACTGAAAGAAAAAAACACCTGGTATGATCATGGACAAATTCTCCTGCATTTATTCTAGACCTCTTCATAATAAGGCAGCCACCCTTTTTCAACACTATAACATGTATTGCCCAATCTCATAAAGAAAGATACATTAAGATCTGAAGGTTAAAGTATCTTATCTACTTCCAAACACTTTCAAAAATAAAAAAGATGAAGGCTGGGTTAGGAGATTCCCCACAAATAAGTTTGTTTTTGAAATAACAAAGGCAAATACACATGGCAAACTTGAAGCTTGTTAAGCTATTGATAATTATTAGTTTCAATTATGTAATGTCACCTAAGGAACTCAGTTAGTGACAGAAGTTTTGCATCACTGATCTCAGGAGACTAAATGCCAGTAGCTTCTTCCAGGAACTTTGACAAATATATGTATCCCATGCACTTCCCAGTACCCACTAGATGGGGACTATAGCCTCAATTTGAAAAACACTGACCCATGTGGTCCACAATTTCCTTCCTGAGAAGTTTCCTGATTGTGTCATTTCTCTTACCTTGAATGTTTTCTGCATTCTCTCTTCTAGTCTAGGTTTTAGTTTTCATATAAAGTTCAACCTTATTCCCCTTTTTTTCATTAAACTCTCAGAAGCATTTACAGTGACCCATTGTCACTCCCATCATCCTTAAATTCTTCTTCTTCTTACTGGTTTGGCACTTACCCTGTACCAGTGTATGTTGTTTTTCTTGCAAATGAATATTCTCTATGAAACTGAGTCAACTGACAGCAGAGGTCTTCCTTGAATCTCCAGTGAGTAGCATGATAGCTCGCTCTTGTGTTGAGCTTTATCATAAATCTAAGCCTTTGCTTACGCTATTACTACACTCTGGAATATCTTTGACTATAGTTTTTGACCTTCAAAATCCCTCCTCATTCTCAGGACAGAGCTCAGCTGTCACCTTCTTTGGAAGCCCCCCTGACTCTAACCCCATGGTATGGGCCCTTGTCTGTTTTCTCATGGCGGTCTGTGTGTACTTCCATCTTAGCACCTATCACAGTGTAGTACACTTGACTGCTTAAGTAACTTCATTTTCCCCACTCTAAAGAGAATACCTTGAGGAAGGGTTTTATTTTGTCTTCAAGTCTCTATTACAGCACCTGTCACAGATACCACTGCTGTCAACTTCATAATCTTCCATTATGTTGGCTTTGTATGACAACAGAGATTATTTCTTTTCGACTTTGAAAACATGCAGGGGACCCCTTTGCCAATGTCAAGAGGATGATTCTGAGCTTACAGACAAGATACAACTTTTTCACTCTCCCATAAAAGTCTTTCAGGACTACAGGATTGTAAAGTATTGAATAAAACTAACACTTCATAATCATCTAACATGAGCCAAGAATTACCATATACTTGTACACATTATTACAACACACACACATACATCCACACAACAAAAACAGTAATAAACTGCAACATTCATCTTATTATATCCCTGTTAGAGATGAGACAGAGAGAAAGATTGATTTTAAGAATTTGATTCACACAATTTTGGAGGCTGGCAAGTCTGCAATCTGCAGGGCAGACTAGCCAGACAGAGAACCAGGAAAGAGTTGATGTTGCAGCTCAAATACAAAGGCAGTCTAGAGACAGAATTCCTTTCTTTTCATTCTTTTCAGGTAGACCTCAGTCTTTTTCTCTTAAGGCTTTCAACTGATTTGATGAGTTTCATTCACATTATGGGGAGTAATTTGCTTTAACGATGAAAATGTTAATTTCATCCAAAAAATGACTTCACAGCAACATCTAGGATGGTGTTTGACCAAATATCTGGGCACCATGACCTAGCCAAGGTGACACGTAAAATTAACCATCACACTGGGTAATACCAAAGAGTAAATTCTAGCAATGTCATTTTTTTAATAGGACCTCTCCTTCTAGACACCACTTTTATTGGTTTACCTTAAAAAATGGTATTGTGAAATGAGCCTACAAATTCTGGATCTTCTCTTGAGCTGAGATAAAGTCTTTCACCTAGGCTTTCACCTAGGAGAGAGAGGGAGAGAGACATGAGATGGGACCCCTGTGATTGGAGCTGGACACAGAATGAGATAATAGCCCTCCACCCCAACACACACACACATGAATTCTAAGAAATTCCAACTTTCTGGGCCTCCTCCTCTTCCATTTCCTTTCCCTGACCAAGGATTATCTGAAATTTTTCAGCCAATTAGGGTAATATTTTGAATGCACCTAATACTATGTGTAAGTTGCCTAACAGCCACATAATCACTCCCAGTCATCTCCAAACCTTTAAACATTGGAAATGTTTTATCCTCCCCAACATAATTTTTCTTTTTCTTTTATTCCTTCCAGAATTTAGGCTTACAGAAAGGAAGGCTGTATCTAAGGAACATAAACAGCCCCCACCTGCCCTTTCTACCTCCAATATAAATAATGATTATGCTAATATGTATCATGGTTTACAATTTGCATAGATCAAGCACATCCATCATCTTACATGATCCTCAAAATTTAGGTAGACAGGATAAGGGTTATTGTTGTCATTTTGTTTTGGACTTCATGTATAACATTTTAAATAGCAAGTGGGGGAGCTGGGCTAAGACGGCAGAGTAGAAAGACGACTAGCTCACCCTCTCCCACAAATACATGTGTATATATATAGTGGAATACTACTCAGCCATAAAAAAGAACAAAATGATGTCATTTGCAGCAACATGGATGGACATGGAGATTGTCATACTAAGTGAAGTGAGCCAAAAAGAGAAAGAAAAATACCATATGATAACACTTATATGTGGAATCTAAAAATAAAGGACAAATGAACGTATTTATGAAACAGAAACAGACTCACAGACATACAAAACAAACGCATGATTACCAAGGGAAAAAGGCAGTGAGAAGGAATAAAATGAGAGTTCAAGATTTACAGATACTAACTACTATATATAAAATAGATAAACAACAAGTTTATACTGTACAGCACAGGGAACTATATTCAAAATCTTGTAATTTCCTATAATGAAAAAGAATATGAAAATGAATATATGTATGTGTATGTATGACTGAAACAGTACGCTGTACAGCAGAAATTGATACAACATTGTAAACTGACTAGACTTCAATTAAAAAAATAACAGGTGGGTTGAATACATTATATATTTTTAAGGAAAAAATATATAATCTTTTTTCTTTTTTGCACCAAATTATTCATAATTTTACTCTCTGAATCATAGGCCTAGAGTAAGCACAAATTTGAATGACTTCTCAGGTCACAGAAATTTTCCCAGGATCTATGCCTTTGCAGTACTCATGCTCTTCTTTGGAAGAACCATTTCTCTCCCCTTGTCCCAACTTAAAGGTGACTCAAATGGGAGTTGCTTGACCCCATGTCAGACCCCAATGATTGGGCTAATGAATGAGAGTCTTACCACACTCTTAACCCAGTATTAGTGCAAGGGATGGACATAAGCCCCAACATTTAGTCACTAAAAATTTCAAATTGAAGATTAGAGTTTCATCTCTGCTCAGTTTCATCTCTGCCACAAATGTATGAGTGTAAACCCAGAAGCTAATATGGCCAAGGTTTCAACCATAAAGTGATAGCCTGATTGAGCAAAGCTAGCAAAGGTGTGAGATGACCAGAGAAAATAAGAAAATCATGAAAGTGAGTGAATCCCTGTTCTATCTCAATCTCATCCTCCTACTGCTTAGTTATCGAGCCTTAATTACTTAGTTACTTTCTACCTAAACAAGAAATCAAAGCAGAGAGTTCTTTGAGAAAAAGCAAAGTATCCCATCAATTATCTACATACTATTCTAAGTAATTGAAGATGTTTTCCTTTAATGTTTTATTGTTAATTGATTGAAATTGCACATACACAGCCAGAGAATTTGCCTCCTAAAATTTTTTTAGAAGAGCTATATTATTTTATCCTTTCCAATCCAATGTGAATGTGTCCATAAAAATGCCAATTTCTTCATAGGAAAATATTTTAACTATGGATAATTTCTTAATTAAAAACCTAGTTTATTTTGTAAAATGCCAAAGTATTTCATCAATGTAACACTGTTTTTTAAATAGTAAATTCTGAGGGGAGGCATCTAAATGACAGTCTCTCATAGAAGAGACTTAACAGATAATCTTTTTTTTTAATTAATTGCTTTGGTATTATCAATGCAATGTTTATGTGTAATAATAGACCCCAAGTCTGTTGGAGAATTGGTAGTTGGAAGGAAAGACTAATGGTGTGACATCAAAAGTGATCATCAATGACTTACGAAATACGGAGGACATTTTTCAGGTGGTTTTCTAACTGGGCATTTGTTTTCATGCTAACAAAATGTCATCAAAAGCAATAACACCTCCCACCACCACCACCACTATATGACTAGGCTGATAGGAGTAGTAGAGAGAGAACACAAAAAAGAATAGAAAAAGAAGCCATTTGGGGATGTTTTATAGGAAGTGCATTTGTGAAGAGGATATCCCCTTTAGTGATAGCATTTTGTATATAGTAGAAGCAGTAGATAAATCTATAGAAATAGAGTTGAACAGTTGTATAAAGAGATAAAGAATCTTCTGCAAAATCAATTCCAATACATAGATGTCCATAATAATGCCAATCAGCATGGGGCATGGAATAGCATACAACACATCAGCAGACAACACAATATAAGTTAACCCTATATGCTTTATATAATTCTCATTCCAAAATCATATTCTAGGGATAACTTTGTGATTTGTGTGAAGTTCCAATTTAAGAAATTCTCCAGGTAATGTTAAAGCTAAGGATATGGACTGGTTGGATACTAACTAAAAATAAGAGTTAAGACTTTGATGTCCAGAGAGGGCAGACCAGGTAACCAGCGAGCCACTACTGATTACTAGTACCTGGAATCAGCATAGTCCTATCTGCAAAATAAGACTTGCTATAAAGCTATAATAATCAAGACAATATGATATTGGCAAAAGAATACACACAAAGATGAATGAAATAAAAAGAGTGCCCTCAAATAGACCCACACAAATATGGTCCAGTGATCTTTGACACAGAGCAAAGGTAATTCAATTAAAAAGGACAAACTTTTCAACAAATGGTGCTAGAACTGAACACCTGCATCCCAAAAATAATCTAAATACGATTCTATGCCTTATACAAAAAATAACTCAAAAGGATCATACACCTAAATATAAAATGTGTAATTATAAAATTTCTGAAAACTAACATAGGAGAAATCTAGGTGACCTTTTGTTTGGTGATGACTTTATAGATATTATACCAAAAGGTGATCGATTCATAGAGTAAAAATTTAATAAGCTAGACTACATTAAAGTTAAAAATATCTGCTCTGCAAAAGACACTGTTAAGAGAATGAAAAGACAAGTTGCTGATTGGGAGAAAATATTTGCAAAACACGTATCTTATAAAGAACTTGTATCTAAAAATATACAAAGCATTCTTACAACTCCAAAATAAGTAAAAGAATAAACCAATTTTAGAAGTTTAATTAAAATATGTATAATTTTTAGACTCAAAAACTAAGAATGGTTGGACAGCAAATTAGACAGAGGCCACAGCTGAATTACTGATCTGGAAATAAAGCTGAATAAAGTATTGAGAATGAAGCATGGAAATAGAAGTAGATGAAATAACAATGAAGACAAGGTAATAGATAAACATAATTAAGAAAGGCTAACATATGTCTATATATACTTAGTGAAGAAAATGAATACAAAGCAAGATACACTAAAAGAAATCCACAGATTTTGAAACATTGTAGTAAAATTTCAAAAACTATAAGACAAGGGGAGGGTCTTAAAAGTAGCCAAGAGTAAAAAGAAGGAGGCAGTGGGATTGAATATGGAAGGTAGTTGCAACAAATTGCTAATGATCTAGTTATGAGTTGGGTGGTGATTTCATGATTATGCTTCATAATTTTATATATTATCAGTACTCTGTACTATCAAAAATTAGTACATAGTAAAAATAGTTTTAAACTTTCCCACACATCATTTGATTATTATACCCATGTGAGGCAAGTTTTTCCCACTTTCCAGTAGGGAAATTGAGAAACACTGACTTTTCCAATGTCATACATTGGGTAAATAGGGAGGTAGATCTAGAACCAAGTCTTCAAACTTCTTGTACAGTGCTTTTTCCAGTAAACTACGTTGCCTCCCAGAGAGATATGATGTGAAAGAGATAATTCTTTGCCTTCTATATCCATATTATAATTTCCAATAAACACACATTTATAAAGCTGACCAAATGGAAAGATAGTCATTCTGGCTAGAACCTGATCCTCAAATTCTCCATCCAGAAATTCTATTATAGCTGGGTAGGAAACCCTATTAAAGTAAATTATGTTAAATGTGCTGACACATCCATACTATATAAACTATATCTCTGCTTTGAAAGTCATTCTACTTTGTCTAAGAATGAATGGGTTGTGGTGAATCAATTACAATCTAATACTATTGGAAAGTCTGAAGAAAAAATGTAGAGTCATTGTTATAAACAGCAAAGCAAAAGAATTTGATTACAAAGAACTTAATACCCACTTTTACACTTTTTTTTTCATTTTAATCCATTTAAGTGTTTACCTGCACATCTTCCTTTTGTAATCACACATCTAGCGAATGGCAGAGTTAAATTCAATGTAGCATTATGGAATCTTGGCAGGCTAGCTCCTATGTAGGTAACTTTCTTTTATGCTTCTCTACTAAGAAACAACTTTTTCAAAAATTGTATTAGTGGTGGTGTTTAGTAGTGATTTTTCATTATAATTAGCTTTGAAAACACTCCTACTCCCCCACCTGATATATCAAAGGCATTTTGAGAAGTCAGGGACAAAGCAAGTTTCTTAAGTTGTGAAAATTCTTAAATCACCTCCAAAGTCTTGGTTTTAAAAGAAGATGCAATTATATCTATCAACCCCAAAGAGTCTGAGTTTAAAAATAAAACAACTTAAATTATAATTCTGAAAACAATTCATTGAACTGCATTAATCAATTGATAGTTACTTGTTCAAAAAGTCTATATTTTACTTAGAACTAATTAGTGAGTGTATACACACATAGGTAAATATGATATTAATTATCCCTCAAAGTTAATCTTCGAAGAGAGAATAAAGTGAACATTGAAGTACTCAACAAGCTCATTGGTTGCATGAAACACAAACACACACACATACACACATACACACATACACACACACACACATACATATACACATACATCTTTGAAATCACAGATTGCATCTTTTAAAAATAGCCTAATACAAGAAAAATATGCTTAAATTTTCAAAATATTAAAATCACAATTCAGTTTATGTTGAAGCTTGAAAACTTCAAACTTATCATTTAAGGGATCATTCCTTGATTCTAGTTAGAAAAGAATTTAGTTCTTTAGGCATTTGTGTTTAAAAACAAGCCAAGGTAGAGAACGTTTATAAATTAAAAGATTACCCCAAGGCAACATTAATCCAGAAACTGTGCTGTCTCATAAACAAGTTTATCTTATAGAAATTGCTAAATAGAAAGAAAAATATTTACATGTAATAAGTTAATTTACATTCCGCTGAGTTCCATATTTGGAGTTCAGTATATACAGATTAAACTGATTTCTTGAGCCATGTCTTAGTTAAGGTGTTGTGTTAGATTTTAGAATCTGCTTTTGGAAGAGTTAATATGGCATTATCGAATCTACAGTCAGTCAGTAGAACAACTCAATCAGCACAATATCATGAAGATAGTAGACATTTACCACTAACATTTCTTAAGCAACATATCTTAGCACTTTGCATTTGACTTAATCAAGGTGGATAAACTGGAGACATAGGAATTGTAAGTTAGAAGGTCTAGATTCAGGTTCTGAATGTGTTTATTTCAATTGCTTTGCATGGCTTGAAAAGTCATATAAAATCTGTATCTCAATTTCCTCACCAGTAAAATTGGAGTAAAACTACCCTTGTAGTCACCAGAGTTTACATATGAAGTCGTGAATGTGAAAACACTTTGATAAATGAAAAATATAATATATCATGATTATCAGTTGTGGTATCTGGCTGTGCTCCATTTGCTTTACTCAGGGCTATGTATGAGATTTGGAAACAACATTGAGAACCTTAGGTGCCATACATGGTAGCTTATTTGGGGGGAAAATGCCACTATTTCTCCCTTCCCTGTAACCACATCCCTTGCAATGTGACTTTCCACTTCTTCTAATCAAGTGATGAGCTCTATTTCTCCACTTCTTTAATCTAGGCTAGCCTGGTAATTTGCTTTGGCTAATACAGATGTGCTGATAAATGGTTAATAATCCACTCTACTAGGGAAAAGAAGTCATAATTTGTAGCATTTGCTGATTTCTGAAGTGTAAGTGCTCCCCTATGACCAAATTCAAGATATCCACATGTCCTCACTGTTTCTGCATCAGCTCTCAGGAGTTGGTATAAGTCGGATCCAGTATGCCAATGCAAATAGAACAGAGTGGAGATGACAGTGTTCCACGCTGACTCTGAGCCTGAAGAGGTATTGCCTGCAATGGCTCAGTGTCTTGGAACCCTGCCTGGCTGTCATGGAATAAGCCTGGGTAAACCTCCTAGAGGAAGAGAGACAGCTGACCCAGTTACAGGTATCCCGCACTTTTCAAATGTTCAATTTACCACTTCACTTTTATCAAAGATCTACTTTGGTACCTGTTTTCACTAACCAAAAGAAATCCGAAGAGGATTTTAGGTTTTACTAGATAAAGTGAAAAGCAAAAATAGCATTCAATGTTTGTTTTGCAGTGAGCAGTTACAGAGGCAGCACACACCCCCGAACAGTGAGGATGGCACTGCCAAGCTCCTTCCATGGGAAGTACACTCAGCATCTCAGCATCAAACCTCCATTGCTTTGAACTGTCTGTGAGTACCTGTGCTTGCTTTATCTTGATGTGTTTTATACATCCCTTAGCAAGATGTGTCCTAACATAATTGTTTCTTCACTTTATGCTATCTCTGCTTACAAAAGTTTTCATAGGAATAATCTTCTTTCTACTTTCAAATAGCGGGGGAAACCTGAACTCCTATTGCCCTAGCCAACAGCTCACCAGTCTCTAGAGCAGAGCCACTTAGCTAACTGATATCTAACTGCTGCAGATTTTTGAGAAATCTCAGATAAGAATAGAACCACTGAGCGAACCATTCTTCAGATGCTATGAACCCACAGAACATTGTATCAATTAAATACTAGTTGTCTTAAGCCACTAAATTTTGGTGTGATTTGTTACACATCAGTTGACCCACACTTCTATTATTGCTTGTTGTACTCTTTGATTGTGGGGATAATTTTGTATATATTTATATACACTATATATACTATATACTACATACTATATATATAATAGTTTGAGCTGAGAGCCTATTTTGAGTACTGACATATACACTTAAACCATAAGTCCATCTTTAAGCTAGAGCATATGGCTACTAGAGAATATTTGCCGTTACTTATTTCTGTTGACTGTTTTATTATAAAATATAAATGATTATAAAACACTAAAGATCAAATAAAATATGCTAGCCAAGCATGTGACTTAGAGAGTAGCTCTCCTAATTTTCTGTATTCTCTTTCCAATTCTAAGAATTGACAACTGGATGTGAGAACCACTCTACTCAAAAGTATAAATGATCATATGGAACTTTTTTAAAAAATGAATAACTGAAGATGAACTCTGTAACAAAACCAAGCTTATGTCTCCAGAGAGTTTTCCAACAGCAAATACTTAAAAAAGAAAATATTTACTTCTTCTCTGTAGAGTACAAATGGAAAAAAATAGATAAAAGTCTACTTTTGCTTTTTTATTTCTGGGGGCACATGATTTACAAAAATAATGCTTAGAAAGATTTTAAACTGTGTTGGCAAGCCAATTTCAGAGACTCAGAGTTTAGTGGACTTTGGTTCCAAAAGAGGAAAAAGATGACCCATATGCAACTTCAATTTTTATTGATTTGGTTTTCATCCTTAAGATAGAGACCTTTTGAGTGAAGTCATTCTTTGAAAACTACCAGGATGCTTTCTTTCCTATATACAAGAAATGTTAAGTGATACTGCCACTTTAAAACAACTGGTTCAATAAGAGTACTCAAAGTGGATGTTTTTGTCTTGCTCCTAATCTTAGGAGGAAGGAAAGTCATCAGCAAGTATAATGGTAGCTAGCTGTAGGTTTTTGCAGACCATCTTTTATCAAGTCAAGGAAGTTCCCTTTATTCTTATTTTTATGAATGCTTTTATCATGAATGAGTGTCGAATTTTGTCAGATGCTTCTGAGTCAATTGATGTGATCTGATGATTTTTCTTTTTAGTTTGTAATATGGTGGATTACACTGATTGCCTCTCAAATATTGAACCACCCTTGAATCCCTGGAAGAAACTTCAGTTGGCCATAGTGTATAATTCTTTTTAAGTACTGCTGAATTCTATTTGCCAGTATTTTTGAAGATTTTTACACTTAATTCATGAGGCATAATCATCTGTAGTTTGGTTTTTTGTTTGTTTTGGTACTGTTTTTGTCTGGTTTTGATAGCATCATAATACAACCTTTATAAAATGATTTGGGAAATGTTCCTTCTTTTTCTATTTTCTAGAAGAGATTGTGCAGACTGGTATTAATTCTTCTTCAAATATGTGATAGAATTGTCTGGAGAAACCATCTAGGCCTGGAGATTTCTATCATTAATTAAAATTGTAATTTTTTATAGCTATAAGGGTATGCAAATTATAAATTTCATATTAAGTGAGTTATGTTAGTGTGTATTTTGCAGGGAATTGGTTCATTCACCAAAGAAGAAATACACATGGCAAATAAGTGCATGCAAGGATATTCAACATCATTAGCCATGAATGAAGTGCAAATTAAAACCACAATGAGATATCACTTCGCATCTATCAGAATGATAAAAAATTTTCTAAAATGACAAAACCAAATGCTGGTTAGGATGCAAAGAAACTGTATCACTCATATTTTGCTGATAGGAATATAAAATGGTACAGCCTCTTTGGAAAACAATTTGTCAAATTCTTAAAAAACTAAATATGCAACTACCATATGATACAGCAGTTGCATTCCTGGGTATTTATCCTAAAAGTACAGTCACACAAAATCCTGAACACAAATATTTATAGTAGCTTTATTTATAATAGCCAAAAACCAGAAACAACTCAGAAATCCTTCCATGAGTGAAAGGTTAAACAAACTGGTGCAACCATACCATAGAATACTTCTCAGCAATATAAAGGAATTAGCAACATAAAGGAATTAACTATAGCAATATAAAAGAATTAGATACATGAAACAACCTGGATGTATCTCCAGAGAAGTATAATGTATGAAAAAAGACAACCCGGGGAGAAGGGATAGATTAGGAGTTTGGGATTAGCAGATACAAACTACTACATATAAAATAGATAAACAACAAAGTCCTAATATATAGCACAGGGAACTACATTCAATATCTTGTAATAACCTATAATGAAAAAGAATATAGATATGTGTTTATATGTATTACTGAATCACTATGCTGTACACATGAAACTAACCAAAATTGTAAATCAACTAGACTTCAATACTTTTTTTAATTTTTAAAAGAAAAAGGCAATCCCAAAAGGTTATATACTGTATGATTCCATTTATATAACATTCTTGAAATGACAAAATTATAGGAATGGGAAATATGTTAGGGTTATCAGGCTTAAGGAAGGAATGGGGGCAGGGGGGGTTTGGTGTATAACAGGGCAAAATGAGGGATCCCTGTGGTGATAAAGATGTTTTGTGTCTTGATTGTATCAATGTCAACATCCTGATTGTGATATCGTACTATAATGATGCAAGATTACCTTGAGTAAGGTTACACAGTATCTGTGTTATTTCTTACAACTGTGTATAAATCTACTATTATATTAAAGCAGAAAGTGTTTTTAAAAACAAACAATAGATCAACTGGTTCAAACAAGTTTGTTTATGCACATCCAACAAATTGTTGGCTGCTCTGATGGAGCCACATGAAATGAATGGTCCAATAAAGGCAAGATCTTAGCATTGAACAAACTATTTGGATTACATTACTTATAATTACTTAATCATTCATTCATAAAACCTACATTAACTGAATGACAACTGAGCAATAACTGTAAGCAGTTAATTATAATAAAATATGTAATAATATTATGACTTAGATTAGTAATATTAGATATTGTTAATCATTTGTAATATCAGATAAGTTTATCTGGTCATTTAGTGAACTTAAGATATGCTAGAAGTACTTTATTGTACTGATGAATCATGCTCCATCCAACATACCTCAATATGGCTTTCTTTGTACCAGAGAAGCTCAAATACTAGGTAGCAAAGGCTCCCAGATGACAGTTTTAACATGCTATGGCGAAGATAGGTGAGATGTCTAGAAACCACTTGAGTGATATTTGAATTTATTCTGAGTTCAGTAACATTTTTGAGTACCTACTGTGTGCCAGGAAGTGTACAAAGTGTCTTCACGTATTCAGTATCATGGCTACTCTGTGTGTCACGTTATAGATGAAAGAAACAAGGTTCAAAGAGTTCATTGTGTCCTCTAGTTAACTACAGACACACTTATGGAGCTCAGAATCTGGCCTAATCTCTTGTAGCCTTTTTTACCACTTAGGAACTTTTGGGAAGATCCTAATGAAAAAACAAAAAAGCAAAAACAAAAAACATAGACACGCAAATAGACAGCTAGATAGATACTAATTTTTAAGCTAAAAACCAAATGGAGACAAGCAATAATGCCTGCTTGGCACATAATACAGAAAAACTTTCTCCTCTATAGAAACCTATGACTCTCATGCAACTATTTACATATGTAAAATGTCTATACTTTCTTACATCATTTTTTTCACCATTAAGAAGCCACTGATGCACAGGAAAAAATTAGATTAACATTGATAGCTGTGTGCAGAACAGGTTTTTGTGGAAACTTGTCTTTTCTTTTTGAAGAAAGCTTCTGAGAATTATGAAAAATTGATAGCCTTGATGGCTAAAATTTTTAGCATGTTCGCCAAAAATGCAAAAGGGGTTGTATATTTCTTGGAGCCCTCCCTGAAAGCAGTTTGTTTTGTTCTTCTGTCATATTGTTTCATTAAGAGGTCAACTGATGATTCAAAAAGCATGGCATTAATACCACCACTTGTTCTTCAGACTAGATCCATGTATTCAAAATAACCATAATATGGTGAAACCAAGCAAAAGACTCCTCTCTGCCAAGGGATCAGAGGGCATCACCGCTGGATACTACGACAATTGATATTGACATTGATGGTAAGAAGAGCTGCAAGGCTTGAGAGATGTGCCTGCGTGGCTACATGCACGCTATGTCTGTGATACCAAATTCTAAATAAAAGTTGCAAACTTTGAAAAGTATTCAGATAAATAGTCTAAACAGTATCAGCATTTCAAAATTCAGAAAAATTTATATTGCTTATATTATCAGTCAACTTAATTCAATGATCCATATTAATAGAAGGGAAGGGCAGTGTCCCGGTTTGGTTGCCCAGAGCCACTTAAACACACTCTCGTATTGTTGAGACACAGAGAATTCCTTTAGAAAGACTGGCAGTTAGACAATACCCAGTAAGGAAAGGCAGCTATTTATCTCCATATGGGGGTCGATGTGTGACAGATGAGCACTACAGTCTGTGTGTCTCTCAGATGAAGGTCTACTTGCACAGTAAACATAAAATTGTTTTAGCCAGTAGCCTTAGTTCTGGGCTGCACACCGTTACCACAGAGGTTCCACTGTGACATGCCAGTTGAAATAAATTGCTTAAGACAACAGGATTTGAAGATACTGGCAGAAATAGAAGGCAGCAAGGCAGTTGGTTCCTCTGGGTGATTTTTTTTTCTTTTTTGGTAAGTCATCTGACACACTTAGGAATAGCTTTGCTGATTCTGAATGGATCTCAGTGTATTACGGCTGACTCGGTCTGACAAAAGAATGGCTGGGTCCACTTCAGTTAGGTGTAGCTAGGAACACGGAAGTGTCTGCTTTTACTGTTCATGTAGCTCTCTTCTTAAGGGCAGAATAATAGACGTCAAATATTCGAATGGTGAAGTAGTCTCACAAAAGAAATATCTGACTTTCCATTGATACTACTACAAATTCTAAACTCTTTACCATGACTTATGGACCCTAGGGTGCCTGGCCTCTGCTCAACTCTGAAGCCTCATTTCCAGGCACCCCCACCCGACCCCTCCATCCACAGAGAAGCCCTTCTTAGAATCTTCAGGATTCCAACTCATATAATTAAAATCTCCTACATGATTTTAATCTTCCCCTTTGGTTATGTTAGCACTTTGTTTAACATCCATTGCCACTAAATTGTAACCTTATAAGGACAGAAATGATGTTCGAATTACCACTGTGTCTTTAGGAATTAGCACAGAGATTGGCACATCATAGCCTCTTAGTGAATACTTATTGAAATCATGAATAAATGAATGAATCTGTGAGGAAGTGAGTAGAACTGGATTCTGCTTTATTTTGAAAGCAAACAAAAATGTAGGAGGACAAATCATTCCAGGTTGCCTGAAATTGAGAGGGAGCCCAAAACGTGGATCTTTCTGCTTTAAAACTGAAACAGTTTCAGGTAATCTGGGATGGGTTGCTCACCCTAGACATGACCATTGCTTAGTGAGGGTAGCAATGTTGAACAAGCACTCAGATTTTTGTAGACACATCTTCATGGATGTTCCTGGTTGCTTGACCACATAAAACTAAGCTAACCAACCAGACAACCAACAAGTCTGTTTTTTCCCTCAACCACAGACATTTTGAAGCCTTATTTTTTTCCAAGTAATTGCATATCAAGTATTTATTCCGTCTTAATCTCAGCGAAATAAAATAAATATTTGTGACTATCTGTTTCATAGTTGATTCATCTCTATGCTCTGATACTATGAAAATCTGGGACTGGAGACCCATTATTATTTTGTCTCCACACTGATATAGCTCCTAAAATATTAGAAATTACAAGTCACCTTCCAATAAATGGGTTAAAAAGATAATAGCATTTTGATCCCAGAAAAATAAGCTATGTGGGTTGATAACACAAAATTATTTCTTAAAACTGTCTTTTGCAAAAAGAAGGTAAAATAAATGATAACCTTGATTTCAAAGACTATTTCTGCCTTTGCAAGTTCTCACAAAATGACAATAATCACCTTAAGGTATATTTTCTGAAATTCTTGATCCATGATATTAATCATTTTAAAACACCTTTATTTTACTAGGAAAATTATTATTTGGGGCTATTGAATAGATTTTAAATTTTCTCCACTAAATAGTGTATGATATGTTTCAATAACCACTTGATCTGGGTTGAAAAATTACTTACATTCAAGTTGGGCAAAGTAATTCTGGAGGATTTTTTAAATATGGCACGTAGAGAAGTAAGTGGTACATTTATACATTGAAAAGATGTGAAAGACCTCATTCTTAGCCATCAATTAAGCCATCAAGGATAAATTACAATACACTTCATTTTATATAGTAATTCTAAAAAAGTCATAATCCATGATTGAAAAAAATCAATGGTAATATGATCTAATAAACTTCTAAGGAGAGTTATATTCATACTTTCCTTATTTACTATTTTAAAGTCCAAATTTCATGAGGTAAGTATATTTCAATTTTAATTTTTAGTTATCTTCTTCAATGGCATAATTCCAACAGACTTAAACTTGCAGGCATAAGATTAAATAATACGTCGCTAGACTTTTAAAAAAGAACTAAAATATGAAACATGCAGGTAAGAAAGCAAAATTTTCAAATAAAAGATAGTAACCAAATAATTATTTTTTATAGTACATGTTAGAAAGAAATGCATAGAGCTGCTAATTTTCCTGCAGTTAATCCCAATATTTGGTACAAAACAGAATTATGTGGAGAACTTGTTGAAAACACAAATGCCTGGTTTCACCCTAGATCCCCTGAATCAAAAAAGCTTGGAGCTGCTGCTTATGTGCACCCTGGGTTAAGCTACACTGCTCAGTATTGCAAAGTCTTGGCCTCTTGAGGAAGGAGAAAAAAAAACAGCATTGAAAAGACAAAAGAAAACAAACAAATCAAAAAAGCAGGTTAGTAATGCATTTAAACAACCAAGTGACTAGCCCATTTTTCTCTGCTCAGTGGTCTTTGTTGATCACCCTGAGCAAAGAAGTCTAGGATGATGAGAACTAAGAAATCTTTGTTAGATGTATAATTAAGAAGCCTTTTGTGACCTTGAAGGGAGCAGCTTTAGAAATTGATGAGAGCTGACTTCCAATTGCACAGGATAAAGGATTTAACAGGAAGGGAGGAAATAGGAGCAGTTATAATAAGCCTCTAAGAAAGATGGAAAACAAAGAAATAAGCTGAAAAATGTAGCTGGGCCAAGAGAGTTGGTTTTTTAGAATGATGGCAACAAAACGCAAATACATTTGTAGGAATAAGGAAGGGAAGGCAGGCAAGTAAGAATAAAGGAAGGAAAGAAGAAAGGAAGGGAGGGAGGGGATTTTTCAAAGTTTGAAATGCACTTTGGAGTGAGGCACTGTCACCCACTAGCATTAGCTATGTGACTCTCAATAAATTACTTAATCTCTGAGCCTCAATTTCTTCACCTACAAAATGAGAATTAAGACAGTAATGGCACATAATGTTGACATGAGGGTTAAACAAGGTAATAGATGTAAAACACTTAGTCCAGGGACTGACACATAGTAATTGTTTCAGAAATGCTCACCACTCTCCTCGTGATTATTGATGTTGCTATTGTTCTAGTCTCAGTAATTAGCACAGATCCTCAACCACCTCTGAACAAACAAGGGTTGAGTAAATAAATGATGTGAACCACCAGCCCCATAAAAATGACTTCTTCCCCTCTAGTCACATAGGGGTAATAAGAAGGATGTAGTGAGAATAGAATAAGATGATATTTATAAAGCCCTCAACACAGTTCATAGATGTAAATATTCACTAAGTATTATGTAATATTGCTACTGTAAACCCAATTGCTCCAATGTGACTATCATAAATGTTGCTTACAGAGCTGCTCAGAAACCTCCTATTAGTATTGTATTTGTGTTTGCTTTTCTCAATAAGACCAATATACTCATCAATACTAATATATTGATAATTATGAGAGTTATTAGAATAATACGTGAGTATTCACAAATGTATATACACACATAGAACTCTATATGGAGGTGAATAAATGAATGCATAAGCAAATTTCTTCAAGGTTGGTGGTTCTCAAATTTACACTTAGGAAGATCTGAACAATTTACTAAAGTATAGAAAATCTGAAACACATTTTGAGAAACAATGCTTTAAAGATTTCAAAGACTACTAGGAAAAGCAACATTTAGTGGATTGATACTCCAAATATCTATACCCTCAGTTTACTCAAATTCCTTTTTGCTGTTTTGTTTCCCCAAGGAAAGTTCTGTTTACCACGTTGTTTGTCCAGAATATTACTATGATTACATCAGCTGATTCCAAGGATTGCAAATAACCTAGAAAATGTTTGAAAACATGGCCAGACTACTCCTTACCTAAAGTGTTACCAGAGGCTCTAAAAACAAAACTGACCTACCCGGACATCCAAGACTCTGTATGGTCCTTGCTTTGTTTACTAAGGTGCTCTTCTATGGCAGTTAATTCATAATTTGAATGTTAATGAATTTTGGCATAAATTCCTGAACTTGGATAATAGATGTCAGGTTTTCTTATTTCTGTTAGTCTCATGAAAATGCATTCTTACTTCTTCTGCTCAAATCATGATGGAAAATGTGCCTTGAAGCGCTCAGAAATACATCAAAAGTGAACTCACTTGACAGCTGAATCATAAAATAATAAGAAAGTCGATGTTTCACAAAATTATCTCTTTGGTGGAGATTGTTTATTCCTACAAAATGTATTTTAGTGCATCTGTTTAGCTACCTTGGTTACCCCCAAAGACTTCTCAAAATACCTTCTCATTTAGACCAATTTCCCTTTTCGTAATATACCCCCACAAAAACAAATGAAGCAGAAAAATGATTTTGAAATGTTAACTGCTTTGTAAACTTTATATCCTCCAGTATTTCCTGTTACCCCCTGAGGCGTCTCCCCCCTACCCATCATCTATAAATTTGGACAACTTGAACTAAGAGATTGTTTATTTCAGGACACAAAGAACAAAGGAATTGGTTCTTAGTTTCTGAGTTTCAAAAGGAAGACACTGGCCTAAACAAAGGATTGAGAAGACATCCTTTGATATATCTATCCACCTACTCACCTAGGGAGTGCATCAAAAGATAAAGTTCATTGAAAGCTTAGACTAGAAATCGATAGGTGAACAGGGAAAGTCTCAAAGCCCAAAGAAGCAGCAGGACTGAAGTAGCCATGACATCAGAAGAGAGGAGAGCAGAGAGAGGGATGAGGCTGGGAGTATGACAGAGAGGAGCAGATACACACCTCACCCTCAATCTCTTGGCACATCACTTTGGTGGAGATGGGGGAACCCCAAATTAACCAATTTTTTTTAACTTTAAGGATAAGGGCTTATAATAGAAAGTTAAAGAAAATTAAAGAAATCTGATTTTGTGGAATTGAGACCATCATCTACTAAAATCCAAATGAGGGAAATGTTTTTTAAATACTTAGATTTTAAAAAGCACATAAGCATGCTGCCGAGATTTTCTAAGTTTTCTCTGATGGCAGATTTTAAGAATGATTTTAGATACCTTTTTTAAGTTGTAAATTTTAAAAAGAAGATAGAAAAAAGGCTATTCACCATTATATTTCATGTCCCTTTCTAACTTGAAATAATAACTTAGCCATTTTGTAAATAATGTGGCACCTCGGTGGTTGCAAAGAACAGATGCTTATACTTAAGTGCAAAATAGTTTGAGTAAACCACAGAACTGCTAACTCAGGTTTTAAAATCTGTTCTGCAAAGTTGTGTGACAAAGCTTAGACTTATAGAGGATAAGATGCTTCTGATTCCATAATCCTTTATTTCTAGCCTTTCTGCTTTCCCAGTAGTATCCATTACATGCTTTATTTTTACAACATGTCAAAAGACGGTTGGTGACTAACAAATTATTCTGCAGTAAATATCACACTTAAATCATAGTTAACATAAACCTGGGTTAGATGCAAATAATTAAACTCTCTTCCTTGTAGTCACCAGTTCCATAATTCACCTTCTCTGTCCACTGACTTAATAGGGTTCAGTGGAACCCCTGGGGCTGTGTAGAACACATCTAAAAAAAGAGAGACTCTAAATTGTAGTTTAAAAAAGAGAGAAGAATGTTATTTTCAGGTACATACCATAACTTAAATTAGGAAAACAAAGTGTTGCTTTGTGTAGGTCCCTATGTGATTATGTAAAATTTTATGTAATATATTGTTTAGGTGGATGAGTTTATGTAAAGAGCTACTCTGAGAGTGGTCAAGGATTCTGGAAACAATCTGGTCACAGTCTAAATACCACCACTCACCCCTCATTTCTAAGCCAGCCTTTCCTCTTAGTCAAACTTGACCCAAACATTTTCCAAAATGTTTACTATGCTTTTATAACCTGAAGAAATAGTTTTCTCCTCTTGTATTTAGAGTTAGGCTGAATTATTAACTGTACTTAATTCAGCTTTAATTGTCTCTCTTTCTAATGTTATCAATTAATACTTACTGACTCTAGGGTTAGTATCCTTACAGTCAACTAATTAGACTCTATTTAGAAGTCACTGACATTTCCACAGGTAAAAACAATAACAACAAAAAACATGCCTGATCCACAGCTTACTCTATAGTTTGCTCAACAAAGGTACTTGCAGGAATTGTCTGGTTCTCCTTAAGGCAGAAGGATGACAGAAATTTCCCTAGAGGTCAGCCACTTTAACAAGGAAGCAGCTAAAGTATGGCCAACTAGAATTACTTTGTGAATAAAACCCAATAACTAATGGTTCCAGTGGCTGGGGAGTTAGAGGAAAAAGGAAGCTGTTGTTTAATAGCTGTAGAGATTCAATTATGCAGGTAAAAACAATTCTGCTATTCAACATAGTGCCTGCAGTGGACAATACAGGAAAGTGTACTTCCAAAATTTAAGAGAATAGATGTCATGGATTTTTTCCCACAATTTATTTATTCTAATTTATAAAAATATAATTAACATATAGCATTGCATGATTTTAAGGTATACACCATGATGATTTGATGTATGTATATGTTATGAAATGATTACCACACTAAGGTAAGTTAACACATCTATAACCTCACATACTTACCATTTTCGTTTTTTTTCTCTTTTTTTTTTTTTGGTAGTGAGAACATTTGCGATCCACTGTCCTATCAATTTTCAACTAGACAATATAGTATTGTTAACTGTGGTCACCATGCTGTACAGTAGGTGTTATTCATCTTATAACTAGAAGTTTGTACCCTGTGACCAACATCTCCCCATTTCCTAACCCCAAGCCCCTGGCAATCACCAATCTACAATTTGTTTCTGTAAGTTCAGCTCTTTTAGATTTCACAAATAAAAATGTCATCATACAATATTTGTCTTTCTCTGTTTGGCTTATTTCAATTAGCCTAATATACTCCAGGTTCATCCATGTTGCTGCAAATGGCAGAATTTCCTTCTTATTTTTAAGGCTGAATAGTATTCAATTGTGTAGTTATGCTACATTTTCTTCATCCACTCATCTGTCAACTGACATTTAGATTGTTTCTATACCTTGGATATTGTGAATAATTTTGCATTGAACAAGGGGATGCTGATATCTATTGGAAATAGTGATTTTATTTCCTTTGGATACATACCCAGAAGTGGGATGGCAAGATCATATATTAGCTCTGTTTTGAATACTTTGAGGAACTTCCATTCTGTTTCCCATAGTGGCTGTACCAATTTACATTCCCATCAACAGTGCACAAGTGTTTCCTTTTCTCCACTTCCTTGTCATCTCTTGTTTTTCTAAATAATAATCATTCTTTCAGATGTGAGATGATGTCTCACTATGGTTTTGATTTGCATTTTCCTGAGGATGAATGATGTTGAGCACATTTTCATATGCCTGGTGGCCATTTGGATGTCTTTTTTGGAAAAATGGTTTTTCAGGTCCTTTCCCCAATTTTTAATAAAAAAATTTTTACTATTGAGCTGTATGAGTTCTTTATATATTTGGGGAGTAGTCCCTCCTTTTCAATTCTTTGGAAGAGTTTGAGAAGGACTAGTGTTAATTCCTCTTTAAATCTTTGGTAGCATTCACCAGTGAAACCATCTGGTCCTAAGTTTTACTTTGTTGGGAGATTTTTGTTTACTGATTCTATCTCCTTACTCAGTATTGGTCTGTTTAAATTTTTCTATTTTTCATAGTTCAGTCTTGGTAAGTTGTATCTTTCTAAGAATGTATCCATTTCTTCTGGGTTATCTAGTTTGTTGGTATATAATTGTTCATGGTAATCTCTCACGATTGTTTGTATTTTCTATAGTATCAGTTTTAATGTCTCTTCTTTCATTTATAATTTTCTTACTCAAGTTCTCTCTCTTTTTTGTTTGGTTAATTTAACTGAAGTTTTGTCATTTTTGTTTGTATTTTGAAAAAATCAACTCTTTGTTTTGTTGATCTTTTCTATTTTCCCATTCACTACTTCATTTACTTACGTTCTTATCTTTATTAATCCTTTCCTTCTGCTAATTTTGGGCTTAGTTTGTTTTTCTATTGTAGCTCATTGAGGTATAAATTTAGGTTGTTTATTTTTAATCTTTCTTTCTTTTAATATAGGTGTTTATAGCTATAAACTTTCCTCTTAAAACCGCTTTTGCTGAATCTCATCCGTTTTGGTAGGTTGTATTTCCATTTTCATTTGTCACAATATATATATTTTATTTCTCTTTTGATTTCTTCTTTGACCCATTGGTTGCTCAGGCGTGTGTTGTTTAATATCCACGTATTTGTGAATTTTCCAGTTTTCCTCCTGTTATTGATTTCCAATTTCATATCATTGTGGTCAAGAGTGATAGGTGATAAAATTTCAATCTTTTTGAATTTGTTAAGGTTTATTTTGTGGGGTAACATATAACTGTCATAGACAATCTTGTCCATGTACTTGAGAAGAATGTGCTTCTGCTACCATTGGATGGAATAGTTTGTATATGTCTGTAAAGTTCATTTGATCTATAGTGTTCAAATCTTCTGTTGTTCAAATTTTATGTTAATTATTCTTACTACAATAAAACAGAAAGAAGGACACAGGAAGCTTCTAGGAGGTGTTGCATATGTGTCCTACTTCGATTGTGGTGATGGTATTAGTGGTGTCTGCATATGCCCAAATTCATCAACTTGTAAATATGTGCTGTTTTTTGTGTATCAACTAAACCTCTTTAAAGCTATGGAAAGATAGTTACTATTCCTGATTCCTAGAGGACTGTCAGCACAATGCATTATAGCATCCACTCTTCAATTCATAACTGAGAAAATGTCACCTCTGTACTCCACTCCCCAAGGCATAAAACAAGCTGAGGTCTAATTTCAAGATGGTCAAAATTTCCTTCCTTTTTCTGTTTCTCACTTTGCCCTCCCTAACACTGTCATTTCCTGATATTCTTCTGTCAGAAAAAGACTACTTCAATTCATGGCTACCCATCACTCCTGTACTGGAAGATGTGCATTCTTATTGTAGTTTTTATTTCAACTAAGCTGTCTGCTTCTGTTAAAGATCACTAGCAATTTATAACTTGATTTGTAGTCACAGCCACACTGCTCCTCTCAGGGACTTTGCCCTTTTCCCCCGTCTGAACTTTCAAAGCATAATTTGACTATACAAAACAAAGCACATCCCTTTTGAAATAGATAAAAAGAACACTGGTTTCTCAAGTTCACAAATCATGACAAATCCCAAATTAATGGAGGGCCACCTAGGAGGATATAATGTTTGTGTGGGAAAATAAAGTCATTGGGTGAGGCCAGAGCCAGCCAGTGAAGCCCAGGGGCCAGCAGTCCTGTGTGCATTTTATCCCTAAAACAGGAAAATAAGTTCAAGAGCACCTATGAGAAGACTTCATGCCCTTCCAGAGAGCTTGAAAGGCACAGGGAGTTGAATAACTCCTGATTAATGCAGAACAGTCAGAGTTGCAACATGTGGGACCTAAATGAAAGTGTTCTTCAGTTGTCTCCCACTTGTTTCTCCAAGTCCAAACACCTTTCCAGTCTCCACCAAATCATTCCTTTGAATACCAGGCAATGTCATAACTATGCAGTGACTACTGCAAAGTGTCATCTTTTTGATAAGTAAAATTGCACATGCACCATCAAATCCAACTTCTTGGTGGTTTGTTAATTATTCAGGATCATGGGAAACACTTTTCTAATATTGAAAGAGATTAGTTTAATATGAGTATAGGTTCATCAATGAATGCTAATAATTCACAGTCTTGGAGCCTTAGTTATGCTAAACTATGTGGTTTTCTGGATAGCTGAAGGTTTATTGCTTTAAGTTCAAATATTTGGTTTTAATTATTTACTGCATAGATATTTCTGAAATAGATTGTACTGTTCCCTGCCTTTGTAAAATGAGAAATCTGAATGGAAGGTAACTATATTGCACTGCCTTAGGGTATTGACTATGATACCAGTTATTATACTTCTTTGTAATATAATTTGGGTTCTTGAAGGCTATTGATACATATATAGGGTTATTTACCCTAGACAAATTTGAGGCATGTTCCAACAGTTTTCCTAAATTCTGATCTCTGACAATTATCACTACTTACTTCAGTCAACGTCGCAACTTTTAGAAATTTTTCTCACTTCTAATTTCCTGCCTGTAATGTAGGATGGATTTAGAAACAAGATAACCCACATTTATTACCATTGTAGTTGAAATAAGATAAAAGAGGTACTGAATATAGAGAAGAGAAACTGTACTACTAGTGAAATTCATCAACTTTATTGGACATCTTCACCTCTCTTTTGGCCACTTCTAATAAGTCCTTTTACTTAATTGTGAGCTTCTGACTGTATTCTTCCACATAAGTGAAATTTGTAGTTTGGTGAAGGGTTAATTTCGCTCATCTTGGTATATTTCAAAGATTACTTTTTTGTTGTTTGTTTTTGCTTTTGTCATTCCAAGCAACCTCTCTGATCTGTTAATGAAAAAGCATCAAGAAATTTGATTTTTGTCTACACTAGCATAATTGTTTATATTTGAAAACAAAATAGATAATTCTTATGGGATATTAATGTTTAGGAAATGACTTATGCACAGGCCTTTCTTCCCTCCATTACATTTGATCTAATCAAGAGTCATTGATCTCAATTAAGAAAGTGCATTTTGTTGGCAACTGCCTTTGCTGTTTCTGAACTAGCTTTTTTTAATATGCATTTTTCCTTTAGTCACTTTACCCTCAATAGAAAATATGTTACAAATCTAGTATTTTTATTTCTCTTATATTTTTCTATCCATAATATTATCTTAAAATTGGATTAAATGTAGAACTTGTTCTATCAATATTTTTACAACATTTCTCTCACACCAAAAGACTCTATGTACCTAAATGAGGTAAAACAGAATTAATTTTTATGTCATTGCTTTCTTTCTTAGGGACATGAAGATAATTTTTAAATGGAAAGATATTAAAATGAAGATATAACAAATTTTTATATATTTAATTGTCAAACAGCTAGAATTATGATGATATTCATTATCATTCCATAATATCAGAGTATAAACTTTTCTTTCTTTATAATGGTCACTATTCTTCCATCTATTTGTGTGTGTGCATATGTGTGTGTGTTGGATTGGGGAAGTGAAGTTAGAATTTGGATGGGATTTTTGCCAATACCAGTTGGTATTTGGCTATATTTAGAGGTAGAGTGTTACGTGGGAAAGAGTAGGTTTTGGAAACAGACAAATGTGGATTTGTACATCCATTATCCTACATTTTAGTTGTGTGACCTTGAACAGATTATATGACTTCTCTAAGCCCCATTTTTTGATCATTTGGGGAATAAGAATAATAATACATACTTTGAAGGATTTGGGGGAAGATTAGAACTGAAAACTCACAGAGAAAGCACTAGACAAATAGTAATTATTATGGTCCTCATAATCATTGTATCTAACTGGGGAACCACATAAAACCCAACTCAAATCTCAGTTGTTCTACTTACCAGCTGTATGATCTGGGTCATGTTAAACTGAACATTTATGAGCCTCAGTTTTACCCTCTGTAAAAAGAAGATGTTAGTGTCAGCATAGAGGTTAAATGAGATAATATATGTAAAGTGCCCATTATGGTGCCTGGCTCTGATTCAGCTCTCTCAAAGAATTAGTTTCTTTTCTATTCTCCTCTTAAGTTCAGATGAAGGGATTAAGAATGTGGATCGAAACAAAGCTTTATTATCACAGCATGTCTTGCAGTGAACATTTATGGAGCCTATTTTTTTCTGTCTTATTAGGAAAACAAAGAAATACGAAGTGGTGGGAAGTGGATGTAAAAATATCATGAGTACATAGACTTAGAAGTTTATTTATTTACTCCAGCACCCAGAAATATTTGGTGACATCTACCATGTGCAAAGCACTTTGCATGCTTTTGAAGCTGTGATCTTTAATTCAAAATTTTTATTCAAATTATGATGGGTTGTAAGAATAGATGCAGATCATGTTTCTGCTGTCATAGCCTCAGTCCTAGGCAGCTGTTTGATACACAGAAGAGTTTGGTCACAAACCAGAAGACAGAACAGTGCCCAGCATGGGTTTAAATTCTGCAGTTCAAATAGTCAATCCAGTCTTTCAGCCAGGAAGATTTATGTTTCATAAAGCTTAATTTTATGTTATTAAGTTGTAGTGTATGAATAGGATAACCAGTCAATAATTGCAAATTCAGTGGGTACTAAAAGATATACTGTGAAAACTCTCATCCCCATCCAGTCCCCTCAACAAATAATATTACATTTTCCTGTGTAGTCTTGGAAGGAACTTTAAAATGTTGATCTTCATTCCTCCTGTTTCTCTCTCTTCTCTATTACTTCCTGAAATGCATATTTAACAAACAGTCAGAAAGACTTGTGCATCTTGCCCAAGGTGAAGGAGCCAGGGAGATGGTAGATGTTATTACATCGATGCATTTACCATCATTACACTTATATCAAATGATAAAATCAACTAAGGACCTTTTTAGTGCTACAGTTCTTGAATGTATCAGAGATTTCCCCAGTGAGAGGCTGCAAGAAATTAAAATGAACTCTGTAGCTGTGTTATATGGCATTCCAGGACAGCTCAAAATAAACAAGCCACAGTAGCAAATATGCCTCAGAAAACAGACATTCTCCCAGAGAAGACATGCATCTTGACCTCTCAAATACTCTAGCGTTCATAAGTTTAAAGAAAGTTCAATTTTCTCTCCATATGTTCACTTGAAGCTACCTGGTTAACTGCCGTTTGCTCTCAAAAACTAGGTATTACTCATGCTTTTTAAAAATTAGACATCGTCCGAGAAATTGCAGGAAACCAATTGTCTCCTGCAACCATTTTTCCTATCTGAAGCTGTTCCATTGCTGCAAACTGTGTAGCATAATTAAGGTTTTGGTGGCTTAAAGAATTGAACATGACATGCTTTCAAGCCAGATTAAACTGAATTCAGGTTTGGGCTCCCTCACTTGTCTTCTGAACCCCACTAAGCCTCAGCTTTCTATGTGTAAAATCAAGATAATAACACCTATGTGCTGTGTGCCATGCTGTGGCGAGGATTAAAGGAACCATAAAACTCTAGAGGGCCCATAAAAAATGAATAATACCAGAAAGGACTCAAATGAGAGTTGTTGTTGTTGTTGTTGTTGTTGTTGTTGTTGTTGTTGTTAGATGAAACAAATAAGCCTTATTTTGAGCACATTTTAGGAAGTCAAACTGAAGACATGCTGTATTTATGACAATGCAGTATTGTGATTCTAAACCCCTTGGAACTAACTGACTGGTGAAAGTCAGCCACAAACCGAGCAACCTAAAGCCTGGAGAGGACTTTCAATGTGGAGGGAGGAGCAGAGGCATATTCAACACTGTGGATGATCCCACTGCACTGACCAGGGTCTGGATAAAGGGAATATTGAATGAGGTGGAAGTAGTACTAGACTTTAAGAGAAATATATATTTTTTCAGTGTCTGGCCATGTCACTCTATGTGTGATTTCAGCAAATCACACCCCCAATTAGATTCCTTGCATAATCATGATAATCTCCAAGAACCCCTCTGTTCCTGCCATTTTATGAGTCTCCAACAATGGAGCTTCCAAGATATTGGTGGGATGTAACTCATAGAGGGGACTACTTATGAAAAAAGAAAAGGTTGCTATCTCAGTGCAACTGGTCAGCACCACAGCACCTACCGCAAAAGTGAGTGGAAATCATCTAGATCGGGGAGATGCTGTTCTACAAACTCAACCCATTGTCTTCATGCTACGTTTTCCCTCCATAGTCCAGAGACTTTCTACCCACTACACAAAAAGGACATATGTAAGTTTCAAAATCTGTATCTTCTTCATTCACTTAACACAATGTGTTAAGCAGATTGAAAGTCCAAAGCAAGTGTTTGGGTTCTCTGTGATGTGAGAAGTCATTCTTTATAAAGACATTCCGAGCACACTCCAGTTTTGCATTGTCTCAAGTGAAGAAGGACTCAATCAAATTGATTTCATTTTCCCACTGACCTTTTCTCATTTTGAAAAAGCAACATCTGGCTTGTGACCAAAATAACAGTGTGTTAATTAGTCTATGAAGCAGCTTTTCCACAGATTGCACTTTAAAAAGTATTCCTTATTACTCAACCATAAAAAAAAGAATGAAATAATGCCATTTACTGCAACATGGATGGACCTAGAGATGATCATACTAAGTGAAGTAAGTCAGACAGAGAAAGACAAATACCATATGATATCACTTATATGTGGAATCTTAAAAAAAAATGACAAAATGAACTTATCTACAAAACAGAAACAGACTCACAGAGATAGGAAACAAATTTATGGTTACCAAAGGGAAAAGGCGGGTGAGAAATAAATTAGGAGTATGGTATTAACAGATAGTAACAAATACATATATATGTAAAATAGATATGTATTTTACATATGTAAAATAAACAACAAGGAACTACTGTACAGCACAGAGAACTATATTCAGTATCTTGTAATAATCTATAATGGAAAAGAATCAGAAGAAATATATATGTATAACTGAGTCACTTTGCCATACATCTAAAACTAACATAATATTATAAATCAACTATACTTAAATAAAAAAAGAAGTATTCCTTGTTTCACTCTTTTGGAAGATTTTGAACTGCAAATTCAGTAATATAATAGGTTACATTTGCCTTTAAATATAAGAGCTTTAGTTAAATCACAACACCTTATATTGACTATAGAAGTTATCTTTGCTAATTGCATATTGTATGATGTTTTTGTTTTCTAAAAAATTGAGTGCCTTAAATATATGCAGTTATGTCCTGGAGACAGCTTTTACTGTTTCATGAGACCTGGTTGTTAGTATTTTTCCCAAATCTACATTTAATATCATATTGGTGGTATGAAATTGGTCATGTTGAGACTATATATGCCTTGGAAGTTGCGAATGCTACAAATCCAGACTTTCATACCCAACCCCCAAGCCAGTTGCTACACATTTACCAGCACATCGTTCATCACCACCTTTACAAATTTGTGGTAAAAATGACATAGTGAAATCCACTAGAGATTGGATATTTACCAATTTGAGGGAAGGGTATAGCTCAGTCATATAGTGCATGCCTAGCATGCATGAGGTCCTAGGTACAATCCCTGGTACCTCCACTACATAAATAAACCTAATTACCCCTCCTACCTCCAAACAAACAAACAAACAAAAAAACAAACAAACCAATTTGAATTGAGCCTTGCAATGTATCTCCTAGGGATCTCTAACGCCCAGATCCAAGAGGTGGATGGCTGTGTATAGAAGGAAATGAATCTCTTGTCTTTCTTGTAGCACTCAAACTGCTATTTCTGCCTTGAACATAATACACTCTGATATCAGTATTGTGAAAATATTTGGCTGATGTAAATGTGATCTGAGTGGTAATATTCTTCATTTGGTATTGCCCAGAGCAGAGCATATCACAATGATAAGTAATGTACATGTTACCACATTATTTATGTTCAAATTTCACCACTGTGAATAGCAAGGCTGCAGAAAACAAACATCCCAAATATTAATAACAATTTAGAGAAAGATTAAGAAAGAACAGGAGTCTCTGAGCGGGAGGAAAGGTACAGAAAGAACAGAGAAGAAATGTTTGGCATCAGCCAATATTTTCTAAACTGCTAATTAGTTGTCTGAGATTGCGAGGTGGGGTAGGAGCTTAGGCAGGGAATGGGGACTATATCAAACAAGAACACTTTAGCTTTTAGAAAAATCTGAACTCTTGAGTCATTGAAATATTAAGGGAATTTATCAATAAAAGAAGACAGTGATGATTTAAATGGTTTAAACGTGGAATAATTTGCAAAACTTCCAGTCAATTATTATTTGGCATGGATGATTAAGGCCCATGAAGTGATTTTCAACAAAACAAAGATGAAAAGGTTGACCAAATCTGAGGATAAAAACTCAGGAAGGAAAAAAAAAGAAAGAAAATCCACCCAGGTTATAAGAGTTCTTAAGTCCTGTGAATGCTAAGAATTGCGTCTGAAGTAATTTTCTCCCAGAAAAGCAAAACAAAAAACTCTGCTTGCTTTTGTGTTTTGGCAGTTCATCAGTGAGGTAAATCAGCAATAATTCAACATGATGACGCTCTCCCTCAACTTTACTTAAGCCCAGATAAAATTCATTAAGGCAATAAAACATTATATTAAAAGTTAGGCCAAGGGAAAAAATTCAGTGGGTACTAAATTCAGTTACATGGTCAGGTTGAATAAAATAGTCACATTTTTAAAATTGAGTTTAAAAACACCTGAAATGATGTTAATTTCTGAATGTGTGTGTGTAAAGTTATTGACTTAGACTTACTGTATGGGGTCAAGTACTATCATTGATTAAGCTGTAGGCCAAGTACCATGTACTTAGCACACATTCATTATATCATGTGACCCTCATAATAAATATAGCGCAGGAGCATTATTCCCATATTACAAGTAGGGAAATTGAGACCCAAAGAGATTAAGGGACTTATTCAAGATCACATAGCTGGTCAAGATATATGAACTTAGCTTTGTCTGATTGCTAATTATAGCTCTTCCAAGTTTACCAACTACTGAGCCCTTCTAAGGGCATCCCATTTTTCATTAAGGCATTCATACAAACAGAAAAATACCACAAATTAAGATAGCTCTTTTCAGAGCTCAAAAACATGTGGAGTAAAAATCAAAATGTGACTTGTTTCTATGAGAATAGAGTCACAGTTTTAGATGAGACTTAATGGGATTGATTATTGCTCATCAATCTGTGTGTAGTGAATACTATATCTCCCTTTAAGTATCCAGTCCCCTTCCTTTCAGGGGTAAATCCCCCACTATATGCAGTCCTTATGCGATGCTGTGTTTTTTCTGCCCCCTAATTTGGGAACCAAAGTAGAACAGTGTTGCTTTTTTCATTGTCTGGCAGCGGCTTTGGGTACATGGTGAGGAAGAGCCAATAGGACACTTCTGCCTAAGACTTCGAATCTGGAATCAATGAGACAAAGAAGAAAGTTCAGTTCAGATGCCTTCATGATGAATGTTGTGGTGTCCCATTGGAAGTAACAATAATGACCAACAGTAGGAGACTCTTACCCAACAGTTAGGAGAAGACACTAGATGTGTTTTCTACTTATTGTCTCTGCCATAAATGCCTTGCTGCTCACCATTTCCCAAGTGTAGTCCTCCCACATTTATCTTTCTTAATTTTATGAGCCTCTAATATCTTTCCAATGGCTTTTTTTCTTAACAAGAGTCAGTTTCTGTTGCTTGCAATCAAGAAAACTGTCAGATACATTACCTTGAAGTCCCAAAAAAAAAGTCAATGTTATTTCTCCTGGTTTCTAATCCATGCTTACATAGAAACAGCATGTGACTGGGATAATTTAAAAGATATCCCAAAAATAAGGCTTCTACTTTTGCAAAATACAAATGACTTTTTCAGAGATTGTAGCCCAGATATGGTCAGTGCTGACAAAAACCACAAAAAATTCAAATGAGTTGAAAAACAGAAACCTTTGTGGGGAGAACAGTTTGATACTCAGTCTACTATATGATCCAGCAATCCCACTCCTGGGTAGATATCAGAAGGAATTGAAATCAAAATCTTGAAGGGACATTTGCATCCTCATGTTCATTGCAGCATTATTCACAATAACCAAGATAGGATAACAACCTAAATTTCCTTTGACAGATGAATGGATAAAGAAAATATGAGATAGATCGATCAATCGATCGATCAACCACAAAAAAAGGAAATCCTGCCATTTGTGACAACATGGATGAATCTGGAGGACATGGGTATTATGCTAAGTGAAATAAGTCAGGCGAAAAGGGACAAATACTGTATGATATCACTTATATATGGAACCCCCCACCAAAAAAAAAGCCAATTTCATAGAATAGAGAATAGAATAATGGTTGCCAGGGACTTTGCAGAGTTGGAAATGCAGAGATGTAGATCAAAGGATACAAACTTTGAGTTCTAGGAAGAATAAGTTCTGAGGACCTGTTGTACAGCATGGTAATATTGCTAATCATACAGTATTGTGTATTTGAGAGTTGCTGAGATTAGATTTTAAACATTCTCATACCACACACCAAATTCTTTGGAGTTAGCTAAGTGAGGTGACAGATTTGTTAGTTATCTTGATCTTGGTAGTTATTCCACAATGTATATGTATATCAAATCATCATGTTATACATCTTAAATATGTACCATTATATTTGCCAATTCCTCATCAATGAAGTTTTTGTCATAGAACTTTTAAAAGTATAATTTTTGATTAACAGTAAGATAATTTGGATTATTCAAGGACTGCATGCTTTAAAATTGTTTAAATAAAAATCTATTAATCATTTTTTTTAAAAAAAAAGAAACCCATAAGGAAAATAAAGTACCCCCAACATATTCTATATTTGGATTACTAAATTACCTGGCTTCATAATCAAGAAACTTTGAACCTTACTACAATAACAACGAAGTTCCATTCAAGTGTTCAATGTCATTCATATAATAACTTCAAGTAAAAATAGTGCATAGTTTATAAAATGACAGTACTTACTGAAGGCAAAAACCCGTGGCTGACAGCCAACAGATGGTCTGTCAGAATGAAACTGATGAAAAAGTCCCCAACTACATTACTTGAAAACAATTTTGTCTGAGACATCAGCTTCTTCATATCAGAAGGCACACATACTAATTCATCTAACTCTGGATCCCATTCCACAATCTTTGTTCAAAAGAGAAATTAATTCCTAATTTTCCTAATTTTTTTTCAGGAATGATTGCTCAATTCAAATTTTAGTGTTTATCAAATGCACATAAACAGGTACATGGTAGACAGCTTCTGAGACTAAGACAAACGTGTCCAGACCAAGTGAAGGAAAAATTTGAGTTCCACCCATCCCAAACATGGAAAAATGTCTGAGTCCTCTCCTAGTCCTCTTCCTGGATCTTACCACCAGACTGAGGGAGGCAACCTGGGAAAAGCAAGAACCTCCATTTCTCAAAGGCCTGCAATAAAGGTGGTACAGGCTATCATTCGAGGGCTCCTTGCTCTGAGTCCCCCACCTTTGTCCTACTAGGTTGTCCCAGGACATGGGGGATGTGGTAGGAAATAATAAGTATTAGGAGGGACCAGAGATAAATTCCATGCATATAGACATGAGTAGATAGATAATCCAACAGGGCTAAGCAATACAGACAAAATAAGGGATTCCAATAAAGAAAAAAGAATGACGCTAAACTACTAGATAATGTAGAGATTAGGAGTGCAAGCTCACAAATCAATAGGCTTAGATTTCCAGAGTTTTTCCATCTGTAAAACAGACATAAAAGCATCTATCTCAGAGTTATTATTAAGATTAAATTAAATAGCCAAACTAGTGATTATCAAAAAAAGAAGCAGACTCACAGGTACAAAGAACAAACTAGTGGTTACCAGTGGGGAGTGGGAAGAGGGAGGGGTAGTATAGGGGTAGAGGATTAAGAGGTACTAACTATTATGTATGAAATAAGCTACAAGGGTATATTGTACAACACAGGGAATATAGCCAATATCTTATAATAGCTATAAATGGAGCCTAACCTTTAAAAATTGTGAATCACTATGTTGTACACCTGTCACTTACATATAATATCGTACAGAAACTATACTTTAACAAAAATGACAATTAAAAAGGTTAAATTAAATAATAGACATAAACCGCTTAGGACAGTGTTTGGTGCATAGTAAGAACTCAGTGGGTATAACCTCTCCTAGTCTGTTTCCCTACCTCTAAAGTAGTGTGAACTAACGGTACCTACCTCTTAGGGCTGTTGTGGGTATTAAATGAGAGAATGCAGGTAAAGCACTGAGCATTGTGCTTGGCAAATAGTAAATGTTTGTAAATATTTTTTTATTACTACTACTACTACTACTACTACTACTACTACTACAATTATTACTATTATTAATTAATTATAATCCCTTTTCTTCTCCCACTAGGTGTCCTGCCAAGCATAGTTCCTGTCTTTCCTAAACCTAAGTTAGAATTTCTCTTCCTTTTACTGACCACTGCTGGTAGAGATTGAAGCAGAGAAAATCTTGAGGTTTCCCTGGGGTTAGGGTGCATAGCCAACTGTAGGCTAAGATGGTCTTCATCTCTCATGTCCTGTTTAATTCTCAAATGCTATGAGAATAAATGACCTTCATCACATCAACAGGGGGCACAAGCCAGGGATCCATACCCTCAAAAACTTCCATTCAAGAGCCTCACAATTGAGACTTTCCCATGTTTTAACAAATAAACCCTTTAAACCTGAAAATCCTTTACATTCTAAGACGGCAGAGTCAATAGCATTGCATATAGGAGAAAATACTTTATAAACTAATAGATTTTAAAAAAAAAAACTATGTAATAGTGGATGAAACATTTCACATGTTTGATGTCTGGCAAGAAAGCAAAGATTGGGTTCTGAGGCTGTATCTATAAAATATATATTATTGAAATTTGACCCTAGAGATAAAATTAATCAGTTTCTACTAATTTTTAAGAGTAGCTTCATCTATTTCTTTTAAAATTTCCCTTCCAAGTGGAGGAAGTATAAGAGGCCAGGAAATGCAGGGCATGTTCATGAAAAATAAATCAATCGTATTTGGCTAGAGTCAAAAGTACAGCGTAGGACTTAGCAAAAGAGCAAAATAAAATAAGGCAGGAAAGAACAGTAGGAGTTAGACTGTGAGGGCCTTGAGCACCATGCTACAGACACTGGGCTTTCAAATATTTTGAGCTGGCCTGTTAAGCAAAGCTCACGTTAAATGTATGTTTTGATTATGTTTTGAGTTGTATGACTTTGTAAACGTGTCTGAAGAGAAAGAAAAGTCAATATAGGACTTTGTCCAGTTTACTTGTTGATAGACATTATAAAGTATGATAAAGCTCTAAATTTTCCCAGTAAGTCAAGCATTTCATTACACTTTATATCTTAAAACCTGGCAGATACTTGATCTGAGAAAGGTGTCACATACGTATATTCTTAACTGATTCACTCATTTTATCCAAAAACTTCTCACATTTTCTGTTAAGCGTGATGTGCATTCTGCCTCTTAGAATTCTGTATTCTAGCGCTGCTTTGGGCATTGTTCTCAGTGTTTTATTTGAAATCCAAACACACTGTCAGAGTATTCCCTAAAATTCCCTCAGAAACATTTTAAACATCTTAAACTGCATATGTAGAATGAAAGCTTGAAATACTTAAGTTTAAATAAATCTTTGACTATGTGGACTTTTGCTAAACTTAAAAACAGGTCTTAATGTTTAGAATTATTAACCATAAGACAACATTAGCACCCATGTCTAATAGCCCAGGAGACTAATTAGTTTAGAAAACAAATGTTCTAAAGTCCCTCTTTCCACTCTCACCCCAAGCCTGGGTCATTTTTATTTACCAGGTTTTAATCCGAAGAGAATATATAAGACTAAATTGGAAAAGGCCAAAACTAGCCTCTAAAAATATGGACAGACTCTTAATTACGGCAATAGTATAAACAGAAAAGTGCCCTTAGAGTATGCTACTTTTACAAATGTTTATAATGAACTCCTTTATAGAACCAGGCCAGTGTAAAGCTAATTTAACTCAGTTTTCAATTAAAACTAAGAGAACTGTAATCTATTGCCTATAATCCCTTTCTGAAGTACAATGCAACTGACTTTCATTTTAATTATCCAGTAGTTTATTCAAAAGAATAGTGCTAGCTTTAGGAAAGAATTAAATAATCTGCAACTGCACATTATCAGCAATTTCATATTAGATTCAGCGTAACAGAGCTATTAAAGAAGGCATCATAGTAATGGTTCACTTCCATTAAAAAAAGTCTGGTGTGCATTGATGTGTGTGTGTGCCTGGGTGCGTTGCATGTGAATGAATACCTTACCCGATCATGATATAAAGCAAAGTTTGGCTATGACCCTTTGGCCAAATCCAGATCACCCTCTGGATTTACAACTAAAGTTGTCTTAGAACACAATCATGCCTGTTCATTTATGTATTGTCTATGACTGATTTCACAATACAACAGCAAAATCCGGTGGTGGCACAGAGACCGTATGGCCCAGAAATTCTAAAATACTTACTATCTTGCCCTTTATAAAAGAAGTCACAGACCCCTCATTTAAAGGATCAGACTCAGATATCACTTACTAAAAAATCTACTCATTCTCAAAATATGTGCATGCAAGCAAAATGAAGACAGTAGGTAAATCATCTTTGTGGCAAGGGATTACAGTTATCGTAGTCCGCAGCACAATCAGGGAGAGACTCGATGTAGCATGCTTAGTGTCTCTTCTATCTCTATAGGCTAGGAGAGTGCATGAAGCACTCTGTTCAGTTAACGCGGTGTTCTCTCACTCTATACACACATGAGCTGCATCTGTACACCACATAAATATTTTTTAAAGAAAAATTCAGTCAACTGGTCATTTTCATATAAATCAGCTGAACCTAATCTTTATTACACTTATAGAATAGTTTGGTATATTTTGCCAGACTACTGTGTGTCCTTGAACAAAAGGTCAGTAGTCAGTCAATTCAAGCTTTACAGACAGTTTGAATGACTCAGAGTCAGTCTTGTGTAGTAGATATAACCCACAGATTTACTCAGAGACCAAGCATCAACTCCTGATTATACTTCTTAGCAGCTGTGTAACCTTGAGCAAATGGTTTGCCCTCTCTGAGCGTCTTTTTTTTCTCGGTCTGTTGATTTCTACTTTAGAAGGTTGAGATAAGCATTGAATGAGACATTGTATACGTAAACTCTATCCTACAATATCTAGCATGTAGCCAACAATCATTAAAACATAATATCCTGCCCTTTACAAATAATGCATATTTTTCAATTGATTATTCAGCTACATGAAGAATTACTGAAACTTGAGTGAGTGCAATTTGACAATTATGATGACTCAAAAATATAGACCAGACTGGTGGGGTCAACTGAAATAAATCTAAGTCCAGGGAAGGAAGGGCAGGGGAAAATCACTGCTACTGGAAAGACATATTCAAATAGAATTTCCCCATTACCAACTGCTTGTTTTATCAATGATACATCATACTTTGCTTTTTCTTGTTTCTTCTTTCTCATTCTCCTCCTCCTCCTTCTTCTTGTCCATACATGTCATTGCAACTACCACCTTGCCCTGCGATTGGTAGAAACCCAACTGTAACTACTTTTTAGATGGAATCTGGTTTAAATAGCATGAAGAGGTATCCAGAATAGTGGAGATAATTCTAGGAATAATTTTGTTAATGGTGGATTTTTTAAAAATTTGACATATTTTAATAATGTAAAATAGCAGAATTGCAAAATTTAAAAAATAATGCATGAAGTCAGAAAGAACACAGTAGTATTCATGGCATTATTTTGAACTTTAAAAATACCACCCTAGGACTAAAATTATTTTAAGTGAATAGAAATATAAAAAATGATGGAGAGAAAGAATTCCCAGTGGCTATACTTACAGCAACATCACTTGAGAGAATTCTTTCCATTTCCACTAGAAGATGGAGATTGATGTACTATTTGGTGCATTAGAAATGCAAGAGAAGGGGAGTTTTCATTCACTCCATTCAATTATTTGAGGGTAACAAAGATAACATCTGTGGGGACTGAATAATTTGATGATTATAAAGGCAATTTCAATTGCCTGTTCACAATCCATATTCATTTCATATCCATTAAGGACAAATTATATCACACTATTTAGCAGAAAAATTAAAGAATGAGGATGCTTTCAGAAAAATTACAGCTCTTATGTGTGGCCCCTTTCATTCAAGTACAATCAAGTGCATCTGTTTGTGGAAGAAACAGCAAATACATGAATTAAAATTTTTAAAAGACAAAAACCATAAAGGTTAAGGTACAAAACATAAACTCTTTTCTGTTTGATATGGGCACCTAACCCTCCTTTATCAAAAGAAGATGTCACCTGGGGCATTGTTCTTGAGATTCTGTTAGAGAAGAAGTTTAAATGTGTCCACACAATTAACGTTTTCACAAATTAGATACTTGGAGCCATGACTCTATTTCTAAATCAGTATGCAGAAGAGGAAATATCTGTACTAAATGTATTAAAATCATACTTTGGATTCGATTTTTGAACATTTGGAGTGCTTTCCTTTCCCTTGCCTCTTGTTGAAAACATCCCTAGGCAGGACATTCTAATGAAACAATTTACCTACTGTTCTGGCTTACATTGCATCAAGGGGCAGGCGGAGCACAGTGGTTAGAGGTCAAATGCTGCAGTCAGATGAGCCGAGGTACAGGTCCTCCTTACCTCTTCTTGGCTGTGTGACTGTGGCTTCTTCCTCTGTAAAACAGGGGTCATAACAGCATGTCTGTCATAGGTGATTGCGAAGATTAAAAGAAGTTGTGCCTGTACGGCAGTAACAATAAATGTATGTAAATACATTTCAAATTGTATTAACAAATACATTATATTTTATAATGTAATACATTATTTATAAATACAAAAACTATATATAAAATTAACATTTGATCTTTATGCCTATACAAACAGCAAATATATAATGATGCACATATATAGAGACATATGTCATATGTGTGTCCTTCTTAGTGCACATGTGATGTTTGACTAGGATTTAGCAAATCCTAGACTTTACAGGTGAAAAATATCAGGATTGCCAGATAAATTAGAATTTCAGGTAAACAACGAATTACTTGGCAACTAGAGGGTTTTCAAATGTCCCCACAGGTAGTAGTTATCAATAGGTTTATTTCATTGTGTAAGCTAAATCAGGGTAATAGCCAATTAACTGAACAGCCTGGAATACTCCCATCCCAACGCAGAATCAATCTGCTTCTCCACCTCTCAGTGACATCACTTTCAGATCCCATAGCTCCACTTACAAGAATTGTCTGTCTACTTTCCAGATATTGGCATCTGTTTAAGATGGCTCAGCTCGAACTACCCCTAAATTATCCAACTGACCAAAGTAAAACTCACACATCAGCACCATGCCATGATGTTGGACAAGTTAGCTGCCCCATTGTCCTTATGGGATGTCACGTGTCTAAAACTGAAATGTGACTATATTCATGCACAAGACTTCAAAACTCAGGGAACATTGGGTCAAGCTCTTCCAACATATTTTTTTTGACCATCTGCCATCTGAGTGGAACACTGTCAGGAGTCTATAGAGTTTCTGCCTCCCAGACAGCCTTCAGATGAGTGGGACAGTGAGCTGACTTTCTTACAGGCATGTCCAATCTCAGGAACCATCTTATTTGGTTTGGGGAGAGGAGGAGAACAGTCAAAACCCGAACTATTTCTACAAAATCTCTTCCAACAATCTCTCTTTGAATTTCTTGTCTCTCTGAAATAAGCTAGAGGTGGATGGTGAAGGCTGGACTTACTCTTTCTTTTAGCAAACGCTACACGGACCTGTCTACACCTTTCTTTAGAACATGTGGACACTATTGTACATTGTTCTCAGCTTTGGGGCTTCAACTAAAATCTGAGACAATAGGGAAAATCTCATTTAACGTCCTGATACATTATTTAATTCACATTGACTAATAGAACTAATTTAACTACAAAATGTCAGAATTTTTCAACTTTATTAGTAAGCATCATGCTTGATGTTTGTTGACAACTTTAAAAGTCTATTCAAGATAAATGTAAACTTTAATCATTTGATCTCAGTGAAACCCTCATTAAAAAATGACACTTTGAGGTTTGATATTGCATGATCCATGATCTTTTTGATTTGAAATTCTGCAGGACAACTTCTAATCACTCTGGGGTTTATGCATTATTTCCATTCTTGACATTTACGTACTCTCTGAATTCCTTCTCTGGAAAGTCCTTAATTTAGAGTAAACAGAGACTGAAGTAGCTTCATTTTTCTTACCATATATATTGCATAGCAGTCAGTCATTTTCATCCCTTTATTCATGGACTTTTTTATCCACATGGTTGAGAATTCTACTTAAAAATCTTAAAACATTTCAATCATCCCAATATTGGGTACCTATTCTAAGAAAATACTCCTAAATATAGAAGACAAGTTTTATGCACAAAGATAGCCACTGTAACACTATTTGAAGTAAAATCACCTTTAAAACTCTATGTGAATATTGAGGGAGGGTATAGCTCAAGTGGTAGAGTGCATGCTTACCATGCACAAGGTCCTGGGTTCACTTCCCAGTGCTGCCTCCTCTAAACATAAATAAATAAATAAATTAAACCTAATTACCTTCCCCTAAAGAAAGAAAGAAAGAAAAAGAAAAAAAAGAAGACTCTATATGAATATAGAATCAGTAACATAAACCATGACACATATACTGAATATATTGATTGCATGGTTATTTTAAGTGATATTTATAAAGAATTTGAGAATATAGGAAAGTACATCTTATTTTGTCTTCAGTGAAAAATAAATAAATATAAATCTATACATCTATGAGTATTGCATATAAAACACTTAAAATAATAATAATTATTATAATAATAAAAGACCAGTATTAACTATACCATGTAAGCCAAGGTTGGTTTGGGGTGGTAGACTATGGGTGATATATTTTAGCTTCTCAACATTCTAATTTTCTCCTTTTTGCAATTTTTCTGTAATGAGTATATATTCCTATAGAATAGGAAAAAACAATTTTAAAAAATCACTTTCAAATAAACTTTGGAAAACTGCCTTCTTTCTCTTCTACAAATCAAATAGATGAAACAGCTTCCTCCTTGTCCTCCTCCTCATCTTCTTCCTCCTCCTTCTTCCAGAAGTACTTCTTTTATTCTTTCCTTCAATTTGATGTTAAATTCAGTTTAAAATGATTAAACAAATGTATTCAAATGGCTGAACAAATGTATTCTATTATGTTATTTTTTTTAATCTGATGACTAAAATTTAAACTTTCCACCAGCTATTTTGGTACTATGCAGACGTAACTATAATATATCCAAAGATGAAGGAGCTGCTTTGTACCATCATACACTCTCCGTTCTAACAAAAATTAATTCTTAATCTTCTGTATACCATTTTTAAATTCTCTTTTTTCATTGTAAAAGGTAATTAACTGTAGCCAATATATTATAGCCATCTATCATTACTGTGTAAAAATAGTTGGTATTTCCTGCCAACCATCATCATCTTCTTCATCATCTACTATTTATTGATGAGATTCTCAACTAAACTACTGAAATTATCTTCCAACTGCCCTACTTGCTTCTACCCTTGCCAGATAACAGTCTTTTCTCGATGAGTATCAAGAGTGTAATTCTGTGACCTGTTTTAAAACATGTCAGATAGTGTCATTCCTCTCTTTCAAAACCCTTCAGTGACTGCCTCAGAGTAAATGTCAAAGTTTTTACAGGGGCTACAAGGCCCTTTATGACCAGATCTCATTATCCTCTCTGGCCTCACCTCCTGCCTTCCCTCCTCTGCCAAGGTTGATCAGCTGCAGCCGTGGAGGCCTCCTTGAACTTCCTGAAACTCTAAGCATGTTCTTGTCTCAGAGTCTTTACACTAGCCCTTTCCTCTGCCTGGTATGCTCTACCCAGTGCACATGGCTTGCTCCTTCATTTCTCTGAGATCTTTGTCCAGTGATGGATCACAGTATCACAGCAGCCTTCTGTGACCACTGCATATGAAATAGGACCCCCTTCCTCACACCCAGTACTTTCGATCTATACCTTTTCCCAATTTATCAGTCTACAGAGCACACATCACAATCTGATGTACTACATATTTTACTTGTCTCCTTACTGTTCTCCTCCCCACTAGAGTGTAAGCTTCATGAGGTCAGAGATCTTGTTTTGTCTGCTGCTGTATCCCCAGTACCTAGAATATTACCAGGCTTAGAGTAGGTGCTTGGTAAATTCTTGGTAAAGAAAGGAAGGAAGGAAGGAAGGAAGGAAGGAAGGAAGGAAGGGAAGACTTTACATAGATTATTTCATTTAAATCTCCCAACACCTCTGTGAGGTGATAGTATTATCATTCCTATACCACCCAAGAGAAAACTGAAGTCAGAGAGTTACCAATTCAGTCAAGATTACACAACTTGCAAATGGCAGAGTTGAGACTAAAACCCAAGTTTGTATGTGAAGATAGTCTATTCTTTTAACCTTAACCTCCATGCTTCACAGATGACATTAACAAACAAGAAGGAGGATGCCAGTATTCTCTATTAGCCTCAGCCAGGATTGTGCTATTGAACTGAAATAGCACTCAAAGTCATCTCGAGAAAACTGCCATGAGGCCAGATCCAGAAAGAACACTATCTGGCTGTCCTTGAGCCTCATCCTCCTCATCTGTAAAATGTAGGGCATGGAAAGCCATCTCTCAGCTGCCGTGTCACGCTAGCCCTTCTTGGACCCTGTTTGTCTCTATGGTGGAATGCCGTTGCCTTCTCCACTCCTCCATGCTGTTTCACTTCAACACCAGAAAGGAAGGTCTTTTATTGATCTGTGGACTACAGGGTAGTTAAACCCAGGTACCCACTCCAGTCTGAAAGAACATAATAAAATAACTGTGTATAATCTAAACAGGGCCTTCTAGCTTCAAGAAGGAAGCAGTTGCAGCCTCCTCTGGGAGTTTTTAAAAAAAAAACTATTAAAGTATGTAAGTATACAGATGATATGAAAGCAGTGTTTACATGGTTGAATTTTTCCTTCAGGAAACAGTATTGAGCACTTCCTGTGCTAGAGTCTGAGAGAGTAAATCAAAGAAGACATGATCCTTGCCCTTGAGTCACTCATGAACTGGGAAGGCAGAAGCATCTATGTGTGTGGCCTGCTTCAGTGTAAATATGTGTAGCTGTGGGTAGAATGTATGCCTACTACACACACACATACACACAAATGGTATATATGTGTGTATATTGTATGCATATGCATATATATGGCATGCATATATGCAGAGGTATATATATGCATGTGTGTATATGTATAATGTGTGTGAGTGTATATATTTGCTGTGCATCATTTTGCTTCTATTACTAAAACTAAGGGGAAATGATGAACTCTATCTGAAGAATTCAAGTTAAAAGCCTATATTCAAAGATGGCACTCCCAAATTTGTTCTAGGTAATAATATTCTCTTATACCCTTAATTCTACAAGAATTTAATGGTCTCAGGTACATTATTCATCCCATAGAATTCATTTGTCTTTGGTCTTCAAGGAAAATTATTCCTGCTACTGGCTCTCAGAGATGCTCAGTATAAAGACATTCTGCCCACCATCAAGTAGAAACAGAACTCTGCTTTACTTTTTCTTCCTTCAAACACAATCTGAACGGAAGTTCAACCTTTACCAAGCTGCTGCAATTTCTCCTCGCTCCCTCATCTCTTCTTTAAAGCCTACATAAAGATGCCTTGGCCTGCCTGTTGCTGTTACTATGGCAACCCTCCCCTGCAGTTCATCTGTGAGAATACCTCCAGGTTTCAGTTAAGTCTACAATAGTGCTACCTGGGTCAGTTAGCTCTGTGGAATCCACAATTAGACAAGCTCATTAATAGTAAACCATTCACTTCAAACGATCAACTGCCTCATTATTTCCCTAAAATAAATCACATTACTCATTGTTCAGACTGAGTAAATAAACACCAATGTTGACAAAGTTAATTTAACTTTTTGAAGTTGAGGACCAAAAAGTTATGTGTTCATTATTTAGAAATTGGCTTAAAACTGTGCGTGGTGAATAGACAACTACATTTAGTAGTATTCTGAGGCTGTCAGGAAATATTTAGAGCCTAGACACATTGGCTTTTTCCAAATAGGACAGCTGATCACTGAGAGAAACAAACATCTAGATGACTAGTTGAATTTTCCTACTTTTTTCCCTGATGTGTGGCAGTGTATAAACTGATCATTTTAATAGATACTCACCAATTCTGTAACTCAGAATCAATCAAGTTCCAGCAAGAATACTTTTTATTTCTTCTTGTAAAATTACTGACTTTGCTATCCTAATAACCAACCAATTAACTATAGTCCACTGAAACATTGTTCAAACTTAATTAAAATTCTCAAATGCTAATCAAATGCCTTTTTTGAGTAATTTACTATTGACATGTTTGGACTAAAACACTTCCAATTTTACGATACTTGGTAAACTACAACAGTTGGTTGAATTAAACATAATGGAAAAGATCTTTTGTTTATTTTGTAAGAGCAGCAAAACAGTCTGAACAAATGATCAAGCAGGTTAGTCATTTTCTGACTATGACCAATTAAGTCATTGAGTACGATGCCTCTTAGTCAACACCATCTTAATTTCCAATAATATCTGAAATCCTTAGAAAACAAGATTTTCCCCTGGCATCTGATTGCTGTAGTCTGATATTATGTTTCATTCAGCCAAGACATTAGGATTTGGCCTCAGTATGGTTACATTGCAAGAAAGTTTTCATGAACATTTCATATTGTTCACATCAGTCCAGTGCCATGTTGCGCCATATTGAAGCCTGTGGCAAAGGGAAAAATCAGTAATTACTGATTCTGTCTTTATTTAAAATTTGGATGCTTTGTTCATAGTAGATTTTTTGCATTAACTTTGATTTTTAAAAACATTGCATTAGAATATTATTAGTCTGGATTGCCGAATTTTTGGCACTCCCCTAAATTTTGCACCAGAAGCAATTGCCTCATGAACTTCACCCTAGTGCTGGCCTTGCACTAGTCAGTATAAATTTGAATCCGAACCTCAGGCTGCTTGGACTCCAAAAGTACCTTTGGGGTATATGGACGCAGTTTAATTTGTAACCACTAGATGGAGACCTTTTCATTAGGTAACACAGACCCCCTCCTCAATCTCTTGAATTAAAAGAGGATGGCAGTTGTCAGAGAACATTCAGATTAAACAGAACTAAATTCTTGGCTAATTTAAAACATGTTAGGAAAAAATTGTTAAACCGTAAAGAAAAGTGGTATTGTCATTGACAGAGTCTGAGTTGAAGGAGTCTTGATTTTGACTCCCAAATCTGCTGTGTTAAATACCAGTTGTTTTAACCTCCCTGAGCCTTAGTTTCCTCATCTCTAAAACACTGATCTCTTCAGGTTACTTTGCACGCACATATACATGTGAGCTCTCCTAACAGAATGACTGATCATCTATATACATGTTGTCTTTCTCCCTTGGCTTCTCTTACAGAATATGTGAAATAGAAAAAAAAAAAAAACAGTCTAGTAGCACCAAAGGAACTGCATTCAACATTATGCCCCTGCCCAGCTACTGCTCTTTTAAAGCAAGTTTAGAAGGACAAAGTTTCAGAAATCCCATGAAAGCTTACACGCTAGCAAAGCTCAGTCCAGGGACCAGCTCCCACTTTTTTCCTGAGTCAGCCTCCTTGCTGTGGAAATTAACAAGTTCATTTCCATTCAACGAATGCTTATTGAGCACCGACTATGTGGCCAGGATTCTGCCAGGTGTTAAGGCTGTGGAAATAAGACAAACCCTGTTACTAGGAGCTCACCATATCTGAATTAGGTGTGGTGTTAAATAATGTAGACATTACAACTTATGATTCAATTTTACCAGTATATGTTGGGATTCTACAATATTGTATTGGGCACTGATGAGCATACCAATCCCTAACATGGTCAGAGAAACACAACCCGGGTAGAGGCAGAGAGCTTAGCATTCAAATCTACATCTTACTGGTTGTGTGACCATTCGCAATTTCCCAACTTTTCTGAGCCTCATTTACTTTTATCTATAAAATGGAGATAATAATAATTATCTACCATGATCGTTGTGAGGGTAACGGGACATACTGCATACTGCTTAGAACAAGACCTGGCATATTGTAAGAACGTAGAAAATGTCACTCATTATTAGTACTAATAAAAACATTGGAATACTTCCTGTGTAGAGGAATTATTTTTATGTCGTTTCCTTACAGAAGATTCTCTAATGAGGAAGACTCTAGGACAATTTTCCTCACAACTGAGTATGCAGAAAGAAATGGCATATTGGAAAACAGGTTGGGGGTTGGGGGAGGGGCCATTTTGTAGCCTGAGTGGATTTTCTCCTTTTTTTTTTCCTACCACCATAGTAGATGTTAAACTACCAAAGATTTAACAACTGGCTTGCAAAATTGCTAAAAATTCAGCTATCAGTTCTCCTCCGCGAGTCTGAGCAAGTTCCAGCACACCGCTGACGGAAAGCTCTGGAGACCTGTCGGCCTGTTAAAGGCATTGAGGACCTTTTAAGAACTATAAGCCAGAGCTGTTTTCAGATTTATTCAGAATTTTTGAGTGAAAATTCTGAGTCTTCTCTATAGAACTTCCTAGTACAAGAGCCTCAGTCCTTTTTACTTTAATACTGACATGAACACTGCGATTTTCTCAGCTAACCAATTGTACTTCAAATAACCAATCCTGACCCCTTTGTTTAGAGTAGTGTTTCCCTCCTCTATATCTGGCTTGGAGGGGGGGGTGCTGAGACAGGAAGGGGGCAGGGCACAGCCAGTCAAGGAATAACACAGCAATTAACACCAGGATGGCAAAAGATTCAACCCCCAGTAGGTCTTGAGGCTCAAGATGGTGGGAGATTTGATTTCTAGTAGACCTTGAGCTTCATTATACGCCCATTGCAATGTAGTAGCATGGTGAATAACATGCCCACAGGCGCCATGGCAGTCCCAAGGCTAGCCACAAAAGGTCAAAGAGTGGGAAACGGCCAACTCCCTGGGAATCCCAGCCCCTTCCCCAGGCTACTTAGACTTGTCCCTCCACTTATTAGCATATGAAGCCACTGAGCCCATAAAAACTGGCAACACAGCGCCTTGTAGTCGCCCCCACTCTCTCCCTCTTGGGAGACAGCCCACACTCTACTTTTACTCTAACCTGAGCACCCAACCCCCATACCTGATGGCCTTTTTCTTGCGTTTTGATGTGTCTCTAAATAAATCTACCTTTACTCAACTGGGGCTCGCTCTTGAATTCTTTCCTGCACGAAGCCAAGGACCCACACTTGGCAGGGCACGTCCCAGGGGCTCAACCGAAGCCTGAGACATGGCCCTCCTCACGCCCCACGTCCATTTTCTTCCTGCAACAGTGAGTGGGATGGTCTGCATTCTTCCTGAGCCACCATCAGTACAGAAGGGCCGGGGTGGCGCCGTGCTGTTTTTCAGACTCTGCAAATCTCTCCATTTCATAAGCAAAGTCAAGTCTAGATAGTCCTTGCACTTACAACCTGGGGGGCGGGGAGGGTGGGGGTTGGGAGGTTGGCTATATTTTCAGAGGCAGGCAAGTATTGCCTCTGAATTTCTCAAGCTCCCTCCCATGGACAAGGTGGATCTGGAATCCAATTTGTTACAATATGATTGAACAATTCTCCACAATTGAAGTATAAACTGATGGGAAATTAATTCAATGACCATTTCTCCACTATATTTACCATCAGGCTGGCTTTTGCCAAAAAATAGTTAAAGGGAAAAACCATTCATTAGGGACCTAATGAATGCTACCATTTAGTCACAGTCATTTATTGACTGATTACAATTTATCAGTTGCTATATATAAGTGTATATTTGTATTCATGTCATTTAACCCTGACAAAAATCTGCCTGCTTTGTAGGAATTCTTATCACCATTTTCCACATAAGGAACTGGAGGTGCCAAGAAACAAAATTACTCACAAAGGTCATGCAGCTAGGAAATAGAAATTAGTAGTCAAATACCTCGACCATGCTAGGAATTGGTATGCTCGGCAGTGCCGGATACAGTGCCTTGCATACTGTAGGTCTGTGTGATTTCAAAGCCCATGTTCTCAGAACTCTGGGCACTTTGCACAACTTGGTGTATATAAAGATGAATTAGAAATAAACCTGGCCTTGAGGAGCTTACTGGCCCAGCAGATCTTTATAAATAGCTCTTATGTGCTGAGGACTACCAGGTGTCTGACAGCCCAACCCTTACCAACACAGCCCCGTCTGCACATCATGAGGGCACCTGTCGTCCTCGCAGATTTGAAAGCTAAGCATTCCTTAGGCTCAGGTGAGGCAGTGTATGGGGGCAAGCGGAGGATGGTTAGGAAAACAATAAACCCTTTCGGGAATAGTCCTCATAAATTGAGCCATTCAAATAGGTCCTATTTACAAATAGATGAGAAATAAAGTGAAGAACTCATACTGGCCATAACGCCAGGACTCTCAACCCAAAGGTCTAGCAGCCTAAGTGCATCAGACTGCCTGCAGTAGAGTTGTCAGATAAAAACAGGCTGCCTCGCGAATTCTGAAATTCTAATAAACCATGAATATTTGAGCATAAATGGATCTCAAATGTTGCATGGGATATACTTATACTAAAAATGCATATTTTTATGTGGAAGTACTTATGCTAAAAATGACTCATTTATCTGAAATTCAAATTTAACTGGGCATTCTGTAACTGGCTAATCTGGCAACTCCAGACTCAGGGGAAAATGGGCTGATAATGAAATAATTCTATATTGCTCCCATTCTCATCTTTGCCCTTTGAGCAGCCTGACCTACTGTATATTAAGCTGCTGAGACACATTTGAAAGCCAGCCACTGGGGGAAAAAAATTAACATTTCCCAGATACCCTGCACTTACCACTGACTCTTCTACCTCTTTCAACAAGACCTGCTACACTTTAAGACTTGTTACACTCTAGACATGTTTACTTTGAAAAGTTTCATCTCATGTCATACCAAACATAATAAAATGTATCCACCTTAATATCTCTGTCTCTCTGTATAGGACTGGGTTCACTTGCAGGGGATTAGGTGACCTAATGTTAAATAGTCATTCAGTTAAACATGCAATCATTTCAGTGTTTTGAATTTTCTTCCTACTCTGGAAGCAATATTGATCCCAAGTCTCAACCATTTCTATAGTCACATGCAAAACACGTTAAGTCCCAGGTTCTGTAAGTTGCATACTAAATGGATAAAACGGTGTTCCTCATCTCCCTCCATCCTGCAAGGGCTGGCAGGACACAGGCAGTTCAGGAATACTTGATTTTATGCCTGTAAGAACTCCTAGAAAAGCCCACAGCCTTTCATTTTTTCAACTGCATCCTTGCCAAATGCACTAGACAAGGCAGCATGACCCTTGACTGGGAGGAGAGTGATGGTGCTCCCCTTGTCCTGGCTTAACCATTTATAAAACCAACGACCCAGGACCCCACCTGAGCCTCACGCACAGAAAAAAAGATAATACATCCCACCCTACTTCCTCCTTATAAGGATCAAATGCTATCTGATTAGAGAAAGTGCCTGAGAAACTCTAAAGTGCTTAAAGATAATTAGAGGATACACCCTCTGTATCCTTATCAACAGACTTCCAGGGTGAATTTATACAAAGGGTATTTTGTAGTAAAAAAAATAACATTCAAAACACCAACACCCATTTTTCTGAGCTACAAATCTGAATTCTGACACTAGGTTTCCTTCAAGCAAGAGTTCTCTGTTTCAACTAACGTAACACACAAAGGCAGGCTCTCTTAATCAGCAAAAATGACAATGTCACGATGGAAGTATCTAAGTCAATTAGTAGGGCATTTTGGTAGATTAGACTCATTTTGAAAGTTGTTTGTGAAATGTATTTAATAGGTTTGTCTGTTTTGATTTTGAGTGAGTCTCTGTAGCTGTCCATGTCATGATGGCAGTTTTGCAACAAACCACCGAAAAAAAACAGTTGTTCAGTCTGAAGGCAGGACAGAGATTCTGTGTGTACATTGTATATAAAGCCTTCTGGCTGTGAGTATTAAACTCTGGTATAATGAAGACCTTGTATTTCTTGTATACGAGGCCAGCACTCTTCTTATACTGCCAGGGATCCGGCAGCCTCTAAAGACTGGGAGTAGCTGCTGCCAAAAATGACTGAGTATCATGAAAGCCCTTGTACTGTACAGTATGATCGTGGAAGGGTCCATGGGAAAGACTTTAATTTGCAAATGAAACATTTACAGTCCATCTGAGTTAACTGAGTGGTTCCTAACAGCTGGATGTGTGTGTGTGTGTGTGTGTGTATGTGTGCACACATTCATTTTAACACTGTTTAGATTCCAAATCCATCTGAAATGCAGGAGTTGTGCAATTTATACTGATCAGTTCTGTCAGAGAATTTGGGGTGAGTAAAAGCTTTGAAGGTCTTGCAGACTGTCAATAACAGATACTGTTTATTAAGGGTACTGTTTTATTTCAAGTATACATCATTTGACTGTTCATCTTTGTTTTCTGCTCTATTGTGTCTTTAGGTTTTTAGGTTAAACTAGTTAGAAAATGTTCACAGATTTAAATTTTCCCCATCACTGAATGTGATTTTTCTTTGATTTTTTTGTCTCCCTAAGATCCATTTGCCATCTTGATTTTGCCAAAGGAGATGTCAAGAAAGGTATATGAACATTGATTGAGTACTTATCATGTAATAAAGAACTACACACTAAGTGCCTTTTATTTGTATTATTTAGATCCACCCAGAAGCCTGGGGAGTGAGGACAATCTGTACCCTCAATTTACACGTGAGAAACTCAGGTTTCAGCTTCCAAACAGGTGATTAGACATTCTCCATTACAAATAGTAAATTTAGTTTTATTTTTGCTTTTTATAGAGAAACCACTCTTTCCCTCTCTCCTTACACCAGATGCTGTCCCTAGCCTTAAAAGCCATTATATTTTTGGAGGCATTATTAAAGGAAATGGTAGGGGAAAAAAAACCTTCTCTTGCTGTCTCCCAAATCAGCATAGAGTCTCCTCATTTAGTACAGATTGAAGTATGGCCCCAAAGACCAGAGAATGGATGAAATGTCATCCCTGGCAGACATACAGCCCCCTTCTCCAGACCACCGAGCACCTGCATCCTCAGAGCTCTGGCATGCCCAGCTCCCCCACTCAGCACTGAGCCTTTGCTGAGCTTGTTGTGGATGGAATTACTCTGGAGACACAGAGGACAGAATGCAAACAGCAGGAACAGTCCTGCTTTCCCCATCTGTAAATGAGGCTACCGATGCCCACCTCACAGGGTAGGTGTAACATCGAATCAGAGAACGTACATGAAATTTGTTAGTTTCATGAGTTGAAAAAACGAGAAAGGAAAGTTACTCATTTCAACAAGGCAGCAATGAATTCATTGAAAATGACCTAGCTAAAGGCCTCATCTTGACACATTTTTTTGTGAAAATGCTTCTTTGTTCTTTAAACAAATCCAAGATCTGGCTGACTTTTCAGGATAAATGTTGAAAACAGTATCTTCGTAATGAAGCAAAAGCAGATTTTATTTAGTTAAGCAATTACATGAAAAATTAAGATACACTATGCTTTTATTTTTATAAAATTATTTTCAACATTCACTTTGGAAAGCAATACAGTATTGAGTATTATTAAGTCTAACAATCTCTGACTTGTTTGACAAATTAGATAATCTTATTAGAGAACATTTGCAGTATAAATTATCCCCTGTTGCCCCTATATCTTTTATGATAATAGTCACTATTATAACTATTTCTGTTAATAAAGAACTTACTATGTGGCAGGTACTGTTCTAAGACAGTAAACAAACTTACTAGGCATTGATTACTATCCACATTTTCCAGATGAAAATAAGGAGGTACAGAGAAAGGTATTTTAGCCGAAAGTCATTCTATCAGCAAGTGGCAAGTAGACCTAAATCCTATTCTATAAGATTCCAAAACCCGCCAATTAACTACTAGACTACACTATCTCAGGTTCACTTATAATTGATCTACAGTGGTCTTGCTCATAATCTACAGCCCTTGAGAAAGTAGCAAGTTCCTCATCTCTCAAGTAGGTTTTTGTTTTTGCCTATCAATTAAGGTAAGTTTACTAAAGGTCAAATAGACTGATAACTGCTTCATAGACACTTGGGGAGGAAATAAACTGAAAAGGTATGAATCCTTCATCAAGAGAGCATGGAGGCTATGTTGCCCGAGGAATATATGTAGCCCATGGGAAAGGTACAGCCAAGGGGAAGATGGGGTCCGTGGGGATATGTGGTCCAAGTGCCATCAGCCAATCCAGTCCCACGTCCATGGCCAACAGCCTACTGTGACCATGAAAATGTTCCCATTGGATCTGGACTTAATCTCAAAATCCTTCTAAACATAGCACCCCAAGAGCTACTGTTCATTTATTTAGATATTAGGTGTAGGATTACCAAGTATAGGGCTCTCTCATCAGAATTAACATGTGAAACTAAGCTCTTTCTTGTCCCTTAAAAAAATTGAAAGTTGACATGAGCAAGGTACATGTTTCTAAGTTACGATGTTTTATTCCAGAGTTCTAAGGTAACTTGTACTTGTTTATGGAGCTAGAACTGAAATAACAACCTCTTAAAGAGAAAGAGAATTTGATTCTTTTAAGCCATACTTATTCTTAAGTCCTTGTCTTCCTGCACAAAGCACATGACTACTTCTTATTTGCTTGGTTTGGTGTCTTTCTAGGTTTTGTCCATTTTGGACATTGAAAAACCACTTGTCACCAGTAAGTACACGCCCCTACTTCTGTACAGGGATTTGTGAAGTTTAAGAGGTAACTTCGTGGATGAAAGCTAAGTCCACAACAAGTCTATAGATGATTTTGGAGATATAATCCATAAATGTTTCAAAACTATGTTAAAATTTCAAATTTCTAAGAAGAGGGCCTATATCTGCCCAGAGAGTCATACAAGGTTTTTAGCTCAGTCCTACATGAAACCCAACAACATTTACTGATATTGAATACTAGGCACCATACAGGAATCTAGGTACAGAGATGATTACAAAACAATTACTAGCCTAATGAAATTCACAGATGTCAACTCTCTGCTCTGTAGGCTCTGGCTCCCCACTAGCCATCAGCAGTTGTATTCCATGAGGTGAGGGTTTCCCAGAGTCATGTAGAGTCCCCTCACCCAGCTCCAAGCCCGGCCAGCAGAGAGAGATTCTGCCAAGAGCCACTCCATTGCATTTCTCTTTAGAACACACAGCCCTAGCTGCTTCTCCTGAAAAATGGAAAAATGCCTTCCATCTCTTCCTGATGAGTTGCGGAAGAGGAAAACAAAGCACTAGGTTATTTCTCAATAGGTCACCGTGTTACATGAAATTCTCGGTAAATCACACAGTTACATTTAGAAAGATCACTGTTTGAAAAATGGTTTGGAACAAGAAGAGATTTGGAGCAGAGAGACCAGTTAAGAGGCTATTGTAGTAATCCAGGGGAGAGATTACAATGGCCTGAAATAGGGGAGTGGCCCAGGGGACAGAGAGATAGAGAAGGATATTGAGAGCTATTTTCGAAGGTAGAACTGACAGGAGCTGTGAGAAATGAGGCTCGAGACGCAGGTCTGAAAGAGCTCCTAGACGACTCAGGATAGCACATTAAGGGCCTCAGACTCTATTCTGAAGGATAAAAGTTACGAACTGGTGAGCCACAATCCCAGTGGCCAGTAGATCTATGTTGTTTTCCCCACCCCCAAAGGATTAAGAAAAAGAATTAGTTGCCCACACTTAAAAATCAAGAGATTTAATGTTAAATTCTGGCTTTCTAATTTCCTTTGAGGAGGGAAAAAAAGGAAACAGGCAAAACTGGCCCACAATTCTGCTTGACAACAATAGAGGGGGAGGGTATAGCTCATGCTTAGCATGCCCGAGGTCCTGGGTTTGAGCTCCAGTACCTCTTCTAAAAATAAAGAAAATAATAAACCTAATTACTTTCCTCCCCCACCCAAAAAAATTTTAAACAATAAACAGCTGAGCAGTGCTTGCTTCCTTTTGATAGGCTGTGGACCCTCCAGTTTGATACATTTTCCTCCTGGGAGCAGCTTCACTTTTTTCTATAGCCTGCTGACCCCTATAGACATTTGAGATTGTGCCTTTTTCTGTAGATAATGGAAAGTCCCTTGAAATGTTTAAATTGGGAAGTGTCGTGAGCATTTTTTAGAGAGAGACCACGCTGGTGGCAACATTGAGTATGGATCGAAAAGAGACAAGATCAAAGTCAGGAAGACCAGTTCAGAGATTGCGGCAGTCACACATCTGAGCAAGGATGGGCCGGAGCTAAGATGGGCAGTGCATGTGGAAGGGAGGAGGGCAGCCTGCAGACCTGGGGAAGGCAGAGTGAAGGATCACCGACTCTCAGAATTTCGTGCTGTGAGTATCCGCGTTTAAATTAAAAATACAGAAGAAGAAGCTGGTTGAAAAAAATACAAATCCCTATCCTGAATTTCAATATTTTCATTATTTTCCGAGTGAAAATTAGGAACTGCTTAGTGATTCATGGACTATATGAACAATAACCCAAGATGCTCCAGGAAATAAACTTCAGAAGACAGAAACTGACTTCTGGTACCATTGGATGCATAACCATCTTTTCTGCTATACGGTCACAAAACCTGCCTTATTGTGGCCAAGATGAACATATAGATTGAAAAAGCAAAGTGAATGAAAACAAGATGAACAAGGCTGAGCGAGAACACAAATCCATCCCACTACTCCGGTTATACATGGCTCACTACAAAAGCAGCTCTATACTATCCGTAAGTGCCTGTAGACGTTTGTTAAAAGATTACTACGAAGAGCTGACACATAATCTTAATTCCATTTTCTTCGATGTTAGCTAAGTCTGCCAGGAGTAATGAATGTTATCCTGCAGGGAAGATGAGAGATTAAGGCAAATGAAATTACTATTAAGTCATTTCTTCTTTCCACACACACGATAATATATAGCTCAGTGAAGATAAGGGTTCACGGTGATTACAGAAGGGCAAATAAATATTTACCAAGATTGCGATTTAAATGTCCTGAAATTAGATGTAAATAAAGAGCCTTCAATTCTTTATCAAAGGAAGAGGACTCCTGATTTGCATTTTCATCGTTATTTACTATCAATTGTAAAGTCACTGTCAGGGGCGAAAAAAAAGTCTATCTAAAACTGGAAGATTTTACAAGGTTGACTTAAAGTGAAATAAAATACCCTCTCTATCTTGACCTATTTTCCCCCTTTTATTCACTTTTCAGAGGAGGAGATGAATGGAGTTAGACTTGAAAGAAATTAAACAGATGAAGACAACTCATAGTCAAGTTGCAGACATCAACCCTTGATCATTTATATTAAAAACTAACACTTATCAAATTCTCTTTCCAAGTCAAATAAGCAGCCAGAAAGAGACACTGCTAATTTGTCAAGGATACTTCAGACTGAATTACTGTACGTAGCATGAACTGAGAATCTTATTATGGTACATTTGCAACTGATGTCTTCAAATCAAATTTGCCTCTTTTCTACTAGAAATGATGTATTTTATCTAATACAGTTATTTTCCATATTATCTACATCTAGATGTTCTTTTTCCATTTATGTATTGCATTGCATGTCAACAGTTTACATTCCCAGAAATCTAGCCCTTAATATCACCACCATGATCAACCTGATTATACTAATTATATTGCTGTTAGACTCCATGGCATCAGACTGAGGTGATGTAATTATGGCTTCCAAGCAATGATTTTAATAGTTTCCTTCTTCCTATATACTGCATATCAAAAGACTATGTCCAAGTTCAACTGTACCATTCTACTAACCCTAATTCTTAACCCTAATTGCACATAGGGTTATTTAACTCCAACTGAAGTTAAATTTCCCTGTGAATGTGTTATTATATTATTTTCATTCTCAGTTAACCCATTTTGGGGGTGGGAAGGGACAAATTTGGGAGTTTGAGATTTGCAAATGTTATATAAAAATAGATAAAAAAACAGATTTCTTTTGTATAGCACAGAGAACTATATTCAGTATCTTGTAATAACTTTTAACAAAAAAGAATATGAGATTTAATATATGTGTGTGTGTATATATATATATATGTATATATATGACTGGGACATTGTACTGTACACCAGAGATCGACACATTGTAACTGACTATTAAAAAAAAAGTTAACCCATTTTTATCCACTTGCATGTGTTTAGAGTCCTCATACTTTCCCTTAGTTATCACATGGTCCCACTTTAAGTGCAGTTTCACCTTGGCAGGGCTACAGACCAATCTGCTAAAAATTTTGGAATAGAAACTACAGTACGTTGATGCCCTCACAGTTTTCCTGGTTTTCAAATGAACTCCAACCACAAATAAGATCGAATCAGTGCACACGGCTATGTGAACACAAATACACATGAAAAATTTGTTAACGTTTTTCTCTTGTGGTCTCCTCTACCATCCAGCAAGGCATCACCAAAGTCTAAATGAATATGATTTGAGACATTTGGGGGAAACGTTCTCTTGAAGGTTTCCATTTTATGGGAAACAAATATATTTATCTTCTCCCAGGATGAGAGGAATCTGCTACGTGTCATTTAAAAGTTCAGCGACTTGAATGATTTCTCTCTGACCAACACTTGTCCCTTGTTTCTAATTTATGAAGAACATTCCAAGGAGCTTTTCCCCATAAAGAGAACAGTTATATATAGGTAGACTCAATAAGTGCTTTTTTTCTTAGTGTTCCATTTACTAAGGACAACAGATGGACCTTCTAAGCCGTTAATAAATGCAGACGAAACATGATATGCTGGCTGGCTGGCTGGCTGGTACGTTAGCAGAGTTTTCCCAAGATGAAACAATGACTTAAGCCAAGATGAATGTTCCCCAGTTGTTTAAATAGATGGGTCAACACTTGTTTTACTAGGTAGTAAACACATGCCATGTTAACTGGCAATTTATAAGCATTTAATAATCACATAAATGTATCATACATTGATTTGAACATTGAACAGTTTATTGTTACCCTCAATAAAAGGCTTCGGAGGCAGAACACATAATTATTTTGTGATTCCATTTAAAAGGGCAGAGAGCTAATCAAGCATGTTGCTAATAAGAAACATCAAATGAAGAGACCACACAGCTGCTAATTTCCATAATCTATACTGCATATTTCAGCTCAAATCCTAAACCACAACTCTGTTCCAAAATCCTGTATCACAGTGGCTTCACACAATCTTCCATTTCTGTCTCCACTTTCCAGAAATAGTGTTAAGGTGAAAATGGAATAGACATACAGAGCTAGACTTGGACCAATATCGATTATATAAAAAGAATGATTGTCTAATCAAACTCCATACAAGGTAAACCAATGTAGGCATGTCTACAGTAACTAGGTATTTGAATGCCAAATTAATGTAGCCATTTTCAAATAAACTTGAGAATCAGGAGCTGAAGTGTTCGACAGTGCTGAATGAGCCATTATCATCAACAACAGAGTGTTAAAATGGAAAAAGAAAAATACTATTTGAGAGGCAGTCTTCCTGTATTTTTAGATTTTCCACAGTATTATTTCCCTCATGCAAATGGCATGTGAATGACTACTTCTTCCTAGTTTAAATCTGAAACCCAATGGCCTGTGACCAAATAACCAGACATGACTTTTTATTGATTCCTTGATCCCTGATACACACAAGAATTTTTTAAATTGTCTACATTTAATGGGACTTTTCATCTGCATGTATAAAGGCCATCCCAAGAAGCTCTGTGGCCCTCTCATTTCACACATGTAGGGAAACACTGAAAGCTATGTGAAAGACTTTTTCGTGGAAGCTGATGCCCGTTAGGAAGAATTTCCCTGATATTTCTGTTCTGACTTGAATTACTCAAAATTACCCAGAAGAGGCTTTGTAGTCAAAGAGTGGTACCTGGAAGGGGGCTCAGTCTGCTACATGGGGCTGCTTCAGTGGGAATTAAAACTTGCACCAGATGTCAAGGGCCCCACCTCAGAGCCACAGTGACTGATTTGCATCCCTGCAGAAGGAGCCATTTCAGGGGCCCCTACAAAAATCAGAAGTTGAGGCTGCTTCCGTATACCTGGTGGCGAGCGGGCTGTCCACAGTGAGGCAGGGCTGGGTCTCCATCTGGTTTGGTTGTTTTCTGCAATAAGCTATGAGTTAACGTTCTCTTCTCTCTTCTGCTCCTTGTTCTTAGAAATAGCCACTTCTTTGTCACACTGACTTTCATGATACCCTTTTTCTTTTTCTTTTTCTTTTTTTTGTTTGTTTTAAGCCATTTTCTTAGTTCCTAAAGGCCATCAGTGTAAAAGATTATCCAACAGAGATGCCCTGACATGAACTAAAGAAGGAATAATGCTGTCAGTTTCAGTGGCCTCAGACCTCCGACTTCTGCTATTCTACTGTCTGCCATTCATCCTTTTGATTTCCCCCCTCCCCAGGGTGGGAAGAATTTAATTTTTATTAGAATTTATTTTCTCTTGCATGCTCTTTTCCTGAATAAGACCCTACTCCTCCCATAATTTTGAAATATGCACCTGATACTTTATTTTCTTTTTCCCCAGAGCCCAAAAACATCTGCTTTGGCTCCAAATCACAATGGACTGCTTAGCAGGGTATTCTAAACTAAACACACTTTACTTAGTCAGTATCCCATAGACAAACAAAATAGATTTTCCATGTTAATCCTTTTTGAATCCCACCAGAGAGCATATTGAACAGGCATGTCAATCAGTAAAAAAGGCAAATGTCAGATAACTGCAGTTTCAGAGTTGAAAAGGACACTTGGAGGTCATCTAAAAAATAATTATTTTTTATATGAGGAAACCAAGGCCCAGTTGACAATGAGTTGCTGAAAGTTTCACCAAGAACAGAGATGCAGGAGAAGTATTTAGCAAGAAGTGTAATGATATCTGTAACCGAGTTTGAAGGGCACCCCAAAATAAGATGGATTGAGGCATAAATGTGATAAATCAAGTGCAGCCAAGTGTTAATGATGGGATGTAGGTGGCAGGTTCATGACTGCTCACTGTAAATGCTTTCAACTCTTGGGTGTATGCTTAAAAACTTTCAGAAAAAATGTTGGACATTTGAGCATTGCAATGAACTTATGCAACTAGTAAGTCAATGAGATCACAGAGAGATGCCTCATAATAGGTTTGGCATATGCACCAGTAAAAGCTGATATCCACATTCAAGACAGATAACCCAACATGGACTCTTACTCAGAAAACACACTTCTTTAAGATACATTGGAGGGATTCAAATAAATGAAATAGTTTTGATTTAGTCAGAATTCTTGCAATTCCAAGTGAAAGGAAATCACCCCAAACTGTCAAGCAAGCAAAGGGAGAGTATTGGTTTCCATAAATGAAAAGTCTAAGGGGAAACCTGGCTTGATCCTGGTTATCTGCACCCAGACTCTTCATCTCCTGGCTCTGCTTTCTTTTGCATTGGCTCCCTTCTCATTCAGGCTTTCCCTGCTGAATGGCAAGGCTCTCTATACCTCCCTGTTTGTATCCCCATAGATGCAAAGCCAGAAGAGATAAGAGCATGTTTCTCTCAACAGTAGAAGCAAAAATCTTAAGAGAGCATTTCATTTGCTCACCTTGAATTATGTGCCCATCCTTAAGCCAAAAAAACATTTGCTAGAAGACTGAAATACTCTAGTTGGACATGTCTAAGTTAGCATGTGCACCGTGACTCAGAAGGGAAGACTGATGGCCCAAAGGAAATGCTAATTTGTGTTCCCAAAAGTCTAGGGATGGATGCTGAACCATTAAAATGAAATGCCATGTCACAGATTTGCTGTCAGAACATCTCCTAGACTGCTGAGGAAATCATCTTAAGGCTGGAGATGGCAACAAGGAGTAGAGCTCCTAGGTGTGATCCATCTCCCAGTAGCTTCCATAGTATATTTCTAATCTAAGGAAACTCTTCCCAAAGGATCTAACACAATAGGTGAAAGTGGCCCATTTCCAGAATAGGTGCACCAGCTGGATCTGGGACCAGGAGTGCTCCCTGGAGAGTGACCTAGGGCTTGGTCAGGAAGGAGCTTGAGCTATTGGTACCCGTGGATTCTAGGAACTAGGGGAAATGATAAATTTCGGGTATTGAATAAGACCCTTGAAGTCAGACACTGTTGGAGTGACACTCTGGGAAATCTTAGCTATTTTTGCAAGTCAAATTGGAAGGAAATTCAGTGACAGTTCTTATCTCTGCTTAATTTAAGTTAATTTCCAAATAAATTTAAGAGTAAGTGTGAAATATTTTATTAAATACTGTTACATTAACTGGGCTACTCATTCTGATTTGGTGATTATATCATCAGATGCACTATTCAATCAAGACCATTTTTATCTTCATAATCATAAGTTAAATTAGAACTGTGAAGGCAGAACTGTTAGATTGACAGAACTGTAAAGGTACCAGAGCTGTCTACCCATCTGCTTTCCCAGGGTCAGACTGCTGGTCCTAGTAGATCTGGTCCACAGGGCCAGGTTCCCACAAGCAGGGCACAGTGTTGGCCACAGATGTCATGTGTGGAGCCAGAAGGCAGTGGCCAAAGAGCTTCTGGGAGTGCCTTTCCAGACTAGCAGAGAGGAGTAAAGGGTCATGAGGACAAGGAAGGCTGCAAGCCAAAGTCAGAACCATGGTATGAAGCCAAAGGTTTTAGATAAACCACGAAGATTAGAGTAGGAGACCACGGGTCATGACTGGCAAAGGAAGGGGCCCTGCACAAATCCTAGAGATAAGGCTGCTGGCAATAGATCAAGTATGCTGGTTAAATTATCTAGGGTGGGGTAAAATACTGATCAGTTTCTAATAATGTCTGGCAGCACACTCACAAATCTAATTTGAACCACATTAAAAAAAAAAAAACCCTTCCAGCTCCAGCCTGACCTAAGCATTTCTCTCCAAAGGTGGAGGAGAGTGCAACCTAGAACATGTCTTAAAGAAATATATGATGGGCAAAACTGGGATTTTAAAGGTGTCTTGATCCAGATACTTGCACCTGATTTATACTTTTCCATTAATTGTTAAATTTGTTCTTCTCCACATTTTTCTCAGCTGTCAGGAAGACAGGGCCCAACATGACCACCAGATTGGCAAACATAATGAATGCATAAATTATAAGAAAAAAATGTATTTTCATTGATTCAAGAACTATTGACAGAGCATCTACTATGTGCTAAGCCTCGAGCTCGGCAGCAGGAACGCAATGGTGAATAGAAGTGGAGTCAGGAAAAGCTAAGTTAAAATCCTGGTTCTGCCATGAAGCAGGTACATGACCTTGGAGCACATGGTTTCTGCATGTATTTTCATTGGTTTAAAATTCATTTAGAAAACCTTGGGCCACAGGTCATTGTAAGGATTCAATGAGATAACTAAACATAGTTTCCTCAAACACCCATAGTGAGTGCAACAGTACCCACCTTTCAGGATCCTTGTTGGGTTGAAAGCTAAGGTAAGAGATGTAGAATGTATGGCACATAGAAGACACAATAAATCAGGGCTAGGGAGAGGAAGGGAAACCCTGTGCCTGTTCTATATAAGCAAAATGGGGGAAAAAATCCTTGATTGAGAAAAGTTCTCATTATTTAAATTAAACTGATAAACTGATTACTACCCCTTTGATGAACTCCCACCTTTTTTTTCAAACCAATAGGATTGTATGCAGTTTTTTAAAGCTTCTTCTTAGAATTTTAATTGATAGTGCAGTAACATAAAAGTAATTGTTTTCATTACTCTGGATCATCTTAATGCCATTATATCTAATTCTCAAATTTACCTTATTTAAAATGGTACCTGAGAGGAGATTTCTCAGATTATCCTATAGAAAGCAGTATCGCATCTTTCATCCAATGCACAGACCTACTCCAACACCACAGCCTTCCTCACCCCCTCTATCCTTTATTGCTGCCCCTAGTGCCTGTCACCAACATCTGACATGCCGGGTGATTACTTGCTGGCAGCTGTATATCCTATCTTTCTCCACTAGAATGAAAATTCAAGGAGAGTAGAAGTGTTTTGTTGTGTTTTGGTCACTGACTTACCTTTGTTACTTAAAATGACACCTGGCACATAGTGGGACACCAGTAAACATGTACTCTTCTTATTTTAATTTTTTAATTGAACTATAGTTGATTTACGATGTGTTAGTTTCTGGTATACAGCAAAGTGATTCAGTTATGCATATATAATCTTTCTTATATTCTTTTTCATTATAGGTTGTTACAAGATACTGAATTTAGTTTCCTGTGCTACACAGTAGGTCCTTGTTGTTTATCTATTTTATATATAGTAGTTTGTATCTGCTAATCCCAAACTCCTGATTTATCCTTCTCCTGTACTTTCAAATAAATGATAATATTTGTGTACATTTACCAAATAAAGATACAGCTTCTAATATGTATTAATATAATAACAAAGCTTTCATGCAATCTGCATGCACTTTACAGTTTAACCATCTTCAACTCACATTTCCTATAACAAAGCTACGAGGAAGTGTTAACTCTACTTTGCAGTTAAGTCAAGTGAAGCTCAGACAAGTGTGTTCCCTAATATCACACAGCTAATGAGTGATTCCCTCATGGAAAACCAATTCGAGAAGAAGCAACTACAGTTGCAGTGTCACAAGTGCAGAAGTCACTTTGAATATGCAAAATAGCGGTGTTCAGTTTGTATCTGTCATCAGGCGAGTTGCTTACTTTCTTGTTGAATTTCAAGTTTCCCATATTAAAGAAAGTATGCAAATAGTGACTTTTTCCTCACCCTGCATTAAGGTTAAGGGCAAAGAATGAACACCTGCTGTATGATACTGCTTTTGTACAGATAAAGCAAAAAGATTTGGAGCTTGATTTATAAATAGCTGCGTAATAACAATGCACAGTAAATGAAAAACCCAGGCTTCCATCTGACAGAGAGTAGCAGCAGCACATTATGTTCAACTGAGCTCTGCATTTGCCCCTTCGCCACAGAAAAGGTGTTTTGCTAGTGCAGTGATTTCAGATGAGTTTTGGTAGTCAGTATCTTATTAAGCCCCACCCACCCTGGAAGAATTAAGCAGGAGGCAGACCTTGGCTTTTGTGTGTTACCTGTCCTTCCAAGGTACACCACCCCCAGGCAACAACAATCTCCTTACAAAGCCCCTTTGATCTCCTCATGACCACCTCCCCCGCCAAATGCCCAACGTGGACCCATCCACCCCTCCACTCAAAACAGAAAAATAAGTGGAAATGCTAATTTACACTAAGTTCTTAAGATCTTAATGATTCCGTAATAATTTTGGATTCAGACACCACCACTTACTAGCTGTCTGGCTTTGGACATGTTATATAATTTCTCTTTGCTTCCTCTTTCTCATCTATAGAATGGAGTCATTAATAGTAGTTACTTCACAGTGTTGAGTGAAGATTTTGTGTGTGTGTGTGTATCAGAACGTCTGGAACTTGCTGTTATTTAAGTATTTGCTATTAAAGAGAGAGGTCACACAATGTAGAAAAAGAAGTGACAGATCTAAATTTGATTTCTGTGACCTGGGCAAGTTACCTAATTTCTCTGAATCTCCGACTTCTTAGTAAAATGGGACTACTCTCTACTTTACCAAGTCAGATAAAGATTGCTAATATCATATATAAATCATATCACCTATAATATTAGCTGATGCAGAACAGATGCCTCATATTGTATTAAATATTATTCTCTGAAAATTAAAAGGGGATTGTGGGAGGTATCAGTTATTCTAAACTAATCAGTGGGATAGTGGTGGCCTTGAGGGAGTGGTTTTGTTGAAGAATGAGGTCTTCAAGGTATCTTGACCAGCATTCATAGTAGAAAATTTTGGTTTCAATACTATATGTGCAGATCGCATTTTCCAAGGATGATCACAGCAATATCCCTAGGCCGCATGTCCGTGTTACTATACAACTTGGACATATCTTGAATGTGGAGGTGGAGTATACTTCCCCTCCCCTTGAACTTGAGCCTTTGTGACTAACTGATTTGACCAATAGAGTTGCTATATGACTTCTAAAGCTAAGGCACGAAAATGGCATGCACTTCAGCCTCATTTGTGGGGACAATCCTTCTGCAGGATGCCAACCACCATACAAACACTGGAACTGCCCTGAGACGGGCGTGCTGTGAGGAACCCCAAAGTAGCCCATGTGGGGAGAACACATGGAGAGGCCCTAAGACTATGTATGTGATCAACCTCAAGCCAGAATGGCCTAGCAAAGCCCTTCCCAAATTCCAGAAGCTCAGAAACAATGAGAAATAGTAGAATGGTTATTATTTTAAATCACTAAGCTTAGGAGTGGTTTGTTCTGCAGTTTTAGATAACAGATTCACTATGCCATGGTTTTATTGTGCTTTACCGGGTGGAAAGCTCTTTTATTAGATCTTATTATTGGATCTTATTTGACACAAATGTCTCATGAAAATAGATATTACCATCTCTTTTATGGCTGAGGAAATAGAATCTCTGAGGAGTTAAGTGATTTTCCAGAGGTCACACAGCCAAGAGCAATGGCAGAGCTGGTAAACAAACACAGATTCTGCCATTTCAAGCCCACCTAAGAGTAAAGAAAGGACTGTGAGAAGAATGATAGAAAAGTTGCTGATGGTGCAGCTCTTCCGTGAGTTCTGAAAACCTTTTTTAAACTGAGATTGTGTAAGCAGATGTGATTTACTTCAAATTTTGCCTGGTATTTGGCTTATGGATTTCCATAGTTTGTACCGTAATTATGAGTTCGTGTGGTTTATAACTACTTGAAATGAAAAACTGAAGCATGTTCAATATTTACATTTCATTTTAGTAGATCTTAGTCATTTTATTGTTATTCAATTTCACATTGTAGTTTTATGATTTCTCACTTGCATGAATATTAATCGAAATGGGAAATGTACTCAGTGATTTAAAGGCATGTGTTTTTAAGTATTTGTGGAAAATCTAATTAGGGTGATATGTCCTGAAAAAAACAATCTTTCTACAAAAGTGAAAATTATTGCCACATCATTGTGTTCTCTGAAAATGCACAGTAAACAGAGATAGCCAATTAAAGCGCATGGTATCTGCTCTCTTGAAATTCCTACAAGTAATTAAAAATGTCATGATTTTATTTCACCCTGTATATTTTCAAAATACAAAATGATCATTTTATCCTCCCAATGATTCTGAATACTAGTTGTTTCTGATTGGCCATGACAACTGAAGGTTGTCCACAGAGCACTGTGAAGTGAGCACCAAGAATCATCTCTCTTCCATACACTGCCCTGGACCACAAGCATTCTCTAGGATACATCCTAGAGTGCTTTGGAATGAATAGAGCATGAAACAAAAGACTTTATTTGGTTTTTCCTCCTAAAAGGTTCCCAATTCAGAGTTCTATTACCTTGGTACCATGGAGTTCTTTCCCTTTAGTGATTGTTAGAAAAGAAACCGTTTGAGGACAGTATCAGTTGAGATTTTGGTTTTATGGCTATTTTTAGGAATCTTTGACCTGTCACTTCCTGAAATTCAGATCGACATTACCAGCTTGCCTAGGATTACAAAATATGAGAGCCAGTAGAGCCCTGTGCGTTCATTTAGTCCAAACTGTTCGACAAATAGGCCAACTGAGCCTCCAAGAGAGAAAGGACCTTGTCCACAGCCACGTTGTGAACTGATGGCTGGCTTTGCCTATGTCCAGAGCCCTCTTCTGCTGGAACTCCTTTGCTCAGTGAGCCTCCTTTATCAACTTTTACCACTGGGAAAGTTTTGTCTCTGCAGTCCCACCTGAATATGCCACACATCAACATGACAAGGACCAAATGTATGATTCCTTGTTTCTTTCCCATGCAGCCCATGGTCCTTCAAACCCTTCAAAAGCCATATTGTCCCAAGCATTACAGGGCAGACAGCTGTAAGACTCTGTGAAACTTACAGATTGAACCCCAAGGTGACTGAACTCAAAGATGCACTAGTCCTACGTTACACAAACACCTGCTCTGTCCTCTGAGAACTCCTTGACCACTTACGAGCAAGGTTGTGGGTACTATAAATAAGCTATTTTTTTCTAATATTGAATGCATAAGGATGTATCCAGGCTATGCCCCAGCCCCATTAAAGACATACCTTTCCTACTTGCCTCTCAGCATGTTTTCAGTTGAAGATCAGGAAGGAAACTTCTATCCAGGTTCTGCCTCTCTTTCTGGGCTAACATTTCCTTTGATCTTTCTCTTTGATTCCTGATCTGCCTCTTTGGTTTCTGGAATGACTAATGGCAGAATTTCCTTGGCTCAACAGGCCCGGACCACGAGTGAGTGACAGAGACTGCTAGGATTCCGCTTGCTAGGGAAGGAAGTTTGGACCTTCCTAAACTGAAAAAAAAAATCAGTATTTTAATTAAAACTATTAGCTTGATTTTTAAAAACATTTTAACATTCAAAATATAAATGAGTCATTTTCACACAAGTGAGCTTAACCTTTGGTATGATCTGTATGGGACAAAGGAAAATTTTTAATAATAAAATTAACTGGGTAATTCAAGAAATAAAACTTCGATCTGGGAAGAAATGAGTTTTTGTGGAGGCCTGAATTAGCCACATTCCTCCTCTATCTTAACTAAATTCAGTAAGTAGTGCCTCATTTCTTCAGTGGGCCTCAGCGTCATTATCTCAGGCCAAACGAAACTTGCTCAGTTCAGTAGCAGTCATTAATGTAGCTCCAAGTGAGGTGTCAAGTTTCCCAGCGTGAACTCCAGCACTGAGATAAACTGTCACAGCTGTAAGGCTAAGCAGTGGTCCCAGGCCAGTCATCATCTACAGACACGGCTACATGTGGGTATGAAATGCCCTTGTAAAATGGAAAACACTTAATTAAGCAAACAATGACCCCCAGAGCTTTTCGCATATTACAGAGAAGTCGTCCAGTGCAAAAACAAACCTATTGTCAATTTCTCCATGTGCACCCCACATCATGGACACAATATACACACTGTGTTGAAAGCAAGGAGAAAAGAAATAATCATCTCAAATATGGCAATAAATGTACATCAGGTTTAATGAATGTTGTTTAAGACTTGTAGAACAATGCTATAAATCACTGCTTCTCAAACTTGAAGGTATATATGAACCATCTGGGAAGCTTGTAAAAATGCAGCTCCAGATTCAGTGGGCCAGAGATTCTGCATTAGAAGGCAAGTTCCCAGGTGATGCCCATGCTTCTGGTGCACATGCCATACTTTAAGTACTATGGCTCTAGGCTAGAACTTCTCAACCAAAACTCGATTTGATATCTACGTTCCTTGGGGCAGCCAGGCAAGAATTGAACCAGAGCTTCCAGCAGTGAAACTTATCCTAGAGTGTTGTGCAAATGTTATCATTTTCTATATGTGCCCATGATAGGGGAAAGGTTTGGACGCACATCTGAAAGCAATAATGGAGGTTTAGCAAAATTCCCATTAGCAATAGATTGGTCTTAACAATAATCATAACAATAACAATAGTTACCATTTATTGCACACTTACTATGTGCCAGGAACTGTGCCAGGTACTGTATATGGTTTCTTCATATAATCCCCATAACAGTCTTAAAAAGGTACATGCTATTATTCATTTTAGAAGGTACATGCCTACGTGACCACAGCTATTCCCAGGTTTTGCACTTTAAATATTATCTATATATGAATGATTCTCAAACTTATATCTACAGCTTTGAGTTCTGTCCTGAATTCCGGGTGAATTATCCAACTGCCTGCTTGCCATCTCCACTTGGAGATGTTGAAAATCCACATGTTTTAAGCAGAATAGCTACTCCTCTCCCAATCTGCTTGCTCCTCTCCAACTGCTCTAGCTAAAAAGCTAGGAGTCTTTTTTTTCTTTTTTTACTTTTCTTTCCCTCACCCTACATACGCAGGTAATCCAGTAGGGAAAACTGTCAGCCCAGCTTTCAAACTATGTAATTGGAGTCAGTCTAGCTCTATCTCCTCTGGCGCCCTCAGCCCCGGCCTGGATCACTGCAGCAGCCTCCTGGCTGTTTCCTCTCTCTCTGCTCTTGTCTCTGAGCAGCTCTGGTTGCCCAGAGGGAGGTGGCATGGCAGCAAGTGGCAGCTGGGGAGGCCAGACCAACGGAGTTGAGCCAGATAATAATAAAAAAACGCTTAACACTGCACTCACTATGCTCTAGACAACTTTCTACGTACCTTGTACTGAATAGCATATTTAATACTCACAATAACTCCCCAAGTCATGTTCTATTACTACCCCCGCTTTACAGATGGGGTTGCTAATGAATAGAGAAGCCAAGTAACTTGCCCAAAGTCACCCAGATAGGGAACAGTGGGACCAGGCTTCAAACCGAGGCACACGGACTCGAGAGGAAGTGATCTGAATTCTTCTGCTCCACCTCTTCTATGAAAGATTTTGTGTGTCACACTAAGGGTTATGCACTGTGACCTGCAGACCAGGAAAATGGGCATTAAAATGAACAAATCCACTATGTCAATGATGGGGTCGTTTTGTCTCCAGGCAAGTAAACAAATCAAGTCAAACAAATGATTATTTTTAACTGAATTGATAATTTGGGTGAACTGAATCAAAATGGTCAAGTTGCTGAAGGAAATAGGCAGCTTCCCTTGGAAGTCATGTATATTGCTGATTATGCTGGTCCACTCCTATATCCTGGGTAAAGTGTCCTTAAGGAACCCCAATTGCTTTAGATAAAGAACATTTGTCTGATGCTTCCATATATTTAGACCAGTGTATATTTTTATACTTTTTCTCAATGTATAATTCTAGTTTGAATAAGAAGTAGAAGAGTATGAATACCAATCTCTTTCATGACTGTAACAACACCTTGCCTATTCTGAAAAAAATATCTCCCAAGAGACTTTGCTTATACTTAACTCACCTCTTAGGAAATAAAACCTGGAATGTCATTCAGTACATCTCTGGCAGCGATCAGTCAGTGCACTAAGCTAATAAAAAAGAAAAAAGATCTGTTCATGCCAGTCACTCGCCTCTAAGGGTTTGAGAGGAAAGCCACATAATAGAGAAGGCACATGTTCCCGTGGTACCCTGTGCATGCGACTCCTTCAGCGCTGGTCACTCTAGATCACATGGTCTGCTTACTTGGCCATCTCGTCCACTGGACTGCAAGCTCCTCCAGGGTAGGAACCATATTTTGTTCAGCTTTGGCTCCCAAGCACCTAGCACAGGGCTTAGAAAAGAGTGAACCCTCCGTAAATGATTATTGGATAAATAAAGTGACATTTGATATACCTTATCACTCCTTCCAACCTCAATATCATTTTTACTTCACATCTTAGTTGTTGCCCTTTCCTGTCTTCTCTCCTACACTTACTGGCTATTCTTTTTCAGTCTCCCAAATTTCTACTCTCACACCTTTGCTGAATTTCCAGTCTCATGACTTTAAATGCCACCTATAAGTTGACAATTCTAAAATCGTTATCTTTAGCCCGGGATCACTCACATTAACTCCAGATTCATATAGCCAACTGCTCATTCTGCATTTCCAATGAGATGTCTAAACACAAACCTAATATATCTGATGTCTAACCCTTGATTTCTGTGTCCTAACCTTCTATTTTTATGGTCTTACCCATCTTAGTAAGTGGCAACTTCATTTTTCCAATAGCTCAAGGCAAAAAAGGTGTTTTATAGCAATGTCCAAGCTGTCAAGCATGTCCTATTGTCTCTATTTTCAGACTCTTTCCCTAGTTCAACCATTTTTCACCAGCTTCACTGCTACCATCCTAATTGAAGCTTCCAGTATCGTGATTTATAAGAAATATATATTTGTCATATAAATTTGGTCTCCTTCCATGGTTCCTGGCTCACAGCAACCTAAACCCTTGGAATTTCCTGACCAATAAGAGCAATGGGAGCATCTTTTGTTATAATATTTGGTAACTTATCCTCAGTTCCTGAAAATGCTTCAGAGTCATAAAGGTGAAATGGGTGTCTTGTTATTTATAACAAGACCCTCTCTACTACCACTGGGTTTTTGTTAATGAGCTGACTTTAAGAAAGCACCTGAGGATGGGGGCTGGTTGCTAGGGAACCAACCAGGAATAGAGGGTTGGAACTTTCAGTCCCTCACCCTGATTTCTGGGCAAGGAAGAGGGGATGGAGGTTGACTCAGTTACCAATAGCTGATGATTTAATCAATCGTGACTATGTTATGAAGCTTACATAAAAACCCAAAAGGAAAGGATTCAGAGAGTGGTCAGGATGGGGAGCCAGAACACTTCCATGTGCCACTGTACCAGCCCCAAACTTCACGAGGACAGAAGCTCCTTTGCTCGGGACCGTGCCCTATGTATCTCTTCATCTGGCTATTGGTTAGAATCCTTTAATATCTTTTGTGATACACCAGTAATCTAGTGAGTAAATGGGTTTCAGAGCTCTGTGAGCCACTCTAGCAAATTAATCAAACCCAAGGAATGGGTCGAGGGAACCTTTGATTTATAGCCAGTTGGTCAGAAGCATAGGTTGTCACCTGTGCTTGCTATTGACATGTGAATTGGGGGGCGGTCTTGCAAGACTGAGCCCTTAACTTGTGGAATCTGATGCCATCTCCAGTGGATAGTGTCAGAATTGAGTTGATTTGTTGGACACTCAGCTGGTATCCAGAGCATTACTTATTGATGAGGGAGGAAACCTCCACACCACACATTGGAATTCGGTCCAGAACCCAGATCAGCCACCATCAATCTCTTGACTGAACTATTGCATAAACCTCGCAACTAGTCTCCTTATTTCAACCCTTGCCCCTCGACAACCATTAACAGAGCATCCATGGGGTCCCCTTAAAAACCAAAAGCAGATAACATCACTTTTCTGCTCAAAACCATCCAGTGACTTCCAAGCACACTTTGAAAATAAAGTCCAATTTCTGCGTAATCCCTTCCAGGCCCTCCATGGCCTGCCCTGCCTTCACCCTTCTGACTTCTCCCAGAACACTCGCTCTCCCCCTCACTCACTCTGTTCCAGCAACACTGGCCTCTTTGCTGTTTGGGGGGGTATACCAACCACGTTTTCGTTGCTTGGACTGCTCATACGTTGAATCCCATTCCTTCAGGTCTCTTTTCAAAGGCTTCTTTTGAATGAAGTCTTCCCTCACCGCCCAATATAAATTATCTCACACCTCACTCCCTATCAAGTTCTATCCCCTTTTATTCTAAATTATTCTATTCTTTGCACTCAAGGCCATCTGATATGTATATTTGTATGCGTTGTCTTATTGCCCCCTTCTAGGCCATAAGCACCATGAGAGCAGGGATGACTTGTATTTCTAGTACCTGGAATAGTGCCTGGAACAGAGTGGGCACCCAATGAGTATTTCTTGGAAAAGTGGATTAATAAAATGGCAGAGCCTAGAAAACAAATGATAAATTGTAATGTGTACTGGTAGCCGGTGAAATCAGTTCCAAATCCCCAGAATCTATGAATTCAAACCGCGCTCCTCAGCAGCTAGAGCTTTAACCCCGCCGGACACAGCTTCATGTCTCTAATGTCTTGCATGGGACGTGGGGCATGTAAGGTACTCAAAAAATGCTAAAGGAATGAACATATTTTGCCTTTAGAAAGAGAGCCTAGCTATTTCGGCTTGTGCCTCCGGGGCTGATGTGAGACAGGCTTGTTACAGGTGATTGTAAAACGCTTTACAATTGTCGGGCATCAGAGCCATGCATGGTAGCAGTTGGATTTTTATTTGAATGGAGAAGCCATTAGCACTGTGGTTAATTCAGCGATCTGATTTGTCCGCAAGGGCTCCTTCATGTGGCTGTAATAGCCCTTCTCTTAGGAGGAACTTAACTTGCTTGCCTTTGCAGAATAGGAAGATGAGGCATTACAGATGAAAACACAGCACTGCTTAAGAGTTAAGTCCTGTAAAGTCTTATATTTACCCCAAACTAGAATCATTTGGGAATAATGCAAGATTATAAAACCTATTCTTAAACAAATGAAATTATGCATAAATATCAGGGAAATTTAGCTAACATACAAAAATACTTTTAATACTTATTCATCAACATTGAAAAATCCTCACTTTTAAACAGCAGATAATACTCGTTTATTAGATTCTTTACTGCAATTTGTTTTTAATTCCTTGAATATCATTTTCTTAAACTTCAATATTTCCTGTATGTAATGCTGACTACTAAATGTGTTATTCAAACTGAAACCCTTTGAGAGTGAAAAGCGGCTTTAATAATTATTTGGACTCGGCATAGGTGCAAAATGAGACTGCCTCAGGCCATCTGAGACATGGGGTTTCTGTTCAAATGTATGTTGATAAGCTCGTATGTAGATAAATTTGGTTTTAAAAAAAATCCAGATTTCTGGTTGTCTGTCTTACATATAGGTTGTTTTTTAAAAAGAAAATAGTCAATACAATGAACTTAGTAACCTGCATCATACATTTATGTTTCTTTTTTCACATGTCCTTTTATTTATGACTCAGAAACACTTGATTATCATTTTTGACAAATGAGGAAACCAAGGCTATGTAGCCAGCCCAATGCTCCCACTGACTAGTCAAGAGAACTAGGATTCGAACCCAAGTGTCTGAACGCCCAGAATTGAGATTAAAATACGGATATGTCTCACTTCAGAACTGGGATGTGCTTTTCACCTGCTCCACAGCAATTTTTACTAATCTTTTCTAAGTAGGTGGGATATAGATAAAATAATGTTGCTTATGAGTTGATGAATACTGAAGCTGGACGATGGGTAGGTTCATTATACTGTTCTATGTGATTTTTGATTTTGTTTGTCATTTTCCATAATAAAAAGTATGTTTTAAATCCCCTCTCTTCTTTCCACTCTACTAACTCCAACGTTCCTTAAATGCTAGGTTAAAGTATTAGAGTACATACATTGCTATTTCTTTCCTTAACGTTTTATGATAATAAAATTAATACATGTTCATTTAAAAGGTTCCTCAAGTACAAATGTAAAAAGTAGAAAATAAACATTTTTTAATCCATTCACTTCAAAATATATATTTTAATATATTGACATCTCATTTCTACCAAATTTTTCTTTTCACTGTGGTATAAAACACACATAAAATGTACCATTTTAAAGCAAACAATTCAGTAACATTAAGTATTATTCACAATGTTGTGTGACCATCACCACCATCTGGTTCCAGAACCTTTTCATCACTGCAAAGGGAAATTTCAGACTCATTAAGCATCATTCCCCCAACTCTCCAGCAACCACTAAATCCTCCTTCTGTCTCTGTGGATTAGCCTATTCTGGAAATGTCATATAAATGCGCAGTCATACAGCATTTGGTCTTTTGTGACTGGCTTCTTTCACTGAGAATAATATTTTCAAGGTTCATCCATGTTGTAGCATGTATCAGAACTTCATTCTTTTGGATGGCCGAATAATATTCCATTTTGTGAATATATATATATATACACCACATTGTGTTTATTTACTCATCACTTGATGGGAGTTGAGTTGCTTCCACTATCTGATGATTGTGAATAATACCATTACATACTATGTTTTCAATTTAACCTTTTATTTTGAGATAATATTCTAGTCACATGCAGTTGTAATAAATAATACAGGGAAGTTCCTCTATATCCTTTATCCAGTTCTTTCAGTGGTAATATCTTGCAAAACTATACTACACTGTCACAAATAGGACATTGAGATTGATATAGTCAAAATACAGAACAGTTCATCACCAAAAGAGCACCTCATGTTGCCCTTAAATAGCCACACCGACCTCTCTCCTGCTACCATTCTTTCATTAACTCCTGACAACCACTAATCTTTTCTCCTTTTCTATAATTTTGCCATTTCAAAATTGTTATATAATGATATGTTTTGCAACCTTTGAGAATGGCTTTTTTCATTCGCATAATTCTCCAGTGATCTATCAAGGTTGCTGTGTGTATCACTGTATTATTCTTTTTTTTTTTTTTTACTGCTGAGTCGTATTCCAAAGTACAGATGCACTGTAGTTTGTTCAAGTATTGACTCATTGAAGGACATTTGGATTATGTCCAGTTTGGGGCTGTTATGAAGGAAGTGTCTATAAACATTTGGTTATAGGTTTTTTGTGAAAATGTGTTTTCATTTCTTGAGGCTAAATTTCCAAAAATGTCATTGCTGGTTCTTATGACTGTGTTGCATGTTCAGTTTTTTTTTAACTGCCCAATTTTTTTCTATAGCAACTTTATCATTATACATTCCCATCAGCTATGTATGAGTGGCTTAGTTTATTCACATCCTTGTCTGTATTTGTTGTCACAATTTATTATTTCAGCCATTCTGAAAGCTCATTGTGGTTTTTAATGTTTATTTCCCCAATGGCTAATGTCATACATTTTTCACGTGCTTATGTGTCATTTGTGTATCCTCTTTGGTGGAACATCTGTTCATGCATTTTGCCCATTATCTAATTAGGTTGTTTGGTTTTCTTTAATTTAATATACTTTGTTTTTTAGAGAAGTTTTAAGTTCACAGCAAAATTGAGCAAAAAGTAGAGTTTCAAATACATATGCCCACGTATGTGCACCATTTTCCCAACTATCACCATCTCCCAGCACAATGGTACAGCTATTAAAATCAATGAACCTACAATGACACATAATTATCACTAAAGTCTGTAGTTTACATTAGGGATCACTCTTGGTGTTATACATTCTATGGGTTTGAACAAGTGCATAATGACATATATCCACAATTGTAGTATCAGGTAGAATAGTTTCACTACCCTAAAAATTCTCTGTGCTCTGCCTATTTATCCCCCTCACCCAGTCCCTGGCAACCACTGATCTTCTTATAGTCTACATAGTTTTGCTATTTCCAGAATGCCATGTAGTTGAAATTATATAGTATGTAGCCTTGCCAGATTGACTTCTTTCACTAATGTGCATTAAAGCTTCATCCATGTTTTCTCATGCTTTAAAAGCTCATTTCTTTTTAGCATTGGATAATATTCCATTGTCTGGATGTACCAGTTTATTTATCCATTCACCTACTTAAGAATATCTTGGTTGCTTGCAAGTTTTGGAAATTGTGAATAAAGTTGCCATAAACATCCCTGTGTAGGTTTATGTATGGACATAAGTTTTCAGTTCATTTGGGTAAATATGAAGAAGTGCAATTGTCAGATCTCATGGTAAGAGTATGTTTAGTTTTGTAAGAAGCCACCAAACTGTCTTTCAATGTGTCTGTACCATCTTTTATTCCCAGCAAAGAATAAGAGGTCCTGTTACTCCACGTTCTTACCAGCACTTGGCATTATCAGTGTTTGGGATTTTGCCACTCTAATAGATGTATAGTGGTATCTTGCTGTTGTTTTAATTTGCAATTCCCTAATGTCAAATGATGGTCTAGTGGGCCTTAAGGACAAGATGGAGAAAAAGCATTTGCCAGATCAATAGCTGCATACCATGTACCAGGGGATGTGTTAATTTGCTCAAGCAATGAGGCAACATCTGGTACAGCAGTTAGAGTTATCCAGTGGTTAAGCTTATGGTAATCCACTGCCATTCACCGAGACCTATCTGTCTTCTGCACAAGCCAAATAGGAGAGCTGAAATGAGATGTGTTGAGAATCACTACTCCTACATCTTTGAAGTCCTTAATGATGGCGCTAATCCCTATAGTCCTCCCAGGGATGGAGTACTGCTTTTGATTAAGTATTTTCCTAGATAGAGGCAGCTGTAATTGCTTTCACTTGGCCTTTCCTATCTTCATAGTCCTGACTCCACAGGTCAGGGAACAATATAGGGACTCTGCCAAATGTCAAGTATGTCTATTCCAATTATGCATTTTGGAACTGGGAAAATAACCGCAGAGTGGGTTCAGGGACCCACTGGACTCATTGTGACAATGATCCAACTAAAACTCCATTGATCATCTGACCTCCATGAGCCCCTTCTCTGACTGGTGAGCCAGAGTGATGATTCGGATCTCCTGGAATCAATGTCAGCTCAGAGCCTATGTCCAGTTGTCCCTGAAAGTTGGTAAAAGGCTGTAGGTCCCTTTGGGGAAGGCTGGAAGAACTATTAACGGTACACCACAGTCCCTAACTCCTAACAGCATGACATTGTGGGTTAGGATTTCAACATACGAATTTTGGGGGAACATAAACATTCAGTCCTACAGCATGCTTCAAATATCTCTGTTCCTTTCTTCTTCTGATATTCCTATTATGCATATTTTGCATGGTTTGTACTTGTCTCATAGTTCTTGAATAGGCTGTTTTTGTTTTCTTTTTGCTTTTTAGTTTCAAAAGTGTTTACTGTCATCTCCTTAAGCTCAGATATTCTTGCCTCAGCCATGTCCAGTCTACTAATGAGCCCATCAAAGGCATTCTTCATCTCTGGTAAAGTATTTTTGATCTCTAGCATTTCTTTTTGATTCTTTTTAGAATTTATATCTCTCTGCTTACATTATCCATCTGTTCTTAAATGTTGTCTTGTTCCATTAAATCTCATAACATGTTAATCATAGTTTCTTTTTTTTAAATTCCTGGTCTGATAATTCCAACATTACTGCTGCATTTGAGTCTGATTCTGAAGCTTTTTAAGTCTCTTCAAACTTTATTTTTGCCTTTTAGGGTGCTTTGTGATTTTTGGTTGAAAGGCAGGCAGAGTGTACTGGATTAAAAGGCCAGTAAAAAGGCCTTTAGTAATGTGGTGGAAAGGTGTTGGGAGAGGGGATGGGCTCTATAGTCCTCTAAAGGTCTCAGTGTTTTGGTGAGCCTGTGCCTCTTGGCTGTGAACTTCACAGTGCTTCTCAGTTTCCCTTGCCCCCTTAGGTGAGATGTGGTGGCTACAGGGGGCTAGGGTGGAGCAATTCCCTTCCTCCACATGAAAGGCTAGAACTGACCAGAGTTAGGTATTTCCCTTCCCTGAGATAGCTTAGTCTTTGATAAAAGTCCGCCAGATTAGGCTCTGGTCAATATTTTCTCCTGAGGGCAGCCTTGTTAAGAAGAACAGAATGCTCAAGTGTATTTCTAAATGATTCATTTTCCCCAAGTGCAAGGTGATTTTTCTCTGATATTCACTACAAAGACCTGGTAGAACTCCTGGAGGTACAACTGACAAAGCTCGGGGGCTCCTTATGACTGGGTCTTCCCCCTCAAGATTTAACTCTCAAACTTGTCCACACTGAGTCTCCAGCAATTTGTCAGTTGCAGTTCAGATTTTCCTACCTCTGCAGAGGTTGCTGCTTGCAAGTCTCTGCTTCTGTATGATATGATTGTTTGTATCTTCCTGTCTGCCTTTACAATTTTGGGTGCTGCAGTTTGCCCTGTGACCTCACTCTCTGAGGGATTTTAGAAGAGTTTTTGATTTTTCAGTTTGTTCATCTTTTCATTTGTCAAGTTGAAGGAAAAACTTCTAAACTCCTTAAATTCTGGGCCAGAACCAGAAGTGAGATGATTTGATTTTTACTGTTGAGTTTTGAGATTTCATTATATATTCTAGATAATAATCATTTGTCCAGTATGTTTGCAAATATCTCCCAACCTGTAGCTTATCATTTCAATATAAGATTATTTCAAGGTCTTACAAGTGGTTTTTTGTAGAGCAAAAGTTCTAATTTTTATGTAGTCCAGATTATAACTTTTTTTCATTTATGGACCATGCTTTTGTTGTCAAAGCTAAGATCTCTTTGCCCAGTTCAAGATTCTGAATATTTTCTCTTCTATTTTCTAAAAAGTTTATAGTTCTGCATTTTGCACTTATTATTTAAGTCCATGATTCATTTTGAGTTAATTTTTAGTAAGGTTTGAAGTTTAGGTTGAAGTTTCTTTTTTCCCCTCTTTTTGGTGTGTGGATGTCCCATTACTCTAGCACTATTTGTTGAAAAGACTCTCTTACCTCCACAGAATCACTTTTGCACCTTTGTCAAAAATCATTCGGGCATATTTTGTATTTCCATTTCTAGGTTCTTCATTCTGTTCCATTTAAGTGCCTGTCTCTCAGCCAATATCACACTGTCTTTATTACTATAGCTAAGTAGCAAGACAATATTGGCTAGAGTAATTCCCCCAACTTTATTCTTGTCAAGATTGTTTTAGCTATTCTTAGATCTGTTCCTTTCCATATAAATTATTATAATAGTTTGTATATATAAAGAAAGCTTGCTGAGATTTTGATAAGAATCTGGGGAGACTTGATATTTTTAGTATGCTGAATATTCCAATGTGTGAAATGGTACATTTCTCCACTTATTTAGGTCTTTGATTTTTTTGTTATAATTTTATAAATTTCAGCATCAGATCCTGTACATGTTTCATTCAGTTAACATCTACCTGCTTCATTTTCTTTGGAACTATGGTAAATAGTGTGCTTTCAGTTTTTTCCCACATGTTCATTATCGTTATATGGAAATATATTTGATATTTGTGTGTTGATCTTTTGTGTGTATCCTGTGACCTTTCTGAATTCATTTATTAGTTCCAGAAGTTTCTGTGTATATATCTTGGGATTTTGTAAGTAAACAAGCATCTCATCGGCACGTAGGGTCAGGCTTTTTTCCCTATTTCCATCTTTATGCCTTCGTTTAGTTTCTTCCTTCCATTCTTTTTCCTTATTGCTCTGGTAAGAACTTCCAACACTACAGTAGGATTCTCCACTGAAACCATCTGGGCCTGGTAACTTCTTTTTTGGAAGTTTTAATCACAAATCATAGGACTACTCGTGATATCTGTTTCGTGCTGGCTGAGTTTTGATAATTTCTGGGTTTTGAGAATGTAATCCATTTCTTCTAAGGTTTTGCAATTATCTGTGTACTGTTTTTCATCATATTCTCTTAATATTTTTTAACGGCTACAAGATCTGTAGTGATACCCCCTATGTCATTCCTGATATTGGTGATTTGCGTATTGTCTCTTTAATTTTGCCAGTCTTCCTAGGAGTTTATTATTTTTATAGATTTTCTCCAAAAAGTCATTATTTGATTTATTGATTTTTTTCTATTGCTTCTTGTTTTCAATTTCATTGGTTTTTGTTCTTATCTTTATTATGTCCTTGCTTCTGATTGCTTTTTAGATGTAACTTCAGTTTCCCCTTCAGCCACTCTGACATCTTCTTAAAGGAAAGTGGGGAACAAATTTACATGATCTCATTGCTTTTTATTGGGGATGTAAGTTCAGCTCCTTAATAAAAGATGAGTCACATGGTTTTGTTGGCTTCTGGGTAGAAATTGAAGGTCAGCTTTTCACTGGGCCCCACTGACACCACAGAAGGTTAGAGAGGGAAACAGAGTATCAACCACTCTCACCTCCCACCACATCATTCAACTCCATTAATGCTGGATGTGGAGATTCAGCTTCCAACTGGGCTCAGCAGACATCAGAAGTGGCAGGAAAGTGGACTGTTGACCAGCCCTGACTTGCCTCACCTTGTCCAATCTTGCTGATGCCAGGTATCTCCCACTGGGCCCTACTGACACCAGTGGGAAAGAAGCCTAGTGGTAACTAGTTCCACTTCAAACTGTGTCATTAAGTCTTTCTCATGCTGGTGAGGCTGGAGGTTCAGCTTGCTGCTAAACCCTAATAATGCTGTCCCAGTAGGAGGATCAGGGACCCAGCTGCTTCCACTGGGTAGGGTATGGAAGATTAACTCCTTGCTAGGGGCTGCTGACACTGCTCTGCAGAAGAACCAGAGGAAGGCCACCTATGTCTGCTGAGTGAGGAAAGATTAGCATCCTGTTTGCCCCAGCTGATACCACACAGCAGAGGAATGGGAGTGAACCACCTACTTCAGCCAAAGGGCATTTGAGTAGAATATCAGCTCCCTACTCAGCCCCATTGGAACCACGGGGAGTAGGTTTTTCCATTGGTGTTTGACTAGGATAGGGTGGGTAGTGTCAAAGTTCTCTGTTGTGTTGGGCCGCTGTTTTTCCACTCCTTTCACTAGGATAAACAGGATCTCCATGGAGCTTTTTTTCATTGTGTCTGTTGTCTCTTCTGGGTTCCAGATCTCTGTACCACCATCTCCAAGATATGCAGGAGACAGTAAAGAAATCCAAGGTACCCACCATCACATTGTTGCTCAAGTCCCCAGATCCTTATGCAATCTGCCTTCTTTCCACCTTTCAGAATCTTCCTATGCTTGCTTGTTGTGGTTAGAAAACTTTAGTTGTATGAGGGAGAGCCAGGAGGACGAGGGCTACTCCATCTTGGTAGAACTGGAAGTAGTCACTCAGAATCTAATTTTATTATGTGAATGCGTATATATTTTGCTCAACTGGGCTCAATCTAGAATAAGTTTAGTTTTCTAAATAAAAACTGTAAAATAATCTTCGAAGAAACTTAGAAGAATCTTAAAAGAGGTATTTAATCTCTAAAGTCACTATAGGTTTGCCTAGCAGTTTGATTTTTAATCTATAAAATGAGAAAGTTGAACTGGATGACCTCTAATATCTTTCCAGCTCTGGCAATCTAGGATTCTAAGTGCATTAGAGAAATAGAATAAGTGATGATTCCAAGGCACTTAGTACACACTTTCAATCTTCATCATTACATTAAATCTTCAGAGACAGAATGTGACCTTTTAACTGCAAGATCTAAGATTTTCTATTTGACAGACAATCCATTTAGTGAATTTGGTTTCTACATGCAAATCTCTGTCCTCAGTACTAATAGAGTGTGATTAGCTAAAGTATCAATAAATTATTATAATTTTAGAAAAATTTATGAGAAATGCATATGTTTAGATTAAAGCTTCAGCTCTGCGTGGTGTTTCAGAGAGGGAGGGTCATGTTAGTTAAGGCAGCGTGAGCTCTGGAGTGAGTAGATCTCCAACCGTGTACTGGGAGTGAATCCCAACTCACGCACAATCCCAACTTACCTGTGTGGACTAGAGATCTCTCACCTCTAAAATTAAGCCCTTTATCTATCTCAGAGGTTACATAAGGATTACACAAGAAAAAATAAACATAGGTACAGCTTCAAGTATTGCATCTGGAAAAGATACTCAACAATAACAGCTAATGATAAAAATTTTCACGATAAAATTTCATGTCATCCTCCTCTTTCTCCTCCACCTCTTCTTATTCCTCCTCTTCACCATTATCTCTATTCTTTTTTGTCTTTTTTATTTCTTTTTTTTTTTTTTTGGTTTTTCTACTCAATCTATATAGTAGAAAGTGGTTTCCAAGAACAAAAACTCCTGATTCCCATGGTGTAAATTCAAATGTCTTGTCCTCCACTAGCTATGTGACCTTAAATAGGTGACTTACGTTTGCTGTGCCTCATTTTCTGTAAAATGAGAATGATAATAGTGCCCACCTCATAAGGTTATTGTGAGAATTAAATAAGCTAAATGAATACAAAGTGCTTAGAATCATGCTTGATATATACTGAGTACTCAATAAGCATTAAAAATGGCTGTTTACATCTCTAAATATACTGCTATCTCTGACCACCTGACACTGTAATATCAATCAGTTCAGGCATCATTGAAAGAAATGTGATTTCTGACTGAACTGACTGGATGTTTTCACATCAGACAGTCAGTCATGCTCTCACTTTGTCAGCTATGTAAATACTTTAAATGTTCCAAATTACTTGAGTGAATACAAGACATCTGCTTTAAAATGGAAGACATTTCAGAGAGTCACTCAGCCTGCTTTTTCCTAAGTCTCCTAACCATTTTTAGGTACCTAAGATCTGGAGACCCTTATTTGAGTTGACCTATCTGTACAAGCTTGTAGAGTTCACAACTCCAGTCCTAGGCCTCCCCGTCAAATCCAACCACCCTGCCTTGAGAAAGATGGAGACTTTTCCTCTAGTTTCATAAAATAATGGTTAAGTCCCAAACTGTTCTGAAAAAATCCAAAACAAAGCTTCAAAACTCTTCCTGACAGTGTCTTCTTATGAAAGCAGCATACCACCAATCATACTTAAAATACAATGAAAATAATCAAAAGTGTTACCACAAGTGCATTCATACTCTGGTGATGTCCATATAAAGTTGTGGCACAATCTTTAAGAAAATAATCCACAGTGGGGGAGGCTATAGCTCAGTGGTAGGGTGCATGCCTAGCATGTAGGAGGTTCAATCCCCAGTACCTCCATTTAAAAAATAAGTAAGTAAATAGATAAACCCAATTACCTCCCCCCTTCAAAAAAATAAATACAATAAAAATAAACTGACTATACTTCAATTAAAAATTTTTTAAAATCTATGAAAAAACTGTTAAAGTAAGCTTGCAAACTAACAAAAAGTAAAGTTGAAAACAAAAAAAATTAAAGAGAAAATAATCTACAGGTTTTTAAGCACGATGGAAGACTTTATTACATTAAGTTTTACTGACCACTCCACTCTTCTGCTCTCACTAGGCATGCACACCCTCTGAATCCAAAAGATATTTATGACTGGCTTACTTATAATAGGAAATTATCATCTTTGCCCACCAATAAGAAATAGTTAAATAATTAATCTACATAGGGAAATACTATAAAACAGCAAAAATGATCTCTATGGAGGCTATAAGAGCATGGAAAAATAATTATGGTGTAATGTTGGGTGGCAAGAGCACTATGCAAAGTATCTAAGTAATGCTTTAACTACATACAACGTGCACACCTCTTTTCAACAACTGATGGTGAGCTCAGAAGATGGAAACACTGACCTGGGTGATGGGAAAATAAATGTATTTGTTCCCATTGAGTCTCAATACTTGCTGTGACATGGAAGTAGAATCGTAGCATGCAAAGGATTTCTACTTATTAGCCTTTTCTTCTAATCATGTTTTTGTCTCCCGCTTCTAATCCACAATGTCCCCATTGGGCTTTAGAGACGTGAAGTAAAATTAAAAGTGAGCTAGGAAGACCTGGCTCCTTTGTCCCTCCATTAGCAGAGTTCTACCCATGCTACGGCTGCACGCAGATGCACAGATCAGTTCTCCTCTTGGCCCACAGGGTGATGACTCCATAGCTTCTCTAACCCAGCATAGGAAGCCTTTGTCCTTATTGAAGGACACCAGAACAGCCCATAACATTCTTTCTGGACCTATCAGCCTCTCTGCATGCATCTCAACCTGAATTTCACCCTTTGACAGATGCAAGAATGCAGTCTCTACGCTAAGGTAACCATTCTTCTCAGCTTCTTTTCTCTCTCTCAAAGCTGTTTTTCAAAAAGTCCTTCCCATGCTCTGCCTTCCAAATTCCCAGCTCTCTAGTTCTTATGATTCTCTCCACGCATCCTTGTAAGCCCTATTTCTCTGGAATGAATTCTAAGAGCATGTTTCTCAGTGACATGAGACGACTTGCACAGCCATCCCATCATTTTGTGAGCGCCAACTAGGTCACGTGCCTTGGTTGTGCTGAAAAGCTGAACATGATCACCAACCTGCATGTCAGTTGCTCTGAAAGTTTGATAAGATGCACAATTACAAGTTTTCATGTAATTACTACTTTGAGAAGAGCCATCTTATTGCTTATCTTGCTACTGAAAAAAAAAAAAAACCTAGAACTCGTACATAAAAGACATTAGATGTTTTTCCAATTAAGGCATTTCCCTGAAACTACTGCAGGAAGATAACAAAAATGCCCAACTCCAAGCAAAGCTATAACAGAGTCATGCCTCATATAATTAAGATATGTATCAAGATGACATGGCAATGGTATTCCATTGCTTCACCCTTACAATAGCTTCTCCACATAACAAAACAGAAACTCTTTGGCCATTAAAAAGTTTCAAAACCATTTTTTTTAATTCGTTCTATAGTATAGTGGTAAAAGGTGAAAGCTCCGGGTTCCACCTGAGTTGAAACAGCTTCACCAGGACAAGTTACTTCCCTTTCAACAACCTCAACATTCTCATCAGTAAAATGGGAAGAGTAATAATACAGAACTCAGGGTTGTTGGAAAGATTAAATGAGCTCATGTGAAGTGCTCAGCATAATACCTAGACCGTAGCAGATGTCCAATAAATGCTAGGGTTATTGATATTATTCCACACCTTTGCTGCAATGCAGCAAGGAAACTATGCAGTCATCAAGATTGATACCACTACTTAATTCGAAATGGATAGAATGTAGCTTTCAAGATTGAATTAATGATTAATTTTTTTTAAAAAGGAAAGGCTATAATCCTATGAGAGAAGAACAAATTGATGGTACAATGTACCTGAAATAAGACAATTGCAAGTGAATACGGATGTTAGCTCTATTTTTTCTGCCAAGGAAGATATACTTAGCCTCACCATGGTTTTCATAGTCTATACTGTCTGACTAAATGACATATACACTTTTACGTTCAGAAGCTCAGTTTTACAGAACTAACCTCGATAATGAATGTATGTTATTGACTAATACTTAATGAATGTCTTCAATGTGGCCCTTGCAAGAGACATGTATATCCTGTCTAAATAGAAAAGTTCTGTATCCAGGCCATCTGGAGTTCATGGCCAGTAATGCAGTGAAGACATTTTAAGCCTTCTTCTTCCTGGTCATCTTCCTAACTTTTGAGAAAGCTTTAAGAAGAATATCCCAGCTTTCTGTGTGGTCACACTTAAAGTCAGCAGTTGTGAAAGTCAAAATAAATATGAAGGGGAAATAATTTTTCTCAGGAGAATATAGGATTTTCATTTCCAGGGCAGCTATTTCAAAAAATGAAAAGATATATGAGAATCACCATAATAAGACTCTAAGTAAGAGAAATCAGTGTGTTGGCCCCTATTATCCCAGGAGCTCCAATCTCAAATTAGATTTCTCTGGGTGTGAATATTTGACCAAATGTCTTCCTCTGTAGAAACTGAAAGAATGAATCTGTCTATCGATATATCTATCTCATCCCACATGCCCTTCTTACAGTGCGAATGACGTTCCTCCCATAGAGGTGGGGTCTCTCCTCCCTCCCCTTGTATCTGAGCAGGAGCTCGTGACTGCCCAAATGATGGCATGGCAGAAGTGACACCACATCTTCTGACACTGGGTGTAATATGCATGATGTTTCTGCTTGGCTCTCCCTTTGGAAACATGCACCTTTGGAACCCAGACACAGCGTTGTGATTATCCTGGGCTACATGAAGAAACCACATGGAGGGGTTTGGGCCACAAGTCCTGCAAAGGTCTAAGCCTATGTGTAGCATCAATTGACAGACATGAGAGGGAGCCAGCTTTTGGACGGTTCCAGTCTGCATCTGTCTGAGCCATCCAGCTGAGCGAGGCTCCAAGCATCACACAGCAGAAACAAGCTGAACCCACTGTGCCCGGTCTGAATACCTGAACTGCAGATACCGTGAATGTAAAGTTTTTGGAATTGTTTGTGACACCGTCATAGTAACAGCAACAGGAAGATAAAGTAGGTTGCAGTGAAAAACTCCCAATTCCTTGATTACCCTCCTTTAAGCATACCCTGCCCATTGGGAGATGCTCTTTCCCACAGCACATGAGCTGGGTATAGATAGGCTGAGAAAACTGGCAACTGGCTCTTGCGAAGACAATTTTCCAGAGAAGCACTTTTGAAACTAATAGGCAAGTGAAGCCCCTACAAATATAAAATTAGATTCACATTCTACAAATAACCGCCCCAAAGTTCACTCTCATGGTAAGTCCCAAAGTAGCACTACACAGATTATTTTTACTAAGACAAAATTGTTGGGTACAAATTTGAGACCATGGCTACCTCTACCTCATGTTATAGCAAAGCTCCTCTTCTCAGCATACACAGTCTCTCTCCGTAACCCTCTGTCCCATTCCTGGGCCCTTGATGAGCTTACTTCCTCTCCCTGATTCCATAACAAGGATCAGTTCATTCATACTGATGTACACATTCGGCTGATAACTAAAATCAGTGCATCTCTGCTGCGGCCTGCTACCCAGACCTTCCTTTTAGAGTGGATACATTTATTTCCTCAATTGTCAGTGTTGGCTGCTGACAGCTCAGTGCAGTCTATCCGTGTGAATTACCTTTCCAAGTCCAAGGTCAAAATTCTTGCCTGGAGGAAGCACAGTGCCTCCAGTGACTGTTTCATGTGAGGATACAAGGTCTTTGCCTCATTTCAGGATACCTCCAGAGTATCATCCCAGCTCCAGAGTGTTCTGTGGGTTCAGCTGCAACCTCCATTGCAATTGCATCACAGGTCAACTTCCCATCTGTCCAATTCCCAGCCCCCACTCACCTTGCAGGCATCGCATTAGACCCCCAGCATACAAGTCTTTGTCTTAGAATCTGATTCCTGGGAACCCAACCTGCAACACATTCCCGATGGAATATTTAGCAAAGGTCAAAGACCAAAAAGAGTGAAGCCTTGATTGTGGAATGTCAGGTATTAGTTAGCAGAGGAAGACGAAGTGGGATTGAGGGTGAATTGGGAAAGGCCCTTCTAGCTCAGATTCAGAATTTTTTACTTTTTTTTATCAGATTGTGACTTCCTGGAATATGACTGAGAAGGATTCTGATGCAAAGCCAGTGCTTGGGGGAGGAAATATTCCATAATCAATCAATTACTGTGTACCTTGGACAAGAGATGGGGTGAGAGAAAACATATGCCAGGCAATGATTGGTTTAGTAATAAAGTACTCGATAAATAATATTTTGAAAATACATAATTGTGTTGCATCTTTATGCTTTTTATTATGGAGGTAAAATTCACCTAACATGAAATACTAACATTTTTAAAGTATACAATTCAATATAATTATGTACATTCAGAATGTTCAGCTACTACCAAGTTTCAAGACATTTCACCAATCAGAAAGAAATCTCAAAGGCATTAAGCAGTCACTCCCCGTTCCACCCACTGCCCCCAAGTCCCTGGCAACCACTAATCTGCTTTCTGTTTCTATGGATTTATCTATTCAGGATTGTTATGTCTTCTTGGATAATTGACTCCATCATCAATAGGTAATACCCTTCTTTATCCTTGATAATTACCCTTGTTGTGAGGTCAGCTTTGTCTGAAATTAATATAGCTACTCCAGCTTTCTTTTAACTAGTGTTAGCACGGTATATGTTTTCTTCAACCCTTTCATTTTAATCTATATGTTTCCCTATTTAAAGTGAGTTTCTGGTCGACAATACATAATTGGGTCTTGTTTTTTGTTTCACTCTGACAGTCTCTGTCTTTTAATTGGTGTGTTTTGACAATTTAGGTTTAACTACTTACTGACATAGTTGGATTAATATCTACCATACTTGTTACTGTTTTCTAGTCATTGCACTTGTTCTTTGTTTCTATTTTTGTCTTCTATGGTTTTAATTGAACGTTTTATGTGATGCCATTTAGCCTATCAGTTATAATTCATTTTTAACTTTTTTTAGTGGCTGCTCTAGATTTTGCAATATACATTCACAAGCCCAATCCAAACCCATTTTCAAATAACTCTATCCTACTTTGTGAGGAGAGCAACTACCTTAACTAAAATGTTCCTAATTCATCCTTCCCGTCCCTTGTATCATTGGTCATCCATTTCACTTATCCATAAGTTATAGCCACTGAATTTATTGTTGCTATTATTATTTTAAACACATTGCTATCTGTTAGATCAATTAAGAATAATACAAATGAAAGTGATTTTGCCTTCACTTAATCCTTTTTCTAATGATCTTCCTATTTTTATGTACATCTAAGCTTCTGACCCCTATAATTTTCCTTCTCTCTGAAGAACTTTCAACATTTCTTGCAAGGTAGATCTATTAACAGCAAATTTCTTCAAGTTGTGTTTTTTTTTTTCTTTTAAATCTATGAAAGTCTTTCTCCTTCACTTTTGAAGGATAATTTCACTGTATGCAGAAGTCTAAGCTGGTGGATTTTTTTGTTAGTTTGTTTCTATCAATGCTAAATACGTCACTTAACTCTCTTGTTTATATGGTTTCTAAGGAAAAGTCAGATATAATTCTTATCTTTGCTTTTCTATAGATAAGCTATTTTTTTCCCTCTAGCTTATTTCAAGATTTTTTCTTTATCTTTGATTTTGTGCACTTTTAATATGACATGGCTAGGTGTAATTTTTTGTTTATTTGTTTGTTTTTTTGTTTTAAAATGTTTATCCAATTGGTGTTCTTTAAGCTCTTGGGGTCTGTGGTTTGGTGGGTCTGACATTAATTTGGGGAACTTCTTAGTCATTATTGCTTCAAATATTCTTCTGTTTCTTTCTTTCTTTCTTCAACTTCTGGTATTCCCATTATCCATATGGTACACCTTTTGTAGTTGGCTCACAGTTCTTAGATATTATGTTCAGTATTTTTGCACTCTTTTTTCCTCTTTGTTTTTCACTTTTGGAAGTTTCTGTTGACATATGCTCAAGCTCATTCATTCTTTCTTCAGACATGTCCAGTCTACTGAGAAGCTTGTCAAAGGCATTCTTCCTTTATGTTACAGTGTTTCTGATTTCTAGCATTTCTTCTTTATTCTTTCTTAGAATGTCTATCTCCTTGATTACATTACTCATCTATTCTTGTATATTATCTATTTTTACACTAGAGTTCTTAGCATGTTAATAATTGTTATTTTAATTCCTGGTCTACTAATTCCAGCTCTGCCACCATGTGAGTCTGGTTCTGATGTTTGCTCTGTCCCTTCAAACTGTGTTTTGTTAATTTCCCTTTAGTATGCCTTGTAATTGTTTTGTTGTTGTTGAAAGGTGAACATACTGTATGGGGTAAAAGGAACTGTGGCAAATAGACTTCTAGTGATACGGCAGGGAAGCAAGCATTCTATACTTCTATCATTAGTTCTCAGACTCTTAATAATCCTCTACCCCTAGGCTGTGACCTTTACAAGTGCTTCTTAGTCCCACATCCTTTAAGGCCAACAAAAAAAGACCGGAGAGGAATGGAGAAGTATATTTCCCATCCCCCAGGTCAGTTAGGCTCTCATAAAACTCCAGTGTGGTAGACTCAGGTGAAATAATTTCTTTCGAGGGTAGACTTTATTAAGAAGGGAGAGTTCTGGCCATGTTTCAGAATGGAGACTCCTCCCACTCCCTGCCCAAAGCAGGAGGTTTTTCTTCAGTCTTCATTGTGAGAACTTAGTGGAGCTCCTAGAGGTAAAACTCACAAAAGAGAGGCCCCCTCAAGACTGTGCACTGCTGGGGGTCTTTCTTTACTCTCATACTTGTTCACACTGAGCATCCAGAAATTGGTCGACTACAGTTTAAGCTTTTCTACCCTAGAAGGAATGCATATATTTATGGCCATTTATTCCTGCCCTTTTGGTTTTATGGGTAGGTAACTTCAGCTGGGATGAAATTCACTATTATGTCAGGAAAATTGACTAGGGAGAGGTAGCTCCCCTCTTTAGCCATGAGTCATTTGGATGTCTTTAAATCCATAGCAGTCATACAGCTACTCTGAAGATGCCCCTGATTCTCTTAGTTACAATTCCCTAAAGTGTCTTTTGCTTACAATTATTTTTATTTGGACCCCCAACAACTTTCATTCTTCTTTGCAAAACTGATGTGCAAGAAAGAACTTTCCGGCCATCCCTGGCATACCAATTGTAAGGCATTAATCTAAGAGATTGGCAGGCATCTTCTCATTTAATTCTCAGGGTCAGGGAAGGGGGGTGGGGGGACAGTGAGAAGTCATAGACTCATTTTATAGGAAAAAAAATACACTAAGTCTCCAAGAGGTGAAATTATTTGCCCTAAGTCATAACCCCAGGCATGCCAGTCTCCAAAACTTTAATTAGTAAATACTGTACCATACTATATGTAATATACTATGCAAAAACTATTTTTACTGACTAGGAAATAGTGCAGGACCAAAGAACCTTAAAGAAGGAAATGTTCTGTTTTTTCAGTATCCTTTCCTCTGTATAGATCTGAGATCCAGAAACTAGATAGCTTCCTCTGTGTCTAATTTGGCCTGCTTTGTGTTTTCTATTAATTTTATATAGAGGTAATACATTGGGGCCCTAAAATGTTATCACAGGTCATTAAAAATAGACAATGAAAATTTACTACAACTATCATTATTATAAATTAAGAGATACTTGACTTAATGCTAGTCCTTCAAATGTTGAGAATGCTAACTGAATTCACTACTTTGTTTTCCTTTCGCTAGCTAGTTGTTAGGATTGTGCAGAGCAAAAACAAAATAATATGGTATACAGCAAAGGCCTCACTGAAAGTGAGTTGTACAAAACTCCAAAATTCCAAAATGCATGGGAAAAGGATGAGATTCCTTAAAGGGGAAAATCCCCTTTTCAGAGCACCAGTTGGGGGAGGTAAGTTCCATGTGTGAGGGCACGTGGACTGGAAGACAGACCACCCCAGTGATGAATCAAGCACTGTGGAAGACGTCATAAATTAGAGGGCCGGTTGCACATTCACCCAGGTGCACATTGTTTGTTTACAGCTCTGAGAGCTGGTGCTAAAGTAGTTTAAGGTCATCTCCATTGGTTCCTGGTAATTGTTCTCAATCAACCCAGCTGCTGTATTCAGCTGACAAATTTTTCAAATCCATACATACTTTTCTAAGCACTATCTGAAATTCCTGAACTCAAGTCTGTTTAGGTATCAGTGCCTTAAAAGGGAAAATTTTATAATGCTGTCTGTAAAACTAAGTAAGTATGCAATCATAATACCTTTGAATTTGTTACAGAAACTATAATTATTTGTCCTTATCTCTCTGATGAAAAGTCAAGAGATGATAACATTTAAAATGAGTCAATAAGAGTTGAGACTCTTAAGACTGCTGGAATTTGAATCCTCTTTTCATCACTTACTATGTGGCCTCTGTTTCTCATTCCCTAAGGCTGGTGATAGCAAAGGTATTAAGCTCATTAGTTGGTTGTGAGAGTTAAATTACATTATGCATGTGAAGTGCTCGATATTTAATAAGTGCTAAGGAAATGCTGGATATACAGACATAATTATTTCAAAATGTTAGATGCTATTAGTACTAGTGCTATTCACTGTTAGTGAAGCATTTCAATCCAAAGGAATTCTTCTTAGCTTAAATGTGCATTGGTTTACAGTTTACTAAAATAACACCATTATTCAGGGTCTTTTTAATATTAAGCGGGCTTAATAGAAATATAATGATAGAAATGAAAATAAGTGTATCTACTGCGTGTTCAGAGAACCTTTCTTTGGATAGAGATCAGCCTCTGTGTTCTATTGAAACCTTAGCTGGAGAGATTCATTCCATGACCTTGGACATCTTGGATATTTCTGATCCCAGATCACTATGAGACATAGTAGGTATAAGCTGAAAACCCAAACTTTTAATGGCTAAATCTAGATTCAAAGAATTAGATATCTGGACATCATCTTCATGGGCATTTATATAATTAGCCAAAGATTATATATTTAGTTCTAGCCAGACCTGGGACTAAAACCACATCTCACATGAGTCACTATCTAAGTCTCTTTCTCCACCACCCTGCTACCCCTCACTTCCCACGCCCGTGCCATCATTCAGCAAATATCGACTGCCTACTGTGCGTCAGGTTCCATTCTACGTCCCGCTGATGCCGTAGCAAACAAGACTGAGTCCAGCCCTACCAGGCATTAGGGCTCAGGCCACCCCACATCATGGCCGCTATTCAGATTTCTACATTTAGTAACTCTTTTCTTTTTCAAGTGATACCAAGCTTTAAAAAAAAAATAACAACTTTATGCTTTTTGCCAGAGGAAATATAGTTGCAAGTGTTGGACATTTTGATGTAGAGTGTGATAGGCATGGTGAGACATTTATGCCCACAAGGAAAGAGCAAAATGTCCTTAAATTACAATGGAACATTTTGTAAATAGCTTTCCAGGGTGAACTCACCCAGATCAACTGCCTGATGGAGTTTATGTCACTTACCCTCAAGTTCCTTACTGTGAGACTACTAATCAGAGTTATGACACTCAACAAGTCCAAGTCCAATCTGCTTCCACATGACCCCAGATCAGAGAGCTGAAGAAAGACACTGTGATCTCTCCTGAGATGTTGCCTTCTCTGAGTTCAATGTTAGTATATCCTCCACTGGCACCACCAGATCCATTTTCCACTCTTCTCCACCCTGCCCTGTGCTCTGACCTGTGTGAACCATGGACTATATTAGTGGGCTCTCTTGTCCTTTGACTTCTGTTTATTTTTGATCAGTGGGAAGCCCCAGCAGATGGTTGGAGGGAAGAATGAGAATGAAGTCAAAGAACTTATTGCCCTGACTCCCTCCTTGCAGACTTTTGTGGTCTTATTTTATTCTTTTACCCAGATCATCCCATTGTTTTTTTTTTTCTGACAGTTCTTTCCAGGTCCCAGTAACTAGCTCCTCCTTCTCCTTGTCCAACTTAGGGTTAGTAATGGTTGTCCTCCTGTTTCCAGCCCCAGGTTATGTCACTATTTCTTATGGTTTCCCTATACTCTCCCATTCCTTCGTAATCAATGCTCATTATCCTGTTAGAGCAAATAATCTGTTTCCCATCAGGACCCTGCCTGATACAGTTCCTTTACTGTTTGTCCTATCACATAGTTTCAAGTTCCATCATTGCCTTGATTTCTTTCTTTCCTCTAGTTACTGTTTAGTTTGCCCTTATTCCTTTTAAAGTATAAGGCCCAGAACTGGAAACAGTTCTCAGAATGTAGTCTTATCAACACAGGGCAGCAGGAGAATGCCACATCTTTCTTCAGATACTACATTTCCATGGAACTTGGTCAAAGGTACCAGTAATTTCTTGGCAGCCTTTTCACACCCTAGGCTCAGATTATATTTACTGTAAATGGAAATCTCTAGGTTGATATTTATAGTACTGTTAAACCAAATATTCCCCTATCCTACTCACAAGGTATTGGATTTGGGACACCAAGACCAGAAGGTGCCATTTTTCCCTAGTAAACATTTCCTTGTTTGATTAAAGCTATCGTGCTAGTGGTCCAGAGTCTAGTCTGTTGAAACCCTTATGGCATTTAGATTCCATTATCAAACAAACCTTCCAATCCTATGCCATTTTCCAACTTGATACATATATTGTCAATAGCCTTGTTCTAAGCCATTATCATGCACCCATCAAAAGGAGAAGATTGAAAATAAACACATGAAAAGATGTTTAACATCATTAGCTATCAGGGAAATGCACATTAGGACCACAATAAGATATTGCTACACACCTATAAGAAAGACTAAAATAAAATATAGTAATGAAACCAAATACTAGTGAGGATGTGGAGAAACTGGATTACTTATGCATTCATTGTTAGTGAGAATTTGAAATAGTACAGCCATACTAGAAACACTTTGGCATTTTCTTATAAAACTAAACATGCAGGTACCATACTACTCAGCAGTTACTCTCCTGGGTGTTTATACCAAAGAAATGAAATCTCATGGTCAAACAGAATCTTGCATGTGAATGGTTATAGCAGCTATATTCTTAATTGCCCAAAACTGGAAACAGCCCAGATGTCCTTCAACAGATAGAATGATTAAACAAATTGTGATCCATCTTATCTATATCATGGAACACTAGACTTGGGAATAAAAAAGAATGAACTGTTGATACCAGCAACAACCTGAATGCATCCCCAGAGAAACATGCTGAGTGAAAACAGTTAATCCCAAAAGGTTACATACTAAATGATTCTATTTACGTAACATTCTTGAAATGACAGAATTATAGAAGTAGAGAGTAGTAGTTGCCAGGAGTTCTGTACATGGTGGGAGGGGGAAGTGGGCGTGGCTATCAACAGGCAACAGGAGAGAGCCTTCTCTTGCTGGAACTCCTCTATATCTTTACTGTGGTCCTCACATGAATCACCACATGAGATAAAACTTCATAAACACACACACACACACACACACAAATGTGCAGGTATAAAACTGGTGAAATCTGAATAAGGTAGACAGATTGCATCAAAGTCAATTTCTTGGTCCTGATATTATACAATTACCTCAAATGAAAACTTTAATTTTAAAAATCAATCACATTTCTGTATACTAACAAAGAATACGTGGAAACCAAATTAAACATACAACACTATTTACTGTCACTTCAAAGAAAAGGAAACTTTGAGGCATAAACCAAACAGAACAGGTACCAAAGAGTAGGTGTAAATATTAAAAATCCAAATATCTTTCTAAAATTTAAAAAGGAAAAATAATGTCTGTGACATATCCGTTTACAAGGGAACAACAGACTAGACATCCCAGTAGGAACAGGGATGGATCTTAAAAACAGTACTCAGAGAAACATTAAGAAACAATGACATGTAATATTAACAATATATTCATAAATTAAAAATAAATGCCCACAAACAATAATAATACATTTTATTAGCATTATGAAAAGTATATGCATCAAATGTACTAGAATGATTGCCTATGAGAAGAGGAATGGGATGGAGGGTGAAAAATAAGAGGAATGAGTAAATAAACAGGAGAGGGTCCTGAACAATTAACTCTAAGTGTGTGATTAACCTAACCCTCTACATTGGATGTCAAAACCATTCCATTATCCCCCCCTACACAAAAACAGAGGAAGAATACTTAATCACTGACGTTGCCTAGACATACTGAAGAATGGAGGTGGTAATACAAGTTTTTACTCGAGTTTATTCTTGTATTAAAATCCTCTGGAGACAATGTTCCCTTTTGTTGAGTGCGGTTGAGGGGGTGGCCCACACCTACTGCCCTACCTTTGTTAAGCCACTGCTAACAAGACGGTGCGCTAACTGGTGTTGAATTTGAGGTTGCCAGACACCATTATTTTAGTGTGTGGAGGTGCTGTTGGTGACTTTCGGTGGGATGAGTTCTTGGTCCTTCTGCGGGCTTCAGTTACTTATAGACTAGGGTGGGTTACAACACACACCATTGTAAGGTGGCCTGAAGGCAGTTCTGCTGTATTTGTTGACCTTTTTTGAGGAGTGTCAGTGTCACCCCCGACACATTACAACTCTCCCCATTCACCCCACTCCCACCCCACACACGCTCTGAGAAATACCTTTTACTCCTTGATCCCGCAATAAAGCATTAAGGAAGGACATTTATCTTCGTTGCTCAGTCCTGAACCAGTCCTTATGCCTAATTTCTGGCTAACTATGGACGTTCCTGTCTGTCCCCCACCTCCAGAGCCTCACCTTCTCCCTTCTCAAACACATGCCTCTTTCCTTCTTTTCCTCCCCACTGTCAGAAAACTCAGAGACACACACATCTTTTTAATAATTTGATTTTGTCATCATCATCACCATCTCCAGAGTTGACTATTTCTCCACTGCATCCTCAGCAGACACAGCAGACAGGTCCAAACCTCTGGCCCCTGCCAGTCATAGGGCATTACTTAGATCAACAGAGCTCTCCAGGGGCTCTTGTTCATGCTTCAGCAGATTTTGATATATTTTCTTATTTGTCCTATAGTAGCAGACTATCACTGTTGGCTTTTTCGCTTTCTTCATTTTTTTTTTCAAATTCTGTTGAAGGGCTAACTTAACCCTCATGATTAACCTGGTAAAGAAACACGATGAGTCCAGAAGGGCATGAGTTTGGAGGAAGAGGAAGGAGACTGCATGGCAAGGGGGCTTTTTGAGCAGCGGTGTAGGTGGGGAAAGGGGTTTTTGCTGGACAAGGACAGAGCAGGGGTCATGAGGTGGGAATTTATGGGGAAGAAGAGGAGGAACGCGGGTAGAGGCAGCTTAACTTGTCATTTCCTTTGCTGCTAGATGAACATATCTTCTGTTCCTTCCTCCCACTGATGCCTGTGATGGACTGTTCCATTCTTATGGTGGGTTGTTCCTTATTTATGCTACATTCCTCAATGATATTTAAGAATCCCAGTGGTCTGTCCCAGAGCTCCTGACCTCCCTAAATATACCATCTTAGAGGTAATGAGGCATTGTTTGCTCAAGTACTGCTCCAGCCAATGGTAGGCCTGAGGTACACAGGATCCCCCTGAACATAACTTTGAAATTGCTTTTGAAACTGTTATTATTTCAAAGTAAAAGTTTAAAAATTGGAAGAAAGGGGAGGAGGTTCAAGGGCAGAAGCAGTATGCCCATAGAGTCCTCCAACAGGAACTCCCACAACTTAATAATGAGGCAAAAACTAGACTAGAGACTTGATCCTTGGTCCAGCAGCTGCCTGGTTCACACGTCTTCATCTCAAACAACAGAATATCATGAAGCCTATCAATATGCCCCACTGACTTCCAGATGCAACAAATTTATAGCATTCCCATGACTACAGTTCTAAACACTGCTAAATAGAATGCTGCCCGCCACTTGCACCACCACCACCAGTAGGAGCAGATTCCACGCACCAAGAACCCACTCCGTGCAAGCTCTGTGCAAGCAGACAGCATCTGTCAGAGCGCGGGAAACAGGACACACAAGGAGATGAAGAGGTGGGTGCAGGGAGACCGTCAAGGACAGCGCAATACTGCAGAGCCAGCAGCAGCTGAACCGCCATCACCTCCAACCGAAAGAGATGAAAAGAGGGAGGGAGGACTTGAGCCTGGAAAGATCAGTCATCACAAAGACAAGGCCGCCTTAAGAAGAGCAGTGGCCACGACCAAGAGACTTGGCCAGTCCAAGGTGACGAGCAAGGAGGGAGCCAAGAGACTAAACAGCCGCCTCCCTCCCTCCCCCTTTGGCTCTCCTTGGGGCTCCTGGTCGGCCAAACCCAATGGAGGTCCCAGGAGCCCCTTCACACCATCCATAGGGAACCACCTCCCAGGATGGAGGGCAGGGTCAAGAACGGCGGAGAACAGATCCGGAGGGGCAGAGGAAAGGCGTCCGTCCAGTGGAAACACAAGATGCACAGCAGTCCCAGGAGGTGTGTACCACTTACCAGCCCCACCGACGGGTCGGGGAGTCAAGGCTCAGAGAGGCTCAATAACTTGTGCCAGGACTCAGACTCTGGTTCTTCGGGCCCTGCATCTTGTCTTCTTCCTGGTCACCTGGGTGAATTGCATGCCCTCCCGAGACCTCAGCTCCCCATCTATGGGATATGTGGGAATTGGCATAACTGAGACTAACCTTAGAAAATATGCCTTGATTCTGTAATTCCCACTTTTAGTAATTCCCCTACACTTTTCATCACACTGTGATTCTAGCCAACCAGTCCTACAGCCCACAGTGTGAAAGTACAGGTGAGCAGGCCCCCTGGCAGCAGCTACCCTCTGGCTCTTTCTGTTTCAGTCACGCCGGGATGGACACTGGACCCAGTCAGCCCCTAAGAACAAGGCTCTTGTTTGAATCTGGGGGATTTTCCTGGAAATAGGGTGCTTTAGACAGAGGTAAGCCATAGAACAGAGACCATTAAGTCACTCAGCAACCCTTGAAGAAGCACATGCTCTGTGTCGAGCACAGAGATATAGAGACCAGTAAGACACGGGCCTCGTCATGCACTTTTTGAAGTAAATTCTCTGCTCCACGCCTTCCCAAATGGGTACCTCCACATATGGCCTCCTGAAAAGATGTCCCAAAGTCATTTCCATACTAATAGAAAATAAACCTGAACTCTTAAAATCAAGCATTTGGAATATCCAGACATTCTGTACAATGCTCAACATCTTAAGTTATTTTCCCCTCTGAGATGCCTAAGGCTACGGAGTGTGATCCTTTATTACTTCGCCTAATATGAAAAAGGCTTTCATGCCACGTGATGGATGGAATATTAGTTTGCAGTAAGAAATACCTTCAATTGTGCATATCAAAGACAGAGGAAAAAGCGTTCTGATTTCTTTTCACCCCGTGGTCTGACAACCTGAAACAGTATCCTTTTATTCCAAAGAGGCTACTTGGGGGAACTTTTCTGGAAATCAATGCCAGGTGTTTAGGTATTCTGAGGGAGAACAGGAAACTGCACTATTAAAGGTCTTTGTCTATCAGTATTTAAAATGTTTCATTTCTCCTATTTTAATGTTGTCATGTTATCAGTGACAATGTAGGACCTAGGATAGTATGATTACAAATAATCAGAATTGGAATTTGCCCCACATTTTTCTTCATCCCACATGTATCCTGATGAGAAGAGCTTCGTGTTTTACTCATATTTTAGATTCAATTACTTTTCCTTGGTCTTCTGAACTCTAAACAGAAAAGCACTATCTGAAGGTCAGTTCAAAGACAGAGGAACTGAGGCTAGCTGTCCCCACGTGTCCCCAAGGTGAACCCGAGGTGTCTTGTCCCTCTAACCAATGTGTATCCACCAAGAAGGGGTTTTATTACTATAAAGATTAAACTGTTTGACATTTAAAAAATCATTTTATCAATTTCTGTACCTTAATTAAATTATAAATTTCTGGAAATTATGGCACCAAGCAGAAATGTCATAAAGCCAATCATTACCTCGTTGGCATAAAAGATGATCCCACTGCTCCACACACGACCCACCTCACTCCTGCTCAGTCCACATTCAGCTCAGAAAACAGCTCTTCACACTCACAGCGCCTAACTGTCCTCTCCAGCGAGTGGCTATTTTGAACAGGTATTTTGCAGATATCAACATATTTGCCAGTTGAAATGTTGCAGCAAAGTGTGTTACAGCTCAGTGTTATAGCTCAGTTGTGACAGGAACCTGGATCTGGGCAAGAGACCAAGCAGTACTTGGAGAGTTGGAGAACTCAGGTTTATTACGCCAGTGGGCCCAGAGGAGTCAACACTCCAAGCTCTGGACCCCGTCTGTAGGTTAACACAGGCTTCTATAGGCTGCCAGTTTACACTTTGCAGCATCGATGCAAATAAGGTGTAACAAAAGTTGACTAATTAGGAAAGAGCTTTGTAGAAATGGACCAGTCAGGAGTGATTAAAAATGAACCAATCAGCAATGAGCTCAGGGAACCAATAGAATCTTACGGGTAAGTCCCACTTTCCTAGAAGTAAGCTGTTTCAGAGGCAAAAAGCGAGATAATGCCGCCGGGCCAGGGAACAGGATGGTGCTGGCAGGAGAGCAGTGGCCCTGCCTGGGGGTCCTGCCGGTCTTTTTCATAGGGCTTCCCACCTCAACACTTGCCTTGGTTAGAGACCACTGGGCTCACTACCCCAGGAACAGAAACGTTTAAGCTGCATTGAACATTTCATTGTAGAATTGCCTTTCCAATTATTACACAATAAGCAACGTTTCCCTGCTGTTTACATAAATACAACATTCTCTGTCATATAGCACTTTACATTTAATAGAACATTTGCACTTTATAAAGCATATATTGCTAACACAGGCATATACAAGTATAGGAAGAATGGAGCGGCAGTTAAATTTGTTTCGTCCTTACAGGAGAAGATGCTTACATGTCACCAGGATCGATCTGATCATTAGAATAATTGTGGGTGCACGGCTGACAGACAATGAGGATTACAAATGGCGACAGAATCCCATGAGGTCACCTGCAGAAACAACGAGGTTAAGTCGTGAAGACGTCTGTGTCATGTTACTGGGCATCCAGAAGCTCTTACATCAAGAATACATCCTGCCCCTAAGAGCCCGGCATTGGGTGCCTGCCCCAGAGCAGCTCATGGGAGCGCCGGGTCCACTTCCGAGCCTGCTCCCGGCTGAAACCCCTGGTCGCCTCTGAGACCCTTCCCTGGGCCAGGCACTGAGCTGCCAGAGACACGCCAATGAATTGGACACGGAGCCTGCATGGGCAATAGGGTGCGATAGGGTGTGAGCAAGAGAGAGCGGCTGGAGACAGGTAGGGACTCGGTCGGGGCTCAGAGAGGGACAGACCACGTACTCACAATGGCCAAGATACAAAACAAGCCACTGTCCGTCAACGAATGAATGAATAAAGAGTATGCGATTCATATATATACGTGGAATGGACTAGTATTCAGCCACGAGAAGGAAGAAAATCCTGCCATTTGCAACAAAATGGTGAAACTTGAGAGCATTACGCTGAGTAACTCAGAGAAAGACAAGTCTGTATGATCTCCCTTATGTGTGGAATCTAAAAAAGCCAAACCCATAGAAATAGAGATGAATGGTGGCTACCAGGGGCTGGGGTGTGTGGGAAATGGGGAGACGTTGGCCAAAGGGCATACAGCTGCAGTTACGCAGGAGAAAGAAGTCCTGGGCAGAGTCCCCGGGGTCTGCAGTGAGGACAGAGGGGGCGCGGGAAGCCAGCCTGGGCCGAGGGGCGGCCCCGGAGCTGAGCGCTCCATGGGGCCAACGGGAAGCTCCAGGTAAACGGTGACTCAAGAGTCGGACTGCAAACAGGACAATGTCCCTTCCTAGCAGACCCGCCAATCTAGGGACCAGCTGAAGGGTAGACAGGTGCGTCCACCCCATCCTACCAGCGCTCAGTAAAGAAAGGCCTTCAAACGGGAAGTGTCCCAGTGTCCTCACGCTTGGCTACCAGCCGTCTGGGCTGCAGATAAGTTCTGCCCTGAAATAAAGAATCACGAAATAAAGTAGTTGTAGCAGCAAACACTCTTATGATTTCGTCACCGCTGCGGCTGTCTTCATAAATAGCTCTCATGCAGCCTCCTGAATGTAAATACTGGGTGTTACCTTAATAACACCTGAAGCTGCTAGTATTATTTTAATAAAGGATTTAATTTTCAAAGGAGCTAACACACAAAGCATATTAATGTTGTTTAAGTATACCCTCAGCCAAGAGGTTAATTACTCCCTCCCAATCCCTGCTTCCTGAGCAGGACACAGGGAGCCCCAGAACCTGCGGCTGGGGGGCATGGAGTCCACAGAAAACTCCGGAGGGCACAGACCAGAGAGCTGGCCCACGGTGGGTTTTCTTGGGATTTCTTTAGCCTGCACGGTTATTTTTTTTAAAACTGGAGGCAAATGTATAAGACTATGGGATTTCACGTGGAAACCGGGATTCCTGACTTCCGAGAAGTGCGGTGCTGTGGTAGAGCTGAACTTGCAGGTCAGACTCAGCTGGCGTTGAGCCCTCCTGGCCCTTGCGTAGGCCCGAGGCTTCCAGCCCCCCCGGCCCCCCAAGTCCGTGAGGGCTCACGGAGAGGCGGATGCCGGTCGTCACTGATCCGTGAGTTTCTGCAGCTGCTTTTCCTTCTGCCCATTCCGTTTCGTTCATGTCTTTCGCCTGTCTGAGCGCCATAGGCCTTGACTGCGCAACTCCTGTTCGCGTCCAGTCTCCTCCTTTTCCTGATCAGAACAAGCGGCCCAGAAGGAAACGAAAGGTCTCACTTAAGTCACACAGCGGCTTTGTGGCAGGTGGGATTAAACTCAGGTCTCCTGACTCTCAGTCTAGCTCCCACACACCATCCTTCAGTCTTCCCTTCATTCTGAAAAATGTTTTATAAATGTCTCGTGCTGTTTATTTTGCTCCAAAATAACCAGAACAAATTCAAGAACAGGAAACCCCTAGTATCTCCAGAGGGCCAGACACTGCCCTCTGCTCTAGGGGGGCAGAGATGGAGCAGACAGGACCCCTGCTCGAAGAAAGTCTGGAAGCGCCTGTGGGAGGATGGAGGAGCCAGGAGCCGTCGGGCAGAGGCTGATAAGATTGAGGTAACTACGCCTTTGCCCAGAGGAAAGTCAGTGGGGGCGCAGGATGGGGGAAAAGTTATTCTGGACAAAAGGAGTCGGTAACCTTTTTCCTTCAAAGTTCTTCATGGCATGTAACAATTTAGGGAGTCAGGTTCCCCCGGCAGAGCTACATGCTTTCAAAAACAAGACCAAACAAGTCCAGTCACACACTTGGTGTTGGGGATGGGGGGAAGAAGTTCATCCCTCGTGGCTCAATGCCAACAGAACGTCTGTGCCTGAATCCTCTTTCAGTTCAAATCCTAGCCCCACGTCAGATCTGAGGACCCTCCACCCAGTGAGAACCAGCTCCCTCTGTCCAGCCACCTGCTGGGGGAATAAGGGCGGCTCCCATCTCACCAGCCAGGAGAACCCACCTCCAGACTGGCGTCACTAGCAAAGTGAGAAATCTCTCAGGGGAACCGAGGGTCGAGAAATAGACAATCATGTACGGACAACAGAGTCTCAACAAAGGCAAATCAATGGAGAAAGAACAGTCTTTTGAACAAATGTTGTTGGAGAAACTGGACATCCACATGGAAAAAAAATTGAAACTCAACCTAAATTCCATGGCTTATTAAAAATTAACATTTGTGCATGGATGTAAAATTTAAAGCTGTAATATTATTATAAAAAACCATAGGAGGAAATATTCATAAATTAGGGCTTGGTGAAGAGTTCTTAGACATGACACCATAAGCATGGCCCATAAAATTAAAAAATGAATAAACAGAACTTAATAAAAATTTGTAAAGAACAAAAAAACTTACTCTGAGAAAGTCACTATTAAGAAAATTATATGACAAGCTACAGACTGGGAAAAAATATTTGCTAATCATATATCTGACAAAGAACTTGTATACAGAATAAAGAACATTTAAAACTCAGTAAAAAAACAGTTTTTAAAAATGGGCAAACCTGTGAATAGAGACTTCACCAAAGTCTCATAAAAGCCAAATAAACACATTATAAAGATGCTATTAAGAAAATGCAAATTAACGCCACAATGTGCTCCTGCTACACTGTTAGGATGGAAAAACAACAACCTGGCGATACCAAGTGCAGACAAGGATGCAGAACAACTAAATCCCTCATAAACTACTGATGGGGATGCAAAAAGGTATGACATCTTTTGAAAACTATTTGGCAGTTTCTTATAAAGTTAAATGTATATTCACCATATGACCCAGCACCCCTACCCTACTATATTTGCGCTAGGCATTTATCCAAGTGAATTACATTCACACAAAAACCTGTAATTGAATGTTTAATAGCACCTTTATTTATAATCATCAAACACTGTAAATGATACAAATGACTTTCAGTGGGACAATGGATAACCAGAAGTGTTACATCTATATAATGGAATACTACTCAGTACTAAAAAGGAACAAACTACTAATATAAAACAAGCTAGATGATCTTCCAGAGAATTATGCTGGGAGAAAAGAAGATAATCTCAAAAGATTCTAGACTCTAGGATTCTATGTATGACATTCTTGAAAAGTCAAAACTGTAAAAAGAGGATCAGTAATTACCAGCTTTTATGGCTGGGGGAGAGTTTGTCAATAAACAGGCAACTCTGCAGAGGAGACCGACCCTTCAGAGAGGAGGACCCATCATAGCGGCAGATGCAAACACGGGAGCTTGCGGGCAGGTGAGGTTTCCAGTAAAGGTATTAAGAACAATCATTCTCAGAAGGTGGTAGAAAGAGAAAGGCCCTGGACTTTGAGTGCCGGGTGTAGTCAGCAGAAAGGGAGAAAGAGGACCTTGGAGATCAAGGGAGAAGCAGGACCAGCAGTGTCAGGCCAGAGGGAGGAGCTAGGAGTCACATGAGTGCACCATCCTCCTGTCACCACTCCTGATGTCTCACAAGTGTCTCCTCGACCTGGGATGCCCTCCCCCACACCCCATCCCATCACTGGGTCAACTTCTCTTCATCCTTAAAACTTCACCTGATGTTTCACCATCTCCGGAGAACCTTCCCTGAACCTCATCACTACTGACTCCTCAAAAACATACAGCAAACCAAAAACAAAACCCATCCCACCTCCCTCGTCTACTCTAACAGGCACTCACCTGTCTCAAATGTCTGTGAGGGAGGGATCTGGTCCAGGCCCTCTCTCCTTGGAGTATAGATGGCTGTCTTCTCCTTGTGTCCCTCACTTCAACTCCCCTTTAGCTGTGCCTCTGTGTCCAAATTTCCCATTTTTATAAGGACACGAGTCATACCGGATCACACCTTTACTTGGTTGCCTTTGTAAAGGTCCTGTTTCCAAACAAAGCCACATTCCATGTACCGCGACATGGAACTTCAACATGTGGGTTTTGTGGGACACAATTCACCCCATAACGTGGTTCAAGCTGAACCCATTTTCTAGCAGCTGATCTTCTTACCATAACTAGAACAAGAGTGAATGAGGATATCCTCCATAGAGGGGCCCAGTCCTCAAATCCTTTCCATTTTATGTGAAAGAAAACTAGAAATATTGACACAGACCCATTTGCACACATGTGCAGACACAAACCCAAAGGGGTTCTGGAACTTCAGGCTCATCTACAGACGCATACCAGGAATAGACTCATCCCTGACTTTGCTGATGAGTTGACTCAGAGTCACTCATTTACCAGTAACCAGCCACAGGGATCTTGGAATCACCGAAGACGTCAACAGCTGCCTAATATAACAGATCACAGGAAGCCCAAGGCTGGTACAGCAAGACTGGAAAGAGTCAGGCTGAACCTGGAAAAGTCACCTCATCTCTCTTAGCCCCAGTTTCTCATCCGTAAAATGGGGATGAGAATAATAGTACTGCCTACTTGGTCACTCTAAAGATTAAATAAGATATGAAGCAAAAATGTACATCACGATGTCTGGCATATAATAAATAGTCCATAAATGTTAGCTTAAAAATATTTAAACCATGGCCAAGTATGAGATAAATACCATTCTTCCTAGTTCACTGGATTTAGAAATGATAACCAGGTGGTTGCCTCTTACTTCACTTAGCATCCTCGGGAGGCCTGAATGCTAGCCCATTCCCATTACCGATGCTTATCGTGTTGAGATAGTTTCACTCTGATGATTCCTAGTTTCATGAAAGGTTTGATTTGAGAGCCATAATACAAAAAGCGTTCTCCTAACATGCACAGGCAGTTTAGCGTTTCCATGGCAACAAGGAATATATGAAAGTGACAGGTAAAGTACTCCATCGCCCTGTCCCTGCCTCATCCCAGTCTTCTTACAGGCTAAAGTTTTTTGCTTCATGGTTTTGAGACATTGAAAAATCCAACAGACTACCTTTGAACATGAACCACAGAAAGAATAATTAGAAGACAAGTACAGTCTGCCTTAGGTTTTGAACTGATATCATTCATTCCTTTAGATGAATGCAGATGTCACGCAAAGTACGAAAGAATGTGTTTATGGGGTTGGGAGGGTTCATAGTTTGTAGTTTTAAATGCATGTTGAAAAAAAATCTTGATTTCATTGAATATAAGAAAGAAGAAGCTCTTTTTTAAGGTCAACGAAGTCTGGTCAGATAAGCTCTGGGGCGCTTATTTCATTAAACCAGAGTTTATCACCTTGAGGATGTGCAGCATCAAAACACTTACTTGGAGCCGGCGAGCACTAGGAATGTCTTTGGAAAAGCCAGCCAGCCTCCCTGCCCTCCAGTGCCACACCACAGGTGTATTCAGTAGATGCTGGTGAACTGAAGGAAGCTGGATTAGGCAGCTCTTCCCCAACCAGAACTTCAGCATCCCCCCCTTCATCCCCCTCCTCTCTCAGCTCTGTGTTCACCAGTCATGGACTCCAGTCAAGTTCACCAGGAAACTGTCTCTGGAACCTTGTCAGCCTTGTCATGTTCATTGGTACAGCCTTGGTCAGGCTCTCATCACTCACAGTTTTCCTTGGCCATCCTTCGGCACTATAGATATAAGGAATTCTGAAATCCCTGGCACGCCATTCAAAGGCACTCTACCCTGGAGCTCCAAGCTCTGTTTCCAGGGCTGTTTCTCACCACTCCCCACCTGGTCTGTGCTCCACCCACAAGGGCCATCCACATCCCTTTCTTGGAAACCTCAGGCACATTCATTGCTCACTGCTTTTCCTCTTGCTGCTTTTTCAGTCTTTAACAGCCTTTTCACCTCCTCAACTACATCTTAACCCTTGCCTATCAAAGTCTACTTAACCATCAGAGACCTCTTCCCCTGGAAAGAATTAAGTCTCCAAAATTCCCTAACTCTAATTTTTTTTTCTTATGACACTAAGAAGGAGTGTACTTTAGGAGAAAAGGTGGAGCCAAATGAAGCTTTGTTTAAAAATCTCAGATCTACTATTTTTAGGAGTCTGACTGCCAGCATGTTATCTAACCTCTCTATGCCTAAATTTCCTTATACTAGAAGTGACTGGCATGATATAAGCACTGAAACATTATTTGCCTTATTCCCAGCATGCTCTGTGTGCTACAGTGCTCTCTCTCTCTCTCTGTCTCATACATGTGTACATATACATATAATATATGCATGTATGGTACATATATAGACACAATATAATTACTCAAGAAATATTTGTTGAATGAATGAAAAAATTGTATATTCTTAGTGAACACTTCTCAGTTTAGCTGATTAACTCCATGAAACATTTGTATTCTGATCACATGAAGCTAAGCTAGAGAAATGAAAGAACTGTCGTCACCCCTGACTTCCAGTCCAGTGTTCACCATCTTTATCATTGTCATCACTGCCATCATTTCTTTCTTCTTACTGCACCCTCTTTCCTATGGAACCTTTATTCCAAAGAGATAAAAGCACCTAATTACCCTTACAATTGCTCTATCTTATAATTAATCAAAACCAGCTGGGAAAGCAAGTAGACAATTTCAATTTTTTTTAGTCAGATTCCTTTCCTAAAATTATCTGTGAAATGACTTCAAAAGAGGCTTCATCATACTGAAAATGCAGATTCCCAACTTTAGAGATCAGAGCTGCCCAACTAAAGAGGTGATGGCTAGGGACACTCATGGACAAGGCCCACATACTGTAGGTGCTGAATATCATGAGGAAGAGGAAATAAACACACAAGACAGAGAACCCAGAGTTGACTCAATTCTGATATTCATCATCCAACACATATTCCAGTGTCAAATAATTAATGCAGCCAGAGGCATCTTTACCTTTACAAAATGATTGACTATTTCTTAGTTAATGCAAAGTCCTCATAAAATAAAACCCAGAACAACACATACACTGTTATTGAAAAGTTCATACCTTTTGTCTAAATAATGTAAATTCTCAGAATTTATTCTCACAAAATCATTTCAAAAGGTAAAAAGTCAATATGCAGTTTTTTTACTGTTTTTAATAATTTTGTTGTTTTTAATAATTTTGTATTTTTTAATAATAGCAAACAACTGGAAACATTTTCAATGTCCAATAACAGGGAAATAATTATTTTTTAAGTACAAGTTATGTTACCTCTCTGGGTCTCGGGGTCCTCATTTGTAAATTGGAAATAATACTTACTCAATTGTTTTAGGGAATCAAATTTATTAATACAGATAAAATATTACATTCTAAATTGGGTTCCAAGAGATTCCCCATATTAGTAAACTGCATCTTCACCTGAGCTCTTTGGAAAGGTTTCTGTTTATTGTTCCTTGTAATCAAGTGATCTTGGATTCAGATGGAGAGTGTGAGGGAAAGACAGATGCAGAGAAACATTGCCCTTCTTTCTTTGCTCTACTCATAAGTATACGAAAAAATGTAATAAACATTTAGTTATAGGTGACATAAATTACCAGATATAACACCTGTAAAGATATCATTCCAGTGCCATTTTTCCACAGACATACGTGCTGACAATGGGCCACCCAGTGCTCACCACCGTATTGCAAGATCTCATTAAATTCTTATTATTTCTGCAATCCTACGAAACGGAGGCTCAGAAAAGTTACGTATTGTTAGTTGAGGAGGTGAAATTTCTATATGGAAGGGTTTAGGACTGCAGTCTCCTGTGTGACTATGTGAGTGTGTGTGTGTGTGTGTGTGTGTGTGTGTGTGTGTGTGTTTGAAAGACAGAACACAAAAATGAACAAGCTGGGAGTGGAAGTGGCTAAAGGACTGACTTGTTTTGAAGTTAAATTGGCCTAGAAGACAATTTTTTTACTTCTTGTTTTTTGTTTGGTTGGTTGATTTTGGTTTTTAAAGTTTTTTACATGGTTTGTGAAAGTTACTCAAGATTAGGGTACTTGTCTTGAAGTTTCATTTGTAGTCAATGCAATTTATATCAATGTTTAGATGTGTGTTTCTTTGGGGTGGATTGTGGAGCATAGGACTGTTGAACCATCACATGTGGAAGGCTAAAGTCCTTACAAATCCGAGCTCTCTTCTCTCTTGCTCTCCCATTGATTAAAATCTAGTCCAGAGTCACACACATTGACCAGACTCTAAAACCAAAAATGCTTAACCACAGAAGTGACCTCCAGTAGCCTTTACAGGGACAAAAATGCCTGTTTTTAAGTCTCACATTACCAAAGTTCTGTATGGTTTACAAAGAAATATTTGATCTGTGATCTTGTTTAAGTGTGACCCAACTTGAGAAGAAACAACATTCTTACTTTAATGAAACCAAGTTAAGGATAACGTAAAGTAACCGAGATATCCCAGACTTCACCATCCTGAAAGATCACATTTATTTTTCACAACCAAAGCATGAAACTCAAGCCTCCACCAACCTGATTGCTAGAAATCAGACTTCTATTTCCAAAATGTTGCCTTGGTGTATCTTGGGGTACTTTCAGTGGCAGGCATCACACTGGGTCCACTTTTCTTGTTTTATTCTCCACAATGTTGCTGCCCTCCAAGCCAGTGAGAAGAAGCTTTACCATTATCACTGCCCCTCTTGCAAGGCCCAAGGTCAACACCAAGAGAGCTCTATCTAGACACTTTCTCAGGTTCCCATCTTCGGGGTATAGGGAATTGCCAGGGAAATAGCCTCCAAGAACTCCAACTCAGGGTCTCAACTTGGCCCTGAAGCAACTCAGCTTGCAGTCCGTCTCATGGCACATGGAGAGTTTTAAAGGCTTTGGGCTGCAATCTCACCCCTCGCTTGCCTTAGAATCTCATCGGTTATCTTATAAAAATACCATTTTCTAGATTTCTGGGGCCCAGGCTTCTAACCAGGGAAGCTCAAATCCAGCCCCAAAGACCAAATGGCTGATTGTCTTCTGGTAGTTCTTTGGAAAGAGATTCTGAGATCAAGTGCTGCTTACCACAGGTTAATTGGGGAAAGCTCCTGAGAGTGACAGTAGTGAACTTGGCCTGAGCCCTGGCTTCCCTGCAAGGCAGTAGCAGTTAGTAACCCATCCACCACCACCACCACCACCACCACCACCACCACCACCACTCTCTTTTGTTCTATAAATGGCTAGCCACAAAGGACCACCCCACACTGGCATATTTGCATATGTTCAGATAAGACCATCACCATCCATCCACTTAGCTTGCATAATACTCTTGGATGAAGCAAATGACTCCCTTGTCTGGTGCCTTTATAAAATTCTGGCCTCCTTCTTGTACTTAGAGAAGTTCCTCATTAATGAGTATTCTACCTATTGCATTTCCTAATTACCTTGTGACATTAATTCTGTCTTTGACAGGAATCATGCCTGAGAGGAGGTTGGGGAGGCAAGGTTGAGCAGGGGAAGATGCCAAAGTGGTTGCAAATGGGACCTCAGCTGATTCCATAAGGGCTCCAGAGCTGAGGTGGTCCTTCAGAGTTGTCCCAAATTCAAGCAATTAGCCCTTGTATCCCTGAGTTAGCCAATAATCCATCCCTCAGGAGAGGGGTGTAAACTGGGACAAAACAGTTCTCTGAGGCCTAAGGTGATTCCCAGCGAGAGGAGGCAACTGTGAGCTTCCAGCAGCCAAATTCCCAGTAGCTGAGGATGGCGCCTGCCCAGGGGATCTGGACCATGGTATCCAACCCATTGATGGGAAACTAGCCATGGGTCTTCCACATCTCTGCCCTCCTTCCACTCCCAGCCTCCAAAGAAAATGATTCCCTCCTCCTCAGTTTAAACATCGAAAGCTGCCATGACTATCAGTGAGTGAAAAGGATGCAAACAAATCTGGGGTGGAGCTCAGACAGAGAAGATAGTGAGGAGCAACTGCAGAAAGGGGGTGGGCATGCCCTCTACATACCAGGAGTGTTTCTCAAGCTGTGGTTCACAGAATTTCCTGGGCTGGTATCTTAATGCAGGAAACTTGGTAACATGCCACTCTTTTTGTTTCTAAAATGAATTAGCAATTTACTCATAAATACTTAATGAAAATAAAATTAAAAAGCCAATTGACACAATTTATTGCTGCCTAATCAAAGTTAGCTCAAGTCTCTCCAATCTTTCCAAGGAGAGATTTTTTGTACTGAATTCCACATGAATGGGTATCAGCTTGGGCTGAAGAAAGAAATAGTGCCAGTCACTCTTTTGTCATCGTGAGCCTGACATCTTCTTTCCTTCTTCCCAGAAGCATTTACTGAGCTTCTGTTCTGCGTCAGGTACTCTACTATACCCTGTAAGGAAGACAAAATTTTTTTTCTCTATCTTTCTGCCCTTGATTACTGCCACCATAAGGCAAAGATGACTTTGCTAGGACAATGTCAGAGGAGTGGAAGGGAGAGGCAAAATCCAGAGCACAGTTAACTGAGGAGCTAAGGTTGAGGACCATGTGAAGACAACATTGTGTAAACTGCCTTTGCAGATTCTAGAAATCTGGAATCTAGAAGCGTTGCTGGTCTAGGTGGGTCGCTAGATGGAGACACAGGGTGGTGAGAGGGTGTGTCTGGTTTCTTTGTTTTGCATTTGGTTCTATAGTGGGAGAAAGTGAGCTTGTTCAAATGCTGATGAGAAGGAACAAGGAAGCCAGTAGACAAGATTGGAGGTAGAGGAGGTGGGTTCCTTCACCTGAATAGGGGAAAGAAGGGGAGTGTGCTTCAGACTGAGGAAAGAGTATGTCTTTGACTGTGGTTGGAGAAGGGAGAGATTAGAGCTGGAGGCCAGAAGTGGAAAGACAGTTGGCTTGATCCAGGGTTGTAGTTTTTCTAGCTGATACACAGGACAGTGAAGAGTCAAAGAGGGTGAAGGGGTGAGCCAGTGACTAACCAAGGAGATAAATCTAGTATCTAGATTAAACTAGAAGAGGGACTGAAAACAGAAGAAAACTGATAGTTTGGGAGAAAATGGAAGAGTTTAAAGTTGGGAGATAGCAAATGGGTTTTAAAAAGCCAGTGTTGAAGAAGAGAGCTTGAGAAGAATAGTAGCTAGTCGTTGTTCTAAGCAATCAAATCAAAATGACCCGAAGAGGTATAGGCTATTATTCCCCATATTTTATATAAGAGAAAACTGCTTTGGTTTTGGTCTCTGCTTCTCTCTACTTCGACCAGGCCTGAGAGGACAGTTTGACCTTGTCTTTTCAGGTTGGCAGTGTGGGTGATGATGAGGACTAAGGTCTAGGTGAGAATGTGCTCGGAGTGGGGGAGAGTAATGTGTCGATGAAGTGGGACAGATGCTGTCCCTAGTCCATGACAGCTCTTCCGCCCTCTCCTTTTGCTATGCAAATAGGACTGCAGCATCTCAAGGACCCTCTGCTGGTCATTGTAATTGCAGGCTCATGGGCCTCTGTCACCAGCTAGGCTTGGACTAGGTACCCCATAGAGAGGGTAACAGGGAAGCCAACCCAAGAGGAGCTGTGTAAGGAAGTTCAAGTGGAAATATCCAACCCTATTCAGGATACAAGAGAGCATCCCAAAATACGTGGATGAAACACAGCTTTTTCCTGACTCAAGCCGCGTTCTTCCAAATCTTTACTGTCATTTTGCCTTTGCTAGACATTCTCTGTGATTCCAGCTAAATGTCTGGCATTTCTGGGAGAATGTCAGTTTGGGGCACCACAGCTGTAGCAGCTCTGCCTTATAGTCGCAAAAGTCTTAGTCACCCCAGCAAGTGAGTAGTACTCTGGGTTCAAAGCTCCAGCTGGAAATACAGCTATTTGAGTTAGAAGGTTGCTTTATTATGTGTTTTCTCTTGAGTCCTCATGCTAAGAAAACTAAGTACACAGCATCTCCCCATCTGCAGAAACTGCTAAATAAATGCTTTAGCGATTTCCAACTTGTCACTGTGCTAGCACAGAGGTGTGATGAGAAATTGTGTTTGTGTCCCAGTCATGCAACCTACTAACTATAACCATGTCCACGTTACTTAAGCCTTCTGAGTCTCCATTTTCTCACCTGTAAAATGGAGATAGTCATCTTGGGAATGAGATCATTCTTGAGGAGCGAATAACAGACCCTGGCTTGTGGTTAAGACCTCATTCATGGTGGTGGTGGTGGTGGGAGTAGTAGTCTTGATAGTAATAATGGTTGTTGTTAGATTTCTTGTTTGTACTTCCTCACTGCCCGTTCACTCATGCTCCCTCCTATACCTTCCCTTCCACTGAAAAAGTTCCCACCAAAGTCATCAACATCAGCCTTGATGCTAAATACTAAATATTTGGTAGTTCATGTCCAATGGGGCCTCTTGCCAGAGGTCACAGAGCTAGTGAGTGATGGAATTGGGATTCAGATTCGGGCTTGGTGTTCTTCAAGTTGCTGTCCTAGACTCTATTCTCATCTCACTCCACACACCTGGCTTGTGTAATCTTATTCATTTCCCTGACTTCAAAAGCCATTTTTGAATGTTTATGGTATGCCGAGTATTACGTTAAGCATATACGTATGCTATGGATGGATGGATGGATGGATGGATAGATTCCTTTCATCTCAGCAATAGCCTTATGAGATAGATACTATGATTCTACCATTTTCTACTTTTACACGGAGAAAGTAAGCCTCAGAGAGGTTAATTGCTTAAGATTATTCTGCTAGTAAGTGGCAGAGTCATGATTTGAACCCAAGCCTATCAAATTCTAAAACAAAACAACTGCTCATCATTCTGTAGCACAGTTCCCAAATAGTGCCCATCAGGCTTCATGTGAGATAGAAATAAACTAGACCCAAAAGGAACTCAGATATAAAGTTTACTGAAATATCAATGTTTGTATTCGGCTATAACTTGTAAGAGTACAGCTGAATGTGCAATACCACTGGCCTCAAATGCTGGCTCTGAAATATTGAAGACCATCCCCAAGCATCCTTCATAACCATCATTCCGTTAGAACCCAAGTGGAAACACTAAGGCTTCATTTGTAAGGGGTAGAGGGAGGCAGAAAACTGGGGATTTAGCTTTCAAGCTGCAAATAAAAATAAAATAAAAACTCTGGCCTCATTCCTCTGCAAATCAGCAAGCCCAATCATCTACTTTTTCAGAACGGGTGAAAAATGGGCCCTCCGCACCCCCTGTGTGTCCATAATGGTACCAACAAGCTACCTATATCTACTAAGGCAGAAGACAGGACCATTCAAGGCAACTTGGCGGTGATTGCCGCCGCCATAAGCAATATCTACCATTTTATGATTCAGCATCTCTCTATGCATAATTCTTCTAAAGAGTATAAATAATTCACACTAAATTATAGTTATTAGAAGGATATTTTAAGCTTAAAGTTGAAATTAATGCAATTAGTGTCTAAAATCACCTTGAAGGGAGAAAAGCAAACATTTTGACTATCTAAATAACACTTTATAAAGCTTTTGGGTAGCTTATTTAACATTATTTAAATTAATAGTGATTTCTACATGAAAGTGAAATATTATGTATAATTTTTACACGAAAATGAAATATTAGAAAATATAATTAAGAGGCTTATCAGCATCCTCACATTTGGGGGGATAGAACACAAAGTTATGAATTCAGAAACTTATTAAACAGGATGAGTGATTGCTATATCTGTTTTTTAATTATGAAATATTTATACCCCTGATGTCATAGACCATGCAGTATTTGTGCCAGATGTGCGTAAATCTATAGTCAATATTTGGGCAATGTGGCAGGAGGAAAAAACCTGTCCCCTAAATTGATTCTAAAATTATCTTCAATTTAAAACATTATCTCAGAATTGCACATAAAGCTCTAAATTCAAGAGAAAGTAAGATTATTTTCACTTGAATTACCATAGAATTTGCTCCAGGTCTTCAGTCACTTTGCCAGCAGAGATAGCCAGAGTTTTATTAAGCACTTCTCCACCTGCATGATAATTTTGCTATAGACCCTTGCCCACCCCTATTCCCACTCACCTATTTTTAGAAATCCATTTATCCTTAAACGTTAAAATACAACTGAATATTTTATCACCAATGTAAGATTTGGAGAGCAGATTATAAACTAGTAAAAAGGCAGCTTCCTATAAGGATCTTTATTTTGTTTTCTTCTAAGCATGTAAGGGAAAATCAAGTCCAGACCTAAGGCAGAGAGCTCTCATACTGTAGCCTGCACAGAAGAATCATCTGCTGATTCTTCACCCCACCCTCTACGCACTGCATCACCCAGTTGGTATGGATTGGGACCAAGGAATCTGCATTTTAATGAGCTCCTTCAAATACATCTGATGTAAGCTGCCCCCAGATTTTACTTTGATATACTTTGCCCTAAGGATTCTTCCCCTGACACTCAGAGATTATACTTAGTAAAACCTACAGGACATGTTGTATAAAAGAAGGAGTTTGAATAAGGAACAGATGGCCGGGGTTTGACTGTAGATTTCGCCATTTACCAGCTCAGTGGCTTCGGGCAAGTCATTTCATCTCTCGGATGCTGGTCCCTCATCTGTAAACAGAGGATATTAATCCTTGTCATGTACCTCCCAGAGTTCATCGGAAGGTCCGGTGAGATAATGGCCATGCGTGGGACAGATGCTGTCACATGTTCGCTAACTTCTTTTTGCTTTCCCTGTGAGCGCACAGCTAGAATGCCTTTCCTAGCCTCCTGGCTACAGTTACTGGGGCCACGTGGCTGTGTTCTCACCAGTGGAAGGTGATGTGTATTACTTCCTTCCAGTCTCCAACCCCCCTAACACCACCCCCACTGACTGCCTTTTCTCTTCATCACCTAGACACCAATTCTCAGAGCAAGTTGAGAGCCACGTGTGCAGCATGGTCAGCCTTGGACTTGAAGGACTGCTTAGAGCTGACCTTCCTCTCTGTCTGCCTGCATTGGTATGAAAGGTGCACAAGAAGCAAAGCTTATTAGGTTAATCCACTGAGATGTGGGAGTCATTTGTTATTGCAGTTTGCTCTGTGAAACAAAGTCATATATGGATATAAGGGATTAAATCAAAGAACAACTGGAGTAGTGAAAAAAAGGCAGAACTGATAGGCTAGGCTGGCTTTTTGAGAGTAGGCATTGGAGCTAGGAGAGCCCTTCTGCTCACAAAGACTGATTCACTACCTGTTCACTGACTCCATTGGACCTCTTGCAGGATGGAAGACCAAAGACATTGGCAGCAGTGAAGAGTAGGAACCAGGTCTGGGGCATGGGTGCCTAGATGGAGGATTAGCACAGAAGCCTGAAGTCCTTCAAGAGCACCTGGGATTCAGAAGGCTGGCAAGCATCCAGGAGTCGGGGAGCACACAGGTAATGAGAGGGGAGAAAGGCAACAAAGCAGAAACTACGTACTTTGTTCTGAGCCAACAGACACGCAGAAGCAAGTGGTCACTATGAGCAACGGGACTGGAGAGGATGGGTTTTGAGACCAAGAATAAGACTGTTCTTCCTCACGTTTAGAAATTCTGGCCACTCTCCAGAACTCACCTCAAATGCCACCTCTACAACTAAATCAGGAGTTTTTTTAATCCAGAGTCAATTTACCCAAGGGATATAAGAATGAACTTCCACAGTATTCTTGAACCCTCTGAACTTCAATGCTAAATTACATGCCCATATTTCTGGGGATGGAGTCTTTACTTTGGTCAGTCACTTAAAGGAAGTCTATGGAGCAAAACTCTGCAAGAATCACTCCACTGGTTTTGTGAACATCTGAAATACAGACATTTGTGCTTATCCATCTCCTTACCCTCATGCTCGGCACAAAGTAGGTCTCAGTAAATGATCACTGAAGGGAAACACGTGTCCTGCTCTGATTCTCCAAGTTGCAATTGCTCTCTTGGTCTTTGTGAATCCTCAATCACTTGGTTTGCAATTCCTTGTGGCATCCCTCACAGACTGCACTGCATCTAAGTTCATTGTTTTCTTGGAGTTTTACCCAGCCTATAATCACTTTATGGGTAATCAAGGTAAGCTTTATATTCTCAAGCATTGTCTAAGGCAACAAAAGGCATAATCAAGATACCCATTAGCTAATTTCATGTTGACAGCAGTTATGAAAGCTATGTAGTATCATCATCCCCATTTTACAGATGGAAAACTAAAGTACAGAAAGAAGAATTGGTTTATTTAGGGTCATATAGATAGTAAGTTGAGAGCCCAGAGTTAAATTCTTATCTACCTGATTCTAAAGCTTTATACTATGTTGATATTATATTATACTTTCTAATATTATAGTATACTGTTGTAGCTGTCCCTCAAGATTGTTGGATTGAATTGACGTGAGCCAAATTGAATTTGATGAACATGGAATAGGCGTGGACTATGAGACAATCAGAAACCCCTGATCTAGTCCAATCATCTCATTTTACAGGTGGGATAATGGAAGTTTAGTGTGGGGGAGTGACTTGCCCAAAGTTGTGCAGCAAATAAGTGGTTGTGCTGGGTGTCTTGCTTCCTTGATTACTGCTCTTTCTTCCATTACGTTCTGTTCCATCTTGTTTCCTTGGTTCGTGCTGCACTGGCGTGAGATCAAAGGGTCAAATCCAGGTAAATTTCTATAAAAAGGTTTGGCATGTCTTTACAGCTTAATTTAGCTCATTGAATATTTTAAGATATCCTTTGACAGCTGGTAATGATTATGGTTCTTGATTAGACAATGCATTTTCATGCATCTAATTTTCTACATTTTTTTTCTTTGAGATAGCCTTTTTAAAATGGAAGTAGAAATCTGCCAGATCTTATGATAAATCTAGTCTGCTTAATTCAAAGCAATTGCAGTCCCTCATTAGTGATAAATTAAATATTGAAGAGACCAGATAATTTCAATGTGTCAAGAAAAGCCTTGTAACTTGGCATAATTTAAGAGGTCAAAGTGTGCATTTTATAACACTCATCCACATCCAGTATTTCTGATCCAGTTCACTCTCAGCTTCTATGACTCTTGGGACTTACCCAAGACGCTTGTCGAGTTACAAACAGAGCTAAATATGGGGAGCAAAATAGAATCATAACTCGTGTATAGGAATTGCTGGACATAGACTCAGAACTGATGTACACCATCGGACTAGGAGTATCACCAGGAGAAGCTACATCTGGCTGTTTCTATATGACTCCAACACATCTCTTCAAATTAGGCAATTAAAAAATTCAAATTATTTTGGTACTGATTTTACCTAAACAATTTCCTGACAAGCAAATTATTAATTATCTTCAAATCTCAAAATGCCAATTCAAAGTATTAGTTTGTTTTTCCTTTACTTTTAACCTAAATGCGTAATAGTAATATCATTTTTGTCTCCCTTAACTAAGGTCAACTGTTGAGCTAATTCAACCTATAGTGAAATCCATCATGAAAGATGAGTTTTGATAAAGAGAAGCAGAAAAAGACAGTGAATTGGGGATCAAATATACATTAAGTTGGTTTAAACACAACAAATCAAGTCCTTCACAGAATAAAAGAATTTGACTTTCTGTGAGAAACTTGCCAAATGCTTTTTAGATGATCTTTTAACAAATTTTTAAAAAAATTTTTATTGAAGTATAGTCAATTTACATTGTTAGTTTCATGTATACAGCAAAGCAATTCAGTTACACATATACATACATATATATTTTCTTTTCAGATTCTTTTCCATTATAGGTTGTTACAAGGTACTGAATATAGTTTCCTGTGCTATATACCATAGGTCCTTGTTGTTTACCTATTTTATATATAGTAATGTGAAACAGTTTTTTAACAGAAAAGCTAATAGACTTAAATGTTATCATAGCATCTTTTAAATGATGAAATCATATCACCAAAAGGGAAAGATGTGATAGAAATGCAGTATAAGAAAAAATGATCACAGGTAAAATTCATTCACTCAACAAGCATTGATTGAGTGCCTTGTAATTGATTGCAAGCCAACAGGCCCAGTGGTGCATAGGTTGCAGAGTTGACTGGAGCAAGAGGCACACAGTCCTGCCCTCCAGGAGTGCTCAGCCTAGTAGCAGTGATAGCAGTGCATGACTAACTGTAGTAAAAGGTATCTAAGGAAAGAGACAGATGAAACACAGTGGGGATTCAGGGAAGGAAGAGAGCAATTCCAGCAGGGGAGATATTTGAAATCACGACATGAGTATCTTAGAACTGACATTCTGTGAAAGGGCAGCCAATCTTCTGGACATACTCTTCTCTCAAATGCAGTAAGATCAGGTTATGCTGGTGGTCTAAGTGGAGTATTTACAGGAGCACAAGGAGGTCTGAAAAAGATCTCGAAGGTCACATGTGAACTGGGCTTAAAGAATAACAAGACATCAAGCTGACATAAAGTCAGTACGAGAGTTGTTCATTTAAGGTCTTAAAGACCATTTTAAAGTATGTGAATTTTGTCCTGTGGGCAATGGAGAGCCATCACAGGGTTTTAAGCAGATGAGTGGTGTGGTCATATTTGTACTTGAGAAATCTCACTCTGGCTACAATGTCAAGAATAGATTGGAGGGGAACTGAGCAGGAGAAAAGGCAGGAAAATTCATTGAATTAGCTCTTGAGTTAAAGATGATGAGAGCTCAAGAAGGTAATGGTAGTGAGGCTGGAGAAAGTGAAATGTATTTGACAGCAGAAGTGGAACAGTAATGATACATCTTAGAGACATTACCAGGTGGAATTGACTGGAAATGGTGAGTGATTTGGTTTGGGGGTGTAGGAAGAAAGAAAAGTCAAAATTACCCCTCAGGTTTTAGCTTGGCTGGCCATATAGTAATAGCATTTTATGAAGATATGAAACATAGAAGGAATACATTTCAACGGAAGTGGCGACAGGGGTGGGAAACTGGGAAAAAGAAAGTAGGAACCTGATCAAACTCCATGAGAACAAGAATCCCTTTAGTTTTCATCATTGTCACCCCTGTGCCTGGCTCAACAAATACTAGAATGAATAAATGAGTGAGATGAATTATTGTGTTTGATGTACCACTGAAGGTGTTGCAATCCACAAACTCTACTTTAGAGTAAAAAGAAAGTCTATTTCACACATTGACCTAATAGTTAATAAACACCTACTGTCTTCCAGATAGATCTCTAGGCACTGGAGATATATTTGTGAGCAAAACAGTGGTAGACCGTATTAATGAATTTATATTCTAGTTAGACATGACAGACCACAAAAATATGTATATTATATATGTTATATATATAATTTTTCAGTTGGTGATAAATACTATGAAGAATAATAAAATCAGCAAAATGGGGTTAGAGAGTGACCGGATACTTTAAATATTTAAATAGTGGTATCGGATAGTTTCTCTTAGGAGGTGTTATTTGAACAGAGAACTGCACAAATGGAGTGAGAAATATGGCTACCACATTTCTGGAAAAGTGTTCCAGGTGGTGAGGGAATAGCTGGTGAAAAAAATCCTAAGGCAGAGGCATGACTACCACATTCACGTTCAAAGACGCAACAAGGCATGTGTGACTTGAGGAGAGTGAGCAAGAGGAAAGGGAGGAGGAGATGAGAGCAGGGAAACCAAGGACTGGATTATGAAGAATTTTAAGAGCTAAGGTAAGGACTTCGGCTATTTTTCTGAATGATTTGAGCTTCATTGGGTGGCTTTTAGCAGAGAAGTGACATGGTCTGACACGTTTTTAAGAGGAGCACTCTGCAGTGTAGAGGATAGTCTGGAGAGAGGCAAGAGTGCACTTGGAGGCCAGCCCGCTGGTTAGGAGACTCTTGAAGTCATCACAGCAAGAGATCATGATGGCTCACACCCAAGTGAAAGCAATGGAGATGGTGTGCTGAGAGATGGCTGGGTTTTGCTTTTATTTAGTTTTGATGTGATTTTTTGTTGTTGATGTTTTGAAGGTAAAACTGGTAGGATTTACCAGCGTATTGGTTATCAGGTGTGGGATTAAAAAAAAAAAGAAGAAGGCAGCAAAGCTGATTCAGAAACAGACTCACAAACATAGAAAACAAATTTATGGTTACCAAAGAGGGAAGCGGGGAGGGATAACTTGGGAGTCTGGGGTTTGCAGATACACATTACTATATACAGAATAGATAAACAACAGGGTCCTACAGTGTAGCACAGGGAACTATATTCAATAGCTTGTAATGGCCTATAATGAAAAAGAATATGAAAAGGAATATCTATATACATGTATATATATAACTGAATCACTATGCTGTACACCAGAAACTAACACAGCATTGTAAAACATTGTAAATGAACTATACTTCCATTTTTAAAAAGCACTTTGTTTAAACAACTCAACAACAGTAGCAGCAGCAACAACATTGCCTTTTACTGAAATGGTTAAGACTGTACAAGGAACAAGTTTCAGGCTAGGGTACCAGTAGCTTAGTACTGGATATGTTCAGTTTGAAATGCCTATTAGTGCAGTTGTATAGTTGACTGTTAAGCATACAAACCTGTAGTTCAGGTAAAAATTCTGGGCAAGAGATAAAAATCTGGGAGTCGTCAGTTTAGATGATATGTAGTCTTGGGACTAGATCCTAGGCAATGAGTACAAATAGAGAAAAAAAAAAAACAGATCCGAGACTAATGCCTGGGACATTTCAATGTTTAGTTGTCAGCAGGATGGGGACAATCTAAGCAAAGAGCAAGGGACATCAGGAAGGTAGGAGACAAAATGAGAAATAATGGTGTCCTGGAATCAAGTAAACCAATATTTACAAAGGAGAGAGCAATCAACTTTTCAGATGTTGTGGACAGGTCAGAGAAATGGGAGGATTGAACATTGATCTTTATATTTGGCAACTAGGAAGTCACTTGTGACCTTGACAACAGCTATTCAGTGGAATGGAGTGGTGTGGTTTGGATGAAATCATGATTAGAGTGAGTTTCAGAGAAAATGGGAAGAGAGAAAGTGGAGACAATAAGTGGTAATTAATATTTCAAAGAGTATTGATGTAAAGGAGAGGATAGAAATGGAGATACTTGATTGGAAAGTTAGTCAGGGGAGTGCAAATCATGTAGGGGTCTTATAGGCCAGAATTAGTACTTTGGGTTTTACTCTTAAAGAGATGGGGGACCATCATCCTAGAAAAGAATGCTGAGGAACCTCAGTATTTAGAGATCTTGGAGAGAAGAATCAGCATAGAAGACTGAGAAGCTGTTAATAAGATAGGAAGGAAAACCAAGAAAGTAAGCAGAGGGAGTGGTAAATTATATCAAATGCAACTTTGAAGTCAATTAGGATGAAGTCAGTCCATTGGGTTTGGAAAAATGGAGACTGTTGCTCTCCTTGCCAGAGATGTTTCCCTTGCTTCAGTGGGATAGAGGGGACAATATGATGCTACAGTGGGTTCAGGAGAGTTGAGAAGAGCCAAGAGTAACAGTAATCAGACACACTGATCTAGGGAAGAGGAGATGGGCTCCAATGATATACACAGAAGGGGAAAATGTGTGTGTGTGTGTGTGTGTGTGTGTGTGTGTGTGTGTGTGTGTGTATTAACCCTAAATGCATAATAGTGCCTTAAAAAATTGCCAGCAGAGGTTGAGGATTTAAAGATTTAAACACTGGGCTTTAAGGAACTAAGGATGCTAACCATTAAATTAGAGTCGAATGAATGGAAAGTGTAATTCTAACTTTATAAAGGTGTAAGATTGGTGATTAAAACCTAGAATGGAGTGGCTGAGTTTGAAAAGTAAGTAGAATTCAAATCTTAATGACTTCAGAGCTAAAATTAGTGCACAATTGCAATGATTATATCTTCCCTTTTCCCTGGTACAATTATCTCCCCGATCTCTCTGGTTTTTGAGCTCTTCTTGCTATTTACTTAAGCCATCCTTTGTGGATGTACTTTTACCATGAGTTTCTTCATAGTAATCTCTTTAGGAACTATGCAACTACAAATAATATTTAAACACACCTCAGGAACTAGTACTGAGGTTGAAATCTTGAACAAGTAATCCTAACCTGTGTCTCTGCCCTATAAGAATGTTTCTAGGAAAGTCTTAAAGAAAATTGTTTGGTAAATGTGGAGCTCCACAGAAGGTAAATTAGAGCTGGAGAATTTTAACTGTATACTTCAACTGTGACAAACTAATATGCTAGGGATTGCCTTGTCAAGGGGAAGAGAATTTTTGTGGACACTGGTTAAAGCAACCATCTACAAGTTTCCTGGATAAATATGGAATGTTCCTACTTTGGATTCTCTTCCAACTTTCCACCCGACTCCTAAATTTCATACAGACTCCAGTGCTCCTGTTAACATGTTTATTCTGATTCAAATTTAACTCCCTTTTATTGAGCAATTACACTGACTCAGGTATTTGGGGAAGCTAAAATAACCGCTTATATTATTGACTGGAATGCTCACTTGAAGGATGCTCACGCCATTTAAGGCTCACAACCAACCTCTTTGATAGGTGTTCTTATTCTCCCACTTTACAAATGAGAAAACAGAGGAAAAAGAAGTTGAAATAAGTTGGCCAGCAACACACACACATAGCAGTGGAGACAGGATTCAAACCCAGAATCTAAGCCTTTAACCAATAAGCTCTTACTGCTGTCCTAGGGCTAGCATAACTATGTCACTTAACATATTTATCTCCATATTATAGAAGAAACTGAGGCTTGGAGCAAAGGATCGGGAAGTTGTTCAAGGTAACACATGTGGAAAAAAGGAAGAATTTCCATGCCAAGCCTATCACTCTTTCCACACTTATAAAATGGTATGTTTAGAGCTTACGTTTTCCTTAACTCAGTGATTGCCAAAATGTGTTCCTTGGTCCGTTTCAATAGGTATTGTTTAAAAAAAAAAAGTTCCACTAGCCAACACATTTGGGGAATGCTGGGTTAAACAAAGCTGAAGAGGTGTCCTTTCTACAAGTCTTTTCAATACCTTTGATATGCTAATGTATCTTTTGAAGCTTTGGGGAATGGATATTTAGCAACTTAACCACGTAATTTGTTCTTCTGGGAGTATCTTACCAGCAAGTGCATAGACCATCCTTAGACTAAGTGCATAACTACATTCCTGAGTGCACACATACTCTGGTGACCATAATTCGATTGAAAGACAATCTGGTTTCTTAAATTGATTAAGAGACATTTTCATCTTCGTGGTTGAGATGCAGGATATAGCCTTTTCTCAATAATACCAGATTTGCATGCCATTCACTATGTTAAGTTATTTTGAAGAAGTCCACTTATGTCCAACAGATATTTGTTCCATTTTAGAGAGTGATTTTTTTCAGACTTGGTCCCAAAGTTCTAAAGAGAAGTCTTTTTCTTTTTTGTAGACATTCCATGCCTTACACACTAACCACCATCTTCCAAGGCTCTGCCAATAATTTGTGATGTAATTTTGTGGTTTCTATTCTTGTAAAGCTAATTGAATACAGTCCATCCACTTTCTTAAGAAGTGTCCCTGAAGTTGGATGAGTTACATGAGTAGTAATCAAGATAAGAAATAAAAATATTTAAAGCATAAGAGGATAAAATTATGATAAATATATCTGTTTATTGATTTTCATCACATCTTAGCTCCAGTGAGGTCACACTTAAAATGATATCTGCTTCAATTATGACATGGGAGTGATTATAATGATAAGGAGGTCTCAAGCCAGAAATTATTTCATGTCCCTATTATGACATAAAATGGAGAAATGATATTTTGGAATAGCACCAACCTTGGAGAATCTACAGGAAGTTGCAACCCCCCCAAAATTATAAATACATGTAAGAATGTATTATATGTCAGAAAAGAGTGAGCTGAAATGCAAATGATTTTTTTCCCCAGGGAAGTCACTAAGAATAAAAGACAATAGTCAGGTTATTGTGACTTGGTGCCAAGTTTCATGGCTGTTAGGGTGAGAAAGTAGAACCTCTACTTTCTTAAAAACACCAGTTCAGACAGAGGGGATGTGCTCTAGGCCTAGAAAAGAGGGAAAGGAGGAACACACACACGCGCACACACAAACAGACACACACACACACACACACACACCAATCTTCCGCTTGGGTTCCATAGCTTGTCACAGAATCAGGAAATTATAGACTATCAGAACTGGAAGAAATCATTCAGCTATCTGAGTTATCAATCCCATCTATAATAGTACCCACAAGAATTATAAAATACTGCATGATGGAACTGAGATACTCTTTTTCATTGGTATAGAACTTATACTGCTCATCTGGAAGGCCTTGAATTATGTTGAAAAGAGCATAGATTTTTGGAAGCAAAAGAGACTAAGTCCAACTCTGATTCTTACAGCTGTATCAGCCAGCATGGGCTGAGTTATGCCACAGTAACAAATAACCCAAAGTCCCAGAGACAAATAGGAATTTATACAACAGAACACTTACAGCTTAGACCAAGAAAATAGAATAAGGATATCTATATCTATATTTATATCTAGATAGTTCAGCCCTCTCTTGGGTCTTCATAGACAGTGAGAAAGATTTGTTTCTCACTTATGTTTAGGGAACTTTTGCTTCATCTTTGCATGTTTTAACTATCACCACTTCAGGGGGAAGGGAATATGGTAAATTGCATAGAGACTTAAAAAATTCCCACCCAGAGGTTACATGCCCATCTTTAGCTTCAAATAAGTTTGGGAAGTGCAATCTTCCCCTTTGTTAGGAAGGAGGAGAAATGGAATATTTGTGAATGGCCTTAATCATTACCATACTATCCATAAGACCATGGGCAAATTTATCCTTTCTGGTCCTTTTTCTTCACCTTTAAAATGAGTCAACAATACCTATTTTGCAGATTTGCTATGAATGTTAAATATCATACATAAAATGCTTAGGACAGTCTCTGATCTAATAGTTTCTCAAGCATAGTACTTTCCCCTCTGGCTATTAAATGTTTTTTCCTTTCTCAAGCATCCTAAACAACAAACTTAATATGTCCTCCACAGGACAACCTTTCGAATATTTAAAGATAGTCTTCCTACTTGTACACAGTTCTTCTCTTCAAGCTAAACAATCCCGGTTCCTTCAACCATTAGTCACATGTTTCCATACCCCACTATCTTGGTCCCTCCTCTCTGAGCCTGTTCCAGTTTTGTCTCTGCTTCCTCTTACAGTTATGCTCATATCTGAAAGCAATGTCCCATCCAGTTCTATGCTCATCAGCATAGCTCTAAGTCGAGACTATAACTAGCCTCTTCCTGGACACATGCTTCTCTTCATGTGGTAAGGACATTTTGAGGTCATGCCACACTTGTAAAATCAAAGGATGTGGTGGCTAAATTCACCTGTAGAGTTTTTCATAAGGATACATTCACAAGCCTGACTCCTCTAGTGACCAAAGTCTTGAGTAGAACTTTCAAAACTGGTGTGTGGACAAGTTTGAGAACCCCTCGTTGGTTCTCTTGACTCTGTATCTTAGGCTCTTCCCAAATGTTCACATATGAACCAAACATAGACTTCAGAACACCTGGAGCACTTGTTAAAAATTGTTTCTAGAGCCTTCCTTCAAAGTTTAGAATCAGAATTTCTGGGAGTTGGGCCCAGAAATTTGCATTTATAACAAATACCTTAGTTGAGTCTGATGTGCAGCTAGATCTGGGAACCTGAGGTCCAGTTCAACCTTCCAACCAATGCTTGAAATATCAATCATCCTGCTAAGAAGTTTTACAGAAAAGATCACCTTGAGCTCAATTAAAAACATACACGGTAGAATACTTACAGATTAATTAAGCCAAGAACATTGGATAAGGATATACATCACCGTCTTCTCTTGGGTGTTCATGGCCAGTAACAGACTCAAGGAATCATAAATACTCAGAGTTAGAAGGGACTTGAAATTTCAATTAGTCAAGATTTCCCAAGTTGCGTTCCCTGGCACGTGAGACCTTTAAAAGGGGGACTGCAAGTTAAATTAGATTGGGAAACCAGAACATTCTATCATGTGTCTTAGAGTGCTAAAATGCATATTAGCACAATAAACACTCTGAGAAGTACCCAGTTAATAAACCCATTTAACTTTAATAAAATCAACATTTTCCAAAACTATCTGAGCATAGGAACTTTTTTAAAAAAATCACACATTAACCTAAACAATTTTGGGAAAGAGTGATCTAGGGCAATGTTCATCTAATATATGAACATCTTATCCAACATTCTAGCAAGAACTCACTAAAATTGGAGGGTAATAATCCCAATTCTGACATCTCTAATTGTGTACACGTGGATCAACGTATTGTTTTCTCTCTCTTCTATAACCTAAGTTCAGACCATATGCTTTACATCTAGAGAAAATGTAAAACAGTGAAATGTACATGAAATTTACTGTCATGTGTCCTGGGTTTGAATCTTGGCTTTACCAACTACTAACATTTTGTCCTTGGGCACTATTTTTAGGCTTCCTGAACATCATTTTTCTCATATATAAAATAATACTCATCTCACAAAGTGTTGTGAGAAATAAATGAGATGATGGGTGTAAAAATCTCAGCATAGGGCCTGGAATAAAATGAGCACTCAAATAATAGCAGTATTTATTTCATTCACAGACGAGAATACAAAGTGCTTACTTTCAATACAGAAGAGACGAAATTCTGTCTTGTTCTTACCCCTATGTACCCCACCCCATAGATGAATCTCCTTTCCTTGGTGCTCTCCTTCCTAATTTATCTGACCTGTACAAATTAGTATCAGTCTGAAATGAACATCGTGATAAATTTTATTGAATAAAAACAATTCTATTGACCCTATTATTTCCTAATATGTTATTTTCAGGACACCAAATGGAATACAATGAAAGCACATTGATCTCCCAAGAAGACATGATAGATGAAGAAACACAGAAACAAAATAAACCTTGTGGAACTAGTAGATAGGTGTTGAAGATGCTATTATAAGAACTAATGTGTTCTGTGAAAAGACTTTTCTTGGAAATAGTTAGTGGTGACTCCAGTGGGATTACCTACTCATTAACACTCTACATATTTATAGGAAAGCCAAGTTAGTAGGATATTTCACATGCTAAAGCATATGGCTGCCTTATGGTGAAGTGAAGAGTGTGTTAGGGAGACAATTATGGCTGTATCTATACCTTAGCAAAGCAAAGATGAAAAGTGGTATTGTTTAAAAAACAGTGAAGCTGCTCCCATTACAAAAACAAACAAAAAAACAAAAAATAAGGTATTAAAATTCCAGATCTGTCATTATCTAGTTCTAACATTATGTGAGTCATTTAAATCCTCTGAGACTTGGTTTCTTCCTCTGTAAAATGGGTAATGCAGGACAGTTGGTTGGGTTTTTTGGTTTTATTTTGTTTTAATTTGGAGTCAAATTCTGGAAGCTTCCAAACAATGGAATTGATTTAAGGTAATTTTTTTAAATGATAATCAGTCTTTAGAACCAACCAATTGTCAAGAACACAAACAGGCAGTTAATATAAAAGAAAGTATAAATAGCTTATAAACACAGGAAAAGATGCTTAGATTTCATTGTATTTAAAGATATGCAAATTAAAACAGTAATGAGATACTATTTTCCACATATTGGAATGGGAAATATATAAAACAAAATTAATAGTTCACAAAGTTTTTGTGGGTGTGGGGAACTGGCACTCATACGATGCTGATGGGAGAATAAGTTAGTATCACTTACTGGAAGTCAATTAGGCATTTCAGATCAACATTTTAAGGGCACAGACCCTTTAACCAAGCAATTCCTCTTCTCAAAAATTATCCTAACAATATGTTCACATGTTTGTGCAAATGTAGTACATGCAAGGATTTTCCTTGCAATAATGTTTTTAATAACAAAACCCTGGAAACAACTTCAATGTTCATCAGTAAGGCGCTGGTTATATAAATTTTGGTTCAAAGTAATAATAAAAGGCCATTAAAAAGAACAGCAGTGGATAGGGAAGCTGCAAAGAAATAAAGTTAGACTAACTCACATGTAGTGATCACTTACTGAGTGCCTGGTGCTGGCCCTTTATTTATCAATTCACCTAGTCTTTACATCAAACTCTCTGAGGTAAGCTCTATTATCATCCCAATATAACAGATTAGGAACTGGAGATACACAGAAGGTTAATTGATACGGCCAAGTTCAAAAAACTGGTACGTGACAGAACCGAGATACAAATCCAGGTACTCTGGCTTCCAAGACTGCACTATATTAACTGCTATATTTTTCTGTCTCTTCCTATATAGAGGCTTCTGTATTCTTCCATTGGAAGAAAACACAAAATAAAATATGTAGATATGCCTGGAAGTTACTTTTAAAAGCCCTAGAAAAATATCCAAGAAAGTGTTAGCAGCAGTTGACATTTGGAAGGGAAGCTGAGGCTCCAGATGGAAGATTTGCTCTGGGTTATATATATATCCGTTTGTTTGTGTTTGTGTTTGTTGGTTTGTTTTCTTTTGCCTTTATCTTTTGCATGAACTACTTTACACTGAGCGATAACTACAAAAGGAACCAGCTTTTTAGGGTAAAAAAATTTTTAAATGAATATCTTTATTCAACAGATTGGGAGATTGAGACAGAAGGAAAGGGACTCACTGACTTCAAGGATCTAATTAATAGAGCAGTAAGACCAATGATTTCTTATGTTTGCTTGAGTATTTTTTCAGCTTTCTCATCCTTCTTATCCCTTATCTTCAGAGATTCTGTGGGTCAGAGATAAGAAAGAGACTTCAGTTTCATTGTTAATCTTTCAAAAAAAATTTTAAATAAAATTGTATATTTTTAAATTAAAGAAATACTTTGTTTAAAATTCCATCATAATACAAGCACACAGAATTCAGTAGCACATTAAAAGAATCATATACATCACGATCAAGTGAGATTTATTCCAGGGAGTCAAAATTGGTTTAACATATGAAAATCAATTAATGTGATACACCACATTAACAGAATGAATAATAAAAAAATAACATGATCATCCCAATAAATGTAGAAAAATCATTTGATAAAATTAAACACACCTCCATGATAAAAACTCTCAATAAACTATGAGTAATAGGAAATTACCTCAGCATATTAAGGCCATATATGTAAGCCCACAGCTAACATCAAACTGAACAGTGAAATGCTGAAAGATTTTCCTCTAAGATCAGGAACAAAGCAAGGATGCCCATACTTGCCACTGCCACTTCTATTCAACATTTCTTGCTGAAAATCCTAGCAAGAGCAATTAGGCAAGAAAAAGAAGTAAAAGGCATCAAAATAGGAAAAGAAGAAGGAAAATTGTCTCTGCACATGACACGATTTTATATATGAAAACTCCACCAAAAAAAAAACTGTTAGAACTAATAACCAAATTCAGTAAAACTGCAGGATACAAAATCAATGTACAAAAATATCTAGCTTTTCTATACATTAAAAATTAACTATCTGAAAAGGAAATTAGAGAAACAATCCCATTTACAATACCATCAAAAAGAACAAAATATTTAGGAATAAACTTAACTAAGGAGATAAAAGCCTTGCACTCTAAAAATTACAAAACACTGATGAAAGAAATTAAAGACATCCACAAATGGAAAAACATCACATGTTTATGCATTGGAAGATTTAATATTGTTGAAATGTCCATTCCATCTAAAGTGATCTATAGATTCCATGCAATCCCTACCAAAATACCAATGACATTTTTTAAAGAAATAGGAAAAAATTCTAAAATTCATATCGCATCACAAAGGACCCCAAATAGCCAAAATAATCTTGAGAAAGAAGAACAAAGTTAGAATCAACACACTTTCTAAAAGCTAAAATAATTAAAACTGTATAGCACTGGCATCAAGACCGACAAAGAGACTGATTGAGCAGAATGGCGAGCTCAGAAATAAATCCACATATATGTGATCAACTGATCTTTGACAAAAACATCAAGACTAGTGTTGGGAAAACTGGACATTCGTGTGAAAAAGAATGAAACTGGACCCTTACTTTACACCATAAACAAAAATCAACTCAAAATGAATTAAAGACTTTAGTAAAAAGGTAAGACCTGAAACTATGAAACTCTTAGAAGCAAACATAGGGGGAAAGCTTCATGACAATGATTGGTCTTGGCAATGATTTCAAAACTATGACACCAAAAGAATAGGCAATAAAAGCAAAAATAGACAAATGAGACTTCATCAAACTAAAAAATTTTTGTAAAGCAAACGATGCAATCAACCAAGTGAAAAAGCAGCCCACCAAGTGGTAGAAAATATTTGCAAACCTTATGTCTGATAAGGGGTTAATTTCCAACATCTATAAGAAACTCCTACACCAACAGCAAACTGAATACTGAAATATTTTCAGCAAACTGAAAAAAGCAAAGAAACAAATAGCCCAATTTAAAAATGGACTAGAATAGACATTTCTCCAAAGAAGACATACAAATGGCCAACTGGTATACAAAATGATTCTCAGTGTCATTAATTATCAGGGAAATGCAAATCAAAACTATAACGAGATAGTACCTCACACTTGTTAGGAGGGCTATTACTTTAAAAAGATAAGACAAAAAGTGTGGGTGAGCTTGTGGAGAAATTGGAATCCTTGTACACAGTTGTTGGGAAAGCATAACACTGTAACTGCTATGGAAAATAGTATGGAGTTTCTTCAAAGAATTAAAACTGGAACTACCAGATGATACAGCAGTCCTACTCCTGAGTGCTTATCCAAAGGAATTTAAATCAGACTCTCAAAGAGATATTTGCACACGCATGCTCATTACCACATTATTCACAATAGCCAAGAGGTAGATACAACCTAAATGTCTGTGAAAGGATAAATGGATAAAGAAAATGTGGTATATACATACAGTGGAATATTATACAGCCTTAAAAAAGAAATCTAGTCATATGCCACAACGTGGATGAGCTTTGAGGAGATTATGCTAAGTGAAATAAACAAATATTGCCTGATTTCTCTCTTAAGAGGTATCTAAAATAGTGAAACTCTTAGAAGCAGAAAGGAGCATGGAGGTTGCCAGGGGCTGGAGGGAAGTGGGGTGTTGCTATTCAGCAGGTATAAGGTTTCAGTTATGCAGGATGAATAAGTTCTAGAAATCTACTGTGTGACATAGTGCCCATAGTTTAAAATACTGTATTATACAATGGAATACTACTCAGCCATAAAAAAGAATAAAATAATGCCATTTGCAGCCACATGGATGGACCTGGAGATCATAATACTAAGTGAAGTAAGCCAGAAAGAGAAAGAGAAAAGAAAATACCATATGATATCATCTATATGTGTAATCTAAAAAAAAAATAGGACACAAACTTATTTACAAAACAGAGACAGACTCACATAGAAAACAAACTTACGGTTACTGGTGTCGAGGGGAGGGAGGGATAAATTGGGAGTTCAGGATCTGTAGATGCTAACTACTATAGAACAAAATGGATAAACAACAAGGTCCTACTGTGTAGCACAGGGAACTATATTCAAGACCTTGTAATGGCCTGTAATGAAAAAGAATATATATATGTATGTGTAACTGAATCACTATGTTTGTTGTATAACAGAAATTAATACAACATTGTAAATCGACTGTACTTCAATAAAAAAAGACCATGAAAAATTTGAAAAAAAAGTTAAAGTAAAAAAGCCACAATCTGCATAACAATTACATAACACCTTTGGCATGAATGAATACTGCCTTGGATGACAAATAAAATGGATAATTGGATATTAAAAAATAAAATAAAATACAGTAAAAAATAAAATAAAATAACATAAGAGGGTAACTCTCATGTTAAGCATCATTATTACAATAAAAAACATTTTAATTCATTGTAATAACTTTAAAATAATTTGCTCTGGGAGCAAGGAGGATGTCATGATCTGTCAGGTTGCAACATCGGAAGCCCAGTCTGTAGAGCTGAGACCTAATGAGCAATATTGTAACAGAGCATCCCAGGGGTAGTCATGGTGGTCTCGGTAGCAATATATGAGCTTTGATAGTGCTTAGTGATATTTTAGTTATGTAAACTGTGAAGCAAAAGGTTTGGTATCATCACATCCATAATATTAAGATGCCAATTTGAGAACATCTGATTTTGAAAATTTCATGTACAAAATCTTCTAATTATGGCACCCACCTCCCAAAATGTTAAGAATATTGAGAGAGCTTACACAAAGGGACTTATCTGTCCATAGTAGGGCTACAGCTAGCCTATAGTAGGGCTCAAGAAGTGCTAACTTGTACCGTTATTCGATAGCAGTCACCTGGTAGGCCAGGAAGGAGACCAGCTAAATCAACCAATTCGTGTTTTGTCTACAGGAAAATAAGCAACCAATTTGGCTTTTAGTGTCACTCAGTTTGTAGAATCCTTGGTACCAGAGCTATAGAGCCTCTGCAAAGGATCGCAATAAACTTTTCTGAAGTTGCTGATATTTCTTTTTTTTTCCATCTCAGACTACCAGTGCTGATAAAATTGTTTATTTCGCTCAGGCATGGGAATTTGCCAAGAAGTTATTAGCTGCTTTGCTATGACAGGACTTCCTTGAGTTGGACAAGTTAGTGTATTTAATCACCCTTCGTTTTTAGCAGCAGTCCTATGGTGAGACAGCAAGAAGGGAAAAAAAAAAAGATATCTCACCAAATGGAGAAAGGCATTAGCCGCACTTGACCTTTCAAGTATTGCATGATTGTCTTCTAGGCTTACGTAGGGAGTATCTCTGCTGGGTACATGACAGCAGCACGGGGGTAGACAGACTGCATGTGTCCAATAGTGAAAGTGAAAAGGAAACCCAAACAAACGAGCAATAGTGTCTGAACATATTAGGTTACAAAGAAAAGGCAAAAGTGTTTTTGTGTGTGTGTAAATTTATATGGAGGTTGAGGGTAGAAGTGGAAAAAGTGAGAGGAGAAAAAAATCCAGTTTCAGTTTTTTTAAATAAAAACATAACTCAGGAAAGTTCCTCTTAAAATATTTAGTCAACTTTTCTATGATGATGAGTCCTTTGATTTTGTTTAATTCAACTCATTTATAGGCAGTCACTTTCCAAGTTAATTTTGCTCCCTTTTTCTGACCTTTTTCCCTGTTAAGAAAAACTAAATTCAGTGCCTTGTGAAATGTTTCCATCTTTTCTGTGTAAGTGGGTAATAATGTTTCATGCTGGAATATGCTCTTAATTTTTATCTTTCTACCCGTTCCAAAAAGTCTGCAGCCCTCTTCAGGGCTGCTACGTAGTTGATCATCATGAATATAAAATAATTTAGACTCCTGCCACTAGTGACAAGCAAATATATGTATACAAGGAAGTAAGAAGGAAGAAAAATCACTGCTGACTGTAACCTGACAAATGATGGAAATCTTTTAACATTTTTTCTTTGAAAATTTAGCAGCTCCTTTTAAACTTATTTTTCACTTTTTTCACTTGAAGTATTTATAATATTATATGAGTTACACATATATAACATAGTGATTCAATATTTTTATAGATTATACTCCATTTAAAGTTATTACAAAATAATGACTATACTTTTCTGTGCTGTATAATATATCCTTGTTGCTTATCTGCTTTTACATACTAGTTTGTCCCTCTTAATTCCATACCCTTAATTTGTCACTCCCCACTTTCTTCTCCCCTTTGGTAACCACTAGTTTGTTTTCTATATCTGTGAGTCTGTTTTTGTTTTGCATATTCATTCATTTGTATTATTTTTTATTTTTTTTATTCTTTTTTTTCCTATTAATTCTTTTTTTTTTGGACAATTTGTATGATCAAAATAATTCTCCATGTAATTCTTTTTTGGGAGGCGGGGGAAGGTAATTACATTTATTTATTTTTAGAGGAGGTACTGGGGATTGAACCCAGGACCTCGTGCATGCTGTGCATGCTAAGCATGCACTCTACCGCTTGAGCTATACCCTCCCCCCCGTTTGTATTATTTTTTAGATTCCACATATAACTGTTTTCATATCATATTTGTCTTTCTCTTTCTGATTTATTTTACTACGCATAATATTCTCTTGGCCCATCCACACTGCTGTAAACAGCAGAATTTTATTCTTTTTTATGGCTGAGAATTATGTCACTGTCTATATATACCACATCTTCTTTATCTGTTCATCTGTTGATGGACATTTGTGTTGCTTCCATATCTTGGCTATTGTAAATAGGGCTGCTATGAACATTGGAGTGCTTGTATCTTTTCAAATTAGTGTTTTCATTTTTTCCAGATACATAGCCAGGAGTGGGGAATTGCTGGGTCACGTGGTAGTTCTATTTTTAGCTTTTTGAGGAACCTCCATACTATTTCCCACTGGCTGTACTAATTTACATTCCCACCAATAGTGTATACATTTTCTCTACATCTTCTCCTCCATTTGTTATTTGTAGACTTTTTGATGATAGCCTTTTCGACAGGTGTAAGGTGATACTTCGATGTTGTTTTGATTTGTATTTCTCTGATAATTAGCGATACTGAGCATCTTTTCATGTACCTGCTAGCCATCTTTATGTTGTCTTTGGAAAAATGTCTATTCATGTCTTCTGCCCATTTTTGGATTGGATTTTTTGTTTTTTGACATTGAGTTGTATGAGCTGCTTATTTTTTTATATTAACTCCTTATTGGTTATATCATTTGCAAATATTTTTCCCATTCCATAGGTTGTGTTTTCATTCTGTAGATGGTATCCTTTGTTGTGCAAAAGCTTTTAAGTTTAATTATGTCCCATTTGTTTATTTTTTATTTTATTTCTTTTGCCTTAGGAGACTGAGCCAGGAAAATATTGCTACAACTTATGTCAAACTCCTATGTTTTGTTTTATGGTTTCATGTCTTATATTTAGATCTTTAATCCATTTTGAGCTTATTTTTGTATATGGTGTGAGGAAGTGTTCTAATCTCATTGTTTAACATGTGGCTTTAACATGTGGTGCTTTAACAAGCACCACTTGTTGAAGAGACTGTCTTTTCTCCATTGTATATTCCTGCTTCCTTTGTTGTAGATTAATTGACCACAAGTGTGAGGGTTTATTGCTGGACTCTTTATTCTGTCCCACTGGTCTATGTGTCTGTTTTAGCCAGGCTCAACAAGAATAAAAGAGAGGGAACCCAAATAAACAAAATAAGAAATGAAAGAGGAGAAATAACAACTGATACTACAGAGGTACAAAAAAATCATAAGAGAATACTACAAATAGTTATATGCCAAGAAACTGGATAACCTAGAAGAAATGGACAATATTCTAGAAACATACAACCTGCCAAGACTTCAAGAAGAAACAAACAATTAGAACAGACCAATCAGCAGTAGTGAAATTAAATTTGTATTAAAATAAAATTCCAAACGAACAAATGTCCAGGACCTGATGGCTTCACTGGGGAATTCTACCAAACATATAAAGAAGAACTAACACATTTTTCAAACTATTCCAAAAAATTGAGGACACTCTCAAGTTCATTCTAAGAGGCCACCATTACCATGACACCAAAACTAGATAAAGACACTACAAAAAAAGAAAATTACATATGGTAAGTCTATTCCTAGTCTTTTGAGGAATCTCCACACTGTTTTCCATAGTGGCTGCACCAAACTGCATTCCCACCAGCAGTGGTAGACTTACCATATGACCCAGGAATCCCACTCCTGGGCTTGTATCCAGAAGGAAATCTACTTCAGGATGACACCTGCACTCCAATGTTCATAGCAGCACTATTTACAATAGTCAAAACATGGAAACAGCCTAAATGTCCATCAACAGGTGACTGGATAAAGAAGATGTGGTAGATTTATACAATGGAATACTACTCAGCCATAAAAACCGACAACATAACGCCATTTGCAGCAACATTGATGCTCCTGGAGAATGTCATTCTAAGTGAAGTAAGCCAGAAAGAGAAAGAAAAATACTATATGAGATCGCTCATATGTGGAATCTAAAAAACAAAAACAAACAAACAAACAAAAACAAAGCATAAATACAGGACAGAAATAGACTCACAGAGAATACAGACTTGTGGCTACCAGGGGGGTAGAGGGTAGGAAGGGATAGACTGGGATTTCAAAATTGTAGAATAGATAAACAAGATTACACTGTATAGCACAGGGAAATATACACAAAATGTTATGATAAATCACAGAGAAAAAAATGTGAAAAACAAATCTCAATTTAAAAAAATTAGAGCAATTACCTAGGAGATCCTGGCCTTTCCTCCATCTGTACCATTTATATGAATTTTTAAATATTAACTTTTACAATTAAAAAAATTCACACCATAAAAAAAAAGAAAAAGAAAATTACAGACCAATATCCTTGATGAACATAGATGCAAAAATCCTCAACAAAGTATTAGCAAACCAAATCCAACAATGTATAAAAGGGATCATACACCATGATCAAGCTGGATTTGTTTCAAGGACACAAGTATAGTTTAACATCACAGATCAATGTGATACACTACATTAAGAAAAGAAAGGGTAAAAAATCACATGATCATCTCAATAGATGCAGAAAAAACATTTGACAAATTTCAACATGTGTTCATGACAAAAACTCTCATTAAAGTGTGTATAGAGGGTGCATATCTCAACATAACAGAGGCCATTTATGATAAACCCACAGGCAACCTAATACTCAACAATGAAAAGCTGAAAGCTCTTCCTCTAAAATCAGGAACAAGACAAGGATGCCCACTCTCACCACTTCTATTTAACATAGTATTAGACATCCTAGCCACAGCAACCAGACAAGAAAAAGAAAGAAAAAGCATCTAAATTTGAAAAAAAAAAAAACCCAACTTGGAAGGGAAGAAGTCAAACTGTCACTATTTGCAGATGACATGATACTTTATATAGAAAACCCTAGTCTCCATCCAAAAACTATTTGAATTAATAAACAAATTCAGCAAAGGTGTAGGATAAATGATTAATATACAGAAGTCTGTTGTGTTTCTATACACTAATAATAAACTATCAGGAAGAGAAGATAAAAAGAGCAATCCTGTTTAAAATCACATCAATAACAAAAACAAAAAAAAATCAGCAATCCTGTTTAAAATCACGTCAATAACAAAAACAAAAAAAAATCTAGGAATAAATTTAATCAAGGCGGTGAAAGCCCTGTACTCTGAAAACTATGAAACATTGATGGGGGAAACTGATATAAAGAAGTGGAAAAATACCCTAGGCTCTTGGATTGGAAAAATTAATATTGTTAAAATGCCCATAGTACCCGAGTCAGTCTATAGATTTAATGCAATCTCTATCAAAATACACCTGACGCGTTTCACAGAACTAGAACAAATACTCCTAAAATGCATATGGAACCACAAAAACCCCCACATTGTCAAAGCAATCCTGAGAAAAAAAGAACAGAGTTGGAGGTATCATGCTTCTAGACTTCAGAATATACTATAAAGCTATAGCAATCAAAATTAGCAATCTTTTAAAATTCACTTGGCAAAGGGCATAGCCATTATTTCTTCTCCCTCTATTCAAAAATAGGGGGAAAAAGAAATATAGGACTTCAAATGAGTGACAGCATGGATCTTCAACAAATATATTAAGAGTCCTCTCCTCACTGAGGTCCTAAAGCAGGCTGCCTTCTTAACCACTTTGCATTCAAGACAGGGATTTCTGCCTTTCTCTGCTTCATTCTCTGGGTAGAAGAGGGAATCATCTGTAGATTCCCCTCCTCCCCAAATCTACTTCCCATGGGACACGATCAGGTCAACTTCACTTCAATGAATAGAAGCCCGGATGGGAGAGAAATGGAGTAGACAGTAAGGCTTCCTTAATAAGAGTGCGTTTTTGCCAACTTTATTTTGGTACAAGTGGAGGCTGAAATGGAAATCCAGCTGCAGGTTAGAAAGAGAGGGCTTCTTCTCTTCACCATGTTGATATTTGATCCATGGTGTTCTCATTATTGAGACCCACATACAACTGAGTGGACCGCCCAGCCTGCAGCTTTATTTACAAGACGAGCAGAGCTACACTCCAAATGTGAGCTCTGTTCATGGAAAGGTGACAGCTCACCAAGACCCTCCTTCCTCAAAGAGCCGAGCAGACTTGCACAAAAAAGAAAATGATAACTGACTCTTTCTTACAGAGAACAAGGAAAAACGGGAAAGGGAGGCAAAGAAAGAAATGAAACAATACTCTCCCTATCACCTGAAACCAAGGTCTAGAGCGAACTGGAAAACATAAAGACCCCATGTAGAAATTGTAAGGTGGGTACAAAGAATGCCTTGAATGGAATAGTTGAGAGCTGTTTAAAAAAAAAATCTGCAATGCTCAATTCTTTCATCCCTGAGATGCCTGAAAAGAATTAGAATACAAATCCTGCCGACAAAAGCTTCATCTGAGCTTAGCAGAGTACACCCACCAATAGAAGTAGCAGCGATGTACTGCCTGCCCAGCTTTCCAAAAGGCTTAAAAACAATAACCCCAAACTCCCTCAAGGGCTTTGCGGAGCTAGAATGAAAAACAAACTCTTGAACTTGATGGAGAAAACATCTTGCCCTCAGTCCTTTCTAATACAGATTGGAGATAAATAGCCAGAAATACAGAGCTGTGCATGATTTAGTCTAATTCACTGCTAAAACTGCAAAGTGAGATTTTTGCCTAAACAATGCCAACTTCTGTGTTAAGAGAAACTGCTGGAATGAACTATCTGAGCTGCAGGATCTTTGAAGGAGGGGATAGGCCTTTCCAAGCACATTTCTCAGCACCTAGCCTGTAGTATTTAGCCATTCTTGTGTTCATTCAGCTAATATCTAACGATGCCTACACTGGTGAGCCTGGTGGTAGGTACTAGGGGTAGAGAACTGAGGCATATGCGGTCCTGTCCTTAAGAAAAGCAAAATCTAGTGAAGAATGTCAAATTAAAAAGAAAAGAAATAAAGAAGACACTAATGAGCTTATCTACAAAGCAGAAGCAGACTCACAGACATAGTAAACAAACTTATGGTTACCGAGGGGAAAGGGGGTGGGAAAGGATAAATTGGGAGTACGAGATGTGCAAATACTAACTACTATATATAAAATAGATTAAAAAAACAAATTTCTTCTGTATAGCATGAGGAACTGTATTCAATATCTTGTAGTAACCTATAATGGAAAAGATTATGAAAACAATTATATGTATGTATATGTATGACTGAGACATTATGCTGTACACCAGAAACTGACACATTGTAACTGACTGTACTTCAATAGATAAACAAATAAATAATATGAACGCCAGTAAGGAGAGAATTTATTGCAAATAAGTATTGCTTGTAGCGGGAAAGGCAAAACTGCAATCAAGAGAGAGGTGCTGTTGCAACAGAGAAAGGACTTTGATCGTGCGATCTCTGTGTCTCCATGGTCCGGCACGGAAGGGCTTTTCTTCTACAGGGAAGAATAAACAAGGCTAGAAAGAACTAGGGGTGGGGAAGTGGGATGGAAGGTCAGAGAATGTTCTACCCTCTAGAGGAGGTTTTAAAGAGTATGATGGCTCTGGTTGAGATTAGGCCAAAGTTCAGGGGCCTGGGGAAAGAAGGGAAGTTAGATTGGGTAGGGCTTTGTAGCCCATTAAGAACTTTAGGGTTTTTTTGTTTGTTTGTTTAATTCTGAGAGAAATGGGGAAACATGAAGTGTTTTGAAACCAGGAGAGACATGATCAGGCTAATACTGTTTTACAGGATCTCACTGGCTACCATGTTGAGAACAAACCAAAGGGGTGCAGCGGGTAGAAGCAGAGAGACCAGCTCAAGGACACTGCAGTATCTAGGCAAGAGGTAACGATGGCCTCGTTGAGCGCTGTGGAGTGGTGGGAAGTGGAGAGATTCTGGATATATGTTGAAGGTAAAATCAACAAACTTTGTGGAGAGATTGTTTTGACAGAGGAGAGCTGCAGCCGAGGAAAGCCTTAGAGACAAGTGGAGATGCGAGCTGCGGGAGTTACCTCCCGGGCAGCTGTACTCTCTGCCCTTCTCATAGAGTTCTGAAATACCTTACCATCCTTCCTAGAAGTTTCCTTTTTGTCTAAGCTAATTCAGGCTGTTTTGGGTTTTGGGGGAGGTTGTTCCTGTTTTCGTCTTTTGCTATCAAAAGAGGCCTGAAGAACACCTGCGTGCCCAGCCTCGCATCCCAGCAGCCCATCATGTACTGCGGCTCATACATCCTGTACGTGTCTAGCTCTGCACCTTGGCTTAGGCTCCGCCCTCTCTCCCACCTATCCAAAGCCCACCTGTTCCTCAGGGCTCAGGTCTATCACCTCCTCCTCCACTAAGGGTGGAGTTGAGTGCTCGCAATTTCTTCTTCTCCCCAGGGCATTTGCCTCTTTCTAGACCATACCATACTTATTTGGACGTATGTCTTATGTGCACAAGTCTGGCAGTCACTGGACTATCAGACCTGTGTGGACAGGAACAACATTTTATTCATGCCTGTGAATGAGGGCCTTGTACATAATAGATGCATCACGAGTACACTTTGAGTGAATGACTTCCTTCTTCGCACAATCTTCATTTAAGCCATCACTTAAATGGTTATTGATCATTTGGTCTCTAATACTTTGGGTCATCATCACTGAGTCTTCTTTCTTCCTCCTCTGCATCTAACTCTTTGTCTTTTTGTGTGTTTCTCCCCCAACTTCTAGGTCCATAGTGTAGATCATCTAGAGTAGCATTTCTCAAGCTTTTATTCCATTCCCTTGGACCTCAGGGATATGATACTTCTATTAGGAACAATAGGTCCAATCGGTAATGATTCTGAAAGGTGAGGGTAGAGGTAAGATTTTTTTAAAATAGATATGTGATTACCCTGCCCCTAAAATTTTCTTTCAGATTTCAAGGCAGGCCATGCCCCCTTACTCCTCACTGATCTAGACCACGGCAATAGCATCCATGGTAGATTAGATTATTGTTTAGCAAATAGTCACTCCTTCCCCTTTAACCTCCCTGCCCCTTTGATGTTGGGCTTGCCTGTGTACCTGCTTTGCTCAATGACATGATGCAAGTAGGAGTCTGAGATACGCTTGTGTGCTTGGGCTTCTCCTCTTGTGTTTCTGAAACTGCTATGAGAAGAGCTTCCCCAGAGTGGCCAGCTAGTCCTAGAAGGATGGGAGACACATGAAAAAGACAGAACTGAACCCACAGACCGGAAACAAGCCAGCCTAGTGCAGCCAACGCACACACCTGCAGTGTACAGCAGAGCCTTCTTGGCAGATCCACAGACCCATAGCCCGAAGCAAAGCCACCCCAGCCAACTGGTGATGTGAGATGCCGAGTGCCCAGGTAATTCTTTCATGCAGCAGAAAGTGACTGTGATCCTAATTTTCTAATTATCTTAATAACATCCTAATCATCTCCTTCCCTTCAAAATTCTCTCTCCAATATCCAGGATATCAGACTCATCTTCCTAAAATAAAAAGTTCAGGTTACATCTCTCCCTTCTCAAAAATCTTCAGTGGCTCCAAATTGCCTGCAGAATAAAATACAAATATCTTAGCATAGAATCCAAAGCCCTTACTAATCTGACTCCAAACTCTCTCTCAGACCTCATCTGCTATTGTATCCATTACTAAATTTATTGACTCGATCAGTATCTGTTTACCACCTCCTAGGTACCAGGTACTGTGCCAGGCACTGGGGATATAAGATAAACAGGTTATGGACCCCACACTCCAGGAGCTCTTATTTTCATTGGAGAGACAGGTTAAAAAAAAATCCCTGCAATTTTGGTACAAGATGCCAGTGTTGATACAGGGGGTAGCACAGGGTACGATGGGGATGTATAGGAAGGGCTTCCTGAGGGAGGTCGTGGGTAAGTTGAGATCTAAAAGAGCAGAAGTTAACCTGGCACAGACAGGGGACAAAGGGTGGTTTAGGCAGAGGGATGCAGCTGCAGGTTCACAGGCCTGAGGAGAAGGGAGGAGAGCACGTTCACATGATTGCAGCCATTTAATTCAGTGCGCCACAGAGAATATTAAGGGAGAGAGGGTAACAACAGCATGAGACTGGAAGACGAGCAGAGGCCCAGCCTTGCTGGTCTGTAGACCACACCTGGAGTTTGGTGACCTTCCATCACAGCATTTCCCTGGGAGCCTCTGGCGCTGCCTCTAGGTGCTCACTTTGACCTCCTACCCTGGCTATGACCCTGCTGCTGGCTTTACTGTTTCCATGTCTCTTCTCTGGAATCCCAAGTTTTCCTCGCACTCATCTCTCACTGCCATTTTGCCCGGTATTCTCATCCTAATTCTTGCCTCCTTTCTCAGACCATCTTCATCTGTGGAGTGTTTGTCTGCCATTCTGTCTTCTGTCAGGGCATGGAGCCCCACAGCTGTTCTTACATCTGTCTTGGATGCAGTCCAAGTGGGACGGGTACCCGAAAAGCCTGGTGAGATTGCATGGATGTCTCTCAGCAATACTGGACATGGTCAGTGGCTCCATCCATCTTGTAACACTCTTATCTTTCTTCCCAGGACCTCACGGCCTCCTGGTTTTTTCCCTTTAGCTGTCTGGCTCCGATTTCTCTTTTTTGCAGGTGATTTCCCTTCCAGGTTATCACGACAGTAGAGGTTCTGACAATTTCAGGTAAATAAGAATGACCTAGGAAGCGTTAACATGCACATTCTCGAGCCCTGCCCACAGATATTCTGATTTAGAAGAAGCCTGAGAGTCTGGAGTTGAACAAGTACCTCAGGTGATTCTGACAGATGGTGCTTAGAGCGCCTGCAGTCCTGGCTGGGCCCTATTTTCTCATTCTGTGACCTCCTTCCATGACCTTCAGTGTCAGTGATGATGCTCCTTAACTGTCCTTGACCATAGCTGCTCCTCAGAGCTCCCGCTGGACACAAGTGGCCACCTACCTGAAAACTTAGAGACTTCCAGCCATTTCAAAGTTAACACATCCAATATGGAACACTTACTCTCTTGACATCTACCTTCCACAGCCACTTATCCCCTAAAGTTCCTCATCTCAGTGAACGGCATCCTCATAGGCCCACTTCCTCGTGACAGAGAACCCTCCTTGACTCTCCTGTCACCCTTGACTTGCCCATCCAGTCTGTCGGCAAGGCCTACAGAGTCTACACTCAAAGTATCGCTTGCAACCATTTCTTTCCTTCATCTGCAACAGCTTCGACCTCCTTCATCTTGTTTCAGTTTCCTCACTTAACTCTGCTCCTCCCTCCCTCTGGCTGGGTCTCAATGAAGCAGTCAGTAATCTGTCCTAAATAAACCTAATCATGTCACCTCAATGGCTTTTAAAACTTTCATTTACCTCAGAATCCTACCAGGTCCTTCACAATCTAGCCTAGGGATCAGCACCTCTGGTCTGTGGGACAAATCCATCCCACCATTAGCCTGTTTTGTTAATAAAGTTTTACTGGAACACAGCTACACCTATGTGTTTTAATTGTCTATTGCTACTTTCACGATACAATGGCAGAGTTGGTTAGTCGTGACAAAGACCGTATGGCCCACGAGCCTCAAGTACTGAAGTAGTGGCTATCTGGCCCTGTGCAGAGCAAGTCCACCAAGCCCCGGGCTAGCCCCCGCCTACCTCATCAGCACCACATGATGAGCTAATTCCTATATTGAGGTTTTAGCCCACCTCGTTTCGTCGGCCTCAGAGGCCCTCTCCCAAACCCTGTACTTCAACAAGTAATTTGAAATCAGCCTTCAGGACTTGAAATGTCATTTCCACAGGAGAACCTTAGCTAACTGATGCCCCCTTCTCCCCACTCTGATATGAATAAGAGTGAATGAATGGATGAATGAAAGCCACTTAGGGGACCTAACATGAGTCTTGAGAGGGGAGTAGCTTGAAGTCAGTCTCCCAGTCCCGATGGATCTGAGCTGCATCCGCTTTAAAGGCGGAGTGGCTGAAGGCAACGCGGGGAGGCCTCCTGGTCCGCTGCTCGTGCACTCGTTCTACAGTGGTCCCCCCTCCTCTACCCTTCAATATCCTTTCTTAAAAATGCAAATACCTCTGCGGATGCTGCCGTACTGATGTGCACATGAATTAGCTGCAGTGTGAATTTGGGATCTGAATGCGAATCAGGTAGAAAGAACAATCAGAGTTTTCCTGGGGGTGGGGAGGCTCGTCTTGGAGGCCGTGGCCACTGCTGCAGAAGAGGCTAGACCTGAGCGGGGAGTTGCGGGGCTGCGCGGGCAGCAGGCGAAGAGACGGCGGCTGCGGGCACAGGGAGGGGAGCCCCGAGGGTCAGGAAGCCTTCGTCTAGTAGACATCTGAACATGTCAGCAACAAATCAAACCAAATGTTTTTATTCCCTTCTATTCTTCTCTACTTAGACAAAACCAAAAATAATTAGGCAGAGGTTATTTATACATTTAGCATTCTGACTATTCAGATGTAAAGTATGACTCTGAAGTGCAAAACTGCTGATTTTGAATGAATTACTAACTAGTATCCGAAGGAATACTCTTTGTGATTAAAGGTGTCAGCGAATGCAGAGCAGCTACTTTTTCCAGTTTATTTTTTAAATGTTTTCCCCATTTTTAAAACTGAAGTATATTTCAATGAACTTATTTACAAAAGAGACTCACAGACATTAAAAAACACAGTGGCCACTTTTAAGGGCCCCACTTTTAAGGTGACTTAATGAAGACAAATTCAGAATTGCAGAGTGATCTTGGATGTACCCAGATCTTTACAAACAGCACCCAAAACAACCAACCAAAACCCCTTGAGGTCTGAAGGGAATTTTTTCCCCTTTCTTTTCTTTTTTTTTAAGAAAACTTTCCCTATGGATGAAATTCAAATAAGAATTTCAGAGAATATTTTTTAATAATTCAGATAATTTGTAGTTGCTATTCTTAATATAGTCTGTTGAGCTATAACCTAAATTTAAATTCTTTGGGAAATTTTTCAATGCTATCTAATTGAGGGTAAATAATAATAATAAAAAGACCCAACTCCAATTAGAGAAGATGGTATTACAATAAATTAACCTTTGTGTTCCATTTGCCAAGCTCAAGAAATAGCCTCAAAACTGAAATATAGGATCGAAATAATACATAAAAGCAAGCCTTATCATTTCTACTGTGAGGTTGTTACTATAGTGCCATCTTCAGTGCAATGTACAAAGCAGGTTGTTTTTTTCCATTGTAAAAAAAAATTAAACATCAGAGACTATTCTTTTTCGAATGCTCACAACATGAAAACGCTGAAGATTAGAGAGAAATTTATGTCTCTTTTAAAAGGATGCTTAATATCTAACTGGTATTTTGGGTGCTCAGTTGATTATTCTAGTATGTAGCAGATATCTGTATTAGTAATTAAACTACCACAGATCAGGTATTTGAATGTTTGGGACCCAATACATGTTTGACTTGCTTGATAAATGACTTTAGCGTATAAGTCAAAGAATCCTTGGATCTTAGAGTTAAGAGTGTCCTCCAAGATCACCTGGTCTAAATTTGCATTCAAATAAATTTTCTTCAATGACATCCATCCTCCTTGCCGGAACCATTCGAACTTCAGACACTTCCATGGATAAAGAAGTCTGTATTTTGGAATCTAGCTCATTCCAGTTATGGGCTGCTATAAAAGCTTACGAAAATGTCCTTCTGCCACATTGGCATGTTTCCCTGAAGCATCACCCACAGATTCTAACTCTCCCCTCTGGAACTTCCAAATAGAACAGTGTAATGGAAATAGCATTATCCTGTGAGTCAGGAGAATCAAGTTGTCTACTAGATTGGCCTGAATATGTTATTTGACCTTGACCAACTCACCTTCCATCTCTAACCCTAGTTGCTGTTTCAAAATGAAAAGAATTGGGACAAAATGATCTGATTTGGAAATTCAATGAGTATGTATGGTCCCATTTTCTTAGGACGGTTCTTCAACATGGAAGATGACTATTCGCCAACAGGCTCTTGGTTTAACCCTGCTCTGATAACATTCAAGATGGAATAAAGACTGTTTCACTCCATCTTGCTTGGTTATAGTAAGAACACTATGTCAGAAACTGGCCTTCTCCAATGCATTTATATCCAAATGAGCAGCTGACATCAGATATGCATTTGGGACTAAATAACCAAGTTAGCGCTCACACATTTTACACTGCAGCATGGTCTAGGCAACCAAGATGATTGTGCAGAGTCTACTTTCCTCACGACGCACACATTGACACCTACCAAAAATCGACACATTCAAAGGAAGATGCTCTAACTGGCCGTAATTTTTTTAATAAAATACCTATATCTTGATTCTCTTAAAATCCCTCTTTTCTGAAGGACACACTAGTTCTCTTTTCTGAATCCTGATGCTTGTATCCAGTTTACAAGACATATTTCTGGGTAACTGCTTAGTTACATATAGAAAAAAATGCTTTGTGAATTTTCCTGGGGAGAATTGATATAGCAGCATTTCAGCAGCTGTGCCAAATCTGAGCAAATGAATATTTTCTGAAATAGAGTGCAAGGAGAAAATCACAGCCATGTTTATGGCAACACATGGCAAACCTGCCCACATGTCAGCAATAATATACTTCTTTAGTTATTGCAGGGAGTCCAGAGTGCAAACTGGCTGCTTTGAATCCAGCTCAGGAGTTAAAGCATGGCATTCCAATTCCAATGCCAGGAAATCTAAAACACAAGAAATATCTCCCTAAAGTTGACTCTTTTCCCGATAACTCACTTTATCTTCTTACAATTATTTCTGTGTCAGCAAGACTTCCTTTTCAATCAATCACTTACTGTACTGCATTTTCTATATTTCTAGAAGTTATAGAAGGAAATGAGCAAATAGAAGTGTGATGACTCTTTCTATAAATAACTGTGAGTTTCCAGGGTGGAGATTAGCCTCCACTTTGATGGGGAGAGTAATGAATAAAAGAACCAGTAGCTGCTGTGGGCTGGAAGATAACTGGTAAATAAAAAGAAATATAGCAAGGTGGAAAGTACATACAACTGAAGGGATCTCTAGTTGTGGTAATATTACAAAGACAGATAGATGTTTGGGCAGAGAAGCCTAGATTTGTGTGCGTGTACTGCCACTATCAACCAAACAACAGGGGAAAGAAATCTCCCTAAACTAACCCAGGTCATAGATGATGCTGGCTGTTTATAACAGCAGAAGAGCAGAATTTCCAGCAGGGAGGACTTGGCAAGTGTGACACATTCTGCTGTGGAGCGAGGGGACCCATGGCAGAGACACGGCTTCCTGGGGGTTCTTGCAGGAAATGGCTTCTGAAATATGCACTTGGTAATTTGTGTTGAAATACAATTTCTGAAAACAAACCAAAAGGCCTAGCAGCTTTTTACCACATGACTAGGAACCCAAATGTTTGTATCAGTTTGCTTCCTATCAAAACTCATTTTATGTAATCTGCATATTTCACCTCCTATGCACAGTAAACACAAAACCTATTTATTGTTTTTGTTTTGTTTTGTTTTGTCTTAACATCTAGAGCTGCATCAGGAGGCCCTGACAACCAGTCAGTCCATGATGTCAGTCACCCCAGGAAAAAAATTCCATGGGGGCTGAAAAGGTAACTAGTTGTTTTCATTGACCAATGAATTCTTCAAAAACACTAATTCCTATAGTGTTGATACAGCCTGGATTTCCTATATATTTAAAAGAAATGAATCAGAGAGAGAAAATAGGGAGAAAGAATTGTAAGATTTGACATATTTTACCATGATTCTTGCTCAGTAATCTGATTCTGAGTTCTATCTGATAAGCAAATATTTTTTCTCTCTCTTAATATTCGTTTGTCCTTATCCTCCCCAAATTTCACTTAGGTACAGAGTTCTTCAGTCAGTAACTTTCAACCTAATTTTTCTTCTTTCTTTTAACCTCCATGTTCTAATAATTTTGAATCAAACCGTCACCCTGGGCTTCTTTATTCTGGATCTAGATGTCCTTACGTGATTCTCTGGGTAATATTTGTGAAAGGTAGTAGCCACACTCATTTGCACCATGGTTGGCTGCCTGGTTATTGTCTACTGCACTATACATTAAGTAAGCTTATAGACTGAGGATGATAATGATGATAAAGTTACCAAATAAAGAAAATCAAAACCAAATCTCAAGACAGCAGACATTACTGAAATCCAAGGAAGTCCTAATTTCTACTTTTTTTGACACAGTGGTCAAGTTTCAAATTAAAGTGAAGCAAAAAGCAGGAAAATGATCATTTGGGCCCCAATACCTACTTTAAGTTGAAAAATCTAGGTAGTCTAGGCAGAAACATTGTATTTGTTTATGTTGACTAAATAATTCCCTTTGTGCTGAATTCACTATTTGTGTGGTTTCCTCTGTGAGTGTGTGTGTGTGTGTAGGGAGGTAGACCTGGCCTGTTGTGTAAACCAATAGAACAGTTGCATCATGTAGAAAACAGACTGTTTGCATTTCTTTTTGATGTTGAACTTTACTAATTTCACACTAATAAACACACTGAATGGCTACAAATAATGACCTATAAGAAAAGACTTTTATTAGTGAAAACAGCATTAAAATTACTGAGTACCAACTCCAGAATTTTACCACAATGGTTCAGTTTACATGGAATAATGAAGGAATATACATTGCAATTCTGAGTAGGGAGAACAGAGCTTACTATTATTTTCAAAGGCTTCCACAAGTAGGCTCCACTGCACAACATGGCTTCCTTAGTGTAGGATACAAGCTACAATTTGTAAGGTGCCAACTAAGAAAAATATGTCGTTCAGAAACTTTAGAAAACTATTTCCTTCCTATAGCTAATTTGAAAGGTATATTCTCCATTACATATTCATATCATCTCTGAAAGCCTTATTCATGAGCTTTTTAAGATAGACAAGTAATGTCTCATTTTGATGTTTTGAATCACCAGAATTTTTATTTAGCCACAAAAGCAAACTAAAGTGGAAGGCTGAGTAACTCTTTCCTGGTTCTGGGATCTATAGTTAGCAGATCTAGTGATGATGATTTAATGAAATAGTTAAATCTTTTTATTCTCGATAGCAATTATTTGACTCAAAGTATTCAAGTAGTTGTCTCAGAGCCCCCATTCATTTCCCCTCTGTACACATAGGAACAGGCTAAAACTCATCTTAAAAAAAATTAAAAAGTCATAGACTTTCATACAAGGTAGACAACACAGTTTTCCTCCCTTGATTTCCCTTTCTAAAATACAGTCTTATCAACCAGTGGAAAGTAAAGCAAATGAAATTCAAAATTAGACTAAGGGCAGTTTTGTACAAAATAAGCTATTAAAATTCACTTACCCTCCCACTTGTTTTTAATTTAATTTAACAAGGTGCTGATCCCCAGCAAATCTGAAATTGAGGGTTAACAATTATCAGGTGAACCTGATATCTGTTGCCAGTTATTCCCAGTAAGGGAAGCCACAAACAGGATATTTTACTTCAGCCCATCTGACCATAGTGACTAATTGAATGAGCACTGGAAATGAAGCCAAACCTTCATTTGATGCCACTTGTCTGCATAACTGAGTGGCTGGGACCCAAAGCCCTGTGCTCAGTACCCAAAAAGGACTAAAATAAGTCACATATCACATGATGTATTTCCTGTGATACATAAAACATTTAGTCCAAAAGTACTCGGACGCACTATCTGTTCACGTCTTCAGCATAGCTAGTCATAGAGCTAGGCTATAGCAATCTTAATTTATATTCTCTCTGTTTCCCTCTGTTTTTACATCTCTTCCCATAAGAAAACATGCCTTAAATCCACTTCCTTGGTCTGGTTATAATCTTTGCTGCCTTCAAATTAACCATAATGTAATTGGTTCATTTTTCTGAACCATCAAACTCTGGTAAAATGATGGATGGATGATTTGGCTCATCTTTGAAAGAACCCAATAAAAATCACAATCCACTCCATCAATGAGTAACGAACCTGCAACCAATCAAGCTGGCCATAGATTATAGAGGTCCTGATGTTTTCTAAAAGTATTTAAATAACAGTTAAGATTGAGTAATAATATTTGCTCATTGGCAGTTATGTCAGATTCCAACTGATTAATAGGAATGAGCAAGAGGCAAAGCATGTTGATCTTGGCACTGTCTGACTCTTCACCAAAGCGGCTGCCAGTGGAAGGAAACACAGATTGCAAAGATGTTTGAAAAAAAAGCATCTCAACATAGATTTAGCAATTCAGTTTAATATGAACTGTATTCTAAAGCTCTATGGCTTACCCTCAAATCTGGGTGAAAAGCTCAATTTGGTTACTGCTTTATTTCTTCTGAAAAATAATGGAAAGATAAATATATTTAACAAAGTGTGGCTTCGGAAATACCATTGTAGCAAACAATTTTATTAGTCCTTTCATAAAAATGGCATTTAATAAATTCCTTCTAATACCTCAATGTTATTAAAAGCAAACAAAAGTCATTAAAACAGTTCCTTTCTGTCATTTACATTAGCTTTTATAGCATTAATTGATTTTTGCCTTATAAACTAACCTAAATACTAATAATCAAATCAGGGTAAAAACAATAGTGTGTTTTCTTTACTTTATTTCAAAATAGTGATTATAAATACATTCTTAATATATTTTTCCCCAGCTCTTTGGATGCGACAACAATAACAAAAAAAAAATAACTCACTGTGCTCATTTCATACAATGTCAATGTACAAATCATGCAAAAGATATTATAGACTAGTATTACTGCCATACATTTCTAGACGTGTTCTGTTATTTCTGCAATACCTGTAGACGTTACTCATGAGGCCATGCCCTGTATGCATCCTTATGGCTTAAAGAAATGAAATGATTTTAAAAAGCAACAAAAGAAAGCTGGTCTTAAAATGATTTTCTAATTAATATATTTATTCAGTTTATTATTCAGAATGGAAAACTAAATATAGAATATAAATTGCCTTATAGACTTGAATCACTGTATTTAATAGCTGCTTTCTCATAAAATTACACAAAGATTTACTTTGAAAGAATTGAATCATCTTTATTGATTTCATAAAAAAATAATTTAAAACTTGATTTATATTACACGGACATAATATATTATCTCAACCCCTTCACTGATTTCATATGATCTAATTTCCTTTGCAACCATTCTAACAGAGTCCAAGCACATGATACAATGCCAAGAAGCCCATGATGTGTCAAACCACATTAGAAATGAGCACTTCTTGGATTTTCTAGATTGGAATCAAATTCTACTAAAATACTGTCTGGACACATATATCATTCCTTAAGGGGTTAAACTAACATCAAGGTTATAGCTGAAACCAACAAAATATAGATACAGTATTTTCACTGCTCTTGTTCTCAACTCAAAACTTCTGCCTAACTACGTTATCATAAAATGTACAAGTAGAACCAATGAGAGACAGGTGTAAAACAGTATACATTGTAGAATGTAGGCACAATGACTGTAGTTAAGGAAAAGATATCAGCCTTAACCAAAGATCTGTTACTGTCATTCACTTACAGTTAGAACCTCCAAATAACCACATACATTTAAGTTACTTTTGTTTTGAAAAATTGAACATTTATACCTTTCAGCAGAAGAGTGTGAGCTAGCCAATATGCTACAGCAAGCTTTGAGATGAAGGCAGGTACCCTTTGCCATTGACAACTGCAGAAACCATGAAACCTCTTCAAAGCATCACCACACTGAATAAAAGGCATCATCCCAGTGACCTATTAACCCCAGACCATGGATGGAGCTTTCTGGTTCCTCCCCAAAGTGTCTACTTAAGATTCCTCAACCCATACTTTATTGACAGGATAAACTAAAACACTTTCTTTGAAGCCTTCACGTCTTTATCCTGTCAGCATGCGTTACGAGCCCTTTACTCCATGGATGCACACAAGCATGGTAATGGCATATTATAAGTTCGTGTGAAATCGTAGGTGAAAACAGGCTGTTGGGCACACATCTTCATGTCTTTTCTTTCAAGATCGGAAAGCAAGTGTTTATTTATATATTTTTAATATTCATATAAAGTTTTCACAGACATTGTCATGAAAATTAAAATTACACATTAAAGTTTTAAGAGCACCGGCACATACATATGGAGACAATTTTTTTGCTATTTAAAAAAAAATCTCCAAATTATCTATATGTATGCATGTACACCCAAACACACACGTACACACACACACACACACCCCTCCAAGAATGCTAAGTTGTTTGTTTTTTTAATCTTACCACGAACACATAAAGCCCTGAAATTAGTAATTAATAAAAGGACTGCTGTTACCATTTGAACCATAATATCATTTTGGAAGCTGCACCAAAACACCTGCCACTTGTAATTCATGAAGAATGCCTTTGTTTACCTTCTTGGTCATCTTACTGATGAATACAGTAATTACAAGAGATGGAGCACAAAAAATATACATATGCAGGCAGGCCAAGAAGGCAATGTGTTTTGGGGATGTCACTTTTGCTAATCGGGAGAACCGAAAAATCTGCAAAAATCTCCCGTTATCAAATGCTTCCTTCCTTTGACCAGTTTTGACTTAGAAGTTAACAGCACAAGCAAACACAGTGGCATAGCATTTGTACTTGCAGACTGTGAACTCATCTGAGACCAATGAAAGCATTTTACAGCGTGGCTTTGATGGCCGCGATTTACCAGGATGTTTACTGTTCTACTTGGTTATCTGATAGTAGTCAGAATGATGAAAGAACAGGATACTGATGCATACGAGATATAACTATTAACCTTACATCATTAATTTTTTTAAATATCTGTAGTGAAAACTATTTGAATTAAGCTCATAGAATCCTGAAAAGCAAGACAACTGATGGCAAATAACAACTGCCCAGACACGGTACTATAAAACTAAGGAACCTATTTTAAAATGCACAGTTGGTAACAAATCTGAAGATAATATGCTAAATTCTCAAGAATAGCACAGAACTGTTTTTTTGTACTTTTGTGGTTTTTTATAGTTTTTTTTTGTTTTGTTTTTTAAATGATACCTGATCACAATGTCCAGAATATTTCTGTACACATAAGCTTCAGTGTCAGTTTGGTATACTTTTCCTGTCTAAATTTATACTTATTGATAAATTCCCTGTGATCAGGAAAACAAGTCAGGCATATTAAATACATATTAAGGAGTACATATTTTCCTATTTAGTATACAAAGTACTTCATAAATATGAATTATGTTACAAAAATAGCTTTGGGTGCGCTCACACGGTAAGCACTTTGCTAATTTTGGACAACCTGTAAGGATTGTGGGTATTTCACATAACTGAGAACAAACTCTAATGTTAGTTTAATTTGAGCCATGTTTAATTCTGATAAACATCACGTATTTCTTCAGATCACCACAAACGCTATGTAACTCACACTGATTTTTTTTTCTCCTTTTAGGTTTTATGTATAGACAGGTAATGCTTAAAGTGTTCAAATTTATTTTATAGTTATGTAATGCATGGTATATTTTAAACAAATATTTGCACAATTTAACATTATAAATCCAGCGGTTTCAAGATGCAGGCCATAAAGGTTACCGATTTACAAATACTATCGAATGTTCTCTCTTGGCATGCTTTTTTTTTTTTAAACTTTTCGGATAATCTTTACACAGAGTTGTTACAATGCCACAAATCAAAAGGATTATTCCAGTTCCACCAACTTAATCTACGTGCAAGATGAAGGACCCAGCTGAGGTACAAACACAGGTACCAGTTTTCTGGAGTTCGCTTTACAAAGCACAAAGAGACGAAGGTTTTGCATTGGGGTACAAAACAGATCTGCCTCTTGAGGTGAAATTCAGTGTATTATGTATATAAAGCATCCCTTTGGCAATAGAGTTCGCAGTATCCCCACAGGACTCCACAGTATCGGTTTTTATGTAGTCGAACCTATTAAGGAAATTCTCTTCTACAGGACACATCTTTGCAGCTACAGTTAATGAGACACCCTTGGAAACACCTGCCTCTATGCCTATTGATAATATAGTATTTGGAAGTTAGAAGTCAACAAAAGGCACTTTCATCATTAAATAAATGTCCTCTGTGTGAAGTAAGATTGCATGACCTAGATCTTGTTCAAAGCTGTCTGCTCCTCCAGGACCTGCAGGTAGTCGGGGGAACTCTGAAGTTTTGCTTTCAGTTCAAAATACTCGCTGCTCTTCCTTTGCTCCACAACAATTTTACTGTGGTTGCCACCTATCAGCGACTTCTTGCTCTTTTTGTCTTGTTGTTTCTCCGGATAGCGGATCTCGAAGCCACTAACGCCGATGCTATTGTACTCCTTTTTGCTTTCCAGAAAATTCTGAATAAATACGTTGGAATCCCTGCTCGGGAATAACTCATCCAGCTCATCAATCGTGCTCAGTCGCTTCCGGGTATCCACGTGCAATAAATCTTTCTCCTTGTCGGCCGCGTTTCTCATAATGACTTTCTGTCCCGGAGGGTCGGAAAACATGAACCCGGTCTCGGATTCCTTCAGGCCACAGGTGTGGCTCTTGCTCATCTGTTCTATGGTTTGGGGGATGAACGCCTCTGCAGCCAGCCCGTCTTTTTTACTGGTTTTGGGGTCGTGTTTCCTCAGCTGCAGCTGCACGGAGCCGCACTCCGGGTTCCCCAGGCCTTCGTGCTTCACCGTGGGTTTCTTGTTTCGTCGCAGCACAAAAACAAGAAGGCAGAAAGCCACGAACACAGTTAAAATGAGGACCACCAAGATACTCAGGATTAAAATAGACAGAGGCACTGGACCACCGGGAGGGCTGCGAATGGGCCCCAGCGGGGTGGTGAATGTGACTGCCGGGGCCGGGCTAGTGAAGGGCGCAGATGGCTTGTTTAAGAGTTTGGGACATAAGATCTCATTCTTGAGAGACTTGAGTTCGATATTGGCGAATTGCACAGGTGTCTCGCATTTCAGCTCTTTGACCACGATCCCGTCGCTCAGTTTCTCCAGCCATAGCTTTAATGCCACCAAGTCACAAGTGCAGTCCCACGGGTTGCCCTCCAGGTCAATCTGTGTCAGAGACTGCAGCTGATCCAGGACCCCGCTGACGGGGAGGTACATGAACTTGTTGTTCCGCAGGTTCAGTCGAGCAAGGGGGGCTCCGGAGAAAATGTACACGGGCAGGCTCTTTAAGAGATTATTGTTTAAGTACAGGAGCTGCAGATTCGGCATCGAGTCAAAGGTGCCCGCTAAGATTTCCTTAATCAAGTTGTATTCCAAATACAGATACTGCAGGTTATGAAGGCCGGAAAAGATCTCGGGGTAGAGTCTTTCGATCTGATTGCCATTGAGATACAGCCGGCGGAGGTTGGTGAGGTTGTGGAATACCTCTCCCTTGATCGCCGTGATCTGATTGCTGCCCAAATGAAGCAGATCCAGTCCTTCGAACTCAGTAAAGTCTGAGGTGTCCACGTCTTTGATGCTGTTGCCATTGACGTGCAACTTCTTGGCATTTAAAGGTTTCGGCATCAGTTCAGACATGGACTGTATGTTTTTCTCTTGGCAGTTGACACTCAGTCCCAGATCTGACGGGTGTGTCTTGCAAAAGCAAGGCGCCGGGCAGGGGGTAAGAGGAGGCACCCTCGTTTGGTAAGACACAATCTGGCTGAGACTGCGGTTGGAGAGGGCTTTGCCTGCCACGATCCCAGAGATCTTGGACGGATTTGTCGTCTTCGGGGGTTTGGTCACTAATCTGTGTAAGGACGTTTGGGTGGTGTGACCGTTGGGGGTGGTGTAGCCATTTTCCAGCTGAGACGGAGGCAGGACTCGCACATCAAAATCACTGCCTGTGCCCATGGGGCATAATTCTTGTTTGTTGGTTTCTTTTAAAAGCCTTCCATATAAGTCACTGGGGGTTTCACAGATAGCTTCTCCTATGTAAATATTATATGGCATATTCTCCAGCCAAGCTTTGAGAGGCAACAAATCGCAGCTACAGTTCCAAGGGTTATCTTCCAGCTGCAATTCGACAACACGGCCTATGTGTTCCAGCACTCCGATGTAGGGGAGCTTCTGGATTCTGTTCCCGCGGATATCCAGATGGGTCAAAGACGCGAATCGGAAAATATTATCAGGAAGGAATGAAATCAGATTGTCATTAAGGATGAGAACTTTCAGTTTGTGGAGCTTATTGAAGGCTCCTCGTTCAATATACTTGATTAAATTGTAGTCAGCCTGGAGATACTCCAAGTTCTCTATGCCAAGGAAAGTGTCAGCCCGGAGAATCTTTAATTCATTGTTGTTCAGGTGCAACTGCTTTAATGCACTGAGCCCAAGAAAGGCTCCTCCCTCAATGTTCTGCAGTTTATTATTTCCCAGCTGCAGGGATACTGCGTGTGAAAAATTCAAGAATGTATTTGGATAGAGGATATTTAAAAAATTGTTTTGGAAATTGAGGTGATAAAAATTAGACCAAGGGGGTTTCAGCTGATTTGGCCTGTAGACTGAAACCTTCTCACAGTTGACATAGAGCACATTCTCAACTGACACGCAGGAGCACACATTGCAAATTTCCACCGATATGTCAGAATCTGCATTTGTCGAAGAAATCAGGGCTGACAAAATCAGAAAGAGCCAAAGAAACATCTTCTTGCAATCAGCAAACAACTTTATGCTTCTGAATAAAGAGAAATAATCTAAAAAATAAAAAGAAAACATTTTTTCAATGATCGTTACTTGAAAAAGTATTTGTGCTTAAATCATACCGCCGTCAGGAACACATGGCTATAATAATTAGCTTGGTATTTTTAGGGCACCAAAAACTCCAAGTATTCTCACTCAGTTGAACGAGAGCCACCAAAAATACCATACATTTTATTTCTGTACCTGTAGTTTATACAAATTTTACATGTGCAGAAGACAAAAAAAAAAAACAACAACAGGAAAAAAAAAGATTGTTGATTGTGCTTAGACCGTAACAATCTGAAAATATTTTCTTTGGACCACCAAATTCCATCCTTGAATACAGACCTGAAGCTTCCTATTGGCAACTCTAATGACTGAACCCAGATCAGAAACTGTACCACGTAGTTGTTAGCACCACAAAGGTATTTCAATTTGTAAATGTCTACTCTCTAGGCTTCAGCTTGATAAGAAGCCATGAAGAAAGCTATTAGGGCCCTGGGTTCCATGAAGGACTGCAATGGGAGGGCTGGGTTGCTGTAGAGGGGACAGTCAAAAGATCAAGGTGGCAGAAACCCCCAAAAGATACTTGGCCTGAGCATCAGCCCAGAGGTCAGCACATGGCCACGAATCACTTCACTCTTGTACACTGCTCTACAATGTGTTAAAAAAAAAAAAACACAGTTGACCCTGCGGGGTTCTAGAAAAAGAACAGAGTAGGAGATGGCCAAATGTGGGTTTCAGGTAAATAAATGGTATCTAGTTTCCTGTTGGTCATCTCCCCAACAAGAGAGAAAAGCCTTTTGTCTTTGGGTCCCCAAAAGCAAGAGAGAATCCTGCCTGCCCCTGCATTTCCTACCTGATGTCCAGACAGCCTTCCCATCCCCCAAACTGGCTCTCCTGCCTACCTGACTCCCTCCCATTCCTTTCTGTGCCATTCTGAACCCAGGTCCGACTCATACTTGGCTCAGATGCTTATCTCCTTCACTCTGACCACAGACTGCCACTGTTGAGGAAGAGGAGTTCACACACTACAAGCCCTGAGTGGCTTTATCTGCAGCGCCAGACACATTTAGTACAGTGAATGTTTGTTCTAAAATCATCCATTCCCCAACATCTCCCTTCCAGTATTACCACTCCATGTCCCTGGCTATAAACAAGTCGAGAATCACTTAGTGGAGTTTCAGGCTTAATAAATTAACCCCTGGCTGCCGATTCCTTCGATACTGCATGCATATACAAATATATGCAACGCTTCATGGAAAAGATTAAGAGGAACCACAAGCACTGTGCATTTTACTGATGCAGTTTTAGCCATGTGAGTCTTTTCCATCTCATATGGGAAGCTGGCTGCATTTTCAACATGGTTACCACCAAATATTAATTAAATAAATAAATTACCCAGGAACACACAATGAGGGAATGATACAAAGAAAGAAGTGTCACACAGAAACTCCTTTGTTTATTTTGCCCACGAGGAACCAGATAGTGGCAAAACTGAACATGCCTCAAGGTAGACCATCCATTAGCCACGACCCAGGAAGATTTGAATTTTGAGTAGTTTGGTTCAGAATACACCAGCACTGCCGATGCTCCTTGGCTGCCGGATAGACGGGCATTTCCCCTATTCACGGTGATAGCTTGATTGGCAGTGCAAAAACAAGTCATAATTTTTAAGTATGACATCATCCAAACTAACTTTCATTGTAAAATCAAAATTTCACATGCTCTTTTGGCCCTCCTACAGAAGTGGTTTTCAGCAGCTACTCTGGTTCATTAGAGTCATTTCTTGTTACTACCTCCCATCGCCCCCCACCAAATAAATGTTTAAAAAGCAACCACAACAAATCAAACCCTAACCAAAAAGCAATGTACCTGAATTCAATACAAAACACAAGAACCAGGAGCATGAACACATCTGAAATTGCATAAGGAGCTGCCCTCCTCCTCGTAATTTCTACTTTAAGTAGCAAGGGGGGAAAAAAGCGCAAGGACGAGCTAGGAAGTTCCCAAATGCAGCTTGTGTGAAACAGAAGCCGCAGGCAGCTGGAGGATGGAGCTAGGGAGAGGGGGAGTCGATTTGCCAAGGAGAGAAGGGAAGAGGGGCTGAAGGGGCAAGAGACCATGGAGAGGTGGAGAGAGGAAGAAAAGGAGCTAGGGGAAATCGAGCAAAAAAAGAGGGGAAAGGGGCATCGAATGTAAGCGAAAGAAACCGCACATTCACATGGTACCAACAAAAAAACATATACAATTTAAAATCAAGGGGAAAAGGTAAAAAAGAAAAAAAAAACCCACAAAGTGTGAGTTGGGTACCAAAAGCCATCTCTCCGGCTGAGAAGGGTGGCGGGTCTCCCGATCTACCTCTCCATCTCTCTCTGTCTCTGTCTCTGTCTGCCCGCAAGACGCCCGGCTCCCACCGCCGGCTAGGACTGCACAAACCTAGCCTTATCACAAACCCGGCAGCCACCAGAGTGCCGCGCCTGGCGCTCCGCTTCCGCGCGGAAGGAGCGGGCCTGCAGGGGGCCGACGACTGGGGAGGGTGGGCCGAGGTGGCTCCCCTGGAGCCGGCCCGAGAAACCTCCACCAGCCCGCCCAGGGCGCGGGTGGAGGGCTCCGCGGGAAGAAGCGGTCCCTGCCGCCCCCGGTGCGCTACCTCGGGCCGGCAGCGACGCGGCTGGAGGGGCCGCTGGCGATGGCGCGTACCGCAATGTTTTGCCGCATCTCGGTGCCCGGAGCCCGAACGCAGCCCCCTCCCGGGTCCCGGGCCCAAGCAGCGGCCTCGTGGGCCGGGCCGATCCGCGGAGACGGAGACCGCTCGGGATGTCGCGGGGGCTTCAGCCCCGCTGCGCACACATTTCTCCGCGCGCTCCCGTCCCACAAGGGGCAGCTGCCGGAGTTTCCGTCGGCCTCTCTAGACCCGGGCGTGAGGTGGAAGAGACGGCAAGCTCAGGCCACGCATGAGGGTGATGGCCACTGGGGCGTCAATGGCCCGCTTGTCACAGGCAGAGTGACCCCCGTGGCTGAGAGCGGCGGCCCAGGCTCCCCCTTGCGCGCCCACCCCTACCCCACCCCCCACGCTGGCCAGCCACATAATGCTGCTCTCACCCAGCCAAAAATCAGCTCAACATTTGGGCATCTTGCAAAGTCGTGCTGCCAGCTCTTACTCGGCTTTGCAGGGCTTTTAGAGTTACCCACCGGCTTCTCTCGTAGTCCCTGTCTTGCTGGGTGCCAGCAATCTCCGACTGACTCCCGGGCCACTGCCGGGAGCCCCAGATCCACGTCCGCCTAGAGTGTCTGAGAGGGGGGCGCAGAAAACAAAGCCCAGCGCAGCGCAGCGGTCCCGACAGCCCTAATCGCCCTAGACCAGGACACTTTCCCGGCCGCCCCGGCCGCCCGGGGGGCAGCGAGGCTAAGGACACCGGATTCTTTCGGTCCTCGGGGACTTGCGACCGCGCCGTGGGTAGGCAGGCTGGGCGCGGGGGCGGGGGGTAGCCACTACAGCCGCTTTGACCACTCAGCCGGCCCCAAACCAACACGACCCAAACTAAAAATAATAAGCTACCTGCCCCCCTCCGCGCGCACGCGCGCGCGCACACACACACACACATACACGCGCGCGCGCTGCCGAGCCGGGCTGGGGGAAGAGGCAGCGCGTGTCGGTGCAGCTCGCGCAGCCCCCGCTGGAAATTCACCCACCTCTGGAACCGGCGGCTCTCGTAAGGCCCGCCGCGCCGCGATCCGCGCTGCAGTTTCCGCGATGGTCTCTGCGTGATGCGGTCTCGGGCTCCTCCGCGCCCGCTTGCCCGTCAAACCCACCGAGCAGCCCTCGCAGGCGAGCGGGCGGGCAGCGGCGCGCGCGCGCGCGCACCCGGCCAGACACCGCGCGCGCACCCAGCCCCTCGCACACGGGCTGCACCTTTACATACAAGCGCCGAATCCCCGCCTCCGCCCCCGCCCCCCCGCCCCCCCCCCGGGCACACACACAGCACCCTCTCTCCCGACACTCAAGCACCTCGACCCCCGCACATTCCCGAGGCCTCCCGGGTCCCCCACCCAGACACCCCCACTTGATTCCTCTTCTACCCACACACCGGGAGAGACGGCGCACTTTCCTCCCGGCATCCCCCCTCTTTTTGCCTAAAACACCCCCTAGGGAGGAGCGACCCTTTCCTCACACGTAAAGACCCCAGTCCCCTAACGCGGGCGCGCCAGCCTCCACCCCCCCCCCAGAATCGCACACTCGAGTCCTTTCTCCTCCCCCAGTCCCCTAAGAACGAAGGCACACACGCATACACACACACACAACCGGGGCGTTCCTTTGAGAGAGCAACCAAGATCCCAGGCAAAGCCAAAGAAACATCGGAGAGCCTGGGGCAAGGGGGGGGGTCGAGGGAGGTAGACAGGGGCGTCGAGTCTACGCGGAATTGCAAAATTCCAGGATCGAGGGGGGTGAGTCAACAACAATGACATTCAAAGGCAACAATCGCACTTGGGCTTTGTATCACGGGTACGGTACCTTTGGCTAATTGTCACCCCGCAGAACAGAGGGCTCCGGGAATACTTCTTCGGTAGCGGGCGATCCTGGATGGAGCCTTCTTGGGATCAGTTTCCTGGGAGCCAGTAGTATTCGCACTCCCCCTACCTGTGTGCGCGTAAGAGGCTGGGGGCTTTAAGGCAAAAGTGTGAAGCTTTAGCCCAAAGTGAGACTATTTAGTGGGTTTAGGGGACGGGTTAATTCTCCGCACCTCAGAACTCTGTGAGCCTTCGGTGTGGAACGGGTTAAGCGGGGTGGTTAAGGGGCTGGGGGTGGGGAGAAGGGATAGGGATAGAGGAAAGAGAGGTGTGGGACTGAGAAAGATGCCGCACTTGCGACCAAAAGAAGGAAAAAAAAAAAAATCTGCTTTGGCTACTGAGCATGCCCAGTTCCCAGCTCAAGCCCTATAAGGGAGGCATTGTGTGCGTTCCACTTCTCCGGGCTTTGGTGGTGACCGGGAGGGGACTTTGGTTCGGGAGGGTGGTGGTGAATGGGAGACTTTAGGGAAGGGGGACAGGGTCTGGAGCTTTGGGGCTGTGCAGAAGCGTGTGTGAAGGGAAAAAGGGAAGAGACCTATGGGATACCTCGGGGAGACAGAAAAGGAGACGAAATAGACTTAGGAAAAGTCACTTCAGTACCCCCTCATTGTCATGTGTGTACCAAAGCGGCTTTAGCAGTTGAATCGCAAATATCCAGAGGTTGCACATCCGGCGTGTGGATTGTTCAGGCCCCGTTCGCTAGCGCTGGCACAGGGGGGTAGGCATAGCCCGAGGAAGGGCTAACGCTGAATCGAGCTTCCTGCAGATTGCTAATCCAGTTCCTAAGCTTAGTAAGCAAGCGGACATACCTGTGGGGCGGGAGAGTTTGGCTATCATGTGTCTATTTTAAATACCTGGCTTTATTAACCAGAGAAGGCTAAAACGGTCGTTTTCCTCCCCTTCCCCCAACCTTGCTGTTTTTCTAAGTGCTTGGCTAAGAAAAACAAAGCTCTCTCTTTACTTTGTGTCTGTGGAAATAAACTGCCTTTAGGTAAATAGAGCTAAGTTATAAATGGGAAGTATTTCCCTAGGACATTTCAGGCAATACTGCAGGGCCCCTTTCTTCAGGACCTATGTTCTGCCTAATCCACTTACTCAGATTCCAGCAGAGCCAGTACCCAGAAATGCTTTTGCTTAAAAACGAAAAACTCTTCAAAACTAGCAATCGCTTTGAAACCAGAATTTGGCTGTCTGCCTGAACTCCTACAGTTAAACATTTACCATAATTGGTTGATGTTTAAAGGCAGAAAAGAAAAAAAAATCTGATGAGCAAAGGATTTATTACATTATTTGTGGAGACTATCTTACCTTCCGTATTATTAGTAGTAATCTGTTCATATATAAGTTTCAAATTTTCATTTTTGTCATTTCACTGAGGCTGCCTTCAGGATAGATTCATGCACATTCATGCAAATATTTGCCGGGCATGGCATGTATACAGAGAAGCACAGACAATATTTAAATAGATATGGATATATAGGCATATTTCTTTATGACCTTGGTAAATATGACGTCTTTCATTAAGAACCCTTTCTCCACCCCAACTCCTCATTGCCCTTAAAATTTTCATCTTCTTTTCTTTTCAAAACAAGCTAGAAGCAGAAATTGAGTGGGCAGCAGTGGTAAAATTTGCTATAGTCAATGTGAAATCCATCATGAAATAGCGTGGCTTAAGGAAACACTAAAGGCTCTGTCCATAACATATGTAATTGTGCAGCTCCTCTTGGTAAGGTGAAATTTGTTTTCTCTATAGGTAACAGCTGCAGTATGTCGAAAAATCCCTCTACTCCTGTACAGTTGAACAAAACAGATCCTGCTAATTAAGAATTCACATTTGCATTATACTGTATGATGCGATTTGAAAGTGGTAATGGACACCAACACAAGTTGGCATTTATTCTAAATGCAAAGGATTCAGGAAGCTATAATGTATTTTCTCAGGATAGGTGAATTATTTGTCCTTTACTATAAATGTTAACAAGATTCAATAGAATGAGCCAAAAATTTTTTTTAACTTGAAAATATAATGCACATTCCAAGCACTGTGATAGCTGAAAAGGCCAGATTTGGACAGTAAATATCAGATGATTTAAATGCCTATCTTTATTTAACTTTAGAAACTATTCTGAGAGTTGATTATATTTGACTGCAATAACTGTGGAATGTTCTTTTTCATATAGGTATGGAGACAGAAATCTGAAAACAAGTAGAGCCAGAACGTCAATAAATTACAATTACTAATAGTGCTGGGAACTTATCAGTGACTAATATCCAGCTTATTAAAATGAATGCTTTAATATAAAATTGTTTGCTGTTTAAAAATGATAAAGGTGATACTCATAAAAATAACATAGAAGTAGCAGCTTCTGCTTTAGCTTTCAAAAGAATTAAAAAACCCAGTCCTTTCACCCTACAGTCTCTTTTCTGTCTCCTAGAACTACATGTGATATCCGTATAGAAGGGAAATTTCTAGCTTAAAAAAAAAAAGAAGTAAATATATAAATAAATAAAAGTGTTAGGAAAACTCCAGCACTATTTATGGCAATTGAAAGGAAAACAAAGTCGATGTTCTTCATAAAATATATGAATGCAAATATTGTGAGACAGATTTGTAATAGCCTCATAGTTTTTCTGCAAATGTTCCACCGTACTTAATCTTGGCTTTGCAAAGAATGTAACTGGAACCATAGGCTGTGTTGATATACTGTGTCTCTCTCCTTCAAGGCAAATAAACAACTGCACCAGAAATTTTACCAAGTTCCTGGATGTCCTTAATTTCAAAGGCAATTTTGTTCAATCAAATGCTACCAACCAAAGAGGATTATAAACCAACAAAACTTGGCCCTGGTCAGTCTTTCACTTTCATTCTTTTTCTCATATATTCTGCCTTGTTTGTTCCTATTTAAAATCCAGTGAGCCTTCATTTTGGTATCCAGGTATCACAGATCATTCCGTGTATCTTAATTTTGAAATGTATTTATACTCTGACATTTAAAAAAATTGTGAACTTAACATTTCTGTAAGTGGAACACAAGAAAGTTCTCAGGATGTTAATGAATCTTCCAGGAAGAGACATTTCTGTGATCAGCTAGGTTTGGAAGACCGTTGATTCCATAAAGCTAAGCAAACTTTTTTAACTTTGGAATTTCTCAGCAAAATCAATTATATTAAAGATGAATTCTGACTTACAGGGAAAATGTAGCATTTCTCAGATTTATTTGACAATGGAATCCTTTTTGAGGGGGGAGGCAGGGATCATGTACACTTTGAGAAACCTTCTACTAATTGCTCAATTTTGCAAATTTTATGGAATTTAGCAGCTGAAAGGCACCTTTCAGATCATCATCTAATCCATACCACAGTGGCTACTCTTGAGTCCCTCTTTTTCTAAACCATGTTGCCTCCAAACATTGTTTCATTTAGTTTTCTGAATGATACTACAAGGGAGAGATGATTCTTCTTTAAGAAACAAGGTTCAGGGAAGTGTAATTTGCCCTAGGTCACACAGTAGCAATGTGACAGTCAAGATCTGACCCCAGGTCTTTGAGATCTTCCTGCTACTCACACTCCCTTGTCCACACAGGGATCAAGGCACGTTTAATTTGGAAAGCATAATCTCTTTTTTTCCCAAAGATAAACACTTGGGACATAAATGTTTGCAAGTATGAAAGTATTAATACTCAACACTAGGATAAACCAATAAAGTACAGGAAAAACAGTTGACGTCAGTTATGCTGATTTTACCCTTTGCCAATCATGGGCTTTTTTTCATCATCCTGTGCTTTCACTGTCATACCTGAGCTGATTTTGAACCTGTGATGATGTCTCAGTTGTTTCTTATTAGAGACAATGGCCTTTGCTCCGGTCAAGTGCAGCCTTGTAAAGCAGTGGTGTTCATCCCTGGGCTTATTCCATAGTTAAAGCCAAAACAGCTGTTACCCAATAGGGCACATGGTGAATTGGAAGGGGTGAGATTACTTGATTGATTGATAGATTAGATTTACTAACCTGACCTTCCATTTTCCCCAGGCTATCTCTTTATGTTACAGCTGGTCATCTGTTTTTTGTTTCGTTTCGTTTTGTTTTTAAAAACCTAAGTTGTCAACTGTTAATATATTAAAGTCTCAGTACTCTAGACATTGGCTGATTAACATGACAATGCATTCACAGATTATTTCTGGAGGATTAACAAAAAGAGGATCTGTTTTGAAGGATCTTTGTAATTTGGGCTCCTAATGAGTAACTGTTCGTTTGGCCCCCTGGTACCACCTCTGTGCTCTAGGATATCATTTTTTGAAGTCAGATGCTGATGTGATAGCGGCTGTTCTGTTTACCCATTTTCTCTCTGAATATTCTTTGACTTGAAGAAATCTCATCTTTCTGACTCACTGTCAAAGATTAGGGCCCAGAAACAAGCTCAACTGCCCTCAGACAACTAAAGATAATAAAGATCATGAAATAAAAAATAGGAAGTTAATAGCCAAACAATCTACTGTGAGGATTACTCCCATGGGCTGTACAAGTTCCATAACACCAACCAAAGCTTTGTCAGAAAGACAGGAAGTTAATGAGAATCCTTCCATTTTTACCACGCTCAGTTCTATCTGGGGAAGCAGAGTACTGTCTCCAGCCAACAAAACATTTTTTTTTCTAATTTTGTAAAAATATCGATGGTCTTTTTTTTTTTCTCCAAAACTTTTCTAAGAGTATTATTTTTCCTTAGAAATGTAAGCTTAAAACTTGCCTTCAAAACTGATCTTGTTTCCAGCCCCTCTTCTTTTGTTTTGGATTCCTTCTGGACAATTCAAAACATGGGTCAAAATCAGGGGCGTCAAATAAGGGAGAAAAGACATAATATGAAGATATGAGTTATGGTGTGACTATATCCCAATTACTATATCAAAAATAAATTGTATCCCATTCTGAGGCTCAAGGGTGAGTCAGAGGAAAGCAGAACATCTGTGTAAGCCAGTGTCATGTTTCTGTGATTGACTATCTCCTTTTTCAGTTCAAAATTGGAGCTTCTAGTTCCCTGATCTGACTCAAATTGAGTAATGTCTACCCACATAAGGTCTACATGAGAAAACGGTCCTCAGTCACATGCCAAGGGGTCACAGTATGAGAAAACTTGTCATCACAGAGAATTCCTGCTTTATCTGTTACGTGCATGGGATTTTTGTTAATCACGGAGTTTCGGGGTTTAAAGGGACCTTAAAATTCTTACAGTTTAGCCGCTCCCAGTCAAAGTTGAAATTTTCATCAGATGAACACTCACTGCTTGAATCCACCCAGTGATGAGGAGCTCACTGAGGGTTGAAGCTTCAGTAAATCACCTAGAAAATTAATGACAGAATTGTTAAAATCTTTGTAACATTATCTTAGTTAATCCTCATACCCATTTTACGGAGGAAGCAATGAATTCTCTCTGATGCAGAAAATTATTATTTCCTTCTATCCGTAAGTAGACTAAACTTCTACATATACAAAAAACAAAGAATGCAAACTGTATATTCGCTTCCTAACTGAGCCTCTCTAAGGATGATTAGTAGAAGAGAGTGATGAAATGATTTGCTTTGCTTATTTTTAATTATTTCAAAAGGTAGAAACCATTATTTAAAAACAAATCCATAGGTGCTTATACTTCCTGGTATCCTGTAGTTACTCTTCTTTTCTGCTTTCACCTATTATTCATTTTTAAGCACTAATTTCAGCAACAACCTCTGTAGAACTGAGCATTATAAACACCATCATTATTTTGTAAAAGAATCTTGCTTGCCTAGTCTAGAATCTCATCTTGTGCACTCAAGACCCACAGGAAATGGAAAATATCATGATTTCAACCAAGTTCCTCATAACGGCCCTGGAGGAAATACTCAACATCTTTTTTCCTGAAGCCTGTCACTGAATATCTGTTTGGGAAAACAAACAGAAAGGGAGAAAGAAAAGAGGGGAAAGAAATCAAAGTTTATATAGTTGCTATTTGTACATTGTGATTTGTAGCATTATTTGTAACCTATGTGCAAAAAAAAAAATGGTTCAAGTGACTTAAAGGCACTAATTTTATCATTTTGTCTATAGAAAATATGTATTTTTAGAAACTTAATGACTTGAAGAACTAGCATTCTTCTATTCATAAGATTATTTTGTCATAAGAGTGGCATATGTTGTTTTTCGAGAAAAGAGAGTCAAATCTGACAAGATGTGATGCAATTATATCTAAGATCACATTAGTGTGACAAATTGTATAATTAATTCAATCTCAATCATCCAATAACTCTTCAGACAGATACCGTGTTTATAGGCATGTATCTGAGATATCATTAATTGCCTTAGAATATTCATTGCTAGAAATGAACTCTAACTACAGTATCTGAATTTTATTCATATCTCCCTATAGTAAAAATATTATAATGTAAAAATGTTCAAGGCGTGACCTCTAACCAATGTATTTTTCACAGAGTAAAGTTGTCGGGCATTTTACTTCTACTTACAGCTGAAGCTATTCTATAAAATTTCATTTTTATTATCTTTATGGATGAAAGACTATCCAGAAAAGCAAAACTATAGGATCCAAGCACTCAGGGCAAAGCAAAAAATTACAAATTGACCATATAATGATGACTCCTCTTATTTCTCTGTCTGTGTTTCAAGAGATGTACATTTCCTGAGCCTTGAAGGGAGAAGAGTCTCATTGATAGCCACTCTGATTTTCTCCTTGAGAATCTGTCCTATTGCTTCTCGGCCTTTTGGCAAAGATCAAGTGTGGAGAATCTATCCTATATGACAAATGGCAGGGCATCTCTGTGTGGGGGCAGTGATCTTGGGAGCCTGATCTTCCATGCCCTCCCACTCCACATACACTTACACGGGGCTGTCGCTCAAAGGAGAGGAAATGCCATTTCCCAGTTTCAGATTTGGTGAATGGTCAGACTTGTGTTGGTCAGTTGGCCACTTATGTCTTGTAAACTCAAAGACCTCCAATATAGGTTGAATGTCTCTAAGTTAGCCCTAATGTTTAAACTTGAAATTAAATATATTGACAAGAGCGCCAGTTTTGTTAATAAATGTTTGTAGAAGTTGTAGGATTTTAGAAAAGAGAAATTTGTAAAAGGTGGGGATAGTTTGCTATAAAAGAAGTTGAATTTGGTAAACATTGGAAAGTCTCTAAGAACTGGTGATTAAGTGGATGTTAACTCAAAAGGTAAACATGTGGGAGGTCTCTGTTTCAGCCCATTATTAAATATTATTATGTAAAGAATCTTCAGTTCATTAGAGATGTTGCTGTTATCATTTATTAAGACTAGTAGCCAGAAAAGATTGGCCCAGAAGGGAAGAATGGATAAAAGATAAACAAATGACATTTGAGCATAGCCATGCATATGACATAAAAATTACACGTAACTCTCAAGTAGGTTTTTTTCCTCATACAAATCGTTACCCACTTCAAGGAATTACTTTCCTTAACCAAGCATTTTCCCTTCTTCCCCACTGGCTGTAAATTCAGTATGAAACCCATTTGCACTCAGCGCTTTTCTGGAAAAAGGCATGTTTAATCCTCAGCATTCCTAGAGAGCCACATTGCATCGTAGACCACGTAGATGTAAACACACCAAAATGAAAGCAAACCAGTACCACTCCCTCTTCCCATCCTCATCCTAACTGTTGATTTGGTAGCTTCACATTGAACGAGTCAAAATGTATATTGAAAACAAATTAGCATGTTTCTCTCTAGCTGTCCTAGGAATCGAAAGCTGCCTTTCCTGTCCGTCTGCAAGAACTCTACAAATTCAAGAAGATATGAAGTTTACTTAAGATAGCCTGACTGCAAATAATCTGCTTAACCACAAAGTTCAGTTCATTTTAACTCTTTCGTGAACACCTGTTACTGTTACGCACAAGGCTTTGAACAGCAAGGTGAAAGCCACTGCCTCTGTCTTCCGCAGCATCTCTAATGAATTGAAGATACTTTACATAATAATACTTAATAATGGGCTGAAACGGAGACCTCCCACGTGTTTACCTTTTGAATTAACATCCACTTAATCACCAGTTCTTATAGAGTTTCCAAGTTCTCTTAGTTTAGTAATAAAGCAGATGAGACCATGTGGGATAATACACAATATTCTAAAATGTACTGCATGGTCATGCCCTTGAACCACTGGATGCTCATTTTTAAACTTTACCAAATTTCTCGCTTTTATTAAACATTGTGAAATACTATCGTTGAAGGCACCAGTAGGCTTCCATGGCACATAGTCAAGGAAATTAAGAAAATCAGAACATTGCCTTCCATCAGATGGCAAGGTCAACAACTTGTATGTCCTTCTGGAGATGACATAGTCCAAAACTTTGGTATTCCTCCAGAATACAGAGTCAGAATTTACCATGTGCCAGGCATATTTGGAGAGGACATTAACAGGAAATGTTCTATAAAATAAGAAATTAGATCATTTGGCAGGGCCGGAAATTGAAAATAACCAGTATAACCGAAAGAAACAAAATGAAAGAAAACACCAAAACCATAAGAATCTTTTCAAATTCGATGTCCCAATCCTGAAATCTTCAAGAATGGTGATGTCAAAAGGAAGACAAGCTCATGTTGTTTTCAGGAGTGTGAACACCGTAGAGGTGTGGTAGGGACTTGACTTCTCAAGTCGAACTGAGAGTGAAATATAGTGATAACTACCTTTTCTACTTCATATAAATATAACACTACCAAGTGAGTAAGCGGGTCTGGTTTTATATTATTACTTTTCCTTTTTTACTGATATACACAAATGTGCCGCAATATTTAAATGGGTCACTTGAAAAATATTTCGAGAAAGAGAGGAATCTTATTGAAATTGCTTTACCAAGACTGAAAAGCGGGTTCCTTTATATTTTTTGACTGTTAGAGTAGGTCAAAACAGACTGTAGATTTAGCCGTGGACGCCTACCTCAGCCTGACAGTGACACCTTCTAATTGTTGTTTATGGATGTCAAGAGACTTAGCACTTTTTTTCTTTTAGTTTGCTTGGATTCTTTTTTCTAACAGGGTATTTAATTTGTGCTTTTGCTCAGCCCATCACCAATAAACAATTCTTGAGGGGATGTTGCATTTGAATTTGAACAGAGATTTCACAAGGACTTTGGTAGTCAGGATTTGCCGTTTCTCTTCCCATTGCTTTACTGTATGAATAAAACCCACACCATCACCAGTGGCTCCCTCTCCCTCTCCCCTCAAAGAAGAAAGATGAACAGGAAGCCAGAGAAGCAGTCATCACCAAACATTTGGTGTTCAACATCTTACACTGAAATCCTCCTTTGCTATTCAATTTACATGAAGTTTAATTTTTTTTTCTTTACAAAATTCTTTGGGAAGGAAAAACATTTTCCCTGCTGTTGCTTCTGTATTATTGACTGATTTTCAGTTCATTAGTCATTCATCTGGATTGGTGCCTGTGTATTTTCCCAAAGGTTTAATATGAAAAATTATTTCTTTGGCCATATTGAATCTTAACTGAAAATTATATCTTTTTTCCATATCTAAGATTCACAGATATTTTCTAGTTAATGCTCATAACATTCTTGTAGATTATAAAAAAGACATCATAATAACATAATTTATAAGATAAGAAACAGATACGAGCTAACTGGATTAAGGTAATATTAATTGGTAAGTTAGGAGCAAGGAAAGAACAAAAATAAACAATTTAAAAATCCTGGGTCTCCTGGTTCTCAGTCCAAGGAGCTAAAATATTCTTCTATGACTCTGTAAGGCCGGTAACTGGTTTAGTCATCACAGAGGAACAGGGAAAATGGTTTTGGAAGTGCTGAGAGCACCAACTGCTACTGCCAGGGTAAAGGGCCGGTACTGGGAGCAGTGCTTACAGGATTAACCAGTAATAAGAAAGGACCACGTCCCTTCTCTCTCCTCCAAACTTACAGACTCTGTCTAGCTCCTTGTTGGCAAAACTTATCATGGAGCCAGCTATCAAAGAAGTGTGGTTTGCACAGTCCTGGAGCCAGCATCACAGAGAGTGCACAGAAGCATCAATTTGGACCTGAGAGCCCACTCTTTGGTTAGTCAGTATCCATATCCATCCTTTTACACATATTTCACTTTTTTTGTTTGTTTGTTTTGGTGGGGTGGGTAACTAGGTTTATTTATTTGTTCCTTTGTTTGTTTAATGGAGGTACAGGGGATTGGACCCAGGACATCATACATACTAAGCACATGCTCTACCACTGAGCTATACCCTCTCCGCCATATTTCACTTTTTATACAACAAAACTCTATGCTTTCTATCCTTCCTCCAGATGAAGACGCGCCTCCCTTTCCCCGCAGCAAAGTCCTGACAGTCACGATGTCTATTGCTAGCTAATAGTAAATACTCTTTTAATTTCACCTAAATATTACATAATCTGAAGCCTAACTTGTAAAGTTAACTGCTGGTGACAATCCTTGTATAGAATAACAGGGAGAAAAGAGAAAAGAGGAAAAAGAAATTGTGTGTGTGAAATTACATATATACGTGCTATGATATGTAACTGCATGGTAATTAGTGCTCTGATTCAGTCCCCAAATGCACAGATGTTGATGATAGTAGAAAATGTTAAAAAATATTTTGTAAAAAAATCTAACAAGAAATGGTTTATTTCTATTTCATCACAGCAAGTGAGGGATTTAAACTGTTCTGCTGGTTGGATCACAGAAGGACAAATGTATGTACTTCTGAGTAGACACCCTAACAATTGCTACCAGATAAAATATAGATTGAATACACACTGTATGTATATGTACTGCATGGTAACTACTATATCTATGATTACATATATGTATCTACACACATACATATATATATATATACACACACAACAAGCAAAGGAGGAAATAGATAAAGCTGCTCCAGTATTTTTTCGTTCATGAGGCTGTAAATAATATTATAACTACCTTCTCCTACTAAGCCTTCCATATTTTCTTTGCCTTATGTCAGGACTCAGCTAGGGTTTGCCCTTTCCCTGATGCAGTGACCAAACCCCAAACCTTCATCCTCAAAGGCTTTGAATTCTTAGTCCTGCATCTCCCCCATCCCCGCCTTTTGCATTAGTTTTCCATTAACCTTTTCTATGAGTCATGAAAATATTAAGAGGCAGCATGGAAGTACTAAGAAGGCAGTTCCAAACCTAATCCTTTTTACTTATGTTGTGTAAAAGCAACCAAAACTATCCTGGGTAATACGGATTAATCTTCTGAGATGAAAAAACTATAGGTGGCGGGCGGCTTTCATTGGCATATTGCTCAATACTATCATAATTTACTACATTACAACTGTTAATGATGCCAGCCTTCCAGATCTCTTGGCATCTTATGGCCACAGGAGGCAACATGGGCTTTATCCTGAAGAATGCATAATGGGAAAGAGTGGGAGGTAGTCACCCACACTGTTCTGGGCAGCCTGGTGGAAAATGTAGATAACTCAGCAGATTGATTTTGGTTAGACTTTTGAAACTGAAAGTCAAGGTAATTGTAGTGATTTCCAAGATTGCATTCACCTTTCATTTGCGATAGTAAGAAACTAAAGCTATATTTAATTGATTACAGGACAACAGGTGGATTTGACAATTCAATAATGGATCAATTTAGGGGAACTACACTGGCCTTCCACAAGTTAAATACCTTTAGCCCAGGCAAGCTCTCAACCTTCTTTTTTTCTTTACACGGGCTTCATGCATGACCTTGTGTTTCTCTGAATTTTTTTAATTTTTGCCATAAAACATAGCCCCTGAAGGTTCTCTTCCCTATAAGACTGGCTGCAGAATAGGATTTAGTGGTTTGTCCTTTTTCTGTCCCCTTAAATATCCTTCTTAATTAAAGTGTTTTCCTGTTAGTCACTATGAGGAAAAAGATTGAGAGAAACATACATACCATTGCTTTACTCATTCAACAAATCATTTTTGAACACTTACTTTGTGCCAGGAGCTATGCTAAGCACTAAGATTTTTAGCAGTGGAATGAAACAGTCCCCCCCCCCAATGGAGATTACCATTTTAGGAAATCACATGATGGTGGTTTTATAGATCTCAGGCATCTTGTAGTTACTGCAGTCATCGATTGGCCTTTGTCTATAATTTCTAACTTTCTTGCTAGATTAGGATAGTATCTCTTTTTTTTTTAATTGCCCGCCATGCAATCTGACATTAAGAGCAAATTTGAAATCAGAACTGTTTCAAAAAACCTGCAACCTATGGCATTGGATGCTCGGCTTAACTGCTAAGACTCTGGTCCAAAATAGATTCAGGCTTGCACCATCATTATACTAGAGGAATTTCGTTATAATTTTGAATCTGTAGAAACTTCTCTCTCTTCCAAGATTATTTCTATAATCTCTGAGTATGTCCCTCTCTGCCACCTAAAGTTTACATTTATGAAATGATCTCTTTACTTGAGGCAAGTGGCTTCCTACCTGCCTTTGTTTCATACATTTCTCTTAGGAAGTCTCCAAATCCAAGAAGTCTTACTCTCTTGTTCCTGGCCTCTGCCTTGAGTGAATGGTTTTCCTAAAAACCATCAACTGATTGTATTTTAAGACTAGTTTTGTAGTCAAGTAAATTGTGACTTTTTCCCCCAATTATTCTAGGTTAGTACACTTTCATCCATGAGGCTGAGCTCTCTGTGCCTCTCATTCATCAATAATCACTGAACTTGCCTTGTGTCAGGTACTGTTTTAAGTGGTTCTTATGTATAATTCCATCCTCATAAAAATCCTATAAGGAAGGTGATATCATTCTCCATTTTATAGAAGAAGGAATGGAGGTCCAGAGAGGGTGGGTTGCTCAAGGCCACATGGAATCTGTGTGATCCTAGTGGATGGCATATTTTTCTATTTTTCTTCAAGATCTTGCTTCTAACATGTCATAAGAAAACCCATAGCTGTCATAAATGGGTTCCTTGTAAGATTTAACTGAGTATAAGAGCAATGAGAGTCAATAGTGCATGTAGTTGCCACACATATAAGTAGGCTTCATTAATGAAAATGTAGTGTTTGTAATAAAGAAGGTGATCATTTGGTTCTGTTCTCTGCTGGACATGCCACAGCTGGAGTACTGTATTTCATTCTCAATCCATATTTCATGAAGAATATTAAAACTAGAAAGTATCCAGGAGGAAACCTTTAGGTTTGGAAACCATGTCAGATGAAAAACTACCAGACTGACTGGTGTTGTTTCACCTGTAAAGTTGGAAGCTTAACTGTCTTGAATCACTTACAGGGACCTCTTACAGAAAACAGATGAAGCTTCTCTACATTCACAGAGGGTAGAACTATGGAAATTTAATGTCTGTTAGAGAAATATTTGACCTCACATTAAGGTACAATCTTATGATTAGAATTGTCTGAAAGTGGAAAAGACTACTGCAGCAGAGTGGAAGTTGCCTGTTTTTGGCAGGACTCAGTTGGTGGAGAAATCACTTGGGGCAAATGTTGAAGAAGAGATCCAGTATTGAATTAGTCCAATGAAATGCATTCATATATGAAAAATGCCTAGTGTATAGGCATGCAACCAATGGCGCTGTTCACGTCCACTATTTCTGAAAAGCCTATTCCACACCTTACCAGTTCTCATCTCTACTCATTACCTGAACCTTTCCTTACTCTTTGGCCAAACCTGATCACTTCATTTTTTTTTTCCTTTGGTTCACTTCTAGGTATCTGCCTCCGTTGCTCCCTTTGCCTAGAAGCCTTTCCTAGTCCCATCTGTGCCTATGGAAGCCTGGGAAGATACTTCAAGTTGGATCCCAGATGCCATCCCTTCAACAAAGTCTTTAATTGAGCTTTCAACCAATTGTGCTGCCTCAAAACAGTGTAAGTACTACATTATTTTTTAAAGTCAATCACAACTAACATCCTTTCCCATCAAATTGCAGATTTCTCATGGAAGTATTGTTTTAATCCATTTTTGTATTTACCTCCTCCTGTCCCCATCCAGTAGCATATAGGTTATATATCCCTGTACCAGGCAAAATCTACATGATTAATATGTGTCAGTTAAATTGAATGGAATGGAATTATAGGTAGTTTGGTTAAAATGTTAAAGATAAGGCAATCATGGACCTGACTCAGTGGTAACTGATCAGAAGTCCTTAGACTCTGAGCCTCATTTGGGGTGAGCAGCAGATAGATATTTGGGGACTTTTTGTTTTTAGAAAATCCATCTCACGGTACATACATAAAGTCCCAGTAAAAGAACTGGAAAATAAAGAGAAATAAGTTGGTGGCAATTTAGCTTTTCACACCTACACTGCTCATACCTACAAGCAAGGGCTTATTTCTCTTCACTTGGATTTATTTGCCAGTTACCTGCAAGGAGTTTTTATCTTGTTCCCTTTCCCAACTGGTGAATAATTACGGCTTCCATGCTCCGTACTAAATGAAGGCACCTCACAAAGCAGGCTAAACTACTGCTTTCTACATAACTTCTAATATTTATCAGTGAATAATGGTGATAACAGCATCAGAATTTTAAATGATTTATGTTGCCCCTTAAAATAAATCCCATTGTAATTCCATGCAAATTACTGTAGAAGGTTTCTGGTGGTAAATTCAAAGTATTTTAATCATCTTTTCTTTAAATAATTTTTAATCAGCCAGCATTATACAATCTTGCATGCAATTAAAAATGCCATAGATAGTGGTTGAGGAGTCTTTATGTTTCAGCATTTTAAAAATATATTTTTGGCTTGCAGTTGTTTTGTTTAATCTCAGTGCTTTTGTTATATCATCTATTTCAAGCTTACCATCGTCATCAAGGCAAGACCAGTTGGGAAGATGACCAAATGTTATAGGCAGGACAGCAAAGTTAAGGCCATGACTTATTACTGTATATTTATTTGTATTTGCCTTTTTATTTAAGTATTTTAAAACTGCAACGTAACTCAGCAAAGGTTTTTTGGCAATAAAAAGTTCTATCAACAAGCACAAAATAATTTTTTTGGTATTTGCAACAGATCCCACTTTATTCTTCAGTTTCTATTTCTATTTTTCCCTTCTTTAAGCTCTTATACATTAATTTTTTTTGTCATCGTCGTCCATTAAATACCTCTGAAATTCAACAATTTCTGCAGTTTTCCCAGTTTACTTAGAGAAGAGCAAACCTTTTATGCTTCCAGCCCCATTTGGTCATAGAGCTTCCACACGTGTTTCACAATCTAATCATATACTTTCTAAAATGCCATTGCTTTGCGTTCTTTTTGCTGTGTACATGCTCTTGGTTTGATGGTTTGATTCCATTTTTGTATTTTTAATTCTTCTCTATTGTCTGATATAGGCTGCCAGGTTCCAAGAAACAATATGTGTGATTCACTTTGCATAAGGGCATGCAAAATTAGGCTCTCAATAATTCTTAATGATGAATGCATTTTTTTTACATTTTTTATTGATTCATAATCATTTTACAGTGTTGTGTCAAATTCCAGGGTTCAGCACAATTTTTCAGTCATTCATGGACATATACACACTCATTGTCACATTTTTTTCTCTGTGAGTTATCATAACATTTTGTGTATATTTCCCTGTGCTATACAGTGTAATCTTGTTTATCTATTCTACAATTTTGAAATCCCAGTCTATCCCTTCCCACCCTCTACCCCCCCCCCCCGGTAACCACAAGTCTGTATTCTCTGTCCATGAGTCTATTTCTGTCCTGTATTTATGCTTTGTTTTTGTTTGCTTTTGTTTTTTAGATTCCACATATGAGCGATCTCATATGGTATTTTTCTTTCTCTTTCTGGCTTACTTCACTTAGAATGACATTCTCTAGGATCATCCATGTTGCTGCAAATGGGATGAATGCATTTTTTGAAAGGCAAACAGTAACTATGCTTTCAACTTATTATTTGTTTGTTGGTGGATAGAGGAGGCTTGCTATAGAGGAGGTCTGTACTAGAATGGGTTTGGCTGAATTAGTATTTGTCCTAATATAACTTGTTACTGTGTGTTGAAAGAAAGAAAGAGAAAAGAAAGGAAAAAAGAAAGAGGAAAGGAAAGGAAAATGTCTCCATAGACTTTTTGCATTGTTTGTTCTTTAGATGACTCACTATTAGGAAGCTTGCACTTCAGTGGTACAGATGTCAGAGCAGCACTATAATGTAATTAAAACCTGTCTTATAGTATTTTTTGCAGTAAAAACCAGATTCTACACCAAAGATATATGTATAATCAAATAGAAGCACATGCTATCTTTGAATAACTATGCTCAGATGTTAGGTAAAGCTATGTTCAAAGTCTACCCTAGTATGTAGAGAAATGTCATGGTCACTCGTGTTCGTACAGGTGCACGGGTACTTGCAGTGAATATCATCAGACAGTTGTGCACTTAGAAAAGAATACACCCTGTAACTCTCAGAAATACATAGATGGTTAAAATAAACCTAACAACACCTCAATTTTGGTGTGTTGTGATAATCCACATCAAGAAGGAAAACAAAGTTTATAAAAAGTTCCTTTTCACGTGTTCTCTTTGAAATCTGCTGGCACCTTCAATTTTGACTAACTATTTAAATACAGCTTCCTCCATCACAGCTGGTTGCCTGTGAATGAGAAATATTTAAATACACTGCTAAATTTTCTAAATGGAATTTTTAGAAATTCCACATTATGCATCTGCATGTGCAATTGCAGCTAAATCGTAATAGCGGGTAGTAGTAATATATTTCTTACTTTGCTAATTACTTTATTAGCTAATTAGTATTAAAACAGATTGCCGGAATACCTAATATGATTTTTTAACTGCTGCTTAGTGTTGAAGAGTAAAACTGCTACCACTGGTAATTCACATTAAAATGTTATTGTCATAGTAATAATAATCATAAATGAGTTGAAGTTAGATTCCTCTACGCTTACAGCATGGCGGCCGTATGGCCTCACAACCTTTATGAGAATGAATGACTATAATATTTAACCTCCCTAACAAGTTACCTATGATGGATGTGATGAGCCTAAGACAAGTAAGACATTCTCAGGCAAGATCAGAGGTTAGATAGTGTCAATTCAGGAGGCCATGGTTTTTAGAAAAAATTTTACTTTGTTTTTTGTTTTTTTTTATCTTTCTGTATCTCCTATTGTACCTCGCACAGCTATTTGTACGTAACAGGTAGTCAGTTAGGGTTTGCTGAATGAGTGAATGGATCTGAGTCCAAGATCTGCCCAGAGCTGGGGTAGGGTACATAGACAGCAAGTGCTGGATGTTTTTCCTTAGCTCTTTGTGAAACATGAGCTTTTAAGTGGCTTCCATATGTTTCTACATAAGCCAGAAACCAAGTCAGTTGCCCATCAAGCATGGACCCCGTCCTTGAAAAGCTATGTTTAGCTAGAGTAACAAAATATAGAGAGTGTTTACAAAAATGTAGAGTTGCTTAACAGACCCATATATGTATATTCATGCTGTACATTTCATATATGCATATAGTTATGCTAAAATATTCATGGTGGAAATCTTTAGCATATAGCTTCAAGAAACAAATATTCAAAACATTTCACATCAGCTTCATTCTTGACCTCCACATATTGAATTCCTCAGTCATCTTTCAGCTGTATATATATCACAGTGTCTCTTCCCCTCAAAGCTATCGTGTAACCCTGGCTATAGTGGTAAAGAAACTAATTTTGGAATCATACAACCTGGGTTTTAGTCTTGGCCCTTTCTGGGTGGCTTTGGATGCATGACTACATGTCACTTAGCCTCTTTGGGGTTCAATAGCTTTATACATGAAATAGGATAATAATACCATCTGTATCACAGGCTTATGGGGATAATTAAGTGAAGTCATATATGTAAAGCACCTACCACGTTATAGTTTTTTGATGCATGCTAGTTTCCTTGCACCTGCTTCCCACAAAATGGTTCCACGTGCAGCTGGAAGGGTTTCTTATTCAAGCCCATGAATCTTTATCTCAGTAACATTTTTGTTTGCTTTCCAAAATCACTTTAAAGTCTAGTTTACACTTTTAAACACCTGATGCAGTTCTGCTAAAGAATCTCTTTATTTTTTAAAAAATTAAATTAAATTTAAAAAAATTGTGTATATTTAAACCGTGCAACATGATGATTTGATATACATATACATAGTGGAATGATTACTACAATTAAGCTAATTAACATATCATCTCCTCACATAGTTACCGTTATTTTGTGTGTCTGTGATGAGAACACCTGAAATCTCCTCTCTTAGCAAATTTCCAGTATACAACACAGTGTGATTAACTATGGTCATCATGCTGTACATTGACTCTCTAGGCTTATTCATCCTACGTAAGTGCAACTTTGTACCCTTTAACCAACATCTCCCCATCTCCCCTACCTCTCCACCCCGGGTAACCACCATTCTGTTGCCTGCCTCTATGTATTCGATCTTTGTATAGACAGTCTCTGTATTGTTTATCAGTACACTATTTGTCAACTAGTGATCTTACTACCCAGCAGTAGGCATTATTACACTTTATTTACATTTGCAAAGACTATCACATTTAAATCATGGATCTATTTTCTTAAGCTACTTGAACATAACAGAATACCGAAGAATACTCAACTAAGGTAAATTTTCAGATAATACGGACTGAGATGCCATTTTCACTACTCATGAGTTGGTCTCATAAGCCTCAACAAATCGAATTTCCTAAGTCTCTTGATCACATTTGGAAGTCATTACATGGTTGCCTCTGGTAAATGCCTCCTTTTAGATTACCTCAAATCATTCACCACTGAACACAGTAAAAGAGTAAGACTCACTAGCCAGATGTAGCACAGACTTGACTGAGTCCTGAGAAAGGGGCCAAGGTTTACTTAGTTCAGCTGACCACACATTTGAACATTGCACTGTGTAGTAAAGCGACTCTCTCAGACATTATACTTGGTACGGGCCTACTTTATGACACTCTCAGGGAGGGAAAGTGTCTGGTGCCCTAGAGCCAAAGCCAGGGTGATGAGGCCCCATTCTCATCAAGGAGGCTTCAGCAGGGTTCATGATTAGACTGTTAGTGAAAGATTAGTGATTGTCCAGGGGCATAGAATATACTGCACACGGCCAGCCCAAGGAGGAAGAAGCACCTAGCTAATCAGAATAAAGGGCACAAATAGAAAGTAAAATGGGACACTGTTTCTAGGGTGTAAGCCACTGCAGGGAAATTCCACGGCTACAAATGGAGGATTAAGTTGCTATAACAGGCCCATATTGGTATGAATGATGAGGGTTGGAAATCTTTTAAAATGAGAGGTGAATCTGCTCTGATTAGATAGGAGTGAAAATGAGGAATGTGAGTAAAGGAAGTTGAATCACTTCATAAAGTAACCAACTTCCTTTGCTAGGATAAACCAGGAAGTTGAGAAAATACTTACTTGCTACACATCAAAACTTAGATTTTGATGTCATATTGTTCTGAGCTCCTTGCAGAAATAGGAAAAAAAAATCCTAAAATGCATATGGAATCTCAAGGGATTTCAAATTGACAAAGCAATCTTGCAAATGAAGAAGTTGGAAGCCTCACACTTCCTGATTTCAAACTGTACTATAAAACTACAATAATCAAAACAGTATGATACTAAAGACAGACACACAGAGCGGTGGACCACAATAGAAAACCTAGAAATAAACTCACACATGTATAATAAAATGATCTTCAACAAGGGAGCCAAGACCATATACTGGGGAAAGGACAGTCTCTTCAACAGATGGTGTAGGTAAAACTGGATATTCACATGCAAATGAGTGAAGTTGGACCCTTACCTTACACCATATACAAAAATTAGCTCAGAATGAATTAAAGAGGTAAACATAAGACCTAAAACTATAATACTTCCAGAAGAAAACAGAGGGGAAAATCTTCATGACATTGGTTTTAGCAATAATTTCTTTGATATGACACCAAAAACATGGAGAACAAAAGCAGAAATAGATAAACGGTACTTCATCAAACTTAAACTTCTGCACATTAAAGGAAACAACAGAGTGAAAAGGCAACCTCTGGAATGAAAGGAAATAATTACAAATTGTATATATGATAAGTGGTTAATATCCAGAATATATAAAGAACTCCTACAACTCAACAGTAAACAAACAAGTGACCTGATTAAAAAATTGGGCAAAGGACCTTAATAAACATTTCTCCAAAGAAGATATACAAATGGTCAACAGCATTTGAAAAGATGCTCAACATCATAATCATTAGAGAAATTAAATCAAAACCACAATGAATTATCCTGTCATACCATTTAAGATGTATACAATCAAAAACATAGAAAATAACAAGTGTTGGAGAGGATGTGGAGAGATTGGAACCCTTGTGCTCTGCTGATGGAAATGTAAAATGGTGCAGCCACTATGGAAAACAAGGTGGAGGTTCCTCAAAAAATTAAAAATAGAACTACTATATGCCCTAGCAATCCCTCATCTGGATATATATCCAAAAGAATTGAAATCAAGATCTCAGATATTTGCACACCCATGTACATTGTAGCATTATTCACAAAATTCAAGAGGTAGAAGCAGCCTAAATGTTCATTGTCTGATGAATAGATTTTTTTAAATGTGACATATACATGCAATGGAATATTATTTACCCTTTAAAAAGGAAGGAAATCCTGTCACATGTTACATTATGGATGAACCTTGAGGGCATTACGATGAGTGAAGTAAAACAGTTGAAAAAAGACAATGAATGATTCCAGTTATACCGAATAGTCAAAATCATAGAAATGGAAAGTAAAATGGTTCATTGTCAGGGGCTGGGGGATGGGAGACTGAGAAGTCATTGTTTCATGGATTTCAGTTTTGCAAGATAAAAAGGTTCTTGGGATCTGTTACACAACAAGGTGAATATACTTAACACAACTGAACTTTATACTTAAAAATTGTTAAGAGAGTAAAGTTTATTGTATGCGTTTTTTACTACAATTTAAAAATCTTTAAATAGAAACTTAAAAAAATTGTTCTGAATCTCTGTGGCCACAATTATGACCATAGCAAACAAAATCAACCCCCCTAATCTAAAAAGGAAGGTTTTTCATATATGATATATCTGTGAATTAGGTGGCTTTAGACTTTCTAAAGGTCACACAACCAGTTGGTTGTGAGCTGGAAGCTAGATCTGATTGACAGTCCAAAGGGGTTTCCTCTCCACCATCCTACCCTCTGGTAGATGCATCTGGCACACAGAGAATACTCCAGTAAAAATTTTAGAAAGAAATGAATGCCTCCCACATTATCTAATCATTTCCCTCCTTTGTCAGCTGAAGAAAAAGAAAACTTACTCTTCAGTCTTTGAGATTTGTACCAGATCAATTATGCACATAAATAATTAGCCTCCAGTTTAATAAAATGTATCTAACATAAGAGCACTAAAATATTTTGAAATACCAAATAATTCTGGAAAGAGGAAAAGAATAACTAAAACAGAGGATTGTCATTAAGTGTCTCCATTTGACACAGCCTCCACTGAATGTCAAGTTTTGAACCTGGAAGACTTCTTCCTGTGGTGTGCCTTGCCCCACAATACAAGTTTGCTGCTGATTTGGAAACACATTCAAAGTGATATTTTGGAACATTTGGTTTTCCACAAAGTCTTTTTGAAATCTATTATGTTATATGTTTCTTTCAGCCACCAGGTGGCATGAGCTTTGCTGCTGAAATATACAATAAAAATGTATAATAAAAATGCGTCCTGAAGAGAGAAATTATATCAATTCTTACATATCTAACAAATAGATCATGATAGTGGATTTTGTCACAAATTCAGTCAATGAAAACCTACATGCTAATAGATTTGATAGTTATGAATATGTCACATAAAGACCTTAGGAGCTTTTAGGTTCGATGTTTATCCTAGCAAAGAGCTCCCAAATAAAATTTATAAATGATTTAAAATAGTTGAGCATAATTACCAAAATTATACTTTCTTAACTTACGGCATTAATTTCATTAGTGACCTCGTCTTGTAAGATGGAGATAAAAAATCTATTTTCTCCATTCTGTTATAATTTGTAACCCTTTATCAATGATAAATTCACACACCATCACCTAAGTATCAGATCAAATGTAAAGATATGCTTCCTTTTAAGAAAACTCTCAAATATTAAGAAAAATTAGAAGGTAATTATTCATTTTATTTGAAAAAGTCATTCTACAAAAGGATTCGTAGCAACATTGCTTAAAAGAGTGAATTTCTTTCATGTATTTAACTTTTCATCTGACATCACAAGAAAGGAAAGAAAGGCCAACCAGATGCTTATGAACTTGTAGCAGCCAGCTGGGGCTGGAGGAGTCTTTGGAAATGTTGCAAGATGGTATCAACCATTTCCCCTTCTCAATAGTTTATTTTGCTTTCTATCTCCAATCCCAAATCCAAGTAGCTAAGCCCCTTTGTGTTCACCATTCAGGAGAGTCATCTGACAAGGCTTACAAAGCAGAGAAAATAGAGTTTTCTTAGCTTTGGTTTCCCAAAACATATACCCTTAGAGAATGGATATGACTATTGACATAGATAAAAAGATATATGAGAGGGAAACAGCATTGTACGAGCAGGGGGGTTGAGGAACAGGTTTCTTCCCAGAGGCTAAAATAAATCTCCATGGGTAGAGAGGAGTGAGGTATCTGCAGATCCCAGCACAAGACTGACAACACTCAGGTTCCTACATAAAGCCCTGGGGAGATGTCAAATCCAAGAGAATGAATGTCTGGATAGTAAGTCTAGACACATGGGGCCTTAGAGACAGTCTTGTAGACATTTGTCCACCTCACAGTAGCAGGGAGGCAGCAGAGAAAGGTCCCTGTGCTAGAGGAGGGCATGGAAGTCCAGTGCATTACTGCGGGACCTAGAGGGGCCACACGGGTGGGACGAGGGTAGTCTCAGGGCCAGCATGTCTGTACTGATGACCAAGGGCCACGTGCAATAGTAGAAAGGGTTGCCTAACATTTGCTGCAGACACACTATGCGTGAGCCTCTTTACTAGGCACTCTACTTGTATTAATTCTTTCACTGCTCATCACTCACCACGTGGGGTTCTCTTACATGAGTCTCCTTTAACTTCAGTTGAAACTGAAGATAGATCGCTCGTTTTGCTCTGTCCTGACATGTCCCAGTTCACACCAGGAAAAGCTCCCATAAGCAAGCATAGTGCAGGACTTGACCCTGTACTCGCTTCACACTCTACAGTATCACGGGGATGACACCGGGATTAGCCATGCCTGGAGATGTCAGAGAAGGTTTCATAAAGAAAGTCAAGCTTGATCTTTGACTTAAAAGGTGACTAGATCTGATGTGAGAAGTAGGGTTGAGAATCGCCCAGCGGAGGGAGCGAGATGTAGAAAGAAAGGTTCTGAAAACAAGAGCATTCAGCTTGCTTTGGAAATGTCAACAACTTGGTTCACCGCGTGTGGTGAGGGGGGTTTGTGCAGAGGCACACATCTGATGCATGGACATCCAGAAAATGATGAACCAAAGCAAGTCACTGTGCCAAAGAGTGAGCCTAGCTGGCTGCCCAGCCTCTCCACCCAGCCGTGGGGTTCCCTACTCATTGTTCCTCTCAAAAAGCAGTGACCATAAAGTTTCTCTGTGGGGAAAAAAAAGCTGTAGAAGAAAGGCAGATGCTAGAGCTGTGATGGAAATGGAGAAACTTTAGTCCAAAATTAGAAATTTTGAGCAAAATAAGTGATGGTATGTGGAATACAGTAGCAATGTGAACTTATGGTATAAATAGGTCCACTAAATGCTCAATGTGGGAACAAGAAAAAGCGATTCAAGAAACTGCTCATCAAGACTCCAGTCACAATTCAGTGAACTTTGAAAAAAATGGTATTAACTTTCTGGTTAGATGTTTTAGTTATTCTTTACTCCGCTTTAAGAGGGAAATTATTTACTCTAATAATGGCTTGCAAAGTTGGACTAGTATAAATCTTAGATCTGATGCCTTGAAAATGGAAAGGGTCTACTATAATCCAATGTTATGTCCCAGCGTGTCTCACAAAATATTAACTTCACATTATTTTCCAAGCGTTTACATCATCCTCAGATGTATTCTTTATCTGAATATATTGAACAATTCTTGCAATATACTTCAGCTGAGTACTTAGATTGTTTACAGTTTGGGGATAATAAATAAGGTGACCAAAAACATTTTAATAAGGCAAACTTATATAACTTTGTTGTTTTGATCTGTTGCTTAGAGTAAATTTCCATGTGTGGAATTGTTGGACAAAAGGGTATGATTATTTAACATCTCTTGTTATAGATCACTAAAATATCCGCTGGAAGGGCTGCCTAACATAGAACGGTGCTAGTCATAAATAAGTGTATTTCTTTTCACAGTCTCTCCAGTGTTGTAATTTATTATTTTATTTATTTTTACTTCTTCATGATACAAAAACTTGGGTCTCGTTTTTATTAAATTTGTGCATTTCTTTAACTCCTGAACCAACTGAAATGTATTTTTCATGTATATTTATACAAGAATGGTGCAGGTTCCCTGATAGGCAGATACTTTTCAATGGTAAATACTACAGTGCTACCAGGTCCTTGGTAGGTTGAATCTGTGGATGCAGAGGAACTGCTGATGGGGGGTGGGAGGGTGCAACTATAAATTATATGCAGATTAAACCCCGGGTTGTTCAAGGGTCAACTATGTTTCTATTTCTTGTGAGAACTGACAGTTCAGGTCAATTGATGATTTATCACCTGGGGTTTTGGTGTCATTGCCTATCTTTTTCATTCTTGTGGTTCTCATCTAGGTAGTCACCACAATTATCCATTACATTTTTGCATTCACAGACACAGTTTAATGCATAACTCCTCTCCACTGTCTACTTTTCCCATTAAGTAAGTCATCCCTGAAATATAAAATTAAGAAAGGTGGGGACAAACAGCCTATAGACTTTTTTAAAAGTGTCACTATTAAGGAAGTTAATAAGTGATGAACAATAATATCCAGCCATTTATGATTAAAGAAAATAAGAGAATATTATGGCAATAGTGTAAATCATTATGGTATTACTATAGCAACTGTGATGGACTACTGGAGAGTTGACTATTCAGATGCAGTTGCCATAAATCTTCAAACATTTAATTAATTACCTATTTGAAGCTTAGTTCAAATGAAGGTTTCTTTTGACAATTTCCAAGCATGCTCTCCCTGTAAGTGGCTTTAGAGTCAACTAATTTCATGAACAGGCTTTCTAGGCTATTTTGGCAATTGTGGTTGAAAAGGATCAGTTAAAATTTCAAACGTTAATATTCATGGATTTTGTAGACTGACTTCAGGTTACTTTATAAAATGTGCAAGAATTGGAGGTTCTTTTATATAGAATATCCTATACTGTTACTAATAGTAATAATATGTCAAAGGCATCCGGTCTTGATTATGTTAACTAAAATATTTTAATTACACAGAAAATGTGCATTAGAAGTAAACAAGCTAAGATGCTTAAGGATAATACTCAGTATGAAGAGCACTATTTGTCTAACACTTACTAGGTGAGAGAGTTTCTTCTAGACATTATACATGTATTAGCTCTTTTAACACCCATCACCACACTGCAAGGTAGTACAGGGGAGGATGAATAATGATTCTCCCACCCTTCTGGGTTATTGAGTGAGATTTCCTGTAATAAAAGACAAAAAAAGAAGTTTAATAACATGTATAACTCATGTATACGTGGGAGATACTCAGGAAAAAAAATGAGTAACTCAGAGATGACTTTAGAATTCAGGATTAATACCAACTTAATAGGGAAAGGGTGGGGTGGATAGAGGCATTTCAGGGGAGAGAAAATGATTTTTAGGAAAGATGGTGGGGCCCTTGGAAGAATAGATGGGAGGTATGAAAGTTTATGACAAAGTTGGGCTGGGGGCAGTTTTGACTTCTCGTGTTGTCTCCTGTGATGAGTCAGTCCTCCCCAGTTGGTGAAACTCCCAAGGAGAGGGGCTATGATAACTGAATTCCTTTTGGAAGGTCTGTCCTTAGGCAGGTAAGGGGAGCTCAGCCAAAGCCTCTCTCTGCATTTGCTGTTTTCAAGTGCCTAGAGGCCCCAGTAATCAATATGCCAGAGTGACAGATTCTGGGGTGGCACATTCTGCTACCCTTCTGCACGTGCTGTTATAACTCCATCTTATAGATGAAGAAACAGGCATATAAAGCTTAAACTTGAGCAAAAAGGTTATAATAGGTGCATGGAGATGGTGGGGATACTCTCCTATTTTCCATTTTTCTATTATGTTCAAAATTTCTATGGTAAAACAGGCATCCCGTTTATACTGGTAAAAATAGAATATGTTTTTAAAAGCTTTTGCATCTTTCATGCTGACTGGGACATACGTTCAGCTTCACACCTGCTCAGATAGCAGACAAATGTCAGCTTCAGCCAGCCAGGCGGGCATTTGAGTAGTCACTCTCTGTGTCTTCAGTTTTACCCACAGGGCACAAAGACAGAACAGCCAACATGAGAAAAAGCTGTCCCTTCACTTTATGAAACAATAAAGAATAAAAAAAGATGTAAGACATGATCGATCTCACAAGAAGGGTGTGCAAACAAACAGCCTCCTGGTGAAACCAACAAGAAAATTGTGGTTTGGTAGAGTTTTTCTTGGAGAAAAGGAAAACAATAGCTCGCTGCAAACCCCAGCTGAAAATATAGAATGTCACAGAGATTTCTTTTTAGACCTTATGATGATGTCGATCTCAGTGATAATATGCCCCCTTCCATTCTGAAACATGAAGGCTTTGAATTCAGAGTCCTTACAACACAGGTAAATCTAGCCGAAGGAAAAGTGGTCCCCTAAAAAGGCATCCAAATAATGTGATAAAAAGCAATTCGATTCCATTCCTCCTGACAAGCATTTATTGAGTGTATAACATGTACCAGGGGCAGGTAGGGCCAGGTTCTAAGAATATAAAGATAAATAAAACATGTTATTGGCTTACCAGAGGTTTTCACTTATTGGATATGCAGGCATGAAAACAGTTCATTTTAGTATAACGGGTAAGTGTAAGCGATGCTTTCAAAGAGCTGCTGTATTTGTGACACGCAGGTTAAATGGGATAAATATACATCCTCAAGGGACCAGAGTTGCTACTAGGTACAAGGACCTCCTTTATGCGCCAGGCATGTGCCTCATCTGTAAACTCTGCGGAGGGAGGGACCATGACTATTTTGCCATTCATTGTATAACCCAAGCTTTAGCCAACTACCCGGCTTTAAGTAATAGACAAGCAACTCTGCTGTCTCCCACCCTCTTCCTCAGATGTTTCTGCTAGAACAGGGGTTGGAAAATTATGGACCAGTCCTGCCCTGTTTTTGTATGGCTCACATGCTAAGAATGGTTTTTATATTTGAACTGGTTATAGAACAACCACATTTCACTTGGTAGCCCACAAAATCTAGAGCATTTAATATCTGGCCCTTTACAAAGTTTACCAACCCCTGTGCTGAGTTTAGAGAGAAGGTGGTAAACAGGTTGGGAACAGCTCCTCTCTGCAGTGACAGTCCTCGCTACACAAAAGGAGTTCCATCTGTGGTATATTTAGGGAACTCTCTACCAAACTGTTATTGGAATTAACATGACTAGTATTGTCCCAGATAGCCACGAGTCCCTCAGAAGTCGCTGGCTCAACTTAAGGCTGTGACTAGACACTGAGCTTTGTAAGTGCAAGAAAGAGCGTGAGTTATTTCTTCTCCGTAACCCTCCATCCCCAGTACAGGGTCTGGCAGACCTTGGGCACTCAGTAAATCTCCAATGAGTGCGTGAATAAATGAATTAATGAATCACAGAGGAGAGAATCACTTTATGCTTCAATTGAAGTTACACTGAAGTTAACCATACAGCTTTATTAATTTTCAAAGATGAAAACTATGTTAGTTTGGCAGATTCATTCTAACCTGGTATCCCTAGTTGTGGGAAATCATAAACCCTCCTCTCTGCCCTTTTTAGCCAGGCGTGCACACCTTGTGCTTCTGTGATCACCTGACTTTCATCTCCTCCCTGTCCCAGCTAGACAGAAACTTAAACAGAAACTGCTTTAAGGTGGGTTTAATTCTGATATTCTCAGCTTGTCTTTGAGACCTAGAATTCCCATTTTGGCACCTGTGATTTTCTTTCATTTTATATACTTAAATACATATATATATATATATATATATATATATATATTCTCTATATATTATCTAAGGATAATTTTTAAGTTAATGAAATTAGAATATATCGCCTACATTTCTAGGCCCTGTTGAAAGGTCATGTATTACAGGATCTGGATGTGGTTTGAATGGCTATTTTATTGGTTTTCATTTAAATTGACAAAAAGCAAAATGTGCTCATTAATTTAAAAAATTCAGGCAATTCACAGATAGAGTTAACTATTAAAGTGCCCTTCGACTGTCCTGGATTACCAGGTCCCCAGCTCTAGTCTCCCACACATGTCTTCCTCTCCTCCTCACAGAGGAAACTTTTTTGCTAAGCAAGCATACCCTGCACAGTAAAAGAAAAAATGCATTTAGACACACAAATACCCCCACAAAGAATTTTTTGTCTTTTATTTTGAGTAAATGGCTTAAAAATTCATAGTGTATATAGATTTTCAGCATATTTTCCCCGTGAACCTTTTTCCATAATAGAATAGAGATATTAATATCTTTCCATAAAATTCAATAGCACTCATGTACTATAATTTATTTAATTAGTTAATTGATCTTTAAGAATGAATAATTGTGTCATTTAGAGCACCGTAGACACTCATGTGGATTTTTTCATGCCCCCCCCCCGACTGACCAGTCATTTATTTTATCTTTATCCATTTCCCCTTTTATCCCTTAAATCATGTAGGAATGTCAGGTAGGAGACTTCCTAAAATAGCATCAATTTTTTTGGAATGGAGTGGCTCATATATCCATAAAATGAAGGCTTATTCTCTCCCAAGAATATCTTTAAGATGTCTTGACTTTGCATATAGTGTTTTGATTATTTCTCAAACAATTTCCTGGGCCTGGATTATATTCTTGTCAATGGTCTGACAATACTTTCAATGTGTGACTGTTGGTCTCTCTTTTCTGTTTTCCTGAATTAAGTAAAACAGTAAACAGAAGCAGAAGTAAATTCAAACAGTGAACTGTTTTAAGGCTGTCTGCATTATAAACAGCCAGAGGGAAATGAAAAACATTTCAGTCCCCAGCTGAGAGCAGTGGCTTGGACAGCAATATATTAAGTGCAGTAGGAGAAGGCATAACTCAGTGCTGCGGGTGTGCAGAGGAGGATATCTTAATTCTGCTTGGGGGAGTCAGGGAAGGCTTCAGAGAGGAGGTGACGATTTAGCTGAAACTTCAAGGAAGAGTTTTCCATGTGGGAGTGGCCTGCCGTAGGAGTCATCCCAGCAGTGCACTCCTCTCTCTTCACCCAAGCTATATACTCTAGGGGTTCCCCCTAAGAGGGCTGCGTGGGTCCTTCTGTTATGGCGGGCTGACTATGTGGGTCGTCTGGTAGGCTTGGCTGGCCTCTAGTCTGGTTGGTTGCCAGACTCTGCCTTGTGAGGCTGCTGCTGGCTGCAGTTTAGTGGGGGCCTGGTCACGAGTTGGTTGTGGAATCCTAAGGGACCCCAGAGCTAGTGGGGGCTCACTGGTGGGTGGAGTCAGGGTCCCGAAGACTCTGGGGCTATCGCTACCCCCGCGCCCCACCACAACTGGCAGGTGAAGCCAGGTCCTGGGGTTAGTGCCAGACTACTGGCAGGCAGAGCTGCTTCCTGGAGTCGGGCTGCAGGGCCCAGGGATCTCAGAGCTCATTTCAGATCGTTGGTGGGGATGTGGGGGTGGGACAGTTCCGGATACAGTTGGGTATGGGGACCCGGGTGTCCCGAAGGATGTGTTGGCCTAGTGGGCAGGCTAGACCCAAGGTAGAGTCTGGCCTGGGTTGTGGGATGGTAGTTTTCTTGCTTCAGGTGTCTGCCTCTGGCTGGTGGGGCTGGGGCCGGGTCCAGAGGCAGCTGTGGGCTCTTTAGTTCCCAGGCAGCCTGTCTGCTGCTGGGAGGGGCTGCGGCCCGCCCAGTTAGTTGTTTGGCCTGAGGGGTCCCAGCACCGCACCAGGAGGCTGTTGGGCGGAGCCAGGTCTCGGTGCTCATAAGCTGGGGGGGAGGGGGGAGGGGCAGCCCGCCCACGCCGGCGGCAGAAGGGCCCCGGCATGGCTGCTGCCTCCGCCCGCGTCTCCAGCAGACTCTCCAAGAGCAGCAGGTAGGCCTGGCCCAGGCGCCTATCAAATTATTTCTTCTGCTGTGTCCTGGTGAGATTCTGTGTGCGCCCTGTGAGTGTGAAGTCCCTGTTTCCCCCAGTTCTGTGGGGCTCCCGAAGTTGGGCTCCGCGGGGGTTCGTGTTCCCGGCTCCGGAATCCCGGGCTGGGCAGCCCGGCCTGGGGCTCGGACCTCTCGCTCCTGTGGGAGAAACTGTGCAATATAATGACTCTCCCGTTTGTGGGTCACCCGCCCAGGCAGTATGCGATTTGGTTATATTGCGAGTCCGCCTCTCTTATCCGGCCTCGTTCTGGCGCCTTCTTTGTGTTTTAGTTACGGAAGATCTTTTCTAGTAGGTTCTAGTCTTTTTCAAGTCGTGGTTGTTCTCCGTAAAACCTGTTCTTATCCCAAAGGCCTTAAACAAATAGGCCAAGGGCTGGATTTTGACCTTGAACCCAGTTTTTAAGAACCTCCATTCTAGAAGAGAGTGGTTTGAAAGTTTGAAGTCATTGCAGACACTGTTTCGTTTTTGTCTCCTTGGACTGATGGGGGTGGGGATGGAGGTGCCGGGGATGCGTGAGGTTGTGGGTCTGGGCGGGGTTGTGGGTTAGGGCACTGAAGTCTTCTTTGGAGGCAGGGGTTGCTGAGCGGACACTTAAAGGCAGCATCCTGGACATTTGCAGACCAGCCCCACCGTCAATGACAGAGCTAGCCTGAGACGACAGGAAGGAGTCCAAAGAACACAGGAGGGACGGTGAGGCTGGAGCCTTGCAGGAGTTCCACACGGTATTCGCAGAGCTTTTTCTATGGAACTTACGGCCTTAGTGTGGGTGAGCTAGGTGTAGTTCAAAGGGCAGGTGCAGAGCAGACGGTTATGGAAACAAATTCTTAAACATCCACTTAATTAGAATCTCATATGAAAACTAAACCATGCTTAAGAAACGGTTCTTACAAAATAAGTATCTTCCTACGACTTCTAGATCATAACACACATTCCAACACTAACGGTCGTTACATTGAGTGCCCACCACGTGTCAGGCGCCATTTGAAATGCATGTTTTCTTCAAAGCTCATCATAGCCCTGGGAAGCAGGTGTTTTTAGTATCAGCCCCACTTAATAGGTGAAGACACCGAGGCAGAAAGGCGTGGACCAATTTGTTCAAGGCGATACACCTGACAGTTGAGTCCAGCTAATGTTTGTAGCACTTTCTCCCCCCCCCCCCCGCCACCGCTCATACAGAGATAACGGGAAGGTTTGCTATCACACTTCCTCCAACTAACCTTCTACAAACAAGCTCACCACTGGTGTGCTTCCAGATCTTTCTGTGGCGAGATGTCTTGAGATACCATATTCTTATCAACACTAATTACAAGCCGACTTCAAGCAAAAATGCGTTTAGAAAGTTTGTCCACTGCCTTTACCCTCAGGAAACAAATCTTTTAAAGTTCAATTGAACATGAAACATTTACCATTTACCTTTCATACTTCCCCTTCTGAACTTAAATTTCCATACTAGTCTTCTGCTCTGTATTCTGAGTTTATATACGCAATCTGCTGCATTAACACTTTCTGAGATTGTTCAAGAGCTCAGAAACCATGCCCTATTCAAAGGGGAGAAAAAATTCAAGTTTATAAATTTGAGTATTAAGCAAATTAGACCCTATTATGACAAAGAGACCTTTGGTTTTCATGCATGATGTGACAGAAAAAAGATAACAGAAGAATGTCATTCAACGTTAATTTGCACATTTCATTTTTATCCTAATTGTGTGCAAATGAAAAGAGTCTCTGAACATTCAAAAGGTCTTTTCACTACTCATTAACCACATATAAATGCATGGGCAGTGGTTTGCCCCAGCAAATTGCCTTGAAGGTGACTTGAATGTATAGCTTCTGGTTAAAGGGTAGACCTTTCCTCTTGGCCTCATCAATTCTTTGGCTCTCTGTGGTTAGAATTGCTAATAATTGTGGAATTTATTACCAGCTCTGATGGGGTCTGGGTCATAGTCTGTGCACCAGGGTCAAAGTAAAAAGAATACTGCCATGTGATTCAATGTGCGACTTCAAACCACATTTAAATGGTTATAGCCCTAGCGCTTGGGAGATCATTCTAGAGAGCTCACATCCGTTCCCGCATGTGTACCCGTTGCCTCAGCTACATCGAACTACCTGAAAGTCCTCAAATGTTTCAGCTGTTTCAGCTTTTTATTTGTTTTGCCTCCATCCATTATATATTGGCTCTTATTTGGAAACACCTTTTTCCACTTAAAAGCTATACAAATAATTTTGGGGTTTTTTTGCAGTTTTGAAAAATCTGCATTGATATTAAAAATAAATTACACATGTGATGCATGAAAACTAAATTACAGAGGTGATGCATGAAAACTGCATTCCCTTTGTAACAGGTTTAAACAGCACAGAAATATACAAAGCCAAATGTGAAAGGGCCTCTTTATCATTGCTACCCTGTCATGCATAAATTGTTTTGAGGATTTTTTGGTTTTTTATTGTAATATATAGTATAATCAGAAAAATGCATAAATATAAAAATAAATATATATGATTGGGGGGTTTCTTTATGGTCTAACCTATGTTTGCACTCCTAAATATGTAGTTTAGTTTTGCCAGGTTTTGCACTTTATTTAAGTGGAATAGTATATAATGTTTCTTACTTTTTTCACCCTCCATTTGGTTTATGAAATGATTCATTAAGTTTGATGTGTGGCTGCAGTTTGTGTAGTATTCTACTCTGTGTGCATAGGGATGAGCTGGGGAGGGTAGAAGGGTAGAGAGAAGGATGCAATTAATTTTTGAATATTGATTTTTTTCCCGCAACCTTGCAACAGTCTCATTAATTCTAATAAACTTATCTGTAGATTCATTAGGCTTCTCTAAACACAAAAACTTAACAAATTGGCTCCTTTTTCTACACTCCTCACCCTTCAAATCCTTTTTGATTACTTTCTGCACTGGCTAGAATATCCAATGCTGTGTTGAATATAGGTGATAATACCAGGCGTCCTTGTCTTAATCCTGTTCTCAGAGAGGAAACAGTTCAACTTTTCACCAGTAAGTGTACGTTGTACGTTTACTTTGGTTGTTTGAACTCTCCTTTGTCAGACTAAGGGGATTTTCTTATATTCCTGAGAAGATTATTATTTTTTACATCATGAATGGATGTTGAATTTTATCAAATGTTTTTACTTCATCGACTGAAATGATTATGGATTTGTTTTTTATCTGTTGATGTGTTAAGACGTTGATTTACATTATTTGATTTCTGAATGATACGGCAACCTTGCATTTCTGTGATAGGTGCAGTTTAGATGTGATGTATTACCCTTTCCATATATTGCTTTATTTAGCTTACAATTTTTACGTTATGTTAATGAGTGAAACTGACATAATATTTTTCCTTCTCTCCTATTTACGATTTGGTATCTATATTATGCTCATAACATAAAAGAGTCTGGATGTGTTCTTTTTATTATTTTTTTCTACTTTCTATAAGTTTCTACGGAAGACTGGAATTATTTCTTCCTTTATTGTTTAGTAGACTGCTAATTCAATATCTTTGATTATTTAAGGAATATTCAAATTTTCTCCTTTTTTCTGAGTCCTTATTTTTGTTTTTGAAATATTTTTTGCCTACTTACCAAAAAGATTGTTATAAAATTAAAATTTTTTTTATGTATAGACTCTGTCCCCTTCTCATTCCTAATAGGTGACATTAATGACTTAAAAATCAATCTTACCAGAGATTTGTAAATTTTGCTATTTCCTAAAATCAAGCTCTTGGTTGTGTCAGTGCTCTCTATAATCATGTTTCTACTTCACTTATTTCTGCTCTTAACTTTATTGTTGTTCTATTTCTACTTTCTTTGAGTTTATTTCACTATTCTATTTCTTACAAACTGTTTTCCAAAGTAGCCGTACCATTTTCAATTTCCACCAGCAATGCTTAAGTGTTCTGATTTCTTCACATCCTCACCAATACTTATACTGTATTACTTATCGTAGCCATCCTAGTAGATATGGAGTGGTGTGACACTGTCGATTTGATTTGCATTTTCCTGGTAGCGATAAATATCAGTGCTGCCATCTTTGCGGAATACAGTCTGTCCTACTTGAGATCATTGAATAATCTGAGACTTGATCCATGCAACTGTAATCAATATTATATATATGTTCATTGTTTGAGGAGAGGATCTGTTGTTTTAATCAGGTCCATAATGGTGTCCATTGGCCAAAAAGTTTGGCTCTAAAATTTAAGTGACGTGGTAGGGAGGGTATAGCTCTGTGGTAGAGCGCATACTTCACATGCACAAGGTGCTGGATTCAATCCCCAGTACCTCTGTTAAAAATAGATAAAAATAAATAAGCCCAATTACCTCCCCCGGCCCTGCCAAATTTAAATGACTGGTAGTCCTATGTCATCTCTTTGAAGGGTGGTGATTGTATAATAAAGGTATTCAAAGATTAATTTATAAGAATAAAGACCATCATGTGGATTTTTAGGACACAGCTAATTGTGTAAAGATGGTTGATAAAGCAGAGCAGGTGGAGCCCTTGTACCCACCCCCCCAGGACACCAGGTGGGTGCATTAATAACAGTACATGACACTCACATTTTATAGCTCACCTCTTGCCCAATTCATACTTTAACACATTCTACTCTTAAATCCCTAAGCTGTCTACCATATATCAAATTCTGAGTTGTTATAAAACAGCCAAGAGATGAGTACTGTTCTGTATATTTTGAGCTATTGCATAGTGGTGCTTCCAGCCAGACATTAGTTCAATTTGAGCAGTGTTGCAATTCCTAGTGAACAGGAGGGTTTATTCTACTGTTATTTGAATGTTTTTGCATTTATTTTATTTCATCTTTATTAGCTAATAAAATGAGAGGAAAATAGAAAATCAAATATACTGATGTGTAGGTCTTATAAACTTGATATGATTGAGAGAAAAGAAAAATGGTAGCCTCTTAAAAGCTACAAATCTTTAATGTCAAACTTCAACCCAATAACTGTGTATTAAATTATGAAGGAAAAGAACTAAATTAGGGGAATACAGGAAATGATAAAGGTGTATTGCAATCAGATTTTTGTGGAGTCTTCACTCAGTGGGATATAAACATAAAATGGATTTATTTTTTCTCCAGTTACTGCCTTCAACCACGCTCTACTGAATCTCTTTTTCCTGTCCTTTAATGAAGTCTTGGACAGATTCCATAAGTCTCTGGTCACTTTTGGTTATTAAAACTCAGTCCAGTTTACAGTTTCAATCTCAGTGTCTATTTAATTTGCATTTTCCTTCCTTTCCCCTTCAGCACAGGCTTAAACAGGGACCCTGAAAATTTATGAGTGTCAGGATGGGGAATGAAGGAGATACTTCTTTCCTCCTCCTTCAAAGCCTAACTCTTCCAGAGTGTTGAGGCAGACAGGATGTGGGGGGAAAATGGATACATGAACAAATCTACTTCCTGGCTGTGATCGTATTCCTTTTTTGTTGGTGGTGGTTACTGCTGCTGCTTTGTTATCGCCTCTGGGCCATCAAGATTCTCTGTACAAAAGGCTTCGAATTGCTATCTCCCTTGTGGGCCTATGTTTTAGTTTTGATGGAACTTGGAGGAATTGTTTATTTACATAGTTCCCTAGCATGGAGGATGAGGAAGTGGTTCTCAACCTGTGCAGTACAGTACTTTCCTGCCACCCAGGAAGCCTCTGAGTATGTGTGAAGGCACTGTTGGTTGTCAGGGTAACTGAGACTGCATTTAGCGTCCAGGGACCAAAGACATTAAATATAATCTCCAAAGGGATCAGAGTCAAAAACAGTGCACGCAAGGCACGGACAGCCTCTGAAGCATAGTGCTACCCCACTGCCAACGTCCTTCCTGCTCTGAGAAACACTGTCAAAATACATCTTTATTCGTTGGCAAATAACCACTAACCTGACACTGCCCCCTGTCCCACCAGTGCTCATCTATAGCGGCCAGCTCAGCCCCAACCTCATATCCTCCAAGGTCTAGCAAATATAGAGACAATGATGGGCATATCAGGGGCACCCTAGGGCCCTGATTTCACACCAGGGCCAAAGTTCATTCTGGTCAGGTGATGCCTATACACAGGCTCAATCACCCTTGCAACAATTGTCCTTGACTTTGATTCCTTTGTTCTCCCTTCTCCAGTCCTCTTATATATTCTGGGAAACAAAGGACAGGAAAGATTTGAGGAGGATGGTTGGAGGCACCAGGACAAGACATGCTGCCACTTGATAGGTTTAATGAGCCCTTCGGGAGGGTCTGGCCATAATCCTTGGCAGGTATCTTAAAGACTGGGTACTTCGTGCCTCTTTGTCCTCAGCTCTAGGCTCCGGGTTGTCATTCTAGGGTAATAGGAAAGGTCTCACTCAACATCTTATAACATCATCATCATCATCATCATAATAATAAAAAAATCTAGTTTCAAAGTGAGAGGTAATTAAGAACTTTGAACATTTTTTAATTAGCTCTCTGGGAATAGTGCCTGGTTTTCACAGTTCTACTTTAGCATGTTTTCTTCCCCTCCCACTGGGAATGCATTATGAACAAATACTGGTGATTAAATATAGAGGAAATAGTTCTGATAAGTTGAAATCCATGAAATGTTGTTTATTAAACTCTGGGGTCCTTGTTACTCCGTGGAATAGGAAAGAAGGACTAGACCTGAAGTCCGTACATCAGTTCAAATTGTGCTTTGCAGCGACTAATGCCCTGTGAGATGTGAATCCGATTGGAGTATCAAGGATGGGCCTCAGGTTCCTGAGTGGACACACGTGTGGGTGGTGGTGTGATTTACTGAGAGGAGGTCGCTAGAGGAACAGGTTAGAGGAAGAAGATCATGAGCTTAGTTTTGGACGCGCTGCATTTGCTCTGCCTTTGACATACCCAAGGAAAGATGTATAGGAAACAGATGGAGACTTTCTGGGATTCAAAAGAAATATCTGAGCTGGAGTTAGATATGTGAAAGTTAGCTGGGTATGGATGATGACTGTAGCCACAGGAGTGGAATGAATGGTCTAAGAAGAATGCAGAGTTAAAGACAGTAGGGTCAGGGACTGGGTAATGAGGAATTGTAGAATTTCATGTTTAGATAGAAGACAATGATTCAGTGCAGGAGCAGCAAGGGATATAGGACGGAAAACCAGGCGGGGAAGGTTAGTTTCCTTCTTATTTTTACATACTTTTCTTTTTCCACGTGTGTTGATGCATTACCTGCCATCCTTATCCACCTTAGTGCTTATTGCCTAGACTTAATAACAGCAAGCTTGTCCCCTGTTTCAGATGGATATTGGTGCACTCATTGCTGTCCTTTTCATCTGCATTTTTCTTACTTGAAAACTCTGTATTCATTCCTCTGGAACGTCAAAAAGATGTTTTCTGCAGCATGTGGTTCAATTGGCTTGCTACGAGAGAAAAAAGATCTCTGGAAATGGTGGAAACTGCATCTTCCATCCAATACAACAGAAGGCACGGGCACTGGCTTTGGTTGTTGTGGTTGTTATCACTTGGATTCCTCAGTTGTCGTGCACTTTCTCGGCAAGATGGTCTAACCTTGAGCACACTCTTGCGTTTACTTCATAGGGATGGCAATTTGCATTTTCTTTTCTTTAATTTAATGAACTGTGGCAATGTGTACACTTAAAGAACGTTAGCATTTATGGTTGGAGGAGCAAAGCAGAAAGCACCATCATCATTTGTTCAGGTTGTTGTAGATCTATGAAAAAAAATACATCCCCCTTGGCCCTCTTGGAGTAAGAATGCCATAGTACTGCTGGGAGTGACAGATTGGTTTCTTCCCCCAAGCCCTCCTCCTCCCCTCCTCCTATTTACTTTTTTGGAAAAGATTCTCATATTCTTATTTGGTTTAAAATTAAAATTTCCCACACAAAGGTAAAACTAGAATGCCTAATAACAAACTGTCAGTAAATGGCAAGTCACCATTATTGTTTGTGATGAATTCTCTTTAATTCTATTCCTCAGTGATTTTTTGTAATTCATGGTAGCCTTGTCTTTGGTACCTTACCTTGAGTTTGATGGCCACAGAGCCAATTGAACAACTCGTTTTACTTTGATTTTCTTTTTTATTTTAAGTTCATTGTGACTTAATTTAGCCCTGCAAAAACACATGCTGAAACGCTGCCAGGGATTGACTAGCTAAATACCATGGAGGTTAGCATTGCAGAAGCAGTCAAAACCAGAGTGAAATGTCCTTGACTTTAAGCCTAAATTTAGCATGTCAATAAGGGTGATAACCTAGACCAACAGCTCTGGAAGACTGGCCTGTTTCCCCAGAGGGAGAAAAATGTTCCTGTTCAGAGTATTAGGCAAGAATGTGGCAGCCAAGTTGTACAATAAAAACTCTGACAAATATTCTCGGCAATGTTATCTTTTACCCAAGAACGCAGTCAGTTGCTACTTAGTAGGTGAAGACACCAATAATGATGTTCTCAAATACAACCACTTACATTCTAAGAGAACGTATTCTAATTTACTCGTCCCACACATTTATGTTTGTGTTGGTCTGGGAGGGAGTGTGGGCCTGGGGAGGAGGGCACTGAGGAAGATAATCCATTACTTGTATCAGGAGTATGCAGTTCTAATTGCCGGAGGTCAGGGATGGAGAGCTATCAGGTAGAGTTCTGTGCTTGCAAACAAACAATAAAACAAAACAAAACAAAATTTCAGACAAATCTCCAAAAAAAAATTGCTGAGAGGATTGTGAGTAACTCCAAAAATCAAAGGAATTTTACACCTATGCTTTCTTTTAAGATTTTTATAGTTTTACCTTCTTTATTTAGGTCTTTGATTAATTTTGAAGTAACTTTTGTATAAGGTGCTTACAAGTAGGGGTCCAACTTCATTCCTTTGCGTACGGATATCCAGTAGTCTCAGTACCATATGTTGAAAGAGCTACTCTTTCCCCATTGAATTACCTTAGCACCCTTTTCAAAAATCTGTAGAGACAGAAGGTAAATTCAGTGAAGCTGGGGTGAAGGAGTTTGAGGGGGATGCAGAGTGACTTTTAAAGGTTAGAGTGTGTCTTTGGAGGGGGGGTTAGAGTGATCTAAAATTAGAATTATATGAATTGTATGCCTTTAATGGGTGAATTGTACAGTGTGACAATGATATCTCAATAAAACTTTTAAAATTTTATTATAATCTGTTAAAAAAAATCAAAGGAAGTATTGATCACTCTGGAAGTATAGAACCAAGACAGTTCCAGGGATTGGGTAGTGAGAAGTAATTGGCAGTTTCTTAAGGACCTTGCTTTCCGAGTGACTTTAGCATCAACATTTTTTTTTCCAAAATAGTATATCATTAAGTACAGAATTCAAATCTTTGGGAGAAAAAGTAAGATTGGTCCAGCCCAATGTCTACCCAGTGGGAGAGGAGGCAGTGAGTGAGTGCCCTGGTTGTCAGTATTAACACGACTACATGAATAATAATAGCTAAGCTTGGCAAAAGGCTCATTTAGTAGTTACTGGTCACTATGCTAAGTGCTTTACATTTATTGACTTTTTAAATATTCAAAATCACCCTATTAAGTGTCTATTAGCATTACAAACCCTTTATAGAGAAGTGGGAACTGAAGCTCATGAAGGTTAAAAAAATTGCCCAAGGTCATAGCTAGTAAGTGAAATAACTGTGATTCAGACCCAGTCAGCCTTGTTCCTCAGTCTATGCTTTTAACCACTGTGCTACAGAATCTCTCCCTAAAAATGAAGTTTTCAAACACTGATATATTTTCACATCCGGCCTCTTATTATCCAGGGATTAGTGTGTTTACTAAAGAAAAAGTGCTGTTACAGAAAGAAGAGGGAAGCCACACTGCGCTGGCAAAAACAACAAAGATGTGGTGTACATGTGTGTGTGTGTGTGTGTGTGTGTATAATGGAATACTACTCAGCTGTAAAAAGAATGAAATAATGCCATTTGCAGCAACGTGGATGGACCTAAAGATTGCCATACTAAGTGATGTAAGTCAGACAGAGAAGACAAATACCATATATCACTTATATGTGGAATCTGAAAAATGATACAAATGAACTTATTTGCAAAACTAAGACTCAGACATTGAAAACAAACATCGTTACCAAAAGGGAAGGGGGGAGGGGTAAATTAGGAATTTGAGAGTAACAGATATATACTACTATATATATAAAATAGACAACAAGGACCTACTGTATAGCATGGGGAACTATATTCAACATCTTATAATAACCTATAATGAAAAAGAACCTGAAAAAGAATATATATATACATACATATATGTATAACTGAATCACTTTGCTATATACCTGACACTAACACATCATTTTAAATCAACTATACTTAAATAAAAAAAAAAACAAAACAAAACCCATGTGACCACCAGAGGGAAAAAGTGAATTAGTCATTATTAAGTCCACGCTGCATGCCAAGCATTTTCACATATATCATTCACCCCACTATGTTGTCAGTGTGCCCTACGAATCCACTCTTCACCGTCCTCTACGTGATACCCCAGGAGCTGCCCCGTATGGGCTGCAACAACTTGAGTCTCTTGCCTCGGGTTTCCTTTGGATTCAGTGAATAAGAGGTGGGAGATTAAAGCAAGGGAGGAGTGAAAAAGCAGGTGGTTTATTCCTCTGGCTTCCTCCCACATGGTCACCAAGGGCTGCTGGTGTCCCTCACGAAAGCTTCCAGCTCCTCTCCGGTAGGCTTATCTTACCCACAGTGACAGATACTTCTTTGCATTCCAATGACGACTCCTTCCCTTTGATCCTTCGGGCCTAAGAGTGATAATGGCTACCCACTATTCCTGGGACCCCCGTGCTGGCTTCCCTTTAACTCTGCACACCTTATAAAGGGTCTCTTTGTTGAACCTCTCCAATCACTCCTTTTGAAGGTGAATCATACTAGGAATCTGAATAATGCACAGTAACCCTGCAAGGTCAATAAAATTATGTTGCTATTTTTGTTGTTGAAGAATTGAGGCTGAGATAATTAAGTAGGTGGGCCAAGAGTACAATTAGTAAGTGACAGAGCCAGAAATCAAACTGAAGTGTTTTTTTTAGCTTTCTTCAACTGGCAGCTGGTTCCATAAACTACAACCTGCTAGCTCTATCCACAAGAAAACTGGAAATCTAACTGAAGAGGGGGTATACTTCAGAATAGATTTAAATGAGCATTAATCGTTTTGAAATTCAATTGAGTCTCCCTTCAAATGTACTATATCTATATAGCAAAGGATTTCAGGTGTGGTGTGATGTTTGGGAATGTGAAATCTGGGGTCACTGCCTGACTCTCCATCTGTTATCACTGGGTGACTTTGGATAAGTTACTTAGATTCTCTTTGCTTCAGTTTCCTCAATTATAAGATTAGAGTAGTAATGTTACCAGCTTCTAGAGTCATGGAAAGGATAAAATGAGCTAATACATGTAAAGCCCTTAGAACAGTGTATGACTCATGGTAAGAGGTCAATAAATGTAGCTGTTATTATTACAGACTTCAATGCATGCATTCACTGCTCTTCAAACCCTATGGTGCTGATTCTCACAGAGATTCCTCCTACTTTCTTGAGATCAGAAACAAACGTGCAGCTCCTCTTGTGTTTTAAAAATTATTATATAACCAGCTAGAAGGAAGGTAACGATTTTGAGCAGCTAGTTACATCCCATCTTTGGGCCCTTTGGGGTTCTTATTGCAAAAAGTCCCTTTTAGTGGAATTGTTAGGCAGAAGAACTGGTTCCATGGTGAAGGTAGCTTCACTGACCTATGCTCAACCGGGTATGAATTGAGAGCTTCCTTTGTACACTATGTATTTGTATGGTTGTGTTTTCTTATCCAGTCCTGCTAGTGACCAGAAGCACTTCAGTCTTTTTTGCAAGGGGAACAGCTCAATAGCTACACTGGAATCAAGCTTTTCCGCTTGGTCTGATCAGCACCTTGTGGAGTAGTCACTGGTTCCCAGTGACAGAAATTGGAAAGAGTACTAGATTGGGAGTTTTGAGATCTGGGTTCTCTTTGAGATGTTTCAATATGTGGCTCTATGACTTTGGCCAAGTTGCTACCTCATCTCAGACTTAAGTAGCTCATTTGTTAAAAGAAGAAGTTGGATGAATTCATGGATAAAGTCTTTTTCTCTCCTGAAACGCCGTGGCGTTACTGAGGAAATCATAGCAGCTTATCAAGGTGGCCAGCCTTCTCCTTGCTTCGTGTGAGGGCTCGCTGGCAAAGGAGAAAGAGCACAGACTGAGGTGACCATAACCAGCGGGGGCCTAGCATGGCTTTACCACTTACTCCCCTATATGAACGTGGAAAAGTTATTTAATAATGAATAACCTCAAATTCCTAATTTTTAAAGGTAAGATATTTCAGAACATTGTTATGATTCATGTCAGTTTCCTAGTACACTGTGTGGTGACTCTACTAATATTCAAGCAGTTTGCCATTTCATTGAGGAGATTAAGAGGGATCTTGTAATAGAATTACGAGAGCATGGGAATTTGGGATTAACTTTTTCAAGCCACAGATCAGGACATGGATATGAGGAAAGATTTCTTTCCAGATTTGTGAATTTATTTATAGGAAAGTTTATATGAATGCAAAAACATTAGATTTTATTGGGCATTTACAGAATTACAATAATTAAAAGTATATGATGTTAAGAGTACTGGGACACTTCTGGTGGCCGTACATGTAAATTACATGCCATGCACGACATATACAAAGGTATGTACGTGACAGGGATTTAGAGACGGATGAAATCACAAATATTTGCTTTATATTTTCATTGTTGCTGTGGCTTTAACTGATCATTCTGTCAGCCCTGATACTGTTCCTAGAATGTTCTACCAGGAGTCAGTGACACCACATGAAAATCTGCTGTGAGTCCCTGAATCACAGTATAGGGTATTCTTTCTGATTCCCTTCTGCCTGCTCTAAATCCCATAAAACTTTATTCCTTTATATCTCAGTGCTTTGATTTTTCTCACCCTGACTCCCTTCTTGATGATTTCCTTTTTTAAAAAAACTTCAGTGTTATTGAGGTATAGTTTACCTACAGTAAATTCACCTCTTTTTAGTGTATATAGTTTGGTGAGTCCTGACAAATGTCAGGTAATCCTCACAATCATGATAGAGATTATTTCCATCACCCCCTAAAAAGTCCCTCATGTCTCTGAAGTCAGTTTCCATCCTTCTCCCTGCTGTATCCTGTCAACCATTGATCTACTTTCTATCAGTGTGGTTTTGTCTTTTCTAGATTTTCCTCTACATGGAATAGTATGCAGTCTTTCGTGTTTGACTTCTTTCACTTAGCATAATGCTTTTGAGATTAATCCATGTTGATTACTTTCAATGTGGAGTATTTTCCCTTTGTATGAAGAGGTCATACTTTGTTTATCCTTTCCCCATTTCCTGGAGGCTCGGGAAGAGACCTTGCAAGGGAGTGCAGACTCCCTTACGGTCTGGGTCTCTCAAGCATTATAAACTAACCACTAGCCCAAAGTAGACCTTTAACAGTTCATTAAAATTTCCATTGTTTTCTTCTTACCTACTTTTTATTGGCCACCTCTTCCTGTCATGCTCTCCCAAAGGTAAACAAACAAACGTGTGCTGTCTCTTTTCAAAGGGCTGGCCGCTTTGTGATTTAGTTCAGCATGCTGGTATGCTACTGCAGCAGTTGGAGCAACTCAGGAATAACTATGGTCTTGTGGACTATCTACCGTTTTCTTCTTGTTCAAATGGAAGCCACATTCTCTTGTATCTTTCTACATCCTAAGTAGAAGCAGAATTTCTTTCAACTCATGCTCTTTTGGTCTGGTCACTCAGTCTACGCTGCTTACCTCGGAGTAGTAGACCACACACCTTGTGGGTCACTGCTATGACAACTGTAATACTGGGCAGAAGGCATTCTACACCAAGGTCAAGTCCTTAAAATACCACCAGCTCCCTCCCCTAACCCGACATTGCAATTCTGGGAAGGAGATGTGAAAGTTGAAGGAGGGAGGGCTTAATCTGGACCTTGAAAAGAAGAGAGCCTTAACAAGACGGGGTGCAGTCCAAAGAGTACTGTGTGAGGGAAAATGTATGCTTTCTTCTAATTTCCTCCCCCCTTTCTGTGTGAGGCAAGTCAGTTAACACCAATTCAACCATGAGACAGTCTCTTTAGGCTCCTTCTGTCTGATTTGTGCCACTTCTCTCTCCAAAAGATTGCTATCCTTTTCCATTCCATGGCTCTGTCTCCATCCAAAAGACCTGGCTGTGTAACAATTCCCATGCGGTAACTTGCATGTGTCCAGAAGTAAATATTGCCAGAAAATCGCCCTTTAGCAAAGCCTTGGCTTATACAAATCACAGATTTGGCTAATCTGCCAAATGTTAGCATGCTTTAGCAGTACACTTGAGAGGATGGTGTTTCCCTACAATTTCCAGTCTGCAGTTTTTACTAGTATAAGAACCTACTCCACTTGAAATAATTCCTTCTCTCCTTCTCCTCTCCCAATTTGGCTAATTGATAATTGATGATCTGTAGTTATAAAGTCTATTATTTTGCATTCTCTGAGTACACTGATATGTCTAAATTGACTCCAAGGTCTCATCAAATGATAACATCTCAATGTGAATGAGTTTATCTCAATCCTTCCTGAAGTCCAGGTGAGAGAAGAGGGGCACAGAAGAGAGCATGTGCTTACTGGTATTTCATTTAGGTGGGGTAGAGGCTGGTATTGCAGGCACAGAATAAGGAAAGGAGAGGAGAAAGCAGAAAATGAAATCAACGATGAACTTCCTGAGTTGATCATGTGCCCAAACTAACCACCAGTGAATTACTTTGAGGAAGAAATAACCTATGTGGACAAGTATCTTGTTAGCAGGGGAAATCATGATCCAGTTATGATCTTTTTGAGGGCCAGAAAGTTCCTATTTATCCTACTGCTCTAAAAAGAACTCAAGAAAATAATTGGATATGGGAAATTGAACAAATGATAGCACTGAATTGGAATATCTCTAAGGATCCTCCCATATGTATTTTAATGTTTCTAATTTCTGGTGATACTTCATTTTGGTGATGTAAAAGCTATTCTTATGGATAAATAAGATGAAGCAGATGTTTTAGGCTGTTTTCCTAGCTTTTTGTTAGATAGTTAGAAAACCATGTATCTCAGGCATTGTTGTGGCATTTCAGTGCCTTTCCCTCATTGATTGTTGGTCACATTCCAAGTCAAATTCATTTCAAAAAGACTGAAGCAGTGGTCTTGGAAATGAAATGACAGCAATTTGTAATCCTTTATGTAAAAGATGGGGTTGATTTCAGCCCTGGTGTCTCATGCCTGTTTTGGCACGTGCTGGAAGTCACTGTAGAGAAAACGCGTAGCCTGGGTGAGGAACCATCTCATATCCTTTTCCATCCAACCTCCTTGCCAAGAGTAAGAAATACACTGGTGTGATACAGATGGAATCCTTCACTTTTGGAAATAGTTTTAAATTACAATATCTTGATAAACAACAAATGGCAATCTAGGTACCAAAACATAAGAAGCATATATTTCCGGGCAGGGGAGGAGGAGTTGGGGGAGGGAGAGGGAGAGGGAGAGAGAGAACTTCCTACAGACTTTCTTCATTTGCATGGTCAAAATCAGGAAGTTATTTGATGCAAAATTGATGATAGAATCAATATCCAAGCTTCCAATTTTGGAGAGCCACCTGTCAGGAGCTTTGCTAGGGACACGAGGAGCTTTACCCTACATAGACGTCAAAACAACCACATGAGTTAGTTACTATTACACCTGTATGTTAATTAAGTCATCCAAAGCACATGTAGGTAAGTGAATGAACCATGATTAGAAAATAGTTTCTTCTGATTTTAAGGCACTAAACTGCTGTGAAGAGATTTTGCCCATCTCAGTAAAGTCTCAATAAATTGACATTCAGGTATGGAGATGATCTAGGTGGGCCTGACCCAATCAAGTGAGCCCTTAAAAAAGCAGTGAGTTCTCTGGCTGGTAGCAAAAGTAGAAGTTAGGGAGATGCGAAGCAGGAAGGAGATTCAATGTGAGGAATCCTGTTGCTGACAGCCAAGGAAATGGGGCCTTGGGTCCCACATTCATTACAAACTGATATAATATAATGTAAACCACATCTGAGCAGAAACTCTAAATGCGGTCGCATGGTTTAGGTTCAGCTCATGGCCCATGCTCATCCCACGTGGCACAAGAATGGGGAGGCCTAACACGGGGTGCTTTCAATCAGGGTCCCAGAATTAGACAAAGCATAGAACTGAGTCAAGCAGAAGGCAGGAAAACTAAGCACAGCATCCCTGTGACCACCAACGTGTAATGCAGCTAAAACGTGTGTGTTTGTAAGCCACTGAGGTTTGGGGACTGTTACACAGCAAAGCTGAGTGACACATATAGTATATACAGTTTTTTAAAAATTCTGCTTATTAAATGTAATATTTTGGTAGTATATTAGTTAAACCTATTATCAAGTAACACAGTCACCACAAGCTTAGTGGTTTAAAACAACACATATTTATCATCACACAGTTTCTATAGATCAGGAGTTTGGTCATAGCTTAATTGGATCCTTGGATTCAGGGTCTCACAAAGTTACAGTCAAGATGTTGGCCCATGTGTGGTGTCATCTGAGGCTCAACTGGAGAAGAATCTGCCTTTGAGCACAAGTGGTTGTTGGTAGCATTCACTTTCTTTCAGGCTGTTAGACCGAGGGTCAAAGTACTTACTGACTACTTGCCGGAGACCCCCTTCACTTACTTGCCATGTGGCTTCCTCCACAGGGAAGTCTCAAAACATGCCAGCTTGCTTCTTCAAAGCCAGAAAAGGGGAGAGTGTCTCCTAGCAATGCTGGTGCTACAAACTACGTAACATGATCACAGACGTGAAATCCCATCACCTATGCTGTATTTAATTGGCTAGATGAAAGCCATAGATTCTGCCTATGCTGAAGGGGAGGGGAGTGTACGAAGGTGTTAACACCAGGAGGAAGGGATGACGGGCGACCAGAGAGTCTGTCCACCACGGATAGAACTTCTCATGTCATTAAACATTCTTCAAAAATACAATTTTTAATGCTTGCACAATACCTCACATGAATGGACAATAATTTAATCATTCTATTCAACAATTGGGTGGTTTATTACTTTCTCTATTAGAATTATCATTTCTGGCAAATACCTTGCACATACATTTTTGCCTACATATTTACTTATTTCCTTTAGATCCCTAAATGACAATTTATTGGATTAAAGACTATGACTGCTTTTAATGTCCTTGATAAACACTGTCACAATTATTTCCAGGAAATTGATACCAATTTACAGTTTCTAGGCCTATCAGAGATTCATTGTCTTACCATCCCTTGACATTTATATATATGGTTAAATGTGAACTCTTTTTATAGGGCTATTGACTACATTTCATCTACTAATTGTTTCCTTTCTATTTTTCTGTTGCTATGTTAATATTTTTATTATTGACTTTTATTACTTTTTATATATTAGGAATATTAACCTGTCTTTAATCTTGATCTCAAGGATTTATTTGGACTTTTTCCTTTACCTTTATTTATGACAGGTTAAAACTTTTATATAACAAAATATATGAAACTTTCCATTTGCAATTTCTCTCATTGGGTAATTAAAAATTTATTTCCCCTCCTGAGACCAGTGTCATTTTAACCTCTATTTTCGATGACATTTTATGGCTTTAGTTTTTCAATTTCATTATTATTGTGTACTGGGATTTATTTTTGTGCATGCTATGCTATAAGGCTTAAACTTATATTGGCTATTTTAAGGGGAAGGTGTCCATCATGATTTAATAAATGTTCCATCATGTCCAAATTGGCTTCTAAGGCTTCTTTCATTAAATACTAAATTCTTAAATATAGTATGACTTATTTCAAGAATGCTTATTTTTAAATTTATCTTGTTGTTGATTCTCTAGCCAATCTCCCACTAATTTTAATTACTATACTTTTAGAATATGCTTTAAAATATGTTAAAATTAGCTTCTAACTTAAGGGACGGGTGATACAGTTACATATTTTGCTTCCCACAATTAATATATTCATGGAATCTCATACCATATTATTCAGAAATAATCCAAGAACACCCACTAACATGATTCTATATAGATTCTTTTTATAATGGAATCATCATCTCAAAGCACATTTTGAAAAATTGGATTTTTATGAACAATATTGGCATATTATTAAATGGAACCATACATGAGCTCTTTAGAGAGGCAGTCTACATTAATGGGGAGGGGGGAAGATACTTGAGAGCAAAAGTTCTTCCAATATTTTGTCCATTTTTGGAGCATCTTAATTCTGTTTAGGTATTCATGGAATAAGTGAAGCAGAGCTAAACATATGCAGAAATGGTAAGAATGAGCAAGGCGGAAAGCAGTTATGGAATAAGCACTAGGATGCAAATAGTTTGTTCATTTTCATGACATATGCGTACATATATGCACTTACATTTACTTCTAATGATATTATTTGGATATCTTGAAAGTAAATAAGATTATGTATTTTGAAAATCTAGAAACAAGAATGGACAGAAGTCTTTTGTCTATTTTCTACATTTGCCCATTCGGTTTTCTTTCTTTCTACTAGCTAATAAGCAGTATTCTGCCTAGAGGCAAATGTACCATATAACTCAACCCTTCCCTTATGCTAACATATTCAAAAGAATATGCAAATTATTTAACAACAGTAAAGTCATCACAGTTCTCAGGGAAAATAATTTCCATTTTCACCAGGAGGTTTATATAGATAAATGAACGTAATAAACAGAAGCGAGGTCCTTGATGCTTGACCAACTCCTGCCACTTCTAACCTCTTCTCAGTCATATAGTCACAAATTGGAGTGATAAATAGTTTTATTATTTGGATGACTTACATTTCACTGTTTATCTAGGGGAAGGTAAATGTCCATCCTTTTCTACTTCATGCCCTCATTGAACTTTCTTGAACTCTGCTTGTGTACTCAGATTTGGAAACCAAAATACACTTTTCACTTCTGTACAAAAGGAACATTTGCATAATCAGTCTTCTCGACTCAGTGGAAAGGTATATAAAGAGACCGTGATGGTCATTAGAGAGAATTTCTGTAGATCCCTCCTGCGTGGATGCAGCAGCTGGTGTGATCCTGGGAACCTGAAGCAGCCAGAGAGGTAGGGCTCAGAGCACACACCATGATGGGGACTCTCCACGTTGACAAGAGTTATGACATTTCTGCTACTTGGCAGCCAGGTTGGAGGGGACTCCTCTTGGAGGGACAGTGTATGTTTATTTTCAAATATAGAGTCTGGATAGAGGGAAGAATCCTGAGAAACTAGAGAGACTAACATTTATTCAGTAAATGATGTGATATGCCAGGTGCTATGCTAAACACTAAACGGTGCTTCATTTAGTTAGCACAGCAACACTATGAGGTAGGCACCATGATGATCAGAATGCTCACTCAATTTGTTTTCCATACTGGAACACGTTGGGGAGTAAATGGTAGCTATTAATACTTCAGCTCAGACAGTAGGCATAACATGGGACTTTCCTAGGAAAACTGTAAATGTGGCCACTTTTTATAATCTCTATATCACAAATAAGGGGATTGAGGCTCAAGAGATTACATAATATCCCTAAGTACCAAAGCTAGAAAGTGACAGATCTAGGACTCTCAAATTCTTGAACTTACCACTTTGTGGAGTAAGCAGTTCATTATTAAGCAGTAATTCAGGAGATTTTTGATAGAGGATGACATATTAGTAACATTTCCCTTCTACTTCCTTCAATAAAATCCTCCACAAAATAGTAGAAATAATAAGAGAGAAGAAAGCTTTAATGAAACTAAGAAATGGTCAAAATCCCGAATCACAACATACACAGATCTGCTTCCAGGACAGTAGCACTCCAGAGCACTTTTTGCAAAAATGTACTTAACACAAAATTCCAGTCAATCCAAACAGTAAGATAAAATAAAGAACCAAAAAATGGAAAAGCCATGGTATGAAAGGGCTGGGATCAAGTATTGATTCCATTAATAGTTGGAATTTAAAATTTAAAATGTAAGAATTATATTACCAAATGTAAAAGTTATAAACACTGACAATGTAAAAATTATAATAGAACTGACAAAACTGTAGAGGTGTGAGGGAGGAAAGTGGGAGGAAGTTTAAGTACATGAAGATCTTTATCCATGGGAAGAAACCAAGAGATACCATTTAACTTGGTAAGTCAATAGGTAGAGTCAATATAGGTATAAGTCAATAGGTGTTTAAGAATGCTACTTAAATTTAGAAAGTTAAACAGAAGTATTAAATATATATATAAACTTCCAATATTACCGAAAGGAAAAAAATACAATAAACAGAATTAAACCTAGAATTTTATAACCTTATAAATAAAATAGTAGAAGCAATCCCTGCAAAGCACCAACAACAAGAAAGTGAATAAAATGAAAATAAAAACAACCTGACGATGAACAAGGTAAAGCCAAGAATATCATGGTAACATACATTTCTGTATGTATTAGCTGATGCAACTACATAACTGAATGAAATGAAAAGAAGTGATGAAATTATCCATATTTGCAAATAAGATGATTATTCATCTGATAAGATCCAAGAAGAGAAATTGAAACCCAATTAGAAACAATGAGAGAGTTCAGCAAGGTACCTGATTACAAAATCAGTAATATTAATCAATAGCTTTTCTGTATATAAAAGCTAACCAGATGTAAAACAAAATGAAAGAAAAATCTCAGTCATCAGTAGCCGTATGATTTATAACATAGGCATATTATTCAGCCTTAGAGAAGAAAGGGATCCTGCCATTTGCAGCAACATGGATGAACCTGCAGGCTATCATGCTAAGTGAAATAAGACACAAAAAGAAAAAAATCTCCATAATCTCACTTACATGTGGAATCTTAAACGTCTACATCGAATGCATAGGAACAGAGAGTAGAATGGTGGTTAACAAAGATGGGGACGTAGGAGAAATGTGGAGATGTTGGGCAAAGGGTAGAAAGTCATAGTTATGGAAGATGAATAAGCCTAGAGATCTACTGCACAACATGATGACTATAGTTCATGACACTATTGAATACTGAAAATTTGCTAACAGAGTAGATTTCAGGTGCTCTCATCACACCCAAAAAATGGTAACTATGTGAGATGAAATGTTAATTAGCTTAGCTGTAGTAGTCATTCCACTATGTATATGTATATCAAATTATCATGTTGTACACCTTAAATATATACAATTTTTAATAAAATACAGACTTATAAAAACATCTAAGTGTAAATATCAGAAGAAGTACACAGCACTTAAATCAACTAGAAACATAAAAAAATTTCCTGAGGTACTTAAAAACCAGCTTTCAATACATGGAAAGGTGTACTACGTTGTGGAATAGTAAGATTCCATATTTAAAATGCATTCATTCTGCTTAAATTAATCAATGTATTATAAACAATTCTGATCCAAACTATTAACATGAGTTTAGATATAACTTGACAATGATTCTGAAGTTCATCTGGATAAAAAAATGGAAGAATAGCAAGGAATCCTCTGAAAAAGAAGTACAAAGGAGAGGAGCTCGGATTACTGTATGCTATAACATTGGGTAAAGCAACAGTAATTAGCACTGTTTGATTACAGGACTTAAACTGACTGATGAACAGAACAGAAAGTCCAGCCAGGTCCAAACACTTCTAGAATTTAGTTTGTGATAAAGTAGCATCTCCGATAATGGGGAAAATAGATTGTTCAATATATACATAATGGAATATATTATTCAGCTTTTAAAAAGAAAGAAATTTTGTCATTTATGATAACGTAGATGAATCTTGAGACATTATGCTAAGTGAAATAAGCCAGACAGAAAAAGATAAATACTGTATGATCTCACTTATATGTGAAATCAAAAAAATTAAAATTAAAATTAAAAATCTGAACTCATAGAAACAGATTGATCATTGCCAGGGGCTGGAGGTTGAGGGAAATAGGTAAAGGTGGTAAATGGCTACCAACTTCCAGCTAAAGGAGGAATAAGTCCTGGGAATCTAATATATAGCCTGGTGACCACAGTTAACAATACTGCACTATAGACTTGAAAGTTGCTAAGAAACTAGATCTCAAATGCTGTTACCACTGCCACCAGCACAACAAAATGGGAATTATGTGAGATGAAGGATGTTAACCAACTTTATTGTGGCGATCATTTCACAATATATATGTGTACACATTAAACTTATGAAATATTATATCTCAGTTATATCTCAGTAGAGCTGAAAAAATGATATTAGGGCAACTGGCTACCTGTTTTTTTCATATAATTGTTAAGTCTTGTTTCCTACTTGTTTCTTTACCCTGAAGCGTGTAGCAGACAGACCAAATATTTACATGGAAGACTGCATAAACAGACCAGATAAAAACATGGGGAAATTGATGTGTATACTTGGAGAGAAGTGCTTTCTAACATGAAAAAAATAATCCATAACTGAAAATAACTGAAAAAAGAAAAAATGGTCATTTTATTATATAAATCTTAAAAATTTCTGCACGACTAAGATGTAACAGTCTAAAGAAAAGTGACACATTTGGAAAGAAAGATTTCTAACATCCAAGCCAGATAAGACACTGATTTTTCTTAATATTATTTCAATAACTCATATAAATGAATAAATAAGAGAAAAATCAATCTGATAAAAATAGCCAAAAGGAAGGGGGTGAAACAGATCACATAAAAAGAATTTAATAAATGTTAAAAAAAAAGTATGTGCTCACAGATAATTTAAGCAATACATAATAAACTGACAAAATACTATTTTTAAACTAATCAGATTAGACTAGATAAAAAGTGGTTTAAGGGGACACAGTTGGAAGGGGTGAGGAGAAGCAGGAACTCATCCACTGTTGATAGAATCAAATTGTGGAGAAGTATTTTGAAGGTCGAATTGGCATTATTAAAACTTTAAGTGTATTAGAACTTTTAACTTAGCAATTTGTCCTTTAGGTATTTAGTACATAGATAAATTTACATATGTGATCAGCTAGGTATATAGAACTAAGTCTGTTGCAGCCTCAGTGGTAGAAGGGGGTAAAAATGACAGAATTTTAAATATCTTGTTGGTTACGTACATCATGGTACATCTGCAGTACAATGCTATGTAGCTATTTATAATATTCAGTGAAAAGGTATAAGAAAGATGCCTAACATATTGTGAAATGAAAAAGTAAACTTATGGAACAGTATGTATAGTATTATACTATTTCATATAAATATAAGAAAACTCAACTTTCTATTTGTATACGTTATTTCTGGACAAAAAACTTAGCAGTTACTTCTGGCACTAGGATTAGAACCTTAAGAGAAGGAAGCAAACTTCTTATTTTATGCATCATAAGGCAATTTGATTATTTTTCCATGATCACTTATTTCTTTTATAACAAAAGTAGCTTGTGTTTTATTAAGTATCTATCGGTAGCCCTTTAGTTACATACTGATTTTTAGACATTATTGACTGTTCTAAGTGTGCTTCTTCAGTACTTCATGAAAAAGAAATTCCAGTCATTCAATGAATATTTAGAGAGAACCTATTGTAGGCTATTGGTATATATGGGGGAAATGTAAGATTAGTTTACGGATAAAAAAGAAAATAGAATTTGGTTTTTTCCTGGACCTGTAGCTCTATTTTGATCACTTGGACTGCCCTTTGGTAATCTCATGTTATCTTAAAATGCTAGACATTGCTAATAAGAACAGAAGAGATAAATACAGATAATCATGATTAAAATTTCCAAATAAATTAACTGTAAGAGACATGAGAAGGCACCTAAGTACTTCGATTCCAGGACTAGACATGCAATGTATATCCTCAATAAACATTGTGTCCTTTGATCTATATATTTGACCTTGTCATATTCTTTCATCATCACAACAATGCATTATATTGTATAGTCATGCAACTCTGAGTGCCAACTGGGCATAAATGATAAGAAATTCCAAAATCCTCCTCCTGGCTTTCTGGAATCTTCATAGTCACTCTCCATTTTCTGATCTTCCTTCTGGTTCCTTTTCATTGCTCCACCAAGTTGAAGAGTCTCCAAGCCTTTCACGGACTACTATATTCTATTCCTTTGCACCCCAGCTCACCCCAACGTGCCTTATAAAAGCATAGCCAGAGGAGAAGCAGTGTAGTGCGATGCCATTAAGAGCCTGGACTACAGGACCACTTTCCAGTCTTGTGACTTTGAACCAGTTGCTTAAGTCGCAGGTGCTTCACTCTCCCCACCTCACAGAGTTATTACAAGTAAGTTACTTAAATTAAACGACTAGTAAGGAATCTGTAAAGCACTTAGAACAATTCTCTGGGCACATAGCTGGCATTCTGTAAGAACTTACTAAATCCATCAATAATTCCTACAAGGCTCAGTGTAGACATGACCACTGCCAGGGAGCTCTTCCTTAACTTTCCTCCCTCAAAACTGGGTGGAGTGCCTGTCTCTTACTTTCCCTCCTCCCCGTGCTCTGGCTTGTCATTGCACTCACAGCACGACTCTTTAATTGTTGCTCATTTTTCGGGCTCCCCTTCTGAAGTGATCCACAGTGAAGATGTTCTTCAGCTGATAAACTCAATCTTTTTTAAGGCAGGAATTTTCACATACTTTCTATTTGCTTTTCTTCCCTGTCTTCCTCTCTCTGCTCCCTTACTCCTGCTCCTAGAATCAACTTCCAAGTAAAGTGCCTGCACAAGGATCTTTGTCTTTGGCTTTATATTCAGGATAACCTAAATAAAATAGTGTGACAGAGGAAGTGTTCTGGGTTCATCATAGTTTCCTCTTCCTGAGTATAAATGAAAACAGCCTCTCCCAGCCTCCTTGAAGTAATTCTAGGGTCCCTGTGACAGAAAAATACCTGGACTGCAACGTCAATGGGAAATAGAACTCATCATAATCAAATCCCCCTTTTTTACTTCCCATCCACTTTCCTGATTATGCAGTCTTTCTCTATAAGGCCTTACTATCCACAAATATTCTTGCTCAAATCTCTCTGCAAAACAAAACAAAACAAAACACTCACTAGGCGCTTGTTTATAACCTCTCCACTTGTAGCCTATGTTTAGTGCTCTTCTCAGCCTATCAACAGGCAGTGTTGTGCTTGGACTGGCCCTTGTGGGTTTTGTTATGATTGCAGGACTCCCTCAGCAATGAGCATCAGGAAACTATGAAAGAGGCAAGATTTATTACTTAGAGGTCCTGGAAATTACATGGCACACCTGGGGCCAGACAGTGAGATCATGGGTAGACAGAGGCCAGGTCTAGGGTTCCACTTTCATTGGGGTCAAGGCTGGGGGCCTAGGGTTTTGTGGGCTCACTCTTTATTGGTGAATTTAAAACATTAGAGTGGGAATTTAAAGTGTGGGAAGAAAAAAAAAATGAGGCCCAAATGGTCAGCTGTCGAAATTAACCAGTATCTCTAAAACAAAGGAGCCCAGGGTCAGGGGTAATTTATCTAGCTGTTTGGCTGGCAATGTGTTTATTCAAGATAGCATCTTTGAAGGTGGATGCCCGGGCAATCAAAGCTCATATTACTTCATTTCATAGCCAGACTTCTGCAATGAGCTGTCTATATTTACTGTCTCTGCCTCCTCATTTCCTACTCATCCTTCAACTTAGTCCATTCTGGCTTCTGTCTGCACCACTCTGTTGAAACTCATCAGTGTCACTGAAGACCTTCATGATGCTAAAGCCAGTGGCTATTGTCCAGTCCTCACCTTACCTGACTTCTCAGCAGCAGCCTTCACAGTCGATTTCCTCCTCCTCAAAACAATGCCTTCCCTTGGTTCCTGTGACAGCACACTCACTTGGATTTCCTCCTGGCTCTCTGGCTACTTGTCAGTCTGTTTTGTGGGTCCATCTTTCTCTATATGTTCCTTCACAAAAGTCTTTCTCTAGGTTCTGTCCTTTACACTTGGCACACTGGTTTCCTACACTCCCATGGCCTCAGCTACCATTTGTATACTCATTATTCCCAAATCTATCACCATTTGTGTTTCCTCTCAGCAAACGGCAGATGGATAGGTAGTTACCAAAAGTGAAAACTGATATAAGTTCTTGAATCCTATCCCTTTCTCTTCCTACATCAAATTGTCACTGCTTACAATCAGTTCTACTTTCCAGATATCTCTCAAAATCTATCCATTTTTTGCCATCCCAGTGGACAATCCCTTACATCAGGCTGTCATTTGTCACAGTGAATTCTAGATTATACCTAACCACTAGGCCTGCATCTCATCATATTTGAATTATCTCTTCATAAGTCTGTCTTCTCAACTAGACTGAATGCTCTTAGATGGAAAAAAAATTTTCTGCATATTCTTCTGCATATTTAGAACCTGGCACAGTAATTACTCAAAACTTGTTTGTTTAGTTGAATGGATGAATAGACGAATGAATGAATGAAATCTGCCCTGTATTTTTCTGAAATTATATATATAAAACTATGTGTGTGTATATATATATATAGTGTATATACTATGTATAGTGTGCATATATACAGCATATATAGTGTACATATATAATTTCATTAGGCTGTTAGCAACCTGCAAGTGAGAGCAGCATCTTAAAAATTTTATCCTCAACGCATAGAATGACCTCAATACTTTCTCAAGGACTGATGAAGAATCTCAGCATTAAAAACATCTTTTTTTTTTTATTTTTTTCATCTTTTCAGGCATTTTTTTTTCACATTTTTTTCGAAAAAAACATCTTTTTAAAGAGAACCACATCACCCTTAAAAAAAAAACCTGTTAGTTCAAATAAATATATATTTAAAGAAACCAAGTACATACATTTTGGCTAATTGTCTACTTTGAGGGTACGGAATCAGCCAGTTTAAAAGAAAGAAAATGACTAGTCAATTCCATCAAACAGCTTGATGGTTTTTTGTTTTATATTGTTTTAACAGAATATCCTAATTTAATCAAATCAACCAGTTATATCAGTACTGTCTGGAGAGAGTAAAATAGAATTTTGCTAGATTTCTAGTTCTTTTAATTTTTTCCCCAGTACTTCTGAAGTTTGCCTTGAATGTAATCAATGCATTATGAAGAATTTTTCAATAAAATCATTCAAATTTTAATTACTGAGTTTTATGATAACTTTAAGAATTGTGAACTCAAATCCCCTTTTGTACTTTGTATGCAGGAAAGGTTTGGCAAATGTTAATGAAAAATGCTGAAGGACAGTAAACTGCTTGTAGAAACAAATGCTTCCAAGGATATTAGCAAAATCAACTTGAATACAAACAACGTGTCAGTAACAAATTACCCTTATCTATTAATTAAAATCAAGCTCATTAAATGTTCTATTAGACTATGCTTTACTGATTATTATTTAAATTAGTTTAGAGCAATAAAATTTATATAAATAAAATAAATTCTAAATACCAAAGACATTTCAGCAGTTCAGACTGGCCATCTCTCTAATGAGTCTGACTTAATGCTTTATGGTGTCTGAAGAAAGGCAATTTTGAGGAAATAATGTGTTCTTTATTGATTTTACACACTACAAGTTTATATCTTCAGAACACTTGGGTCCTGTCTGTATAGATATGTATGGACACTTACTTTTATTGAAATACTCAGACATTTCTCCTTAATCTATTTCCAATTTGGCATACATCGTTTATACCAGAGGGATGGATCTTTGTTCCTACTTTTCTTCACGGGATCATTTTAAATTGGTGAGTAGTAATTTATTTGCATAAGAGTTCCCATTTTCTTCAAATCACTTGGAAACATATCCCTCTCTCTTAGTTCAACAAAAGAGACAAAGACTGTCATGAGCAGTTAGAGTATTTGGCTGTTCTAAGATGAGATGACACTCCTGTGCTTTAGAGGACTCTTTATAGTTAGGACTGAACCTATTGGATGGAAGTCTGTCTGCATCTGCACATGGAATCACGTGACCATCGCTGGTGACCAACAATACAGAGCTGTCTTGCATACTGCCTACGAGTCACATCAGCAAGGTCTGTGGATGGCAGAAGACTTTCTGCCAGGATTTGCTATCCAGGTGACCTTGGGAGATTTCTGGCACATTGAACATGACATTCATTTAAGCGTTAGATTTATATGATGCTTTTCTGACCAAAACCTCAAGGAACTGAGGGCAGTGGCATGATTGGCCACTGTACAACTGGTCTCATAATAATCATGATGACACGTTCCAAAAAGCTATCAACTTGGAATTCCTGACTTTGCGGCTAAGCCTGCTAACGCTGAGGAGTCCACGAATTTTAAAGGGGCTCAGTTCCAAAAATAATCAACGTAATACAACTTGACAAAATGTAAGCACTGAAAGGCTAGAACTCTGTTTTGTTACCGTTTGGCTTAGCTTCATTGTCGTCATACATTTCGCTCAGATAAGCATTATCTAGAAAGAGCTTACTCTCCAAAGGAAAGCAATCTTGTGTGGAATCTGGCAAAAGCACGCCAAGGTAAAATGAATTATATGCTAGGGCATATAAACTTACAATAAGTCACATATATTATAAGATGATACACTCGAAAGGCAATGAGGACCCTATCGTAAAATCTCGGAGACAACAAGACAGCCAAGAGTAGGAAGCTAATGAATTACATAATGACATCTCTGGCCACACATTAATAAATGTGCTGCAGAATTTTCAGCTACTGTACAGTTATGCAATCAAAGACTGCATATCATGTGGTCTAAATTGTCATGATTTGGGCAGAGAAAGTGCTCCTCAAAATAATTAGCTAAAATTGACCAATGTAACTGTAGTTTAAAATACACTTGTGTAAGATGCTAAAAAAATAGTTATCAAAAATGCAGGCTGGTTTAGGAAGGACAAAATTATGGAGTCAAATTCTGTAACAAATGGGCATTTTAGAGAAGTTTCTAGAACATCAACTGACTCAGAAATCATATACCTCTTAAAACTAAAAACCTCCAAGATACAGGGATAAAAATACATCTAGTAGGACCATTCTGAAACAAGTAGGTTAAGGGGGAAAAGATGTGGCATGATTATCATTGGACTTTACTTGTTTCATCTGTTATTTTCTCAGGCTTCATCTGTTTACTAAAAAAACTGATTATGCTACACATTTGGAAAATCCAGTGACTCTAAGTATTTCTCTTACCCAGATGTCATAGTTTCTAGGATGCCACCACCAATACTGTATTATTTTTAATTAATCTCCTTATAAATATCTGTGGTACAAGTCACAAGAAACTAGTTTAGTATGGAGTCATACCGAGGAGTATTGGAATCTTGGTGCTTAACATTGGCCAAGTTACTTAATTTCCTTGAAATAGGTTTGGTCATCAGTAGAGTAGAGGTAATAGCACCTGCATCAACAGGTTAGTGTGCAAATGACGTGAGAGAACCTCTGTAGAGGGGGTAGCAGTTTCTGGCCCTCCGCACCTAGTTTCTTACACTATCTCATTTTAATAGGAGATGGACCTGAAAGGAATTCTGTGCTTATGTGTATCTCCATCTACATAACTGCACTTTTCGTTCATACAGTGGATGCCTCTGAGACAGAGTTCACCACCTTTGACATAGACACATGGCTTTCAACAACAGTTTGTCAATTTCATTAAGTGTGCAAACTCTGAGCACAAGGAACTATGTTCAATAGCTTGTAATAACCTAACCTATAATGAAAAAGAATATGAAAAACAATATATGTATGTATAACTGAATCACTATGCTGTACACCAGAAACAAACATGACATTGTAAATTGACTACTTCAATTAAAAAAAAAAGAGCAGACTCTGGAATTAGGTCACCAGGGTTTCGAGCCTGTGACTTACTAGCTGTGTGACCTGTATTTAGTCATCTTGCTTTAGCCTCAGTCTCTTCATTTGCAATGTTAGTCTAATAACAGCCCCTTCACCATTGGGCTGTTACGAGGATCAAATGAAACTCTTTGTGTAAAGCACTTAACACACTTTCTGCCACATAGCACTCAGTCCATGGCAGGTGTATAGTGATTACTATTAATATTTTATTATTAATAAATAGTATTAATAATAAAATTTTTATTATTACTGGATACTTATGTGCAGTACTATAATAGATGAGGATATAAAAGGAGTGAGAATCTTTTTTTGTTTTGGTCACACACATCTGCCCTGGGCACTGGTTTAGGCACTGGGGATTTGGTGGAAAGCAAAAAAGACAAAATTCCTGCCTTAAAAAAGCTTGCATTTACCAACAGAAGAACATCTTCACCATGGATCGCTTCAGTAGGGGAGCCCTAGAAACGAGTCACAATTAAAACGTCATTCAGTGAGTGCAGTGACAAGCCAGAGCACGGGGAGGCGGGAAACTAAGAAACAGACACTCCACCCAGTTTTGCGGGAGGAAAATGAAGAGCTTCCTGGTGGTGGTCATGCCTACAATGAGCCCTGTAGGACTTACTGATTGATTTCACAGGTTCTTACATAATGCCAGCTATGTGCCAAGGGAATTGTTCTAAGCGCTTTACGGATTCGTTATTAGTCGTTTAATTTAAGTATTTTACTTTTGATAACTCTGTGAGGTGGGGAGAGTGAAGCACCTATGACTTAAGCAACTGGTTCAGTTACAAGACTCAAGATGCCTGTCCTTTGTGAATGGCAGTAATCTTTTACCGAGATGTATGCTTGACTACAAATGTTTCCTAGCCAAAAAATTTCTCTGTCTACTGGCTCCTCCTCTACCTCTCGGGAGCTGTTCCTCAGAGCTGTCTCCCCAGCTATAGTCCCCAGTCAGACCCTGAATAAAAGTTAAATTCACAACTCTCATGTTGTGCATTTTTCTTTAAGTCGACATATCCATTAGCTTTTGTCCCTCACTATTTAAGGATTGCCCTTGGGAATAATAATCTCACATTTATTGTATATGGAAAGAATATTCTTACCCCCATAACATTGGAGAAGGCTGTAAGAAGAAAGCAGAAAGACATCATGGCAAGTTCTTGAGATGGGAGGCTACCAGCAGGAGGTGAATCTGAGCTCTCCTGAAACTGTTCACTGCAGCTGCAGGTGGAATCAGATTTGGTCTGAGATGTGTCATGGAGAATCAGAGGCATCTGCTACACACAATAACTATAGTTTAACAAAAATAAAGGAAACAAGTGCCTTTTCTTCAAAGATGTCCCAGATAGGAGCTATGGCCTGGAATCATCTGCATAACTGTTTTAATACTGCATATGACTTTCCCCGTGAGGACCCAGTGGTGACTGTTTTTGGACCATGGAATCCACTGGAAAGTAAAATGAAGAGGTGACCATTTGCTCAAGCAATGTACATAACTCATCCAGGTGACTCAGACCCAAGTTCCTTCTGTCTTTCTAGAAGTCTCCATCCTTAGATCCTATTAGACAGTTATCTTAGCACTCCATTCCGCTCAACTTCTTTAGACATTGCTGGAATGTTCAGTGTCTATTCCTTTCTTAACTAACTTAACAGAGAAATATGTTTGTTACTCAAAAGAAGTTGGGGGAAGATCTGTAGGAATTTTCCCACATTCCTTCTCTAGAGGTATCCTGTATTTTCCTTCCATATTTTCAGATTTGAAGTTGACAGGGATAATTAATCATACAGAAAGGCAAGGTACTCAAATCCAGCAAACACAATGTATGCTTCTCTTTGTGGGTTTAATGAATGCATCCTTAGTGTACCTTTCAAAGTACATATTGAGTGTGGTTCTGTGATAGTGCGGCCACACTCTCCTTTCTCTCTTCTTGTCATTGCTTCAGGTGAGTGCATTCTGGTTTGTTTACGGTTGATGCTTTCAAAGAAGCATGATTTATTGACTCTAGTGAGCATGCTGAATATTCATTCCCTCTCTCCCTCTTCTCTCTCTCTCTCTCTCTCTCTCTCTCTCTCTCTCTCTCTATATATATATATATATATATATACACACACACACACACACATAATGTCTATAAAAAAAAAGGCCACCACCCCTCTACCATTTTGGCTATGGATTTTTAAAATAGAACTTTTATAAATTAGTGGTATATTTTTCAAACTCTCCCAAATTTTATCTAATTAGAAAACCTCTCAATTTTTGCTCCTTTTCTGTGCGCCCACAGTATCTGTTCTTTAAGACCCGTATCCCTGTCAGAGTCCTTGTCACACTGTATTATTATTTTATGTTTTCTTTGTTCCTTCATTGTGCTTGGAGCTCTCTACCCTAATGGCACTTGGTGGAGTCTTAGTAAATGATTGTTGAACAAATAAATGATTAAATAGGCGGTCTGAAGACCTGGATGGTGTTAGTTTTTCTTATTTGGAATACTGTGCTTCTCTTGGGATGTTGCCCATGAGTAAATCCATACTGGATCCCAAGAAGGACTGCAGAAGTTTTAATACAGTGAACAAGGCAGACAAGTGAAATCCATATGAGAAGATACAAATATAATCCGTAAAACTGTGGACCCAAATGGAATATCTTACTGATGTTCATTTTATAGATGAAGAAACTGAGTTTCATAGGAAATTGATTTCCCAAGATCATCAAACTGCTTAGTGGCAGAGCCACGTTTTCAGTCCCAATCTACTGTACAGTATGAAAGAGGGAAACCAAAAAGGGCTATGAAAATCATTTAAAGGTTAAAGGATATGGTTCAAAGGTAAATATTATTTAGACTAGGATGTGTTGGGGATGGAACACATTCAAAGGGTAAAGGATGATCTCTCACTAAAAATAATTCCCTAAGATAAAGGTATTGAATAAAATCAATGAGCTGGGAAATAGGAGAAAGGAAAAGTAAACCAATCACTGTATTTCCAGGATTCACATTTTAGCATTTCCTGAAATAAGAGTATATCTTAGAATTGAAAGGATCTATGTGGCTCTTTAACTTGGCAAGTGATGCTCTGAATTACATTGCTCCCTCTTTGATCTATCCAACCCGACAGAAAGATGATCTATCTATGAAGGGAAGCAAATGGATGAAACATTATATATTTGTGTTGAATTAAAATCATTCTGTACACAGCTTAAGTATTTATTTTTCTGAAAGGACTCTTCTTATTACATACTTCTCCATTCTGTTATTTCCAGCTAGTGGAAATCCATCATGAGTATTTAAATCTCCAAGATGAGCTAGATTCTAAATCTGTGCCTCATGTTTCTCAGCTGAATCTCTTCTTCAAATTATATATGCATTTTCTGTATCTGTATTGCGATTCATTTTTCACACTTTCACAGTCTGGGATGGGAACCATACATTTGGTAGTTCTTGACCTATTTTTAAGTTTTGTCAATTTTTTTCAACTTTTGTCTCTGCCCAGGAGGAACAACCACTAGATTGAATCACATTACAATTATTTTTGTAAGCTGAATCCAAATTGGGTCGCAGTGCTATTTTTGTCTCTAATCAACTTAAAAGTATTTTTTTTCCAGTAATTCTGCTTTTATAGGCCTTCTTTCTAGATATGTTCTAAGGGCTTTGTCAGCTGTAATTCTGGAATATAGATAACTCTATAGTGTCATGCTCAACAACTATTTCCAGCTTGTTCTTAAATAAAATCTTTGACAACATTTGCTCTCATGTTCCTAGCCCTCTGTGGCCTGAAACTATCATGCTGAAATGACTACCAACCATTACAGTTTACCAATTTTAACTGATTTTACTTTCTTCATTCAAATCACTAGAATTCCATAAGAATGTAGGGACCATCCAATTCAGTATTCTATGCCATGGTCCAGAAAACTTATGCCCTGAAAGGTTAAGTGATTTCTCCAAGGTCACACAGCTTGATAGGAGCCGAGCCTACAGTAGAACTCAAGGCTCTTGACTTTTGCAAGGCGGCTTTTTCCACCCTACCATTGTACATTTATTTATCACCAATGTCTTATTTTTCATATGTCTTATTTAAATTCTAAAATATTGGTAATATTCCAATTATTTTACCTTTTAACTGGAGTTTTTGTGAAAAATAAAGATCATGTAATCTACCCTTATGCTTATCCCAAATCATCCCCCGTTGTCAATAAAAGCTGTCTTCATTTTCATGTATAGCAGGAAGCACGTGAACATAGCATTTTAATTTCAGTCAATGGTAACACTTAGAAAGGAAGACCAGATCAAATACTGTAACTGATCTTCATTGTAATTCCAGTACAGGCTACCAGCTGTACAGTTATAGCCATGTTGTGTTATGAATGTTTTGAGAAAGTAATTAAACGAGTGGCTCTGGATAAGACATTAGAACCAAGGTGATAAAGTCAATGACACAAATCCGAATTGGAGAACACACACACACACACACACACACACACACAAAGTAATTCTGCTTAAATGTTGTTACCCATGATTTTATCTTAGTATTTTTACTTTCAGAAATAGGGTGTTCCTAGGGATTCCAAAAGTTGGCATACATTTAAAAAATATTTATGAATTAAGGACGAAACTTACATGTTATAATAACATTTAGAGGCATTCAACAAAAGGGTAGCATAAGAAATCTATGGGTATAGAACATGGAAACTCCTGGGTTTCCTTTTAAAGAAAATGTGTAACCAAATACAAAAGTGAGAATGGTTATGTACTCCGGGCGTTAAAGAGAACACCCTGTGTTTCTGTTACAAGTGTATATGTTCAAAGAGAATGATACATTCTCAAGTAATGCCTGTTGACTCCTAGCTCTTGTGTAGTCCATCTGCTGCTCTGAGAGTCTACATGGAGTCCTTGAGGTGAATGCAAAGACAAACTCAACTGAGATAAGTAAAAACTGCTCAGAAAAAGCAAAGGTACATATGCAATTGAACACATATTTTAACCAAGCAGATTTATTTTTGTTTGTTTAAGTACTCACGTACACATACTTTTTTGAGACATTAAGTTGCCATTCTGCCAATAAATTCCAAGTTGCAACTGGCTTTTAAAGCATTAAGGAATGGTTCTGTCATATGGCGGTAAAGCAGAGATTTTTCTTAGAGGAAGAGTCACAGAAAGCCCATGCCTCTGATGTTGTTTTCGATTTAAGAATAGCTGTCCATATTCAAAACAAATTGAGAAAATGATCTGGAAAAATCGATGCTCAGAGCACCTGTCCTTCAACTACATGGAC